>NC_066579.1:150385425-150997850 GCF_024323335.1 Lathyrus oleraceus | reverse complement strand
CATTCTGTTTATTACAGGTATGCTCTTGTGTTAATTACAATGTATAATGTGTGGGATCTTATCGGAAGATACATTCCACTGATTAAAATCCTGAATTTGGAGTCGAGAAAATTGATCACTACCGCATCCATTTCTCGATTTTTATTTATTCCAGCATTTTATTTCACGGCTAAGTATGGTACTCAGGGTTGGATGATAATGTTGACATCTTTTCTGGGATTGTCAAATGGTTACCTCACTGTTTGTGTTCTCACTTCTGCACCCAAAGGTTACAAGGTGAAGGATCCTTTAAGAAACTATGACTTTATAAAGGTTCAGAGTTATTTAAATATTGATTTGTTAATACTTGTGTTGTTACTTTTGTAGGGACCTGAACAAAATGCCTTGGGAAATATCTTGGTATTGTTTATTCTTGGAGGTATTTTTGCTGGGGTAACACTTGACTGGTTGTGGTTAATAGGCAAAGGATGGTAAGATTTTGATCAAGCTAAATTATGGAAATCAGAGGCCTTACTCACAAACAAAATGCAGAATGGATAGGTTTTGATCAATCACGAAACAAAAGAAATTCAAGCTAAACCATGTATACATTTAGTGCATCAACATATTAAAGTCATGTGATAAATTGCAGAATGACAAGAAAACACAAACAATTATCCTTCCCCCAAAAACTTGGTATATGTAAAACATCTCTCTCCCACTGAGTGCCTGGTAAAATTGTGTAATGTAAGTCTTAAAACGAGTGGTGTCAATTCATGATAAAGCTCAATGTTTGTTCATAAATTTGTGTAATTAATGTGTACATTTGTAGTATATGTTATGACTTGTAAATGTGTACATAAATTTGTATATATTTTGATACATTTAAGGCAAAATTGGTTTGAATTGGTATATATATATATTTGTTAGCCAAAAATTGGTAGAAAAAAGGCCAAAATGGCATATATAAAATGTGATAATTGTCTGTCAAAATCTGGTTGAAAACAGGTAGAAATTCTGGTTTATAAACCTGGAAAAAATGTGGTTTAAAACAAAAGCTTCAAAAATTTTCGTATACCTTAGACAGCGCTTTGGTAAAAAGCGTTGTCTAAGGGGGGGATTAGAAAGCGCTTTAGGCAAAAGCGCTGTCTAAGGGGGGGGCTTAGACAGCGCTTTTTGAAAAGCGCTGTCTAAGGTATACCTAAAAAAATTAAAATAGGAGGGTCTTAGAAAGCGCTTTTGGCCAAAGCGCTGTCTAAGGGGGTGGGGCTTAGACAGCGCTTTTCAAAAGCGCTGTCTAAGGTATACCTAAAAAATTTAAAATAAGAGGGTCTTATAAAGCGCTTTTGGCCAAAGCGCTGTCTAAGGGGGGGGGGGGGCTTAGACAGCGCTTTTAAGATTTCAAAAAGCGCTGTCTAAACCTTTAGCAGCGGAGGTTTAGACAGCGCTTTAAAGCGCTGTCTAAGGCTAAAAAAAGCGCTGTCTAAGGTCTTGTTTGTTGTAGTGTCAACTCTCTTGGATCTTTGGTTGTCTGAAGTCCTACCAATATAGGTAAGAAGATTGAGTTGCTTTGAGGTCAAATCGAAGCAACTCAGTTGACACACCTCAAAATTCAACTCCTTATATCTTTCTATATATGTGGAGTTAGTTAAAATTGAGGTCAGATTCATGCTCTACGCTATTTTTCTTTCAGATCATGTCCTCTTTTTTCATTTATGTGATGGTGATGACTGAACCAGTCCGGTGAGCCTCGCCTGAGTAGGTGATCGGAGTTCCAACGCCGATGGTGTGCTGGACAGGTTCTAAGCCATTGATCTTGTTTAAAATATTTTAATCTCACGCGTTGGTTTTGATTACCATTCCTGTGGCGCATTGACTTAAGTCCATGGTGGAAAGCGCGCTGATGACCACTTGATCTGCCACCTCAATTAATGAGGGAGATCAAGTGGTCCACATTTTTTTTGATTATTTGAATTTCATTTAATTTTTTTTTTCATAAATTCATATTAATTTTAATATTGATCCAAAAAAATAAAATAAAATCCTCTTTCATATTTTGAATTAAAATCATTTTTTGGATCATTATTAATATTTTTCATGATTTAATTGATTTTGTGAATATTTTTAATTGTTTAAAAATACTTTTAAGTCTCCAAAAATTATGAAATTTTTTCTCCAAGGTGCTTTGACCTTATTTGACCTATGATAAATCTCATGGCCATTTCTTTGGTATTTTGATGAGATTTTAGGAATTTGACCAACCATATTTAATTTAATACATTATTTTTAGTGTCAAATAATTGTGTTGAGCCATTTTGATTGTTTGTATAAGTTTGAGTTGTGTTGTTGGGCCTTGGCCAAGGTTGATTTGACTTTGTTAGGTTAAGATCATTGGATTTAGGGGATTGATGGAATGTACATTCCATCTCCCAAAATGAATGAATGATATTAATTTGGTAAAAGTCCTCCTTTGTCCAATTTGAGTTTTGATCCATTCCCCTCCCTCTTCATCTAATTCCCCTTCTTTATCCATCCATTTCATTTGACCTATGATATCTCAACATCCTAAGGCTAGTTGATTGCAAAATCAACATAAGCATGGATGAGATTAGGCCACCTCTTTTGCATATTATTTTTGTGTGTGGTATGTTTCATGAGCATAGTCCATTATACTATGTCTCTAACATGTATTAACATCAAAATTCTATTGCCCGACCTCAAATAGTTGTGACTTCTACATAAGTTCAATTACGATTGCTTAACATAGTGCTAATTTTTTTACATAAAAGGCATAGAATTCTAGTTAGTGAGATTATAAGTCTCCCTTCTTTCATGGTATTGTGATATATTTTGCTTGTGTATATTTTGTTTGCATGTGTGGTCTTTGACCATTAATGTACATAATAAGAACAAAAACCCTAAAAAACTTCTTGTGTGGACTGTTGGTTTGATCTGAGACAATTGGACTTAGAATTTAGGCAACACTCCCTATACAAAGGACTTGGCCAATGCCAATTTTCATGTAACGAAGTACTTGTAATATGAAACATGATCATTGTGAAGTTGTTATTCTGAACCTGTGACTTGTGGAATTCATCTGTTACATGGGCAAATGTGAAGGAGATCATATAGTGGCTAAAGCTTGGATGTGGCTATCTTTATTTGATGCCTTGCTCTTCAAGTTAATATTGTATGCATTTTTTTTTTGCTTAATTCTAATGTCCAAGGAAATTTGGGGTTTCTATATGACATTCTTGTCTATTGGATTGCAGCCCATTGGTCAGATCTTTTCAACTCTTAACTTTTAAATTTATGCTTAGGATTAGTCTCTTCATCTCCTCCATATCTCTTTAATTTCAAAATCTCTTCCTCTTTTTAAAAACATCTTTACTTGTGTTTGTCTTTTTTAACTTAGACCCTTTGCAAATTATAAACTTTGGCCTTATGCCATTGCATTTTCAAACTTGTTTTATTAAATCAAATTTATAAATAAACTTAACTATACTTAACTTAAAATTTTCAAAAGCCAAAAAGAACTAACTCATTCAAACCATTTTATAGGCCCTCGTGCCTTTCAAACTTAATTTTTTATTAAAAGCAATGCATCCACTTTGAAATTTGTATCACGAACTACGAGGTTTTAATCCCTCATTTTTATGTTGGTACGTAGGCACAAGTCCGAAGGTCTTGTCAAACACAAAAATATAATCAATGAATTCTTTTCTCATCCCCCCATTCTATTGGTTTGTAAACATCACTATATACAAAATACATATGCACACAAGAAAGGGCTCCCTAGGAGTAGCTAGGACACTTTGGGTGCTAACACCTTCCCTCTGTGTAACCAACCCCTTTACCTGTAATCTCTGACATTTTACTAGTTTTGATTTGAAAACTTCTTATTTTTGGGTTTTGTTCGTACTTTTCCCTTTTCCCTTGGAAACAATAAAAGTGTGGTGGTGACTCTTGTTATTTGATGTCTTGCTTATCCATAGCTTGATGATCATGAATTTACTGCTACATAAATTAAGTGGCGACTCTGTTGGGGGGTAGTTTCCAGTGGGTTTAGCTTACTTTTTTGTGTGTATATAATTGTATATATGTGATGTATGTATATTTGTTTGTGTTATATAATCTGCTGGTTGTGCTTGGTGATCTCTGAGTGGTGAGATAAGTTCTAACCTAACCTTGGGTGCAATTAAGATAGGAGGATGGTATAGTCATTTTCGACTTGTGTGGAGTAGTCATTAACACGTTGACTTGAGATCCATCTACTCAGTGGAGACTCTTTTGGATTTGGAAATGTCACACAAGTATTTATGGTTAGGCATTACTATCTCTAATTTGGGTCCGAGAAGCTAAGGACCATAGAACACTTACCCCCTCTTGGACTATTTAGGACGTAGTGCGGAGACTGTTCAAGTGTAGACTTGATAACAGTTCTTACGCAATACTTCACTCATACGAGTTTCTCTTGAGAATATTATGGGTCGATGAGTCAGTCATCTTAACCTGTAATATCCGGTAGATGGAATTAAGACTCTAGGAACTTTTTAGAACATGATCTCCAGGTTTTATCCTTCACTCCTTTGGGATGATTCTTACCTAGACTCCATGCTCGTGATTCACAAACCCTTGATTCTTGGTTGATCCAATCAAGTCCTGTCAATATCAATGGAACCTGGGTGTTGATAAGGTGAAAACCATAATCCACCAAAATGGATGATTGATCTTGTAAATGACTTGATTCATCCCTTGACCTTTGTTTGTTTTCCTTGTGTGTGATCCTTTATTTGTAAAATTGTTGTATTCATGCATTCATGCGCATCATAACATTCATCACACGAAAATTTCAAGGAACTGAGGTATTATTTGCAAATATTTTCAGACCATGGATTATGGACGAAGGAACACTAAGAAGTACAGTTTCAGATGTCCCAACTTGAAGGAGTTAATGAAGCTAGCATATTTTGTATTAGATCCCTTGGACTTCAAACAACGTCATGAGAAGCTTCTGTATATCTTGTCTACTGATGTGGTTGAAGGACTTTTGAGTGTATTGATGTAGTTCTATGATCCTCTCTACTGTTGCTTCACTTTTCCTGATTATCAGCTTGTGCCTACGTTGGAGGAGTATGCCCATCTCTTGGGGATACCTATTTCTAGTATAGTGCCTTTTATTAGATTGAAAGAGATTCCCAGATCTCATCTTTTTGTTGAAGCTCTTCACCTGAAGAAGTCTGAGATAGAGGCTCATTGGGTGAAGAAAGGAGGATTGTTTGGGCTGCCATCTGATTTCCTCATTAAGGAAGCTACTGCTTTTGCTCAAGCCGGTGGTGTGGACACTTTTGAAACTATCTTTGTATTGCTCATTTAAGGATTAGCTTTGTTCCCTAACATTGACGGTTTTGTTGATGTTAACGCCATTAGAATTTTCTTGATTGGGAATCTTGTGCCTACTATGTTAGGTGATATGTACTTCTCTTTGCATCTAAGGAATTCTAAGGGTGGTGGAATTATTGTCTGTTGCGTTCCTCTTCTATAAAAGTGGTTTATTTCGCACTTTCCTCAGACACCCGCTTTTATAGAGAACAATGTCTACGGTGGTCTCAGAGACTTATGTCTCTCACTAATGATGATATAGTTTGGTATGATCCCTCTTTGAGAAATTTGGAGATTGTTGATTGTTGTGGTGACTTCTCTAATGTGCCTTTCATTGGTACACAAGGAGGAATTAACTACAACCCTGCTTTGACTCATCGTCAGCTTGGGTTCCCCTTGAGAGAAAAACCTAATAACACTTTGTTAGAAGGTCTTTTCTATCAAGAGGGTAAAGATCCCCAACATTTGAAGCAGAAGATTATGCATGCTTGGCATAATATGCATAGGAAAGGAAGGTCTGAGCTGGGTCCGCGCAACTGTGTAGCTTTGGAAGCTTACACTCTTTGGGTGAAGAAGAGAGCTTTGGAGTTGAAGATACCTTATCCTTATGAGATACCTATGTTTATGGTTGCAGTTGAGCCATTAACTCTCCCTAACCAAGATGTAGAGGAGTTAGAAGACGCACTCATTAAGATGAAGTAAGAGAAGGATATGTGGGAAAAGTGTTTTCGTGCTTTGAGAAAAAAGCATGAGGAGTTGCAGTTGGAGCCTAAGGACAAAGATACACTTATTGAGCTACTTGAGGACCGAGTGACAAAGAGGTAAAGAGAGTCGGACATTTCATCTTCTAGCATACCTTAGCCTTCCGTTGCTTGGAAGAAGATTGTTGATCAGCTTGTCCTCGAGAAGACTCGGATGAAGGCTTCTTTTGAGACAGAGATTCGACGTATTCGAAGGAAGTACGCGCCTACAACCAGATCTTCAGACGTTGTTGTTAGGGATCCTTAAGATGACTAGTTTCCTTTTCTCTTGTATTTTTCATTTGGTTTCTGAAATTATACTTAGTGTAATCTTTCCAATTATATAAATGAAAAGATATTTTTGGTCATATCAAATTATTGCAATTGTTGTAAATATATATATATTTGCAAATAATATAGTAAGTTCCTTGAAAAAATAAAAAATGAATAAACAAGCACTGCATTTCATGCATAAGTAGGTTTCTTTTTCGCCAGATGTCGTATTGGTGTTTCTTCTGTGCTCCAACCAAGCTGACTCATCGGTACAACACTTGCGCCAATCCCTCCAGAATCATGGAACATCTTGAGCAAGAGAATAGAGAGCTAAAGGACGAGATCTCCCTCCTGATTGCCATGATGAAGTCAGTTTTAGCCGCACAGAGCCAGTCTTCTCCAACGCCCGCAACTCCTCCTCCTTAGAGGACCGTTATTTCCGAGGTGGCTACCTCTACCATGCCTGCTGCTATTGCTCATTTTGCACCTGCTATGCCTGCCGGATTCCCGTGGGGAATGCCATCGAACTTTGTACCTGAAGGATTTGCACCTACATTTGCTTCCATGCCGACATCTAGCCCGGTCATGTCTGTACCACCGCCTATAGTGCACACCTTACCTCGCGTAAAAGACACCATTTATCATTCCGAGCCATCCGAGGGTCCGGACGTTTATGAGAAAATGGATGAGATGAAAGATCAATTTCTTGAGTTGCGTAAGGAGTTGAAAACTTTGAGAGGTAAGGATATTTTTGGGAAGAGTGCTACTGAATTGTTTCTAGTGTCGAATGTGAAGATTCCGGTGAAGTTCAAAGTGCCTAACTTTGAAAATACAAAGGGAACACATGTCCGCTTAGTCACTTGGTGATGTATGACCGCAAGATGTCTACCCAAACTGACAATGATCAGCTGTTAATCCACTACTTTCAAGACAGTTTCACCGACGCTGTGCTAAGATGGTATATGGGGTTCGATAGTGCAAGCATTCTCTCTTTTAACGATTTGGGAAAAGCATTTGTTAAGCAGTACAAGTACACGGTTGATATGGCTCCTGACTGAGATCAGTTGAGATCACTATCTCAGAAGGACAAGGAAATGTTTAAGGAGTACGCGTAGAGATGGAGAGAACTCGCTGCTCAGATCACCCCTTCTTTAGAGGAAAAGGAGTTGACCAAGATATTTTTGAAGACCCTTAGCTCATTTTATTATGAGAAGATGATCGCCAGTGCCCCCAGTAACTTTACCGAAATGGTAAATATGGGGATGAGGCTTGAAGAAGGTGTCCGAGAAGGACGGTTGTCTAAGGAGGAGGTATCATCTAGCAAGAGATACGGCGGCAATTTTGGTAAGAAGAAGGATAATGAAGTCAACGCGATCATTAGTGGGAGGCAGAGGAGGCCTTAGACCAGAAGAAATCAACCACCCCGTCAACACCACCATCAAGTATCATCAGTAATCCCAATATTTTCAGCAAATCAATCAACACCAATTCAACAACAACCACGTCAACAGTAACAACCACAACCACGAGCAAACACCTACAACAAATACAATACCAAAAATCATCAGCAACAAACTTTCAAGAGAAAGAAGGTCTCTTTTGACCAAATTCCTATGAAATATGTAAAACTTTGTCCGTCATTGGTTCTCAAGAACTTGCTACAACCCATAAATCCGCCACAAATTCCTGAACCACGTCCATGGTGGTACAAGCCTGACCTCCGTTGTGCTTTTCACCAAGGAGCACCCAGACATGACATTGAGAACTGCTATCCTCTCAAATATGAAGTTCATAAGCTAGTAAAGAGTGGGATGGTGTCCTTTGAGGACCGCGCACCTAATGTGAAGGCAAACCCACTGCCAGCCCATGAAAATTCATCTGTTAATATGGAAGACGGATGTCCTGGGGAGTTCAAGGTGTTTGATGTCCGCTTCATCAGAAGGTCTTTGGTGATGATGCATAAGGACATTTGTATGGTAAGCGATTGTGAGAATGACCATGATGGTTGTGCTATCTGCAGTGTCAACCCGAGGGGTTGTATGATTGTGAAAAGAGACATCCAACAGTTGATGGATGAGGGTATGATTCAAATTGTTCAATCCCGTCATGTAGATGACGATGTGAATGTTATCGTTCCAGTGTTTAAGAACCCCGAGAGGGTAGTGATTCATTATGACAACAATAACAGTAATATTATCAGTCAAAGATCGGTATCGCCGTTGGTCATACGGTTATCGGGCCCAGTCCCGTATTCATTCGATAAGGCTGTTCCGTATCAGTATAATGCAACTATGTTGAAGGATGGTCAAGAGGTCCCGTTACCTACAACCAGTTTTGTTGTGAGCATTGCTTATGTTACTAAGGTGACCCGTAGCGGTCGAGTGTTTGGGCCGGTGTTCCCAAAAGTTGTAGAAGATTCAACAGTTGGTAAGAAGGTGGAAGTACCTGCAGTAGACTCGATTAGAACTTCAAAGTGCCAGTTTGGTGAATCCAACAATTTAAAGACTAATGATGATAATGAGGTACTTAGGCTAATAAAGCAAAGTGAGTTCAATGTGGTGGAGCAGCTGCTCCAAACCCCCTCAAAGATTTCAGTACTTTCTCTGCTTATGAATTCAGAAGCGCACAGAGAAGCACTGCAAAGAGTTCTAGAGCAAGCATTTATGGAACATGATGTTACGGTGGATCAGTTTGATCATATTGTAGCTAACTTCACTTCCTGCAACAATCTTAGCTTTTGTGATGAAGAACTCCCTGAGGAGGGTAGGAATCATAACTTGGCCTTGCATATCTCCATGAATTGCAAAGATGATGCTTTATCCAATGTATTAGTTGACACCGGGTCTTCATTGAGCGTGCTGTCAAAGTCAACTCTTTCAAAGATGTCATATCTAGGAGCTCCCATGAGATATAATTGTGTAATCGTCAAAGCTTTTGACGGTTCACGTAAGACAGTGATAGGTGAAGTGGACCTTCTGGTGAAGATAGGTTTGAGTGACTTCCAGATTACTTTTCAAGTAATGGATATCCACCCGCCCTACAGTTGTCTGCTAGGAAGGCCATGGATCCATGAGGCAGGAGTTGTTACCTCCACATTGCATAAGAAACTCAAATTTGTTAAGAATAGAAAATTAGTCATTATTGGTGGGGAAAAGGCGATGTTGGTTAGCCACCTGTCATCTTTCTCTTACGTTGAATCTAAGGATGAAGTTGGAACTCCCTTCCAAGCCTTATCTGTTGTTGTTGAAAAGAGAGTTAGGGCACCTATGTCCTCATTGAAAGATGCAAGGAAGATTATTGAAGAAGGAAATGTAGAAAGGTGGGGATGCATGGTAGAGGTCTCCGACAACAAGAACAGAACTGGTCTGGGTTTCCAGCAAGGTTCATCAATTGCTAGATCAGAGGATATGAAACTTAGCTTCCGTAGTGGAGGGTTCATTCATGGAAATGAACAACACTTAGATTCAGTGCTAGAGGATGACGAAGAAGATAACTGCACCAATTTTATGACGCATGGAAAGGCTTACAACAATTGGATTGCTGTTGATATTCTTGTTATTTTGCATCGATCTAAGTAATTGCTTTTATTTGTTTTAAAAATCCTTCTCCTATGCCTAAGGGAGAAGTGAACATTGTTATGCATTTCAAATTTGATTATCAATAAAATTAATTATATTCATCCACATCTATGATGTTTTGTTTTTACTTTTTGCTTTATTCTGAAAATGGTAATCATAAAAAAAAACATAAATAAACAATATAATTGTCCATCTGCATAATGTTTGGTCATAAATTCACTTCTCTAAAATAAAAATATCAAATCGTTATGCAGGTTGGTTTCTAGCCCCATTGAATACAATGATCCTTCTCCTTCTCCAAATTTTGAATTCCATGTGTTTGAGGCCGAGGAGGAATGTGATGAAGAAATATTTGATGAATTGTCTCGTCTTCTTGAGCATGAAGGAAAAGCCATTCAGCCATTCGAAGAGCATATTGAGTTAGTCAACTTGGGTTCCGTGGATGATGTGAAGGAAGTCAAGATTGGGTCTCGAATGTGTCCAGAAGCGAAGAAGGGGTTGGTTAATCTTCTTCGAGAGTATTCAGATGTGTTTGCTTGGTCCTATCAAGACATTCCTGATTTAGATTATGAGACTGTGGAGCATAGATTGCCTTTGAAACTAGAATGTCCGCTAGTCAAGCAGAAGTTGAGAAGAACACATCCTGATATGGCAGTGAAGATCAAAGAAGAAGTGCAAAAGCAATTGATGTCGGTTTCCTTGTGACCGCTGAGTGTCTGCAATGGGTGGCCAACATTATGCATGTGCCAAAGAAAGATGGAAAAGTCCACATGTGTGTTGATTACAGATACTTGAATAAAGCCAGTACGAAAGATAATTTCCCTCTACCACACATTGATATGTTGGTAGACAATACTGCAAAATTCAAGGTCTTTTCTGAAATTCAGGTATCAGATATGAGATGTCGAACGTAATGTTACGACACTAATATCTGAATAATACAAACAGGATAAAGATAAAGAATAGAATGCAAGAGACACAAGAAATTGTTAACCCAGTTCGGTCCAACTCACCTACATCGGAGGGCTACCAAGCCAGGAAGGAAATCCACTAAATAGAATCAGTTCAAAGACTCTTCGTACATTTCAACAAGTTACAGTCTTTCTCACCTAATCTCTACCCGTGTGGCTTCTACCTAAGCACTCTTAGATATGAGAACCCACTTACTCCCCCTCAATCACACATGTAATTTTAAACAACAATTACTCTGAAAAGAAGACACTTTTCAATTACACACACTTGATCTTCAATCAAGTAGACACACACTTGATCTTTAACAAAGTAGACACACACTTGATCTTCAACCAAGTAGACACACACTTGATCTTACTTAACAACTTCAATCAAATAGACACACACTCATGCTTAAAAGCTTAGAGTGATAAATTATAACTCATAAATCAGACCAATTCAATCATCTATGGATGAATTGAATGGCTTACAAGTCTCACGACTAAACAAGACACAAACCCTTATATTCTCTCAATATTTCACTCAGTATTGGTTGTGTATCAAATTAGGTTTTTCCATGTCCTATTTATAGAAGCATTCAGCTGGGCTTGGACATCTTGAAAACCCTAAAACTATTTTCCAATTAAATCTTCTCATGACAGCTGGTTAGATCTCCTTGGAAAATAAGTAAATCTGGTTGTAATTAATGATTGAATGCGCCTGCAAATCAGATCTTCAATCATACATAGATTGCCATTAAATGTGCAATCACAAACCACATAACATTCTCCCTGAATGTTTTGTGTACAGGATGTCATGACATCGGGTCTGACATCCTGGAACAATCCTGCATAATTCCATTTATAATTTCCAGCAGGTACATAATATCAGATGCCATGACATTGTGTATGACATCCTGAAACAATCCTGCATAATTATGTTTTTTAAACTCCAGTAGGTACATAGATATCTTAAGTTAAGACATCACATGCAACATCTTGTGAACACTCTTTGTTTTACCAAAATTGTTGTCAACACTTAGAACCAACAAACTCCCCCTTTGGCAAATTTTTGCTAAAACATATATCTGTCCATTTTGTTCACAAGAAAAAACACATCAACAGTTAAACAGCATAACAGCAGTTTAAGCAGCAGCAGAAGCAAACACAATTACTATCTATAATAGCAACTAGTAATACACACAAATGCACATGGGTACTTCTTCTCCCCCTAAGTCTGTACAACAGAGACATCTCCTTTAACAATAACAGCACCTGTAATAACAGCACCTGTAACAATCAGAGTCACCCTCTGACATCTGCTTTAACATGTTAACATTCAGAATTTCCTTTTGACATCTCCTTCAACATCACAAAACAGAACAAAACTTTATTCTGTTCAAACATCAGACATCTCCTTCAACATCAATAAACAGAACAACATTCACATCTTCTTCAATAATAGTTGTTCATCTATTCAGCTACACCAGCACATACATCTCCACACAGCTCCACATATCTAACTGCTCCACATCAACACTTCTCCCCCTTTTTAGTCAAAATTGACCAAAGGTGACTAATTAGACAAAATAAATGTCAATTAGCCTAGTAGAGAATGTCACAACAGATGTTATAACATATAAAATGTTAAAACATGAATGCTAGGAGATACAAACCATAATTATACACAGCTGTGATAGCTGAGATAATTAGAAATCCATGGAACTCATTAAGAGCCCAAATATTACATCAAGGCATCAGTAAGGACAGCCACAAATTACAAACACTTCAACACATTCTTCAACATCCAAAACAGCATATCATCATAACAGGGGGACTATCTTCACCACAACTCAATTTGAAGAGGTAGCATCTTCTTCTCCTTCAGATCCAGAACTACCACTAGAATTGTCTTGAGAATCAGACCTCTCACTTAAGGTATGGGCATTTATTTCCTTGGCTTGACCAACATTGTCCATCTCTTCTTGCTCCAAGCTATTAATGAGAACCTCTAAAGCCTCTTTCCTAGCCTTAGCCACATCAACTCTCCTCTGTATAACAAATTTCCACTTGGCTGCACCATCTTCCAAAGGAAATGTTGTCCAAATGCACAACTGCAACCTTAACAGGAGATTTTCTAACAGATTGCCTTTTAGTAGTAGAGGTGTCTAGGACATCGTCTTCGACATCATCTTCGGAGTCAGAACTTTCTCTGGCCTTTCTTTTCTTGACTTCCACTTTACTTCATGATTTAGAAGGACCTATAGCAGCAGCCTTCTTACCTGTTCTGGCTGTCATCAAATCAGCCACAGACTTGCCTTTCCTGGTCTTCATTTTCTTTGCAACACTTGGTTTCAAATGATGAACCAAGGTGTCATCTTCCTAGTCTGAGCTTTCTTCTTCCAAATCAATTACCTTCTCAGCAGTGTCATCTTCTTATCTGAGCTTTTTCCACTCCACATTAATTGCTATAAATTCTCATGGATAAAAATCCCCAATTTCCCTCTTAAACATTCAAATTGATTAGCATCCAAAGCCTTTGTAAATATGTCAGCTAATTGCATTTCATTTGTAACATGCTCCAGTGCTATGATTTTCTCTTCCACAAGTTCTCTAATGAAGTGATGATGAATATCAATGTGCTTTGTCCTGCTGTGTTGAATAGTGTAGGTGTTTAATTGGCTGCATTGTATGGTAAAACACTAATGTCTTGACTGATGTCATGACATGTATATGTAACTACATTATAGTTACTGCAGGACTAGCTAACACAGGATTATTGAATGCTGTGACATTCATACCTATCAACAGATACTAAGGAACAGAAGCTCTGTTAGAACTTAGTATTCATTTGCAGTCTGGTTATCAAGGAAGAACCAGACCTGGCATAAGGCCTACTGACTGAATGTCAAACTGGATGTTGTGACATTCATCATTAACAGCAGCTGGTGAAGATTAGGCAGAGTGGTGTTCTGCTATACTTCAGCATATTAGTTAGTTTGTTCTTCAGGAGAATTACAGAACTAACTTAAGGCCAATTGTGTAAATGTTAAGTTGGACACTTTGACATTTACTAATGTAAGTTGGTACTGTAGTATGGTCATATTGATCATGTACAGGTCAGCAGATTTGTACAGTCTGTTTTCTGGGAAAACAGACTCAGCATATGGACCTTGATGTCAAGCTGAATGTCGTGACATTCATTCCTGACAGCATATGCTAAATTGTAGGTTGTTCAGTTTTCTGTTACAGCTTTCTCAGGCTATTCTTTAGGAAGTCAACAGCTTAGAGAAAATCCAGGAAATCAACAACCAAGCTACATTCAATGAACCTAACAAATAGCCTATTTGTTAGCAACCTAAATATTGAATTTGTGGGAACTTATGTGACCTAAAATTCAGGAAAATACAGGTGCAAAAGCCCAAGTGCTGCAATATAAAAAGAAAGGCATTCCTCCATTCAGTTTCAGGGATTTTGAGGCGTGAAGATTTAGTGTGTCCATCTTACTTCACTGCTGTATTTTTGTAAGTCTAGAATTAGACGTATCTTGTAAGCCAAGTCATTATCAAATAGATGATTACTTTGGCATAGGGTGTTCATTGAGTTGTAAGTGTTGTGTCACTCGAAGCTTTTAAGCGTGAGTGCTGTGTATCTTGGTTTAAGCTGTGAAGCATAACCAAGAGTTGTTTTTGAAGTGTGACTTCAAAGTGTTTTTAATATCACTGAGGTGATTGAGGGGGAGTGAGTAGGAACTCTGATCTTAGGTTAAGATTGAAATTGCATTGGGTAGGGATTAAGTGATAAGTTGTAAACGGGTGAGTTTAGCTTTGAATTGATACTACTAATAGTGGATTTCCTCCCTGGCTTGGTAGCCCCCAGATGTAGGTCATGTTGGACTGAACTGGGTGAACAATTACTTGTGTTATTTACTGCACTTACAATTAAGTTCTGCATAATCCCTGTCTGTGCAGAATTGGATGTCATAACAACCAGTGTGACATCCAAAGTCTGATAACTAGAATTTCAATTGGCATCAGAGCAGGCACCCTGCCTGTGAAGTTCTGGGTGAGATCTAGGGAAGTTACTTTCTAGTACCATGGACAAGGATTTAGGACACTCAAACAGACCACCCATGTTGGATGGATCTAATTATGATGACTGGAAGCCTCGCATGATAGCCTTCCTAAGGTCTCTAGAGAGCAAAGTCTGAGAGCTGTCAACAAGGGATGGGAACATCCAACGAGGACTGATGAAGATGGAGTCAGTGTGCAGATTCCTGAAGAAGATTGGGACAAGGAACAAGAGGCATTAGCTCTTGGAAATTCCAAAGCCTTGAATGCACTGTTCAATGGAATCACTAAGAACATCTTCAGGCTGGTGCACCATTGTGAACTAGCTAAGGAAGTTTGGGATACCCTCAAGGTAACTCATGAAGGTACTTCCAAGGTGAAGATGTCAAAACTTCAGATGTTGACAACCAAGTTTGAAAATCTGAGGATGAAAGAGGATGAGACTATTCATGACTTCCACATGAATATTCTTGAAATTGCAAATACCTCTGGTGGACTAGGTGAGAAAATGACTGAAGAGAAACTTGTAAGAAAGATTCTCAGGTCCTTGCCTAAGAGGTTTGCTATGAAGGTCACTGCCATAGAGGAGGCTCAGGACATCAGCAATATGAAGGTAGATGAGCTCATTGGTTCTCTCCAAACCTTTGAAATGGGCTTAGGTGAGTATGCTGAGAAGAAGAAAAGCATAGCCTTTGTATCTAATGCTGAAGAGGAGGCAGAAGAAGGATATACTGGAGGTGATGAAAGTATATCAGAAGCCTTAGCCATGCTTGGAAGGCAATTCAACAAGTTCATGAAGAAGATTGATCAAAGAGGTAGACCCAATGTCAAGAACATCCCGTCTGACATTAAGAAAAGATCAACTTCTGAAGAAAAGTTCAACCATGGGAAGGGAATCCAGTGTCATGGTTGTGAAGGGTATGGACACGTCAGAGCTGAATGTCCTACTTACCTCAAATTGCAAAATAAGGGGCTAGCTATCACATGGTCTGAAGGAGATTCTGAAAGTGAATCTGAAGGAGAATCTGCCAAACATGTCACTGCACTAACTAGTGTGTGTGTCTCTGAAGATGACACAAGTGCATATGAGCTGACCTTTGATGAACTTGCTGCAGCATATAAGAAGCTGTGCACCACCAGTGCAGAAGTGCGTGCACAAGGTGAAAAGCAGAAGAAACTCATCAAGGAACTGGAAGATGAGAGACAGAAACAACTGTCTGCCATAGAAGGGCTAAATGATGAGATAGCCCTGCTGACCTCCAAGCTGAACCAGATGACCAAATCCATCAGAATGATGAATAAGGGAACTGACACCTTGGAAGAAATTCTAAAAGTGAGACAGCAGTCTGGAACCAAATCTGGGCTAGGATTTGGAAAAAGAGCTGAACACAGACGCCCAAAGGCTAAAGTTCAGAAGTTCAAGCAGATGTCAAAGCCGATGTCTCAACATCGAGGAGCTAGGATGAATGATCATCAGAAGAAAATATTCCAGAATTGGAGGTGTCACCACTGTGGCAGGCTTGGACATATAAAAGCCTTCTGCTACTGGATTCATGGCTTCCCTAACAGAGCCTCACCTGTCAGACCTAAGCATAACACACGCAAGCGATGTGTTCCCATTAAGAAGCAGCAATGGTATGCTAGGATAGCACACACTGCCCTAAGGGCTACTTCAAGAGAAGACTGGTACTTTGACAGTGGATGCTCAAGACATATGACTGGTTTGGAAAATCTACTGGTAGACATTCAACCTCACACCACCAGCTATGTGACTTTTGGTGATGGTGCCAAAGGAAAAATCAGAGGTGTGGGCAAACTGGACTGTTCTGGAGTGCCAAAACTGAACAATGTGTTGTTAGTAAGAGGACTAACTGCAAACCTCATCAGCATAAGTCAGCTGTGTGATCAAGGTTTTCATGTTCAGTTTACTAAGGAGCAGTGCATTGTGACAAATGGTGACAATCAGGAAGTTATGAGAGGAACCAGGTCCAAAGACAACTGCTACCTGTGGGAACCTGATCTCTCTAACTTTTCCACAACATGCTCCTCAGCCAAGGAAGAACAGGAGGTGAAGCTGTGGCATAGAAGACTCGGCCATCTCCACTTACGGGGAATGAAGAAGATCATATCCAAGGAAGCAGTCAGAGGAATGCCAAAGCTTCTGATTGATGAAGGAAGAGTCTGTGGAGAATGCCAAGTGGGCAAGCAAACCAAGATGTCACACCCAAAGCTGGGACATTCCACAACCTCCAGAGTTCTGGAACTGCTGCACATGGACCTAATGGGACCTATGCAGGTTGAAAGTCTTGGCGGGAAGAAGTATGCCTACGTGGTGGTTGATGACCATTCCAGATACACGTGGATAAACTTCATCAGAGAGAAGTCAGATACATTTGATGTCTTCAAGGATCTGTGCATAAGACTTCAAAGGGAAAAGGACAGTTGTGTGGTCCGGATTAGAAGTGATCATGGCACTGAATTCAAGAATTCCAAGTTTGATGAGTTCTGCTCATCTGAAGGAATAAGCCATGAGTTCTCCTCCCCTATAACTCCTCAGCAGAATGGAATAGTTGAAAGAAAAAATAGAACTATTCAAGAATCTGCCAGAGCAATGATTCATGCACAGAAGCTCCCTATGCACTTTTGGGCTGAAGCAATGAATACAGCGTGCTATGTTCACAACAGAGTCACCTTGAGAAAAGGAACCTCCTCCACTCTGTATGAAATATGGAAGGGTAGAAAGCCCACTGTGAAGTACTTTCATATTTTTGGAAGTAAATGCTACATTCTCACAGATCGTGAACAGAGAAGGAAGCTAGATCCCAAAAGTGATGAAGGCGTATTTCTGGGATACTCCACTAACAGCAGAGCATATAGAGTGTTCAACTACAGGACCAATGTCCTGATGGAATCCATAAATGTCATTGTGGATGATAAAGAGGAAGGAACCGATGTCATGGAGGATGTTGAAACATTCCTTGATAGTCCAACTGACAGTCCAGTCAAGCCTGAAGAAGTACAGGAACCTCCTCCTGAATGTGAAGTAGAAGCACCCACCAAAGTGCCATCTATCAGAATTCAGAAAGACCACCCTAAGGATCTTATCATAGGGGATCCCACCAGTGGTGTAACTACCAGGTCAAGAGGAATAAACTCAAATTCCTGCTTTGTTTCCAAGGTTGAACCAAAGAATGTGAAAGAAGCCCTGACTGATGAATACTGGATCATTGCCATGCAAGAGGAACTCGAGCAGTTCACAAGGCATGAAGTATGGGAGCTGGTTCCAAGACCTGAAGGGTCCAACATCATTGGTACCAAGTGGATCTACAAAAACAAATCTGATGGGAAAGGAGTAATTACTAGAAATAAAGCAAGACTAGTAGCTCAAGGATACACTCAAGTTGAAGGAGTAGACTTTGATGAGACATTTGCTCCTGTGGCTAGACTTGAGTCCATCAGATTGCTGTTGGGGGTAGCATGCATCCTGAAGTTTAAGCTATTTCAAATGGATGTGAAGAGTGCATTCTTGAATGGCTACCTGAATGAAGAAGTCTATATGGAACAACCCAAAGGGTTTTGTGATCCTAACCAACCTGAGCATGTATACAAGCTGAAGAAAGCCTTGTATGGGTTGAAGCAAGCACCCAGAGCTTGGTATGAAAGGTTAACCGAATTTCTGACCACAAATGGGTACAGAAAGGGTGGCATAGATAAAACCTTGTTTGTGAAGGATGAAGAAGGCAAAATCATGATAGCTCAAATCTATGTGGATGATATAGTCTTTGGTGGAATGTCAGAACAAATGGTTAAAAAATTTGTTCACCAGATGCAATCTGAGTTTGAAATGAGTCTAGTGGGAGAACTGACCTATTTCCTTGGAATGCAAGTAAACCAAATGGAGGACTCTATGTTTCTCTCCCAAAGCAAGTATGCCAAGAACATAGTTAAGAAGTTTGGTATGGATCATGCCAGGCACAAGAGGACTCCAGCTCCTACTCATCTGAAGTTAACCAAAGATGATGGAGGACCTAGTGTTGATCAATGCCTGTACAGAAGCATGATAGGTAGTCTGCTGTATCTAACTGCAAGTAGACCTGACATTTCCTATGCAGTTGGAGTTTGTGCCAGATATCAAGCAGAGCCCAAGGTGAGTCACTTGAATCAAGTCAAAAGGATCCTCAAGTACATCAATGGGACATGTGAATATGGGATGTTGTACTCACATGGGTCTGAGCCTGTCCTATCTGGGTACTGTGATGCTGATTGGGCTGGAAGTGCTGATGACAGAAAAAGCACATCAGGTGGATGCTTCTTCTTAGGAGAAAACCTCATATCGTGGTTCAGCAAGAAGCAGAACTGTGTCTCTTTGTCCACTGCAGAGGCTGAATACATAGCGGCTGGAAGCAGTTGCTCCCAACTGGTTTGGATGAAACAAATGCTCACTGAGTACAATGTCACTCAAAATGTCATGACATTGTTCTGTGATAATCTCAGTGCCATCAACATCTCCAAGAATCCCATCCAACACAGCAGGACCAAACATATTGACATTAGGCACCACTTCATCAGAGATCTGGTGGAAGACAAGGTGATCACTTTGGAACATGTAGCCACGGATCTTCAACTGGCTGACATATTTACAAAGGCTCTGGATGCTACTCAGTTTGAAAACTTAAGGAGCAAACTGGGAATATGTCTCTCTGAGACATTATAGCAATCACTGATGTTTGGGATAAACTGTTTAATATCTCTGCCTATTAAACAATTTGTACTAGGCTATGATTGGTCAACAGATCATAGCTATGCTGCTTGCAACAAGGGTGGATACAAGAGGGTAAGGAGGCACCCTACAGAGAGAAGGCCACTGTACCTGCAGGAGTTCAAGGATGCTGTTCATGCAGGAGTGGTTCTGGATGTCAGAAACAACATCATGGCATCTGATATGGTGGTACCTACTGTAAAGCAAAAGTGGGTGATCACTTGATCGAAGCTGTGAAGCAAGATCAAGTGGATGTGAACTTGGTTGAAACTGTGAAGTAAAACCAAGTCTGGAACTCTGTCATTGTGCTCTGACTATGTTGTTGGCTTTGGCAACATTTGTGACAAAAAGGGGGAGTAATAACCATCAATACCCCTGACAAACAGAGTGGGTCTCTACAACAGACTCTCATGACAGATCTGAAGATTCCCCCCTTGCAGATGATGTTGAAGTTTAGGTGCAACTTCGAATATATGTGTGCTGCTATGTGAAGTTTTTATTTAACTTCCATGTGTGTGAGTGTGCTGCCACTCTGAGTGTATTAGCTAGTTTTATTCCGCTGCCATGAACTCTGTTATGGGGATCAAAGTGTTTTAGCCAAAAATTTGCCAAAGGGGGAGTTTGTAGGTGTTTAATTGGCTGCATTGTATGGTAAAACACTAATGTCTTGACTGATGTCATGACATGTATATGTAACTACATTATAGTTACTGCAGGACTAGCTAACACAGGATTATTGAATGCTGTGACATTCATACCTGTCAACAGATACTAAGGAACAGAAGCTCTGTTAGAACTTAGTATTCATTTGCAGTCTGGTTATCAAGGAAGAACCAGACCTGGCATAAGGCCTACTGACTGAATGTCAAACTGGATGTTGTGACATTCATCATTAACAGCAGCTGGTGAAGATTAGGCAGAGTGGTGTTCTGCTATACTTCAGCATATTAGTTAGTTTGTTCTTCAGGAGAATTACAGAACTAACTTAAGGCCAATTGTGTAAATGTTAAGTTGGACACTTTGACATTTACTAATGTAAGCTGGTACTGTAGTATGGTCATATTGATCATGTACAGGTCAGCAGATTTGTACAGTCTGTTTTCTGGGAAAACAGACTCAGCATATGGACCTTGATGTCAAGCTGAATGTCGTGACATTCATTCCTGACAGCATATGCTAAATTGTAGGTTGTTCAGTTTTCTGTTACAGCTTTCTCAGGCTATTCTTTAGGAAGTCAACAGCTTAGAGAAAATCCAGGAAATCAACAACCAAGCTACATTCAATGAACCTAACAAATAGCCTATTTGTTAGCAACCTAAATATTGAATTTGTGGGAACTTATGTGACCTAAAATTCAGGAAAATACAGGTGCAAAAGCCCAAGTGCTGCAATATAAAAAGGAAGGCATTCCTCCATTCAGTTTCAGGGATTTTGAGGCGTGAAGATTTAGTGTGTCCATCTTACTTCACTGCTGTATTTTTGTAAGTCTAGAATTAGACGTATCTTGTAAGCCAAGTCATTATCAAATAGATGATTACTTTGGCATAGGGTGTTCATTGAGTTGTAAGTGTTGTGTCACTCGAAGCTTTTAAGCGTGAGTGCTGTGTATCTTGGTTTAAGCTGTGAAGCATAACCAAGAGTTGTTTTTGAAGTGTGACTTCAAAGTGTTTTTAATATCACTGAGGTGATTGAGGGGGAGTGAGTAGGAACTCTGATCTTAGGTTAAGATTGAAATTGCATTGGGTAGGGATTAAGTGATAAGTTGTAAACGGGTGAGTTTAGCTTTGAATTGATACTACTAATAGTGGATTTCCTCCCTGGCTTGGTAGCCCCCAGATGTAGGTCATGTTGGACTGAACTGGGTGAACAATTACTTGTGTTATTTACTGCACTTACAATTAAGTTCTGCATAATCCCTGTCTGTGCAGAATTGGATGTCATAACAACCAGTGTGACATCCAAAGTCTGATAACTAGAATTTCAAATAGGATTTTTAGAAATATTTATAGCACTCAGGTTGTCACAGTACACTGTCATGACATCTTGTGTGACATTGTATTCTGTCAACATTTGTTTCATCAAAACCAGTTGAGAACAGCTACTTCCAGCTGCTATGTATTCAGCTTGATATCTAGCACAAACACCATTTTCATCTTTCAAATGTGTAGGAGCAGGTGTCTTTTTATGATCTGCATTCTCCATGCCAACCTTCTTAACCTTGTTCTTGTCATATTTGTTTTGAGATAGAAAAATAGACTTTTCTATTTGCTTGACTTATAGCCCAAGTCCAACAAGGTTCATTTCAACCTTAGACTGCCTTTGTCTAACAACATGTTCTACCATTTGATCTGACCTCCCACCAAACCCAATATTATCCATATCTATTTGAGCCACCATGAGCTTTTCTCTTTCATTTTTCACATATCGGATCTTGTCAATACCTCCCCTCTTGTAACCATTGTTAGTGAGGAACATTATGAGTCTCTCATACCAAGCCCTAGGAGCTTGCTTCAAACCATAAAGGGCTTTCTTCAATCTGTACACATGCCTTTTAGGCTGTTCAAGATATACTTCCTCTTTCAAGTAGCCATTTGAGATCACTTCCCTTGATCTAGTTGTGACCTTTTTACTTGGATCTCTTCGAATGAGATCTTCGGGATGATCCTTCTGAACTCTGATGGAGGGTCCCTTATTGACTTTGTCAGGTTCAGCTTGAGGAGGTTCATTCACCTTGGCTGAGAAATCAGCTGGGGGATCATTCAGAGATGTCTTAATATCGTCTGAGACATCAGTCTGTTGGTCATCAACCACACCATTAATAGATTCCATCATTATTTTGATTCTGGAATTAAGGACTCTATATGCTCTGTTGTAGCCCAGAAATAATCTTTTGGGATACATCTTCCTTCTTTGTTCACTTCTAATTTTGATAACTTGGCTTTCCTTTTCTCCTTGAAGTTTTAGACAAAGATCTTTGAAGACTTCAAATACATCAGATTTGTTTCTTATAAGTTGATCCAGGTGTATCTGGAGAAGTCATCCACCACTACATTTGCAAACTTCTTCCCACCAAGGCTTTCCACCTGCATGGGTCACATCAACTCCATATGGAGGAGTTCCAAACCTTTGGAAGTGGTTTTATGTCTGAGTTTCTGGTGTGACATCCTTGTCTGACATTTCCCACAGGCTTTTCTTTCATCAATCTTCAAGTTAGGAATTCCTCTAACAGCTTCAACAGATATAATCATCTTCGTACCTTTAAGATGCAGATGGCTCAATCTTTGATGCCATGTCTTCACTCCTTCTTCTTTGACTAAGGTACCCTTTGAAGAATAACCAATTTGAGAACTCCGCATGTAACAGTTGTTTTTGGTCCTGACTCCTTTCATGATCACTTCACTTTCTTTGTTAGTAATCAGACCCATTCAGTTTTAGTGAAGTTAACATTTAGACCTTGGTCACATAGTTGACTGATGCTTATTAGATTCCCAGTCAAGCCCTTAACAAGTAGGAAATTGTCAAGGTAAGGAACTCCAGGGCAATCAAGCTTACCAATCCCCTTGATTTCACCCTTTTCTCCATCACCAAAGGTTACATAACTCATGGCATGAGGATGAAGGCCAGTTAACAGGTCTTTATTTCCAGTCATGTGTCTAGAGCACCCACTGTCAAAATACCAATCTTCTTTGGCTGAAACTCTGAAGGAAGTGTGAGCTATTAGACTTGTAACATTAGTCTTAGGAACCCATTGCTTCTTGTTGACATGCCTGTGATGTTTGGGTCTTGGTTGATATTGAGTCTGATGTTGAACAGGGCTAGGATAACCATACAGCTTATAGCAAAAGGGCTTCAGGTGGCCAAATTTTCCACAGTAATGGCATCTCCATCTTTGGTGTTTCCCTTTCTGTTGTCTTCCCTTCTGATGTTGTGACATATGATGTGACATCTCAGGTTTTCTTTTAGTATGATAGCACTTAGGTTTGGATTTAGGTTTGCCAACAGTGTAACTGCACTCAGGCTTAGATTCATTATATCCAATGTCAGATTTGTTTCCTGTTATTTGTCCAGTTTGGAGAATCTTGTCTAAGGAATCAGATCCATTATTTAACATTCTTACATACTTGGTCATCTCTTCCAGTTTAGAATTCAAGAACATAGCTTCATTTTTTAACTTGGAGATGGTTTCCATATGTTCTGCCTTCTCATTCTCCAGCCGTACTATCACTTTCTTTTGGCTTTCAACTTGTTGACTTTCATCTAGCTTGGCATTCAGAACCAATGCTTCTGTTTTTAATTTTGAGATGGTTTCCAAGTGTTCTACCTTCTCATTCTCAAGTTGAGTTATTACCTTTTTCTGGCTTTCAACCTGTTTACACACCTCAGCACTTTTGTGACACAGCTCTCTGTATGTGGTGGCCATCTCTTCAAAGGTTACTTCATCATCACTTGACTCTTCATCAGAACCCCATCTTCTTGTCAATGCAGTCACACGATTTGCAGCTTCTTCTGTTTCACTTCCATCAGACCAAGAGGCAGCAAGACTCCTCTTTTGTTTCTTAAGGTAGGTCCCACATTCACTTTTAATATGACCATACCCATCACATTCATAGCACTGAACTTCTTTTCCTTCTTTGGGCTTTTCTTTAGACCTTATTCTTCTTCCAAAATTGTTGGATTTACTGATGTCATATGTGATGTTCTTGACATTGGCCTTAAATCTTACATCTATCTTTTTCATAAGTCTGTTGAACTGTCTTCCCAGCATTGCTACCTCATTTCCCAGATCTTCATCAATATCTTGACCACCTTCCTCATCTTCCCCTTCAGTGTTTGACATAAAGGCTATGCTCTTGGCTTTCTTTTCAGATCCATCACATATTCCCATCTCAAATGTTTGGAGGGATCCAATTAGCTCATCAACTCTCATATTTGAGATGTCTTGAGATTCTTCTATGGCTGTCACCTTCATATCAAATCTCTTAGGGAGAGACCTGAGTATTTTCCTTACTAGATTTTCATCTGACATCTTCTCTCCCAGAGCTCCAGAGGCATTGGCAATTTCAAGGATACTCATATGAAATTCATGAATATTTTCATCTTCTTTCATCCTTAAGTTTTCAAACTTGGTGGTGAGGAGTTGTAGTCTAGACATCTTCACTCTAGAGGTGCCTTCATGAGTGGTTTTGAGAATGTCCCAAGCCTCTTTAGCCACCTCACGGTTGTTTACCAATCTGAAGATATTCTTGTTTACTCCATTGAATATGGCATTCAATGCTTTAGAATTTCCAAGGGCTGGATCATCCTCCTCCTTGGACCATGGTTCTTCAGGCTTCTTGTCAGTTGTGGCTTCTCCTTCTTTAGTAATTACTGGGTGTACCCAGCCTGTTAACATAGCCTTCCAAGCCTTATTATCCAGAGATTTTAGGAAAACTACCATTCGAGGTTTCCAATAGTCATAGTTAGATCCATCCAAAATTGGTGGCCTGTGCACAAATCCTCCATCTCTCTCCATGGTACCGGAAAGTATTGTCTCTAGATCTCACCCAGAACCAGAGCATGATGCCTACTCTGATACCAATTGAAATTCTGGTATCAGATATGAGATGTCGAAGGTAATGTTACGACACTAATATCTGAATAATACAAATTGGATAAAGATAAAGAATAGAATGCAAGAGACACAAGCAATTGTTAACCCAGTTCGGTCCAACTCACCTACATCTAAGGGCTACCAAGCCAGGAAGGAAATCCACTAAATAGAATCAATTCAAAGACTCTCTGTACACTTCAACAAGTTACAGTCTTTCTTACCTAATCTCTACTCGTGCGACTTCTACCTAAGCACTCTTAGATATGAGAACCCACTCACTCCCCCTCAATCACACCTATGATTTTAAACAACAATTACTCTGAAAATAAGACACTTTTCAATTACACACACTTGATCTTCAATCAAGTAGACACACACTTGATCTTCAACCAAGTAGACACACACTTGATCTTCAACCAAGTAGACACACACTTGATCTTACTTAACAACTTCAATCAAATAGACACACACTCATGCTTAAAAGCTTAGAGTGACAAATTACAACTCACGAATCAGACCAATTCAATCATCTGTGGATGAATTGAATGGCTTACAAGTCTCACGACTAAACAAGACACAAGCCCTTATATTCTCTCAATATTTCACTCAGTATTGGTTATGTATCAAATCAGGTTTTTCCATGTCCTATTTATAGAAGCATTCAGCTGGGCTTGGACATCTTGAAAACCCTAAAATTATTTTCCAATTAAATCTTCTCATGACAACTGGTTAGATCTCCTTGGAAAATAAGTAAATCAGGTTATAATTAATGATTGAATACGCCTGCAAATCAGATTTTTAATCATACATAGATTGCCATTAAATGCGCAATCACAAACCACATAACATTCTCCCTGAATGTTCTGTGTACAGGATGTCATGACATCGGGTCTGACATCCTGGAACAATCCTGCATAATTCCATTTATAATTTTCAGGAGGTACATAATATCAGATGCCATGACATTGTGTATGACATCCTGAAACAATCCTGCATAATTATGTTTTTAAACTTCCAGCAGGTACATAGATATCTTAAGTTAAGACATCACATGCAACGTCTTGTGAACATTCTTTATTTTACCAAAATTGCTGCCAACACTTAGAACCAACATTTTCGTTTATGGATGGATTTTCCGGATATAATCAGATCAAGATGGCACCCGAAGATATGGAGAAGACCATATTCATTACACCTTGGGGAACATTCTGTTATAGAGTGATGCCTTTCGGTTTGAAGAATGCTGGTGCAACTTACCAAAGAGCAATGACTACTCTTTTTCATAATATGATGCATAAAGCGATTGAAGTTTATGTCGATGACATGATGGCCAAATTGATTGATGAAGAAGAATATGTTGAGCATTTGTTGAAGCTTTTACAACGTTTGAGGAAGTATAAACTCCGCTTGAATCCCAATTAGTGTACTTTTGGTGTTCGTTCTAGTAAGTTGTTGGGTTTTATTGTCAGCGAGAAGGGTATTGAGGTTGATCCTTCCAAGGTCAAAGCAATACAAGAGATGCTTGCGCCCAAAACCGAGAAGCTAGTTAGAGGTTTTCTCGGTCGCTTGAATTATATCTCGAGATTCATTTCACACATGACTGCCACATGTGTGCCTATATTGAAGCTTCTTATGAAAGATCAGTCTTGGATTGGACCAAAGACTGCCAGAAAGCTTTTGATAGTATCAAGGAATATCTGCTTGAACCTCCGATTTTGTCTCCATTTGTTGAAGGAAGACCGTTGATCATGTATTTGACTGTGCTTGAAGATAGTATGGGTTGTGTTATTGGTCATCAAGATTAGACTGGAATGGAAGAATTTGCAATTTACTACCTCAGTAAAAAGTTCAATGACTGTGAGACTCAGTATACTGTGCTAGAGAAGACTTGTTGCGTATTGGGTTGGGCTGCTAAGCGTCTATGTTAGTATATGTTGAATCATACTACTTGGTTGATATCCAAAATGGATCCAATCAAGTATATTTTTGAGAAGCCTGCTTTAACTGGGAGGATTGCCCATTGGCAGATGTTGTTATCAGAGAATGATATCGAATACCGATCCCAGAAAGCAATCAAAGGTAATGTCTTGGTTGACCATTTGGCTCACCAACCAATTGAAGATTACTAGTCACTGCAGTATTATTTTCCTGATAAAAAGATCTTGTACTTAAAGATGAAAGATTGTGATGAACCATTGCTTGAAGAAGGGCCAGAACCTGGTTCCCGTTAGGGCATGGTATTTGATGAAGCTGTTAATCAATATGGTAATGGTATTGGGGCAATGATTATTACTCCTCAAGGCACGCATTTTCCGTTTACATCTAGATTGACTTTTAAGTGTACAAATAATATGGCAGAATATGAAGCTTACATTATGGGGCTCGAAGAGGCCATTGATCTCAGAATCAAGCATTTAGATGTATTTGGAGATTCAGCTTTGGTTGTGAACCAGATCAAAGGTGAATGGGAGACGAATCAACCCGGTTTGATACCTTATAAAGATTATGCGATGAGGATTTCAACTTTCTTTACAAAGGTTGAATTTCATCATATCCCTCGTGATGAAAACCGGATGGCAGATGCTCTTGCAACGTTGGCGTCAATGATTGTAGTAAAGTATTGGAATGAGGTTCCCAATTTGACTGTGATGCATATTGATAGGCCAACTCATGTGTTTGTTGTTGAAGAGGTCAGACACGAAAAGCCGTGGTATTATGACATCAAGTGTTTCCTCTAAAGTCATATTTACCCGCCTGGGCATCTTTGAAAGATAAGAAGACTTTGAGAAGATTAGCCGACAACTTCTACCTGAATGGTGATGTGTTGTATAAGAGAAACTTCGATATAGTTCTACTCAGATGCGTGGATAGACACGAAGCAGACCTATTGATGACTGAAGTCCATGAAGGTTCCTTTGGTACTCATTCCAATGGACATGTGATAGCAAAGAAGATGTTGCGAGCAAGTTACTATTGGCTGACAATGGAATCTGACTGTTGCAAGTTTGTGAAGATATACCACAAGTGTCAAATATATGCAGATAAGATTCATGTTCCTCTGACACTGTTGAATGTCATTTCCTCCCCATGACCCTTCTCCATGTGGGGAATTGATATGATTGGCATGATTGAGCCCAAAGCGTCAAATGGACATCGTTTCATTCTGGTGGCAATTGACTACTTCACAAAATGGGTTGAAGCGGCATCATATGCAAATATAACCAAGCAAGTGGTTATAAGGTTTATCAAGAATCAGATTATAAGTCGATATGATGTGCCAAGTAAGACCATTACTGATAATGGATCGAACTTGAATAATAATATGATGGAAGCTCTTTGTAAAGACTTCAAGATTGCACATCATAATTCTTCTCCCTACAGACCTAAGATGAATGGGGCTATTGAAGCTACAAATAAGAACATCAAGAAAATCATTCAGAAGATGGTAGTGACGTATAAGGATTGGCATGAGATGCTCCCATTTGCTTTGCAGGTGTATCGTACATCTATCCGCACTTCAATAGGGGCAACCCCCTTCTCTCTTGTATATGGTATGGAATCAGTGCTCCCCGTAGAGGTTGAGATTCCTTCATTGCGTGTCATGATGGAAGCCAAGTTGACCGAGGCTGAATGGTGTCAGACCAGGTATGATCAGCTGAATTTAATAGAGGAGAAGAGATTGACTGCCATGTGTTATAGTCAGTTATATCAATAGAGGATGAAGAAAGCTTTTGACAAGAAGGTCAGACCTCGTGTATTTAGAGAAGGTGACCTTGTGCTCAAGAAGATTCTATCTTTCAAACCAGATTCTAGGGGCAAATGGACTCCTAATTATGAAGGCCCATATGTTGTCAAAAGAGCCTTTTCAGACGGTGCTTTGATTCTTACAACTATGGATGGTGAAGAGTTCACTCATCCTGTGAATGCAGATGCAGTCAAGAAATACTTCGCCTAATAAAAGAAAAGAATAGCTCGCTAAGTTGAAAACCCAAAAGGGCAGCTTAGGAAAAAATGAGCGTCTCGGTGGATTGAAAACTCGAAAGGGAGGTCCAGGCAAAACTTAGAGACATAAAATAGAAAGAATCATCCCTATAATTTGAGTACCCCACCTTGGGAAATTTATGCAAAAAATAGGGATTACGGCAAGTAACTGCATCCTACTGATCTTCAGTATTGAGAAACTTTGTTGAGCACAAGGGTTGACGGTGATTCATCACCCCAGTAGCGGCCAAAAGCACAATGGACGTTGTAAGACCCCAATTTTGACCCTAAGATCCCTCATGCAATTTCATCATAAGCATTAGCATTGGGATCATACCTTGGCATCCTCCTTACCCCTCTTTCATTGGGTTTGCTTTGGGAGAGAATACCAAGCACTATGTGATTCTATCATACTTGTATATTATCATTTTACTAACCAAAATACCAAAAAATATGTCTTTGCATTTGCCTAACTTTTTTTAGGTAGGGCATGATCTCCATTGATCTATCAAGTTCATATCTAGGGTTTAAGACCCTCATGACAAAGAGCACAACCATGAATTGATCCAAGAATGGTTATGAGCATCATATATGAGTTCCATTTATTACTACATGTTATATTGATCAATTTTTCTTCAAGAGTTTGGAAGTGATTTTCCTTGGAAACCCTAGTTTGACTGGGTATCTTAAGTAACTTCTCCAACAAGCTATCTCACCAATTGATCAAATTTCTCAAGGGACACTTAAAAATTCATCATCTTATTCATATATTATCTACCACGGGCAAACAAAGTCCAAAGAATTGAAGGTTAGCAAGTTAGTTGATGGTGGTTGGCCAGATGAAGTCATCTGATCAAAACTGGGTCTCCCTAGACTCTATCTCCTACAATTTTTACCATATGAAAATGGTTCCAAGAGAAACCTTACTCTAAATGACATTCCAAACAACTTTCATTTTGAGACCTAGAGCTAGTGTTTCTTGGAAAATCATTTTCTATGTTGAAACATTATAAGTCATTTTGTCTAAACCCTAATTTGAAAGTCAACTTCCCGAGGCCATAACTTGCTCAATTTTTATGAGATGAAATATTTCCAAGTTGCACAATCAAATTCAAGATGTATACTTAAACTTTTATCTTTAGAGTGAGATCTAATTCAACTTTTATGAGCATGTGATATGAGGTTACATTATAGGTCATTTTTTACCTATACCATTGAACAAGTGATTTTTCCAAACTTCAAAAATGCATAACTTTATCATTCAAAATCCAAATGACATGAAATTAGTGACCATTTTGAAGGTATTTGAAAGAGATACAACTTTTGTGAAGACACATTTCTCATTTGAAGCTCACATAAAAAGTTAAGCAAGGTGGAATATTGAGATATATGGCTTGACACTTAGAAAAAATTTCAACATGTCGAAATTTCCAACTTCCACCTTAAAATTCTCCATGTTCCAAGCTCCAAATGAAAAAGTGTTAAACATCAAACTTGTTCCCCTTGATCCTAGATTTCCAAAGAACCAAAGTTCATGCATTTTGGATGAGGTTTGCTAGGTATGTGTATGGCTTTAATAGGGCTGCATAATTGGAAAGAATCAAACTTCAAAACTTCAGTTCACTTTGCCTTTCCATCAAGCTTCCATTCAGACTTCATTTGGATTGATTTTGGACCTTTTTGCATTGTATCATGGGCCTGCACATGCCCATGCACTCGTGCCATCAACATTGCTAAATTTGGCAAAATTTGAAGTGTGCAAATATCATTCATCCATGCTATAAATACATGACCTCTGTGCTCATTTAAGTCTCACCTTGCGCGCCAGCTTGACCCCCCATCGAAACCCTCTCATTCCAAAGGAAAACCTGATAAATTTCAATTTGAAATTTGAGTTTGAATCTCAATTGTTGGAGATTCAAGAACTCCAGGATCCAAAGCCTTGCAACCTCTCTAATCACTTCCTGCTAACTTATCAAGTGTGATCAAATCATGTTTGGAGCAAGCAACATCAAGAACTGCATAACACTGAAGGTAATTTTCAGAAAACTTCATCTCTTCGATTCTCTCTTAATTCTACTCAATTCTCTTGGATCTTTGGTTGTCTTAAGTCCTACCAATGTAGGCTAGAAGATTGAGTTGCTTAGTGGTCAAATCGAAGCAACTCAGTTGACACACCTCAAAATTCAACTCCTCACGTCTTTCTATATATGTGGAGTTAGTTAAAATTAAGGTCAGATTCGTGCTCTACGCCATTTTTTATTTCAGACCATGTCCTCCTTTTTTATTTTAGTGATGGTTGAGGGTGAACCAGTCCGGTGAGGTCCACCAGAGAAGAAGACAGGAGCTATAGCTCCGGCCGTGCGTTGGCACGTCTCCCAGCCACATGATCTTGTCATTTTGTTTTAATCTGAGGCGTTTTTTATTACCACGCGTGTGGGGCGCTGACTAGGTTCCACCATGGAACGCGCGTTCTAGTCCACTTGATCTACCACCTCAATTAATGAGGGAGATCAAGTGGCTCACGTTTTTTCATATTTTCATATTTTTGTTTTAATCCTTTTATTTTCATTAATTCATATTAATTTTAATATTGATCCAAAAAATATGAGTTTCACCAAATAATTTCAAATAATTTCCTCTTTCATATTCTGAATTAAAATTAGTTTTTGGATCATTATTAATATTTTTCATGATTTAATTGATTTTGTGATTATTTTTAATTGTTTAAAAATACTTTTAAGTCTTTAAAAATTCTGAAATTTTTTCTCCAAGGTCCTTTGACCTTGTTTGACCTATGATAAATCTCATGGCCATTTCTTTGGTGTTTTGATGAGGTTTTAGGAATTTGACAAACCATATTTAATTTAAATGCCTTATTTTAGTATTTTTAATTTGAATAAATGCCAAATAATTTTGTTGACCAACTGTGATGACTTGTTTGAGTTTGACTCGTGTTGTTGGACCTCGGTCAATGTTTGATTTGACTTTGCTAGGTTAATATCATTAGATTTAGAGATTGATGGAATGTACATTCCATCTCCCAAAATGAATGAATGATATTAATTTGGTAAAAATCCTCCTTTGATCAATTTGAGTTTTGATCCATTCCCCTCCCTCTTCATCTCATTCCCCTTCTTTATGCATTCATCTCATTTGGCCTATGATATCTCAAAGTCATAAAACTAGTTGATTGAAAAATTAACATGAGTATGGATGAGATTAGGCCACCTCTTTTGCATATCTCTTTTTGTGTGTGGTGTGTTTCATGAGCATAGTCCATTATACTATGTCTCTAACATGCATTAACACCAAAATTCTATTGTCCGACCTCAAATAGTTGTGACTTCTACATAAGTCCAATTACGATTGCTTAACATAGTGCTAAATTTGTAATACAAAAGACATAGCATTCTAGTTAGTGAGATTGTAAGTCTCCCCTCTTTCATGGTATTGTGTGGAAACTTGGCCTTTTTTCCTTACTTTGGAAGATGTCTTGGCTCAAGGAACCATGCTTGTGACAACTGGGTTGAGTGTTCTCCAAAGAATGTCTTAAAAGGAAAAGCAAAAGCAAAACATTACTAACTTCTAATTCATTAACAACTAACTTTTAACTTCAAGCCATTTACTATAATGTCATTTAATTTTAGCTTTTATTCATTTGCCATTACCCATACCATTCTAATTGTTTATGCTAATGCACTTTTCCCTTTGTCCATTTGGACCATATTTTGTGATATATCCTGTTTGTGTGTACTTTGCTTATTTGTATGGTCTTTGACCATTAATGTACATAATAACAACAAAAACCCTAAAAAACTTTTGTGTGGACTGTTAGCTTGATCTTGGACAAATGGACTTAGAACTTAGGCAACATTCCCATGTTAAAGGACTTAGCCAATGCCAACATGTGTGGAACCAAGTGCTTGCAATTTGAAACTTCATATGATACTTCATTCAAGATCCCTTTGAGTTCATCTATGACATGATCATTGTGAAGCTGTTATTTTGAACCTGTGACTTGTGGAATCCATCTGTTACATGGGCTAATCTGAAGAAGATCATGGAATGGCTAAAGCTTGGATGTGGCTATCTTTATTTGATGCCTTTGCTCTTCAAGATAATAGAATTGTGCATTTGTGTGTTGCTTGATTTTAAAAGTCCAAGGGAATTCTGGGTTTCTATTGACATTCTTGTCTATTAGATTGCTTCCCATTTGGTCAGATCTTTTCAACTCTTAACTTTTAATTTTGTGCATAGGATTAGTCTCTTCATCTTCTCCCCATTTCTTTCATTTCAAAATCTCTCCCTCCTTTTTGAAAATCTTCTTTGATTGAACTTATTTTATTCTAAACTTTGACCACTTTGCAAAAAGATAGAAACTTTGGCCTTATGCCGTTGTATTTTCAAACTTCTTTTCTTAAATCAAAACTTGTAAATAAACTTAACTATGCTTGACTTAAACTTTCAAAAAGCCAAAAAGAACTAACTCATTTCAAACCATTTTTAGGCCTTTGTGCCTTTCAAACTTAATTTTTTGTTAAAAGCAATGCATCCACTTTGAAATTTGTATCACGAACTACGAGGTTTTGATCCCTCATTTTTATGTTGGTACGTAGGCAAAAGTTCGAAGATCTTGTCAAACACAAAAATATAATTAATGAATTCTTTTCTCATCCCCCCATTCTGTTTGTTTGTAAACATCATTTTTATACCAAATACATATGCACACAAAAAGGGTTCCCTAGGAGTACCGAGGATACTTTGGGTGCTAACACCTTCTCTCTATGTAACCAACCCCCTTACCTATAATCTCTGACATTTTATTAGTTTTGATTTGAAAACTTCTTACTTTTTGTTTTGTTCGTACTTTTTCCCTTTTCCCTTAGAAACAATAAAAGCGCGGTGAGATAAGTTCTAACCCAAACTTGAGTGCAATTAAGATAGGAGGATGGTATACTCGTGTTCGACTTGTGCGGAGTAGTCCTTAACAAGTTGGCTTGATATCCATCTACTCAGTGGAGACTCTTTTGGATTTGGAAATGTCACACAAGTATTTATGGTTAGGCATTACTATCTCTAATTTGGGTCGGAGAAGCTGAGGACCGTAGAACATTTACCCCCTCTTGGCCTATTTAGGACATAGTGCGGAAACTGTTCAAGTGTTGACTTGATAACAATTGTTACCCGATACTACACTCAGACGAGTTTCTTTTGAGAATATTATGGGTCGATGAGTCAATCATCTTAACCTGTAATATTCGATAGGTGGAATTAAGACTCTGGGAACTTTTTAGAACATGATCTACAGGTTTTTATCCTTAGTTCACTCCTTTGGTACGGTTCTTACCCAGACTCCATTCTCGTGACTTACAACAAACCCTTGATTCTTGGTTGATCCAATTAAGTCTTGTAAATATCAATGGAGCTTGGGTGTTGATAAGGTGCAAACCATAATCCACCAAAATGGATGATTGATCTTGACAATGACTTGATTCATCCCTTGACCTTTGTTTTCCTTGTGTGTGATCCCTTATTTGTAATTGTTGCATTCACGCATTCATGCGCATCATAACATTCATCACACGAAAATTTCAAGGAACTGAGATATTATTTGCAAATATTTTCAGACCATGGATTGTGGACGAAGGAACACTAAGAAGTACAGTTTCAAATGTCCCAACTTGAAAGAGTTTAGGAAGCTATCATCTTTTGTATTAGATCCCTTGGACTTCAAAAAATGTCATGGGAAGCTATTGTCTATCTTATCTGCTGAGTTGGTGGAAGGACTCTTGAATGTATTGGTGCAGTTCTATGATCCTCTCTACCGTTTTTTCACTTTCCTAGATTATCAGCTTGTGCCTACCTTGGAGGAGTATTCTCATCTTTTGGGGATACCCATTTCTAGTAGAGTGCCTTTTGGTGGATTGGAGGAGATTCCCTGATCTAGTATTATGGTTGAAGCTCTTCACTTGAAGAAGTCCGAGATAGAGGCTCATTGGGTGAAGAAAGGAGGATTGTTTGGGTTTCCATCTGATTTCCTCATCAAGGAAGCTACTGCCTTTGCTCAAGCCGGTAGTGTGGATGCTTTTGAAGCTATCTTTGTGTTGCTCATCTATGGATTAGCTTTGTTCCCTAACATTGACGGTTTTATCGATGTTAACGCCATTAGACTTTTCTTGATTGGGAATCATCTGCCTACTTTATTGGGTGATATGTATTTCTCTTTGCATCTAAGGAATTCTAAGGGTGGTGGAACTATCGCCTGTTGCATTCCTCTTCTGCACAAGTGGTTTATTTCGCACTTGCCTCAGACACCTGCTTTTGTGGAGAGCAAACAATGTCTAAGGTGGTCTCAGAGACTTATGTTTCTCGCTAATGATGATATAGTTTGGTATGATCCATCTTTGAGCAGTTTGGAGATTATTGATAGTTGTGGCGAATTCTCTAATGTGCCTCTCATTGGTACGCAAGGAGGAATTAACTACAACCTTGCTTTGGCTCGTCATCAACTTGGGTTCCCCTTGAGAGAAAAGCCTAATAACACTTTGTAAGAAGGAGTTTTCTATCAAGAGGGTAAAGATCTCCAACATTTGAAGCAGAAGATTGTGCATGTTTGGCATAATGTGCATAAGAAAGGAAGATCTGAGCTTGGTCCGTGCAATTGTGTAGCTTTGGAATCTTACACTCTTTGGGTGAAGAAGAGAGATTTGGAGTTAAAGATGCGTTATCCTTGTGAAAGACCTATGTCTATGGTTGTGGTTGAGCCATTAACTCTCCCTAACCAAAATGTAGAGGAGTTGGAAGACGCACTCGCCAAGATGAAGCAAGAGAAGGATATGTGGCAAGAGTGTTTTTGTGCTTTGAGCAAGAAGCATGAAGAGTTGCAGTTGGAGTCTAAGGACAAATATGCACTTATTGAGCTACTTGAAGACCGAGTGACAAAGAGACAGAGAGAGCCAGAGGTTTCATCTTCTAGCATGCCTCAGCGTTCTGTTGCATGGAAGAAGATTATTGATCAGCTTGTCCTCGAGAAGACTCGGATGAAGGCTTCTTTTCAGACCAACATCCATCGCATTTGAAGGAAGTACGTGCCTTTAGCTTTGGCTTCTGAAATTATTGTTAGGGATCCTTAGGATGACTAGTCCCTTTTACTCTTGTATTTTTCATTTTTGGTTTCTGAAATTGTACTCAGTGTAATCCTTCCAATCATATAAATGAAAAGAGATTTTTGGTCATATGATAATTATTGCAATTGTTGATATATATTTTCAAATGATATAAGTAAGTTCCTTGAAAACAAAAATAAATAATCAAGCATTGCATTTCATGCATCATTTGCATAAGCATGTCTCTCTTTCGCCAGATGTCTCATTGGTGTTTCTTCTGTGCTTTCGCCAAGCTGACTCATCGATACAACACCCGCGCCAATCACTTCAAAATTATGAAGCATCTAAAGCAAGAGAATAGAGAGCTGAAGGACGAGATTGCCCGCCTGACTGCCATGATGGAGTCAGTTCTTGCCGCTCAGAGCCAAGCATCTCCAACGCCTGCAACTCCTCCTGTGAGGACGGTTATTTCAGAGGTGGCTACCTCTACCATGCCTGCTGCTACCGCTCATTTTACACCCACTATTCCTGCTGGATTCCCCAGGGGAATGTCGTCCAACTTTATGCCTGAAGGCTTTACGCCTACTTTTGCTTCCATGTCGGCATCTAGCTCGATCATGTTTATGTCACCTCCCGTTGTGCATACCTTACCTCGTGTAGAGGACACCATTTATCACTCAGAGCCGTCTGAGGGTCCGGATGTCTATGATAAAATGGATGAAATGAAGAATCAGTTTCTTGAGCTGCGCAAGGAATTAAAGACGCTAAGAGGTAAGGATTTGTTTGGAAAGAGTGCTGCTGAGTTGTGTTTAGTGCCTAACGTCAAGATCCTGGTGAAGTTCAAAGTTCCTGACTTTGAAAAGTATAAAGGGAATACTTGTCCGCTCAGTCATCTAGTGATGTATGGTCGCAAGATGTCCACTCAGACCGATAATGATCAACTGTTGATTCATTATTTCCAAGACAGTTTGATCAGTGTTGCGCTTTGTTGGTATATGGGATTGGATAGTGCCAGCATTTGTACTTTCAATGACCTGGGAGAGGCTTTTGTCAAGCAGTATAAGTACAACATGGACATGGCGCCTGATAGAGACCAGTTGAGGTCTATGTCTCAAAAAGATAAAGAGACATTTAAAGAGTATGTGCAAAGATGGAGGGAATTGGCTGCCCAGATCACTCCTCCTTTGGAGGAAAAAGAGATGACAAAGATCTTTCTAAAGACCCTGAGTTCATTTTATTATGAACGAATGATTGCTAGTGCCCCCAATGACTTTACCGAGATGGTAAACATAGGTATGAGGCTTGATGAAGGAGTTCGAGAGGGACGTTTGTCGAAAGATGAGGCATCGTCGAGCAAGAGGTATGGCAGCAGTTTCAGCAAGAAAAAGGATAACGAAGCGAATGCAATAAGCAGTGAGAGGTAGAGGAGGCCTCACATCAGAAGGAATCAATCATCCTGTCAACATCATCATCAGGTATCTTCTGTTATCCCGGTATTTTCTAATCAACAATCAACACCAGTTCAACAACCACAACGTCAATAACAACCACAATAACGAACAAGCACCTACAACAACAACAATACTACCAACAATCATCATCAACAAAATTTTGAGAGGAAGGTCTCTTTCGACCCAATTCCTATGTATTATGCAGAATTATACCCATCTTTGGTTCTCAAGAACCTAATCCAACCAAGAAACCCGCCGCAGATTCCAGAACCACTTCCATGGTGATACAAGCCTGAGCTCCGTTGTGCTTTTCATCAAGGAGCACCCGGACATGATATAGAGAACTGTTATCCGCTCAAGTATGAGGTTCAGAAGCTAAAGAAGAGTGGAATGGTGTCCTTCGAGGACCGTGCACCGAATGTGAAAGTGAATCCTTTGCCCGCCCATGGGAACTCTTTTGTGAATATGGTGGATGGTTGTCTTGGCGAGTTTAAAGTTTTTTATGTGCATTTTATCCAAAGATCATTGGTGCAGATGCATAAGGATGTTTGTTTGGTAAGTGATTGTGAGCATGACCATGATGGTTGTGTTGTTTGCAGTGTTAACCCGATGGGTTGTGAAGTTGTGAAAAGGGACATCCAGCGACTGATGGATGAAGGTATGATTCAAATTGTTCAAACCCGTCATGTAGATGACGATGTAAATGTCATAGTTCCCATTTTCAAGCATCCAGAGAGATTGGTAATCCAGTACGACAACAACAACAATAGCCATGTTAGTAATAGATCAGTATCGTCGTTGGCTATACGGTTAGCGGGCCCAGTCCTGTATTCATCTGATAAAGTTGTTCCGTATCAGTATAATGCTACAATGATAGAAGGTGGTTAAGAGGTCCCGTTGCCTACGACTAGCTCTGTGGTGAGCATTACTGATGTTACCAAGGTGACCGCAGTGGTCGAGTGTTTGGGTCGGTGTTCCCAAAGGATAAGGAGGAATTAGTTGTGAGTAAGAAGGTAGAAGTGCCTGTTGAAGATCCAGTTAGTGCTTCAAAAGGTAAGTCTGGTGAATCCAGCGATGTGAAGGCCAACAATGATGATGAGGTACTTCGGTTAATCAAGAGAAGTGAGTTCAATGTGGTGGAGTAGCTGCTCCAAACCCCCTCAAAAATCTTAGTGTTGTCTCTGCTCATGAATTATGAAGCGCACAAAGAAGCACTACAAAGAGTTATGGAACAAGATTTTGTAGAACATGATGTTACAATGGATCAATTCGATCATATCATGGCTAACATCACTTCTTGTAATAATCTCAGCTTCTGCGATGCAGAACTCCCTGAGGAGGGAAGAAATCATAATCTGGCTTTGCACATTTCTATGAATTGCAAAGAGGATGCTTTGTCAAATGTTCTTGTTGACACCGGGTCGTCTCTGAATGTGCTGCCAAAGTCAACTTTGTCAAAGCTATCATACCAAGGAGCGCCTATGAGGTATATTGGTGTAATCGTCAAGGCCTTTGACGGTTCGTGCAAAACGGTTATTGGTGAAGTGGACCTTCTGGTTAAGGCAGGTCCGAGTGATTTTCAAATTACTTTCCAATTAATGGATATTCACCCAGCCTATAGTTGCTTGTTGGGAAGGCCATGGATCCATGAGGCATGAGCTGTTACTTCAACTTTGCACCAGAAGCTCAAATTTGTGAAAAATGGGAAGCTTGTGATTGTTGGTGGAGAGAAGGCATTGTTGGTTAGCCATTTGTCATATTTCTCTTATGTTGAAGTTGAGGATGAGGTTGGAACTCCGTTCCAAGCCTTATCTATTGTTGTTGAAAAGAGAGTTGGGGCACCTATGTCCTCATTGAAAGATGCTAAGAAGATTGTGGAAGAAGGCGATGTTGATCAGTGGGGGTGCATGCTAGAGGTCTCCGATAACAAAGGAAGAACTGGTTTGGGGTTCCAGAAAGGTTCAACAACTACAAGGACTGAAGATATGCAACTTAGCTTCCGTAGCGGAGGGTTCATTCATGGCAATGAACAACACTTAGTTGTTGTGCTAGAAGATGACGAAGAGGAAGACTGCACCAATTTTGTGACACATGGAAAGGCTTACAACAATTGGACTGTTGTTGATATTTTTGTTATTTTGCATCAATCTAAGTAATTGCTTTTATATGTTTTAAAATCCTTCTCCTATTCCTAAGGGAGAAGTGAAGATTGTTTGGGCATTTCCCAATTGATCATTAATAAAATTAATTCTATTCATCCACAACTATGATGTCTTGTTTTTACTTTTTGTTTTATTCTGAAAACGGTAATCACAAACAACATAAATAAACGATAAAATTATCCATCTGCATAATATTTGGTCACAAATTCACTTCTCTAAAATCAAAATATCAAATCATTATGCAGGTTGGTTCCTAACCCCATTGAATACAATGGTCCTTCTTCTTCTCCAAATTTTGAATTCCTTGTGTTTGAAGCCGAGGAGGAAAGTGATGTAGAAGTGAGTGATGAATTATCTCGTCTTCTTGAGCAAGATGAAAAGATCATTCAGCCATTCGAAGAGCAGGTTGAGTTAGTCAACTTGGGTTCCGAGGATGATGTAAAGGAAGTCAAGATTGGGTCTTGACTGTGTCCAGATGTCAAAAAGGAGTTGATTAATCTTCTTCGAGAGTATTCAGATGTGTTTACTTTGTCCTATTAAGACATGCCTGGTTTGGATTCTGAGATTGTGGAGCATATATTGTCGTTAAAGCCAGAATGCCCGCCAGTCAAGAAAAAGTTGAGAAGAACGCATCCTGATATGGCTGTGAAGATCAAAGAGGAAGTGCAGAAGCAGATTGATGCCAGTTTCCTTGTAACCGCTGAATATCCGCAGTGGGTGACCAATATTGTGCATGTGCCAAAGAAAGATAGAAAAGTCCACATGTGTGTTGACTATGGAGATTTGAATAAAGCCAGTCCGAAAGATGATTTCCCTCTGTCACACATTGATATGTTGGTAGATAATACTGCTAAATTCAAAGTCTTTTTGTTTATGGATGGATTTTCCGGATATAATCAGATCAAGATGGAACCCGAAGATATGGAGTAGACAACATTCATTACACCTTAGGGAACATTCTGTTATAGAGTGATGCCTTTCGGTTTAAAGAATGCTGGTGCAACTTACCAAAGAGCAATGCCTACTCTCTTTCATGATATGATGCACAAAGAGATTGAAGTATATGTCGATGACATGATTGCTAAATCGATTGATAAAGAGGAACATGTTGAGCATTTATTGAAGTTATTCCATCATTTGAGGAAGTATAAACTCCGTTTGAATCCCAATAAGTGTACTTTTGGTGTTCGTTCTAGTAAGTTGTTGGGCTTTATTGTTAGTGAGAAGGGTATTGAAGTTGATCCTGCCAAGGTCAAAGCAATACAAGAGATGCATGCGCCCAAAACTGAGAAGCAAGTCAGGGGTTTTCTCGGTCGCTTGAATTATATCTCAAGATTCATTTCACACATGACTGCCACGTGTGCGCCTATATTCAAGCTTCTTCGGAAAGATCAGTCTTGTGATTGGACCGAAGACTGCCAGAGAGCTTTTAACAATATCAAGGAATATCTGCTTGAACCTTCAAATTTGTCTCCACCTGTTGAAGGAAGATCGTTGATCATGTATTTCACTGTGTTTGAAGATAGTATGGGTTGTGTTCTTGGTCAGCAAGATGAGAATGGAAAGAAAGAATTTGCAATTTACTGCCTCAGTAAGAAGTTCACCGACTATGAGACTCGGTATTCTATGCTTGAGAAAACTTGTTGCGCATTGGCTTGGGTTGCTAAGCGTCTGCGTCAGTATATGTTGAATCATACCACTTGGTTGATATCCAAAATGGATCCAATCAAGTATATATTTGAGAAGCCTACTTTAACTGGGAGGATTGCTCATTGGCAGATGTTGTTACCAGAGTATGATATCGAATACCGATCTTAGAAAGCGATCAAAGGTAGTATCTTGGCTAACCATTTGGCTCACCAACCAATTGAAGATTATCAATCAGTGCAGTATGATTTTCCTGATGAAGAGATTTTGTACTTGAAAATGAAAGATTGTGATGAACCATTGCTTGAAGAAGGGCCAAAACCTGGTGCCCGTTAGGGCATGGTATTTGATGGAGCTGTTAATTGTAAGACCCCAATTTTGACCCTAATATCCCTCATGCAATTTCATCATAAGCATTAGCATTGGGATCATACCTTGGCATCCTCCTTGCCCCTCTTTCATTGGGTTTATTTTGGGAGAGATCACCAAGCATCATATGATTGTATCATACTTGTATTTTACCATTTTTCACTAACCAAAATACCAAAAATATGTTTTTGTATTTGCCTAACTCTTTTGTAGGTAGGGCATGATCACCATTGATTCATCAAGTTCACATCTAGGGTTTGAGACCCTCGTGAACAAAGAACACAACCATGGATTCACACAAGGATGGTCATAAGCATCATATGTGAGTCCCAATAATTCTTACATCTCATATTGATCAAGTTTTCTTTAAGAGTTTAAGGGTGATTTTCCTTGGAAACCCTAGTTTGACTTGGTATCTTGAGTAACTTCTCCAACAAGCTATCTCACCATTTGATCAAATTTCTCAAGGGACACTTAAAAATTCATCATATTATGCATATATGATCTACCATGAGCCTATAAAGTCAATAGAATTGAAGATTAGCAAGTTGGTTGATGGTGGTTGGCCAGATGAATTCATCTGATCAAAACTGGGTCTCCCAAGACCCTATCTCCTGCAATTTTCACCATATTAAAATTATTCAAAGAGAAAACATACTCTAAATGACATTCCAAACAATTTTCATGTTTAGACCTAGAGCACGTTTTTCTTGGAAAATCATTTTTTATGTTGAAACATTATAGGTCATTTTGTCTAAACCCTAATTTGAAAGTCAACTTCCCAAGGCCATAACTTGCTCAATTCTTATGAGATGAAATATTTCCAAGTTGCACAATCAAATTAAAGATGTTTAATTCAACTTTGATGTTTGGAGTGAGAGCTAATTCAACTTTTATGAGCATGTGATATGAGGCTACATTATAGGTCACTTTTGACCTATACCATTGAACAAGTGATTTTTCCAAACTTCAAAAATGCATAACTCTATCATTTAAAATCCAAATGACATGAAATTGGTGACCATTTTGAAGATCTTTGAAATAGCTACAACTTTTGTGAAGACACGTTTCTCATTTGAAGCTCACATAAAAAGTTAAGGAAGGTGGAATATTGAGATATATGGCTTGACACTTAGAAAAAATTTCAACATGTTGAAATTTCCAAACATCCACCTCAAAATTCATCATGATAAAAGCTTCAAATGGAAAAGTGTTGAACATGAAAGTTGTTCCTCTTGATCTTACCTTTCCAAAAAGTCAAAGTTCATCCATTTTGGACAAGAATTGAATAGTCTGTGTATGGTTTGAACGTTGCATCATCATTTGGCAAAGAACAAACTTCAAGTTTCCATGTACACTTGCCTTGCAATCCAAGTTGATATCAGACTCTCTCACACTCATTTGTGGACCTAAAGTAATGATCTCGTGGGCATGTACACGCCCATGCACCATCCATTGCAAATTTTGGAAAGTGATTTGGAAGGTGCAAATATCATGTGATTTAGCTATAAATAGAGCTCCATATGCTCAAAATTCAACACACATTCGCGCCAACTTTGTTCCTAGACCCCTAACCCTTCCATTTGAGAGGATAATCCTGAGAATTTCATCTTGAAATTGAGTTTGAATCTCACTGTTTTAAGATTCAAAACTCCAGGGATCCAAGACCTTTTGTGCATTTCATTCTACTTCTGCAAGCATTTTGAGTGAGATCAAGCACGAACCAAGGCAAGATCAGTTGAATCCAGACCTGCATTGAAGGTATTTTCCATAAAAAATCATCTATTTGATTCTCTCTCAATCTTGCTCAATTTTCTTGATTCTTTGGTTGTCTGGAGTGCTACCAATGTAGGCAAAAAGATTGAGTTGCTTAGAGGTCAAATCATAGCAACTCACTTGACATACCTCAAAATTCAACTCCTAATACCTTTCTATATGTGAGGAGTTAGTTAAAAATGAGGCCAGATTCGTGCTCTATGCCACTTTTTCTTTCAGATCATGTCCTCCTTTTTCATTTTTTTGATGGTGATGAGTAAACCAGTCCGGCCAGAATCACCGGAGAAGATGACCGGCCTTTGGACGTCGGTGATGTGTTGACACGGTTTAGAGCCATTGATCCCTTTTAAATTGTTTTAATCTCGTGCGTTGCTTTTAATTACCATGCATGTGTCGTGTTGACTCAAGTCTACCATGGAACACGCGTTGGTGGCCACTTGATATGCCACCTCAATTAATGAGGGAGATTAAGTGATCCACGTTTTTTATGATTATTTGAATTTCATTTTAATTGCTTTATTTTCATTAATTCATATTAATTTTAATATTGATCCAAAAAATATGAGAGCTTCACCAAAAAGTTTCAAATAATTTCTTCTTTCATATTCTGAATTAAAATTATTTTTTGGATCATTATTAATATTTTTCATGATTTAATTGATTTTTCATTTGTTTTTAATTGTTTAAAAATACTTTTAAGTCTTTAAAATTCTGAAATTTTTTCTCTAAGGTTCTTTGACCTTGTTTGACCTATGATAAATCTCATGGCCATTTATTTGGTGTTTTGATGAGGTTTTAGGAATTTGACAAACCATATTTAATTTAAATGTACTATTTTAGTATTTTTAATTTGAATAAATATCAAATAATTTTGTTGACCAATTGTGATGACTTGTTTGTGTTTGACTCTTGTAATTGGGCCTTGGTCAAGGTTGATTTGACTTTGTCATTTAATATCATTAGATTTAGGGGATTGATGGAATGTACATTCCATCTCCCAAAATGAATGGACGATATTAATTTGGTAAAAGTCCTCCTTTGATCAATTTGAGTTTTCATCTATTCCCCTACCACTTCATCTCATTCCCTTTCTCTATGCATTCATCTCATTTGACCTATGATATCTCAAAGTCCTAAAGCAAGTTGATTGAAAAATTAACATGAGTATGAATGAGATTAGGCCACACCTTTTTCATATTCTTTTTGTGTGTGGTATGTTTCATGAGCTTAATTCATAATACTATGTCTCTAACATGCATTAGCACCAAAATTATATTGCCCTACCTCAAATAGTTGTGACTTCTACATAAGTACAATTACGATTGCTTAACATAGCGCTAAATTTGTGACATAAAAGGCATAACATTCTAGTTAGTGAGATTGTAAGTCTCCCCTCTTTCATGGTATTGTATGGAGACTTGGCCTTTTTTCCTTCCTTTGAAAGATGTTTTGGTTCAAGGATCCATGCTTGTGATAAGTGGGTTGAGTATTCTCCAAAAAAATATCTATGAGTGAAAAGCAAAAGCAAAACAATACTAATTTCAAACCTATTAACAACTAACTTTTAATATCAAGCCATTTACTTTAATGTCATTTAATTCTAGATTTTATACATTTGTCATTGTTTATATCATTCTAATTGTTTATGTTAATGCAATTTTCACTTTGTCCACTTGGACCATATTGTGTGATATATTTTGTTTATGTATACTTTGCTTGTTTGTGTTGCCTTTGACCATTAATGTACATAATAACAACAAAAACCCTAAAAAACTTTTGTGTGGACTGTTGGCTTGATCTTGGACAAATGGACTTAGAACTTAGGCAGCATTCCTATGCTAAAGGACTTGGCCAATGCCAACTTATTGAGAAACCAAGTGCTTGCAATTTGAAACTTCATCTGATACATCATTCAAGACCCCTCTGAGTTCATCTGCAACATGATCATCGTGAAGCTGTTATTTTGAACCTGTGACTTGTGAAATTCATCTACTGCATGGGTTAATCTTGAAGAAGATCATGGAATGGCTAAAAGCTTGGATGTGGATATCTTTATTTGATGCCCTTTCTCTTCAATATAATATAATTGTGCATTTATATGTTGCTTGATTCTAAAAGTCCAAGGGAATTTCGGGTTTCTATTGACATTCTTGTCTATTTGATTGCTACCCATTTGGTCAGATCTTTTCAACTCTTAACTTTTAATTTTGTACATAGGATTAGTCTCTTCATCTTCTACCCATTTCTTTAATTTCAAAATCTCTCCCTCCTTTTTCAAAATCTTCTTTGATTGAACTTATTTTGTTCTAAACCTTGACCACTTTGTAAAAAGATAGAAACTTTGGCCTTATGCCATTGTATTTTCAAACTTCTTTTCTTAAATCAAACTTGTAAATAAACTTAACTATACTTGACTTAAACTTTCAAAAAGCCAAAAAGAACTAACTCATTCAAACCATTTTTAGGCCTTGGTGCCTTCCAAACTTAATTTTTGTTAAAAGCAATGCATCCACTTTGAAATTTGTATCACGAACTACGAGGTTTTGATCCCTCATTTTTATGTTGGTACGTAGGCACAAGACCGAAGGTCTTGTCAAACACAAAAATATAATTAATGAATTCTTTTCGCACCCCCCAATTCTAATTGTTTGTAAACATCATTTTTGTACCAAATACATATGTACACAAAAAGGGCTCCCTAGGAGTACCTAGAATACTTTGGGTGCTAAAACCTTCCCTCTGTGTAACCAACCCCCTTACCTGTAATCTCTGACATTTTAATAGTTTTGATTTGAAAACTTCTTACTTTTTCGTTTTGTTCGTACTTTTTCCCTTTTCCCTTGGAAACAATAAAAGCGCGGTGGCGACTCTTGTTATTTGATCTCTAGCTTATCCATAGCTTGATGATCATGAATTTACCGCTACATTAATCAGTATGGAAATGGCAATGGGGCAGTGATTATTACTCCTCACGGCACGCATCTACCATTTACAACTGGATTGACTTTCAAGTGTACAAACAACATGGCAGAATATGAAGCTTGCATTATGGGGCTTGAAGAGGCCATGAATCTCAGAATCAAGTATTTGGATGTCTTCGGTGATTCAGCTTTGATATCAAATCAAAGGTGATTGGGAGACAAATCAACCCGGTTTTATACCATACAAAGATTATGCGAGGAGGATTTCAACTTTCTTTACAAAAGTTGAGTTTCATCATATCCCTCGAGATGAGAACCGGATGGCAGATGCTCTTGCAACATTGGCGTCAATGATTGTAGTGAAGTATTTGAATGAAGTTCCTAATTTCTCTGTAATGCGTCTTGATAGGCCAGCTCATGTGTTTGTTGTTAAAGAGATTAAAGACGAGAATCCATGGTATTACGACATTAAATGTTTCCTCCAAAGTCGGGTTTACCCGCCTAGGGCATCTTTGAAAGATAAGAAAACTTTGAGAAGATTAGCCGGCAATTTCTACTTGAATAGTGATATACTGTACAAGAGAAACTTCGACATGGTTTTGCTCAGATGCGTGGATAGACACGAAGCATACTTGTTGATGACTGAAGTGCATGAAGGTTCCTTTAGTACTCATTCTAATGGACATGCAATGGCAAAGAAGATGTTGCGAGCAGGTTACTATTGGCTGACAATGGAATCTGACTGTTGCAAGTTTTTGAAGAAATGCCACAAGTATCAAATCTATGCTGATAAGATTCATGTTCCTCCGACACTATTGAATGTTATCTCTTCCCCATGGCCATTCTCCATGTGGGGAATTGATATGATTGGGATGATTGAGCCTAAAGCTTCGAACATACATCGTTTCATTTTGGTGGCAATTGATTACTTCACCAAATGGGTTGAAGTGGCATCGTATGCAAATGTAACCAATCAAGAAGTTGTAAGGTTTATCAAGAATCAGATCATATGCCGTTATGGTGTGCCAAGTAAGATCATTACTGATAATGGATCGAACTTGAATAATAATATGGTGGAAGCTCTTTGCAAAGACTTCAAGATTGTACACCATAATTCTTCTCCCTACAGACCTAAGATGAATGGGGTTGTTGAAGCTGCGAACAAGAACATTAAGAAGATTATTCAGAAGATGGTTGTCACGTACAAGGACTGGCATGAGATGCTCCTGTTTGCTTTGCATGGGTATCGTACATCCGTCCGCACCTCAACAGGGGCAACCCCTTTTTCTCTTGTATATGGTATGGAAGCAGTGCTCCCCGTAGAGGTTGAGATTCCTTCATTGTGTGTTCTCATTGAAGCCAAGTTGACTGAGGATAAATGGTGTCAGACCAGGTTTGATCAGCTGAATTTAATTGAAGAGAAGAGATTGACTGCCATGTGTCATGGTCAGTTATATCAGCAGAGGATGAAGAAAGCATTTGATAAGAAGGTTAAACCTCGTGTGTTCAGGCAAGGTGACCTTGTGCTCAAGAAGATTCTATCATTCAAATCAGATTCTAGGGGAAAATGGACTCCTAATTATGAAGGCCCATATGTTGTTAAGAGAGCCTTTTTAGACGATGCTTTGATTCTTACAACTATGGATGGTGAAGAGTTCACTCATCCTATGAACGCAGATGCAGTCAAGAAATACTTCGCCTAAAAAATAAAAAATAACTCGCTAAGTTGAAAACTCGAATGGGCGGCTTAGGGAAAAAAGAGCGTCTCGGTGGATTGAAAACCCGAAAGAGCGATCCAGGCAAAAATTATAGACATAAAAACATGAAAAAAAATCCCGATAAGTTGAGTACCCCACTTTGGGGAAACTTATGCAGAAATTAGGGATTATGGCAAGTAAATGCAGTCTATTGATCGTCCAATTTCGGAAAGGTTTTGTTGAGCACAAGGGTTAACGTCGATTCATCATCCCAACAGCGGTCAAGAGCATAGTGGATATCAAATGATTGGTAGAAGGATTAAGGATCATTTGTATTCAATGTAACGCTTTTCCATGTAAATTACCATTTTCAACTTTGTAAAAATCTATGGAGTCTTTTCATTTACAGACTACCATCCCATTAAATAAAGTTGAGCTTTTATCCAATTGTTTATACTCTTATTTACTTCAGTCAATAGTTTAAATTTTATTATGATCATTTTGGAGATTAAAAATTTCTAATCAAAATATTTTTCTTAAAACATATAAAAACAAGAAATTTTCAAAGCAAATTAAAAGGAAGTATCAACAACACTTCAAGAGCAGCAAGTCCTTAAGTGCTAAGCATCAGAGGTTCCCCAAGCAGTTAACCCTTCGGGTCTCCCTAGTTGTTTGTGTTGATCCGGTTTCCCTGCAAAGTGTTTGTTCCCTAGCGGAGTTCCGATCCTTTTCCCCAACTGGGTTGGTTGATTCAGTACTTTGCGGCGTGTTATTTCCCCGACAGTATTTCTGTATTCCCCAACAGGGTTCACGTTTCTTCAGCAGAGTAAGATGTTTTCCCCAGTAGATCACATTGGTTTCCCCGCCAGTTGCCATCCGACTCGCTCCTAGTCAGAGTTTCCTCCTGGTTTCTGAGCAACTATTTGTGTTTATCTTCTGTATGGTTGTCTCCCATTTAATATGGCATTGACCTAAAATTCCCTGCAAACTCGATAATTTCGCCTCTCCTCATCAGATCTCCTCGCCCGGCTAGATTTGAGCCTTTGGTTTGTGATTTCTCTGTTTTCCAGCAATTGTCTCTCTCTTTTTGTGGATTGACCGAGGATTGTACCGATGATTCAAATTCTTTGTGACACCTTTGTATCCTTCGTGATCGTTTTGTCAACATAATCATCAAATACATATATATACACATATACATTCATATGATTTCATAATTGCATATTGGCACCATCATATTTGTTTGATCTGTCGATTTGAAATTCTCATCCTTTGTATGGCGGTACTTTGTCCCTATACGAACCTCGGTGTCTGTCATCCCTCAATTGTAGAGTGTCATCCCCTTAGGCAGAAAGACTTTAACCTTTCTCCTCTTCCTCACTGAGTTGTTTCCTCGTGGATGATTATTACTTCAGTTTCCTCCCTAGTTGTTTATCTGGATGGAACCACTCCCCTTGAGTTATGTCCCTATTGGGTTGAGCCTTGATTGATTGTTTCTTTCTAGATCATGCCTAGATAGATGCTTTGGGTCCTCTAAGAGTCTATTACCCAGTAACTGGTAATATTCTTCTTAGTTGGCAGTTTGTTACTTCTTGCCCAATACCCGACAAAAGTATCCCAGTTTTCCCGACAGTGGAGTCTCTGGTGGATTCATTTTTTCTAATTCCCCGAGAAGTATATCCTTGATATGTTCATCCTAGCCGGTGACAGATATCTTTCTTTCCCCTGCCTGAGTCTATCCTTGATATGTTCATCCTAACTGATGGCGGATATTCTCATCCTTGGTATTCTACCCAGTAAAAAGGTAGTTGTAATCCCTATTCTTGTGTTCCCCATAGATTTAATCCTTGATATGTTCATCCTAACCAATGACGGGTTTCCATCTCTTTGTGGTCTTCTACCCAGTAACCGGTAGTTATAAATCCTGTTTTTGTCCCCTTCGCAGAGTTAATCCTTGATATGTTCACCCTAACCGGTGACGGATTTTATCTTTGTTGGTATTCTACCCAGTAACCGGTAGTTGTAAACCCTATTTTCTCCCGCAAAGTTTATCCTTGATATGTTCATCTTAGCCGGTGACGGATTCTCTCTCATGGTATTCTATCCAGTAATTGATAGATGTAATTCCTATTTTTCCTCCCCTCTCAGAGTCTATCCTTGATATTTCATCTTAACCGGTGACGGATTATCTCTTTGATGGTCTTCTATCCAGCTTTCGATAGATGTAATTCCTAATTTTTGTTTAGTTGGTTTATCCTTGATATGTTCATCTTAACTGATGACGGGTATCCTCCTTGACAATCCCAGGCGAGTCTATCCTTGATATGATCATCTTAACCGATGACGTATTTTCTTCCCTGTTGAGTCTATCCTTGATATGTTCATCCTAACCGATGACGGATATTCTCACCCTTGGTATTCTACCCAGTAACTGGTAGTTGTAAATCCTGTTTGCTGCAGTCTTTCCCAGCAAGGCTATTCATACCCAGTAACCGGTAACGAATTCTCCTTCTTGGCTTTTCCCAGCGAGTTATCCTTGATATGTTCATCCTAACCGATGACAGATGTCCTCTATGTCAGATCTTTATTATCTCCTCACCCAGTAACAGGTAGTAGATAATAGATTTCTGCTCCTCCTGTGTTGAAGTTTATTTCTTCCCCAGTCGAGTTGAGTGCGCGTTTCCTTAGTGAAATCGCTTTTCCTGCATGATTAAAGTACTTCAATTTTATCCTGACTTACTTGTATCCCCTGCAGATGTTGTTGTTCCCTGGCTGAGTCTTTTCCATTTTTGTATGGAATTCCTCGAGTCCCCCTGCACTTTTAAGTCGTAGACTGGCCTACGCATAACTCGTTTTTCCCCTAGAGTCTCTATCTCCCCAGTGAGTTTTCCTTACGGAATATATTATACTCCTGCGTATTTTCGGTCTCTCTGATTTCTTTTCCTTTGTGGCAATATTTCCCCACAGGGCATTAACTTTTGCATTCAGATCATATGCATCATGAGGTTTCTTAGGGACCAAAATTTGTTTCTATATGTTGTTATTTAAGCCCATTCTACTGAGTCGACATGAAGATTTTAACCTTCGCCTCCTCAGTTAGAATGTCCTTAAATAGGGACAGCTGTAAGACCCCAATTTTGACCCTAAGATCCCTCATTCAATTTCATCATAAGCATTAGCATTAGGATCATACCTTGGAATCCTCCTTACCCCTCTTTCATTGGGTTTGTTTTGGGAGGGATCACCAAGCACTATGTGATTCTATCATACTTGTATATTATCATTTTACTAACCAAAATACCAAAAAATATGTCTTTGCATTTGCCTAACTTTTTTTAGGTAGGGCATGATCTCCATTGATCTATCAAGTTCATATATAGGGTTTAAGACCCTCATGACAAAGAGCACAACCATGAATTGATCCAAGAATGGTTATGAGCATCATATATGATTTCCATTGATTACTACATGTTATATTGATCAAGTTTTCTTCAAGAGTTTGGAAGTGATTTGCCTTGGAAACCCTAGTTTGACTTGGTATCTTGAGTAACTTCTCCAACAAGCTATCTCACTAATTGATCAAATTTCTCAAGGGAAACTTCAAAATTCATCATCTTATGCATATATGATCTACCATGAGCCAAGAAAGTCCAAATAATTGAAGGTTAGTAGGTTGGTTGATGGTGGTTGGCCAGATGAAGTCATCTAATCAAAATAGGGTCTCCCTAGACCCTATCTCCTACAATTTTCACCATATGAAAATGATCCCAAGAGCACAGTTACTCTAACTGACATTAAAAACAACTTTCATTTTGAGACCTAGATCGAGTTTTTCTTGGAAAAACATTTCAAATGTTGAAACATTATAGGTCATTTTGTCTAAACCCTAATTTGAAAGTCAACTTCCCAAGGCCATAACTTGCTCAATTCTTATGAGATGAAATATTTCCAAGTTGCACAATCTAATTAAAGATGTCTACTTCAACTTTTATGTTTGGAGTGATAGCTAATTCAACTTTTATGAGCATGTGATATGAGGTTACAATATAGGTCATTATTGACCTATACCATTGAACAAGTGATTTTTTCAAACTTCAAAAATGCATAACTCTATCATTATAAATCCAAATAACATGTAATTGGTGACCATTTTGAAGGTCTTTGAAAGATCTACAACTTTGATGAGAACACTTTTCTCATTTGAAGCTCACATAAAAGGTTAAGCAAGGTGGAATATTGAGATATATGGCTTGACACTTAGAAGTTTTTTCAACATGTTGAAATTTCCAAACTTCCACCTCAAAATTTTCCATGTTCCAATCTCTAAATGAAAAAGTGTTAAACATCAAACTTGTTCCCCTTGATCATAGCTTTCCAAAGAACCCAAGTTCATGCATTTTGGATGAGGTTTGCTAGGTGTGCACATGGCTTTAACAAGGCTGCATAATTGGAAAGAATCAAACTTCAAAACTTCTGTTCACTTTGCCTTGCTGCATTGCATCATGGGCCTGCACGTTGCCATGCACTCGTGCCATCAATATTGCTAAATTTGGGAAAAATTTGAAGTGTGCAAATATCATTCATCCATGCTATAAATACCTGACCTCTGTGCTCATTTGAATCACACCTTGCGCGCCAACTTTGCCCCCCATTGAAACCCTCTCATTCCAAAGGAAAACCTGATAAATTTCAGTTTGAATCTCAACTATTAGAGATTCAAGAACTCTAGGATCCAAAGCCTTGCAACCTCTCTAATCACTTCCTGCTAACTTCTCAAGTGTGATCAGATCGTGTTTGGAGCAAGCAACATCAAGAACTACATAACACTGAAGGTAATTTTCAAAAAACTTCATCTCTTCGGTTCTCTCTCAATTCTACTCAATTCTCTTGGATCTTTGGTTGTCTGAAGTCCTACCAATGTAGGCAAGAAGATTGAGTTGCTTAGAGGTCAAATTGAAGCAACTCAGTTGACACACCTCAAAATTCAACTCCTCATATCTTTCTATATATGTGAAGTTAGTTAAAATTAAGGTCAGATTCGTGCTCTACGCCATTTTTTATTTCAGATCATGTCCTCCTTTTTTATTTTAGTGATGGTTGAGGGTGGACCAGTTCAGTGACGTCCACCAGAGAAGAAGACTGGAGCTACAGCTCCGGCCGTGCGCTGGCATGTCTCCCAGCCACATGATCTTGCCATTTTATTTTAATCTGAGGCGTTGGTTTTGATTACCACGCGTGTGACGCGCTGACTAGGTTCCACTATGGAACGCGTGTTCTAGTCCACTTGATATGCCACCTCAATTAATGAGGGAGATCAAGTGTCTCACGTTTTTTCATATTTTCATATTTTTATTTTAATCCTTTTATTTTCATTAACTCATATTAATTTTAATATTGATCCGAAAAATATGAGAGTTTCACAAAAAAAATTCAAATAATTTCCTCTTTCATATTCTGAATTAAAATTATTTTTTGGATCATTATTAATATTTTTCATGATTTAATTAATTTTGTGATTATTTTTAATTGTTTAAAAATACTTTTTAGTCTTTAAAAATTCTGAATTTTTTTCTCCAAGGTCCTTTGACCTTGTTTTACCTATGATAAATCTCATGGCCATTTCTTTGGTGTTTTTATGAGGTTTTAGGAATTTGACAAACCATATTTAATTTATATGCCTTATTTTAGTATTTTTAATTTGAATAAATGCCAAATAATTTTGTTGACCAATTGTGATGACTTGTTTGAAGGAGAATAACGATTCAAAACGCAACGGAATTTAAAATTTTCTCCTTTAGTGATCCTTACGAATGGGCATGATCAGTGATAGAATCGTTACCTCTTGTGACGATTGAAACCTTTGATGCAGATCTACGGAGCGATCACGAACGTTGAATAATGACAACGCCTCTACTCAGTTCACACGAACAGATTCCTTCAATCTCAGTGTTAACTACTACGAATGAAGGGTTTGAGAGAGAGAGAGAGAGAGAGAGAGAGAGAGAGAGAGAAATGAAAATTGCAACTGCACAAAATGCTTCTGCACAAGGGTTCTATTTATAGAACAACTTGTGTGGGCTGCAAGCTAAAAAGCCCGCTTAAGTGTATGTGGCCCATATCTTATAATATGCCAAAATCACTTAAGTGCGTGGTACATTACCATATTTCGTATTCTATTTAAGTACACCGTACCTTACGATGTTCTATAATTCACTTAAGTGCACCGTATCTTATGGTGTTCCTTAGTTACTCTATCTCTCATCAATTTGTCCTTTTGTGTGTGACCCTGTAGGTTTTCGCAGCATTGGCAATTATATTAAATCACGTATTTAACATAACAAACAGTGAGCGGTATCTAGCAACACATCACTATTACCTAAGACACGAAAATGTCATGTGATCTGACAAATCCTTTTGTGATAATACTTATGTGTATAATTACCCTTTTACCCTTATGTCTATATTGAACACAAGGAATAAACCGTGTCATCCTTGTCCAGTTCAATATTGGCCCCATAGACATTTATCCTGTTACGCAGGATGGGCAAATTCCATCTAGGTCACTCATGTCCCTTAGCATGCTTCGTGGAGTACCCATCAACTGTCTTTATGGTCATCCAGTTACGGACAACGTTTGATCAACAACAAGGCACTCGACTCTACATCTAGGGTCCATAGTGGTTTCAGGTCGAAGGGTGGTATACACCATTATCACCATGAGAATAACTTATGACACTTTTCATAACATTTTATATAGTATTCTCATAGCGGGTCAATCCAGTATAAATATTACTCTTAATATGCATACCTATGTTAAAGACTTGATAACTCTGTATCCATGATCCATGGGATATGATCATCAGTCTATATACATAATAGTCTTAATGCTTTAATGTTATCCCACTTCATAGTAAAGCTCGACTACGGATACTTTAAGAATAATGTCCTTATGTTTAATGTGATCTCATGATTAAGTCACACTTGATACATTAAACGGACTAGCTATTCTAGGGACTTTATTAAACAAACATAATAAAGAAAAAGCCTTTTATTATTAATAAATAATTCGATACAAGTACCAAAAATTATTGGCCTCTAGGGCTTACACCAACAATCTCCCACTAGCACTAGAGCCAATCAAGCATACCCCTAATGCCCATAGATCTAGTATGGCCATCATGCTTCTGCTGCGCAAGAGGCTTTGTTAGTGGGTCAGCAATATTGTCAAGTGTAGGTACTCTGCATATTTTCATATCTCCTCTATCTATTATCTCTCGAATGAGGTGATAACGCCTAAGTATGTGTTTGGATCGTTGGTGAGATCTAGGTTTCTTAGCTTGTGCGACAACACCATTGTTATCACAATAGAGACCAATGGGATCCACAATGCTAGGAACTATGCCAAGTTCACTAATGAACTTTTTGATCCAAACAGATTCCTTTGTTGCATTTGAGGCAGCAATATACTCAGCCTCGGTTGTAGAATCAACAACTGTATCTTGCTTTAAACTTTTCCAGCTTACAGCGCCACCGTTTAAGCAAAACACATATATTCTGGTTCTGTAGTAGAAAGTGCAATGGTTGACTGTCTTTTGCTAGCCCAAGATACAAGATTGTTTCCCAGGAACTTATAGTTTCCAGATGTGCTTTTACGTTCCATTCTATCTCCTGCATAATCTACATCACAATATCCAGAGAGCCTATACTTTGATGTTTTCTCATACATCAGGCCAAGGTTAGGTGTTCCCTTTAGATACCTTAGGATTCTCTTAACTACTGTTAAATGAGATTCCCTTCGATCCGATTGGGATCTGGCACAGAGACATACACTAAAAAGAATATTTGGTCATGTAGCCGTCAAATAGAGAAGATAGCCTATCATACCATGATAGAGATTTTGGCAAACCTTTTGACTTACTTCTTCTTTCTCCAGAATGCAGGTTGGATGCATGGGTGTCTTTGGTGGTTTGCATTCTGACATTTCAAATTTCTTCAGAATGTCTTTTATGTATTTACTTTGGTATACGTGTGTGGCTTTTGAAGCTTGGTTAATTTGAATTCCCAGAAAGAATTTTAGTTCTTGCATCAAACTCATTTCAAATTCTGCCTGCATTAACTCAGAGAATTCTTGACAAACAGAGGGGTTAGCTGAACCAAAAATTATATCATCAACATATATCTGACATATCATGAGATCATTTCTAATGTTTTTACATAAAAGTTTAGAATCAACCTTTCCTCTAATAAAATCATGTTCCAGAAGAAAGGTGCTTAGTCTTTCATACCAAGCTCTAGGAGCTTATTTTAGACCATACAAAGATTTTTTCAGTTTAAAGACATGTTCTGGATATTTAGGGGTTTCAAAACCTGGAGGTTGGTGAACATACACTTCTTATGAGATATAACCATTAAGAAATGCACTCTTAACATCCATCTGATATAATTTGATGGAATGATTTACAGCGAATGATACAAGCAAGTGAATAGATTTTAACCTGGTGACTGGAGTGAATGTCTCGTTGTAGTCAATGCCTTCTTGTTGACTATAACCTTGTGCTATCAGTCGTGCTTTGTTTCTGACTACTTCTCCCTTTTCATTTAGCTTTTTTCTAAAAACCTATCTTGTTCCAATAATGTGGGTTCCTTTTGGCTTTGGAACCAGATCCCAGGCGTCATTCTTTGTGAATTGATCAAGTTCTTCTTTCATTTTCAGAATCCTGTCATTATCTTGAAGTGCCTCATCACAGGAAGTAGGCTCAATCAGAGACACTAATCCCAGAGGGGTTTCTTCATATATTTTGATTGTAGACCTTGTTATGATAGGTTCGTCCTTGTTTCCCAGAATCAATTCTTCAGAGATGTTTGGATGATTTCTTGATCTTTTTTGGATAGTTGAGATTTCAGTTGTTTCTGGATTTTTCTTTTCAGATTCTGTAGTCTTTTCGTCAGAACCTGCAAGAGTTATCTCCAGATCTGCAAGTTTTTCAACTAGCTTTGACTTTTCAGAGTCAAGCTTATCATCAAATCTGATATGTATTGATTCTTCCACAACTTTGGTTTCTGTGTTGTATACTCTGTAGCCCTTAGAGCGTTATGAGTATCCTAACATTATACATTTTTGTGCTTTTGAATCAAACTTGTTTAGATGTTCTTTAGTATTAAGAATAAAACAGGAGCATCCAAAACGATGGAAGTAAGAAATGTTGGGTTTTCTTCCCTTACACAGTTTATAAGGAGTCTTATCCAGAATAGGTATTACATAGATTCTATTCTGAATATAGCATGTTGTTTTTACTGCTTCAGCCCAAAAGTGCTTAGCCACATTTGTTTCGTTAATCATGGTTCTGGCCATTTCTTGGAGTGTCCTATTCTTCCTTTCTACAACCCCATTTTGTGGTGGAGTTCTAGGACAAGAGAAACCATAGGATATCCCATTTGTATCAAAGAGTTCCTCAAAGAACTTATTTTTGAATTCGCCAACATGATCACTTCTGACTCTGATGATTTTGGAGTCAAATTCGTTTTGCACTTTAGAACAGAAGCTAGTGAATACAGAGTGTGACTCATTCTTGTGCTTTAGAAATTTTACCCATATCCAGCGGCTAAAATCATCAACAATGACCAGTCCATACTTCTTTCCATTGACTGAAGTTGTCTTAACAGGTCCAAACAAGTCAATGTGAAGAAGTTCTAGAGGCTTAGAGGTAGAAATAACATTTTTCTTTTTAAAAGAGGTTTTTGAAAATTTTCCTTTTTGACATGCCTCACACAGAGCATCTGAAGAGAACTTCAGTTTAGGTAGACCTCTGACTAACTCGAGTTTATTTAGCTGAGAAATCCTTCTCATGCTAATGTGGCCCAAGAGTCTATGCCATACCCATTGCTCTTCGTTTACAGACATTCAAAATTTTACATTTTGATCTTTTAGATCTGAAAGATTAATTTTGTAAATGTTGTTTTTCCTCTTGCCAGTGAATACAACTATTTCATTGTTCTGATTAATTGATTTACATGATTTTTGAGTGAAGATTATATCATAACCATTATCACTTAATTGACTAATTGGTAACAGGTTATGCATTAATCTTTCTACATAATCAGATATAGAGAGAAGAGATCCATTACCAATAATTCTGGAGCCTCTGATTCTTCCTTTCTGATTTCCTCTGAAACCTGCGAAGCCAACATCTTTAAGTTCCAAGCTTTGGAACATATGCTTTCTTCCCGTCATGTGTCGTGAGCATCCAGAGTCCAGGTACCATGATTGGTGTCTTAACTCTGCTGCATAAGATATCTACAACATAAACTATTTTATCCTTTGGTACCCAGAACCTTTGGGTCCTTTGTGATTAATTTTCCCAGAGTTTCTTGAAACTTTGGATTTTCTAGCATTAGTAAAATTGTGTGTTTGTGCGTGTGTGTAATGATAAGAAAATAGGGATTTAGGTTTATCATCTACAGAAGATATGTGTTTGTCTTCATTAGAATCATATCCTATTCCTCTTTTCTTATTTTGATTGACTCCATAAATCATAGATGCCATTCTGCTTCTTTCTATCCCATTTTTCAGAAACTTTTGAAAAGCCTTTTCATATTCATATATAATTGTGTTAAAATTTTGTGGGGCTTGAGATAAAGCTTCTTCAAGTTTTATACATTGTTTATTTGTAGATTCTTTTTCTCTTTCCAAAATCAGAATGTCATCTTTTAGTTCAGAAACTTTTATCTCAAGCTTATCACATTCTTCAATGGTTCCTTCAAGGACCCTTTTTAATGCTTTAAATTTTGTCGAAGTTTCTGATATGAGCTTAGAGATTCAGATAGGCAAGATTCAAGGTTAGAGTGAGAAAGATCAGAAAATACCTATTCAGGATCAAATTCTTTCTCTAATGAGCTTCCAGATGTGGTAGCCATGAGTGCCACATTTGACTGTTCTTCTTCAGAGTTTGATTCTGAGGCATCAGATTCAGAGTCATCCCAACTGGCCATGAGTCCCTTCTTAGTTTTGAAGGAATTTTTATTGAATCCTTCTCTTCTAGAGATTTCTTTCTTAAGCTTTGGGAATTGGTTTCTATAGTGACCTGGTTCTTTACATTCATAACATGTTACCTCTTTTTTTATTTGCCTCTGGAAGTTTATTCTGAGCGATCTCCCTTAGGTCTTGGTCTTCTGAAGTTATTATTCATTTTTCTCTAGAGTTTTTTTACTCTTCTGGTTAGAAGGGATAACTCTTCCTAATCATCAGAATCGTCCTTTTCAGAGTCCTCATTATCTTCTTCTTCAGCTTTGAGGGCTTTGTTCCTTTCTGGTTTGCGTCTCTCAGATCTGGACTTCAGAGCTACATATTTGCTTTTCTTTTGGGGCTCATCTTCCTCAAGTTCTATCTCGTGACCCGTGAGGGAGCTGACGAGTTCTTCCAAGCTTATGTTGTTCAGATCCTTTGATAATTTCAATGCAGTGACCATAGGTCTCCACTTCTTTGGCAGGCTTCTGACAATCTTTTTGACATGATCTGCAGTTGTGTAGTCTTTGTCCAGAACCTTGAATCCTGCAATTAAAGTTTGAAATCTAGAAAACATTACCTCTATAGCTTCATCGTCCTCCATCTTGAAGGCTTCATACTTCTGAATTAGATTTAGAGCCTTTGTCTCTTTAACTTGTGAGTTTCCTTCGTGAGTCATCCTTAGGGAGTCAAGTATTTCTTTAGAAGTTTCCCTATTAGCGATCTTTTCATATTCATTGTAGGAAATGGAATTCAGTAATATTGTTCTGGCTTTGTGATGAGTTTTGAAGTCACGCTTCTGGTCGTCAGTCATCTTGTTTCTGGAAATAGCGATACCGACATCAGATACAGGAGGTACATAGCCAATAGTAACTATGTCTCATAGGTCAACGTCATAACCCAGAAAGAAACTTTCGATTTTGTCTTTCCAATAATCAAACTTTTCTCCATCAAAAACTGGAGGTTTGGCATTGTAACTGTCTCTTTCATTGGTGTTGGCCATAGTGTTTTTCTCACATTGGATCTCTCTACACTGTTAAGTGTTTGATTAGAAAATCAATAACAGAGCCGAAGCTCTGATACCAATTGAAGGTAGAGAAAAACAAGAAAGTGGGGTTTGAATTATTTCCACAGATAATAAAAACTTTTGCAAATGAAACACATGCGAAAAATAATGCTATCAACACAAAAGTTTATTCTGGTTCGCTTGAAATTCAAAGCTACTCCAATCCACCCGACCAAGGTGATTTCGCCTTTAACAAGGACTTAATCCATTAATCTTGAAAGATTACAACAAGGAGCGTCTAAGGAGATAAAGATCTCTTAGCCCTCTCAAGTTTACAGACTTCACAAGTCCCTTGAGGAATATTCAGCAAGTAATAAAAAATACAGTTATGTGCTTAGTGCTTCTAGGTAAGCAGAAGTTACACAATATGAGAACATAAATATTTCACTCTTAGAGCAACAACTCGTGTGAAAGAGAATGAATAAGAATAAGAGAGATTTGTGATTTGTTTGCAGTATTCTCGTGTGCTTCGTTATCTTGTTATGAAGATGATTCATCCTTTATATAGAGATTTGATGAAGAGACCGTTGGATGAGGAAATCTTGGAAATGATGGACTTTTAATGTCATTAATCTCTTTGTCCTTTCCATAGAAATTTTGGAGCGCGTTAACTCTCTTCCAAAAATAGATTCTTGCCAAAAGCGGAAGACTTCACAGCTAAGACTTGGTGATCATTCTGAGTCAGAGTACACAAAGCTCAAATGTTTCTGTTCAGTGTGTGTATTTTTAGATATTTGCTGAAAGTTGATTGTCTTCAGAGGTTCTTGATGTCTTTCTGATAGTGATTTCTTCAGAGTAAAAAGTCATCAGATCCTAGAGTGCACTGTTCAGATTCAGAGCATCTGATTCTTCTCTTTACATAGAACTTTATGCACTTTATTTTGTTCAGAGTCAGAACCTCTGCTTGAATAATCTTCTAAGTGGTCATTATGGACTTACTGTATATTAGATGTATGTCTATTTGACCCTTTTTCGATTAGAGTCCTACACACTTAGATAAATTATGTTAGGGTACCAATTTGTTTCATCCTTTGTTATCATCAAAACCTTAAAGATGAGTTATAGACACAAAATCTTGTTCTTACAGATAAAACTCACCAAAAGGGGAAGAACCACTTTCAAACGGAAGACGATCAAAACCTGAAAGGCTAAAGCAACAATGAGAGTCAAGATAACCGAAGGGAGGACCCAAAACAACAATAAGCAAAAGAACATATGAAAGGATAATGAACTCTACAATCAGCATGAAATGATTGAGATCCAATAGGTAATAATGAGACCAACAATCATAACCTGCAAAAATATAACAAGAGTAAGCAGTGGGAAAAAAAGGTAAGTGCTCAGGAAAGAAGGAAAGAAAAACAACGAATCATAACCTGGGGAATAAAATGTAAAAGCATAGAAACCCTAACAGAGGCATCATAATAAAGTAAAAAAGCTTTGATCAACAAGGCGACAATCGGAACAGGAAACACCATCAACCCAACACCAATAACAATAGAGATACCAACACTCAAAGAGAAAAGCAAATAAGTAACAATAAAAGAGAAAAACAAAAGGAAGGGAGTAGAAACGAGGATACCTGGAGAAAGGCCAGAGTAACATCTACACGGATGCGAATATGGCGAGTGGAATACAGGAGCTTGGATCACTAATGAAATAGGAGAAACCATAGCCACAACAATATGGAACCAAAAAGAATACGATAACCCTCTAGCGGCAGAAAAAAAGACGTTCAGAATGCAATCGAGCTTGCAATGAAAATAAAGGCGAAGGACATCAAAATCCGTTCAGATAACAAAGAGGTTGTGAATAGAGTGAAGCAAAAATAACATACCACATTCAAGATAATAGACGAAAAGGAAAAGGTTGAAACCGACGAAGGGGGAAGAGAGGAATGAGAAACAATATACAATGCTGATAGAATGCACGTTGGACAAATGATAGATTCTATAGAAAAAACATAACATGCTTCAACAATTAAACTATAATACATATTAGTATAAAAAATAATAGACAAGCTCGCTACCTGGCTAGTAGGGCCATAAAATAAAATAAAATAAAATTTTGTACAATATAGACAGACAAGTCCATAATAATTTTTGCAATAATATTTTCTTATTCTAAAAATAAAAAATAATAATAGTCATTTAACCTACAAACAAATTTTGTTTAACTTGATTTAGGTTGTTTTTTTAAGTATTCAAGTGTATTTTAAAAATGAGAATTTGTATGTCACATAAAAGTCCAATTCATATGTTAAAAAAATTATAGATGTTGTATTTGATATATTAAAGTGTGCTCGAATTTGTAATTTTTTTTATTTTTTTAGAATTATTTTAATATTTTTATTTTAAATTTTAAATTTTTTTTAAAAATTTTTTGCTTTGTTTTTTTTATAATATTTTCGTAGATTTGTAAAAAACAATGAAAGTAATATTTTATGTTTTTGAAGCAAATTTTTGAAAATAAAATAGTATAACTTAAAAGTGACATCCTTGCAATTAAAAGTTAGAAATTAAATTAAACAAAAAACTATCATCTAAAGATAAAGACACCTCTAGTATTATCTATTGCTTGAGTAAAAAATGAAATAAATATTTTAAAAATTGAGTCGACCATTGATTTGATAAGATTATGGAGTTAATGGATTGGTGATTGAATACAAAAGTTATTGGTTAAGGCGTATGATTAACTCAGACTGGGTCGACCCTAGGCTAAGGTCGGGAGTGCGATGACCTAGGGTCCAAGATCTAAGGGGGTCAAATTTCTTTTAATACTCACATAGTATTATAAAAAAATTATACACATATTAGGCCCATTTTTTATAGTCATAGTATTATAAAAAAAATTCTAAGTTTTATTTTCTAAAATGTATTTTCCATTTTAAAGTTTTATTAGTTTTTTCAATAAAAAAAATAAAATAGTGTCATTTTCACTCTTAATAATCATCTACTCTTTAAGCATAATTGACACCAAATCACATTCAAACTTCTCCATCCACTTTAAGCAATTTTAACTCCATTTAATTTTTCACTTCCACTCAACAAAAAACTTCAATCATTATTTCCATGATCGCTTCATCCTAAAGCCAAAATGTATTGTGAGAAGTTCTTTAGAACTGAAAGATTCAAGTTGCTGAATGACTTTGATCAAGCCAATTTAAAGAATTTTATATATAATAACTTAGTAAGCCTGAGCCAATTTATCCAAAACTGGTGTAAAAATATTCTATTACAACCTGAGATACAAAGATGAGATTATTTCATTAGAGTCATATAAAATTCCTATCTCTCTTTCTCTTGGGTGTATTCTTGGTTTGCCTAGCGCGGGATCCTTATTCTCTTCAAAATGTTATAATAATTTGAAGGAAGAATTTAACCTTCATGTTGATACTCAATCTCCTATGGTTGATTCTAGTGTCGACCATAAAATGTCTCTCACGTTTGGGTACATGACTGTGACATGTCATCTTATTTTCTATTTTGTATGTTGTCACCAATATTCTAATTTCAAGGAAATTAAACCATGTTTAATAGATTAAACTAAGCGTGGTCATTGTGCAACTTTTATTCTACAATATTTAAACTAATTGGACTGATGGCGTAATTCGGCACATGTTGGATTGTCAATGGTTTGATTCTTGGTTCCTTATGGAGATCAAATCACATATTTTGATGCATGTTGTAGTAAGTCTAAAAAGTGAAGAATGTGACACAAGAAAATCAAAGATTGACCTGAATAATCCAAATCTGTGAAGGTTTTGGAAATGGGTGAAGGATGAGTTCACATTCCAAAAGCTACAAATGCTCATGTTTCCTAACATTTTTCGACTCCTTAACAACTTGATCAAGAAAGTATAGAATAGTTTGATCATGAGATACCTCCATCATCCGCTTTTAACGATGTTCTTTAGGCTATCCTTACAAGCACTCAATTAAATAACATGATATTTATCATCTAACTACTAGAATAGATTTCCTCTCTGAATATTTGTTGATATTGGGACAATTATTTCTCGCCTTTATCAGAGTAATACTCAAATGAGTGTTGATGATGATGGTGGGGGGCAAAATATAAGTATTTTGTAGCTTTTATTGTTATTTTTCCTTCTATTTTTGTGTTTTGTTTTATCTTAAGTTACTTTTCCATTACGCAACCATTTTCTTCGTATAAGAATTTTCCATACTTTCATCTTTATTTTGGGTTCTATGAACTTCTTCTTCTTCTTCTTTTATATGATCCACATGTTTCTATATGTCTATACATTTTCCCGCCATTTGATAGTGCCAAAGGGGGAAGACATATTTTCTCAAGGGAAGTATACTCTCTATATTTGTTAGGGGAAGTTAACTTTTGAAACATTTTTTCATCTTAACTTCTTTTCTCAGTCACCTTTTCTAAGAGACGTGTTGTCATCATCAAAGATGGAAAAAATATGGTTCTATGTGCTTAACATGTGTAATTGATTTTGATGATGACAAATAAGATCAAAGAAAATATCATAAACATCAGAAAATAAAGAAGAATATTTGAATAAAATCAAAAAGCGAGAAGTTTATGATGGCTGACTTAAAAGAATAAAATGCTAAAGAACAACATCAAGAAGAAAATATATAATATAAAAAATGTAATATCAAGTGTATGACTCTCAAAGTACACAACCACACACACATACATACTGATAACGCAAAAATGTATCGTATTTTTGGCTCTATATGCACTGCTTTTTACTCGATTAACACTATTTATTACACAATATTTTATGTTTATTTGCAGGTATTTATCGATTAAAAGGTTTACCGCAAAAAAATGGAAAATAGCAAAAAGAAAGAAAAAGGCAAGAAAAGAGAAGAAAATGAGGTTTCCAATGGAATAATGGGCCACCAAAGCAAATGGGCTTGTGACGCCCATTACCCAAAGGATGTGGTGCTTGCCACATTGGGCCAAAAGGGAGGTGGCACCCGCCACCAACCCTTGAAAAGTGGTGGGCGGTTACTACAAGAGTGGCGCTCACCACTCATCATGGAATTAGGGTTGTGGCAACCGCCACAACCTAGTCTTCCTACTTTTCCTACTTTTCCTCCACTCTTTTAGCCACGGTTTCCACTAACTTCTGCTACAAATGAGGAATATGGAATGGATATAAAAAGGAGCACTCAGATCCGCACGAGGATCTCTCTCTCTTTTTCCAGTTTTCAGTCTGCGATTAATTTTTATTTTGCTTTATTTTTCTTTTAGTTTCTAGGCAGTTTACTACCATTGTAAAAGTGATAGTTTCTCTACATCGGGGACTATTATGGTTTATTATTTTTACGCATTTGGGATTCAATTATAAGGGGTATTCATTGCCAAAGCCTGTCAGAATTATTTAATCGAAGATTCAAGATTCAATTCCAGTTCTTAAATTGCAATCCAGGTTTATTATTGTTTACTGTTTTATTTATTTATGCCTTACTGTATGTTTAATTCCCCAATTGCCATGTCTGTCACCTGATCTATGTCTGGCTAAACCTTAGGTATCGTTATGTAAAGACCGTCGAAATGACGGGATTCAATAAATAATTGGTGTTAGTTTTTATTAAAACTTATTTTTCTTGATTTAGTTTCTTATTTTAATCAAACTGTTTTTCGTACGAGAGTACAAAACAAACTAAGGTTACAGTCAACAAGAACGAGAGTTTGAGATTTTAACTAGATAGCTGAAACTAGGCATTAATCCTAAACACATCGAGAGCACTTTAGGATTAATTAGACTTTATCTATATTCAAAAAATACTTTTAAATTCAAAATGAGACCGCGAGAGGCAAGCATTCTGGTTTTGGAGTATGGTCAGAGTCAATAAAAACGAGAGTGTTAGACTAAGTCCTTTCTATAAATGATTTCCACTGAAGAATATTTTAACCAATAAGATTACACCAACTATATATTGAATCCCCGAGGTTTGATGTATTACATACCGATATCCCTTATATCTTATATCTTTATCTTTATTCTATCTTATAGTTATTTCTCTTCATCCCTCCAATCTTAAAACAATCATTCGCCTTAGATTTACATAGTAACATTAGACCACGATACGTTCGATTATTAGTCCTTGTGGGTTCGATAATATTTAAAACTACGTGATAGGACTGTGCACTTGCAGTCATGATTCACATAGACTTACCAAAGTCACGATCACACACACACACACATACAGGTATACGCCTTCGCGCGTACACAATATGTGCGCGAGCACCCATATACACACGCTCACACTCACGCACACACGTACACATACATACACACACACACACACGCGCGCGTGCACGCATACACACACATACACCCACTCACCCACCTACGCATACACACATAAAGAGACACACACACACACTCACACCCGCACACGCTTCCCCATACATATACATAGACACTCACCCACACCCCCACACACGTACATGCGCGCGCGCGCACACACACACATCCATACTCACGCACATGCACACACACGTATGCGCGCACGCGCACACACACAAATATACAAAATAAAACTTCTTATTCAAACTCCATCTATTTATAAAACATATCCTAAAATCAATTTGAATTGGACTAAAATGTTTTAAACAAAGTATAATCGGTTAGGAAGTTTTTATAATTTATTATATAGTGAAATTCAACCTATTATCGATTATGACACTTGTCTAATCAATTATAGTCCAAAATCCATTGATAATCAATTATAGTAACCTAAGTAATCGATCATGCTTCTGATACAACAAAATTTTCCTATTTTTCTAGGTCATAATCGATTATTTAGGTTGCATAATCGTTTATGATGCAGATCCAAGCCTTCCAAAGTTTCATTTCTTTGCTAAATGTTTTACTATAAAAAGAGGATTTGTTTTCTTTTGCAAATACACAAAAATCATTATTATTACATTCTTCTCTAATTTTACAATGCTCATAATTTTCTCATACATTTAAAATATAATTGTAGTGTTAAGGGAGTCATGTTAGGGACCAATTTGTACTACTTTTTATACCTTTTTATTGGTCCCTTTTACCAAGTTTTGATGTAATTACACACTTTTATCTTCATTTATTTGTATAAATGCAATTAGGTTTAATTTATTTTGTTTTGAATAGTTATTTCACATTTTTGTTAGTTGTGTAGAATTTTGGATAAGCAAGACCTTGGTTTCAACATGGCATTTTGGAGGAAGCTTGCCAAACAAGGAAGCTGGGAAAGCAACAGTTCGCGCCGCGAACTCCCTTCGCGCCGCGAAGGCTGCGAATCCAGCAAGCTGACCAAGGGTCAAATGTGCTGCTGTGCAGAAAAAGTAATTGCCATTTTGATGTCTGCCTGGAAAGTGCTTTTCTGCTGCTGATGACAATGTCCAAATGGGGAAATGTCAACCTTTTTGGTAGAGACAAAATAGTTTAACCTAGGAGGATTGATTAATTATTCCATTCATTCACACATTGGGCTGTAGAACTTTTGTAATAGAGAAAACCAGAGTTTTTCTTCTAAATCCTTCTGTTTGATAACAATGGTGATGAGGAGCTAAACTCCCTTTTTGTCAAGATTGGAGGTAGTAGCTATTCTCATCTATCTATGTATTCACTTTGATTTATATATGAGATAAAGATTGTTGATGTATTGGAACTGTTTTTGCTTTACTTTGAAAACCAGATTTGAGTAGTTGTCGAGAGAGATTACTTGAGTTTAGACATAAAACAGATTTTCAAGTAGTGAATAAGTTGTAGAGATAGATTTATCCATTACTATTCATTGATATTGAACATTCAAGGTTACTATATTGATAGTTAGGTGGAGAGATCGTCTAAGGATCAATATAGTAACTATCACGATATCATTTAGACATAAATGACTTTGAGAGGATATTTGAACATCATCAATAATCTTGAATCTAATTATTTATCATAGTGAATCATAGATATTTGAAATAGTGAACTCCAATCTTGCCAAGCTTTCATATTTGTCTAAAACCACTTAATAGTTTATGTTAACATTTATTAACAAGATATTTCTCCAAACAAAACAACCCTGTTACTTTCTAAACTTAAAACATTTGAATTATCGAACGGCGGTAATATCACCTAATCTCTGTGGATACGATACAAAAATATTTGCCAAAGATATACTCTTTCAACAAATTGGCGCCGTTGCCGGGGATTGGTGTCGATATTACAAGCATTGCAATAATTCATTGTTTTAAGTTTTGTTACTTTTATTGTTATCCCTCTTTTGTTTCACTTGGTTTGTTAGTTTTGAAGATTCTAGTGCATGCGAGGAAAAGCAACTGAGGAGCAACTTCAATTCGATCCTGAAATTGAAAGAACACTTCGGAAGCTTAATAGCAAAACACGAAGAAGAAGGAAACTAGCCGAAGAGAGGAACCGGAGAGAAGAAGCATCTACTTTCGCACTTGTTCCAATCGAAGAAGTGGTTGTAGAGGCTTGTGAAGGAAACATGGCGGAGGATAATCGTACCGAAATGTCCGCTAATAGTCCAAGAAGAAATGCTCAATTTGCCCGTGGAGGAAGAAATACGGAGATGAAGACCGGAATCCTCCAACTTCTCTATGCAAATCCATTCACCGGAATGGACCATGAAGATCCGTATACCCATCTCATCAAATTCTATGAGATTGCGGGTTCTACAGGAATAGACGAAGCGGGTGAAGAAACGTTATTCAAAAGGATGTTCCCACACTCCTTAGTGGGAAAGGCAAAGGAGTGGTACCTTGATCAAGAATCAAGAGTGATGACGGATTGGAATTTGTTAGAAGAAAAGTTCTTAGAAAGATACTTCCCTCAATCCCGATTCATGGAAGCCAAGACGGCTATAGCGGTATTCACTCAAGGAGGCAACGAATCTCTAAATGAAGCGTGGGAGAGATTCAAATCAATGTTGAGGAAGTGTAAGGGACATGGTTTTGATGAGCTTACTCAAATCCATATTTTTTTGAATGGTCTCCAATCAACTCATAAGACACTTCTGGACGCCACCGCGGGTGGATCGCTTATATCAAAAACTGCGGAAGAAGCTAAAGTCATTATTGAACGGATGGCCCGTAATGATCATCAAAGTCAACATGATCGTAGCCCTTCACAACGTAAGCCTGGAGTTCTAGAGTTGAATACAAATGATGCCATCCTTGCTCAAAACAAGCTACTCTCTCAACAGGTGGAGCTTCTTACTCAACAAATGGCCAAGCTTCCACAGCAAATAAAGGAGATTCAAAGTTCTCAAGTTCGACATCAAGTAGCATGTTGCGAGTTATGTCAAGGAGATCATCCTACTGGTTTTTGCCCTCCGCTAGAAGAAGTGAGCTATGTGAACAATCAAAATCAAGGCTATCAAAGGAACAATCAAGGTTACCAACCAACAAGGTTCAACAATCAAAATTTTCAGCAGCAAAGTCCTTATCAACACCCCAATTCTCAAGGCCAACAATCGCAAGGAGGAAGTTCCAAGCTAGAGGACACTCTTCAACAATTCATGCAAGCTTCCATGGCAAATCAGAAGAGTAATGAAGCAGCAATCAAGAATTTGGAAAATCAAATAGGTCAACTTGCGAAACAGCTGTCGGAACAAACTGCAGGATCTTCTTTCTCCGCTAATACTCAAACTAATCCAAAGGAGCATTGCAAAGCAATTTTTACTAGAAGCGGTAGAGAGTTGACAAGTAAAAAAGGTGAGGAAATTACAGTTGAGAATGATATGGATGCTGTGCTGGAAAATGAGGATGTGGCTTGTGGGAAGAAGAAAGTGGTAGAAACTGCTCAGTTCGCGCCGCGATCTCCCTTCGCGCCGCGAAAACAGCAGAACCAACAACTGATGGAAGAGCAGCGGTGTGAAGCGGAAATGAATAAGGAAATCGAACCAAGAAATAAGAAAAAAGGAGACAAAGGAGTGAATGTCATTCCAGTTCAACATCTACCATATCCACACGCACCATCAAAGAAGGATAACGCTAGACACTATGCACGGTTTATGGACATCTTCAAGCAGCTTCAAATCAACATTCCATTTGCTGATGCATTAGAACAAATGCCACGGTATGCCAAGTTCATGAAGGACATTCTTACAAAGAAAAGGAGACACGTGGAAGACGAGACCATACTGCTTGATGCACGGTGTAGTGCTATCATCCAAAAGACTCTCCCAAGGAAGGAGTCCGATCCGGGCCGGGTTGTTCTACCGGTGACCATTGGAAGCACATACACTGGAAATGGTTTGATTGACTTGGGCTCTAGTATAAATTTAATCCCTCTCTCCATTGTTAAAAGATTAGGGAATGTTGAGATTAAATCGACGAGAATGACTTTACAACTAGCCGACAAGTCTACCACTTTACCATACGGAATTGCTAAAGACATGTTAGTGAAGGTGGACAAATTCTTGTTTCCGGTAGATTTCGTAATAGTGGAGATGGATGAGGACCGTGATGTGCCCCTAATTCTTGGAAGACCTTTTATGAAAACAGCTCGGATGATGATTGACGTAGATGATGGACTAATGAAGGTGAGAGTGCAAGACGAAGAGGTGACCTTTAATCTTTTTAAAGCTATGAAGCATCCACATGACAAACATGATTCATTCTGAAATGATGCAATTGAAGAAAAATACCATGATGGAAAGGCCCGTCGCAAGGAGTTTCATGTCGGACAAATGGTACTGCTTTTCAAATCAAGGTTCAAGTTATTACCGGGTAAGCTGAAGCCAAAAGGGTCAGGACCGTTCGTTGTCAAGGAAGTACGGAATTATGGAGCCATTGTAATCGAGGATCCAAAGTCACAAGAGAGTTGGACCGTAAATGGTCAAAGACTCAAAGTTTACCATGGTGGCGACATAAATCGTGATGTGGATGTCGTGTCTCTATTTAAACCGGGCTAATCAGTGGACCGTCAAGCTCAAACGACGTTAAACAAAGCGCTTGTTGGGAGGCAACCCAACGTTGTAAGTCTGTATTTTAATTTTTTTCTGTTGTGTGAGTTTTTGCTGTGTTAAATTTTGAAAAAAATTGGGTTCTGGTTTTTACAGTTCGCCCCGCGAACAAAGTTCGCCCCGCGAACTGCATGACAGAACCAGTTCGGCCCGCGAACAAAGTTCGCCCCGCGAACTGAATGAAAAATTTTTTTGAGTGCTTTCTGTTTTTTGCAGTTCGCGCCGCGACCCCCTGTTCGCGCCGCGAACTGAATGAAAAAATTTTAATTGGTTCTGTTTTCTGCAGTTCGCGCCGCGACCCCCTGTTCGCGCCGCGAACTGAATGAAAAAATTTTAATTGGTTCTGTTTTCTGCAGTTCGCGCCGCGACCCCCTGTTCGCGCCGCGAACTTTGCGTGACAGAATTCATTTAATTACTGTTTAGGTCAATTCAGTTTCATTTCAAACTTCCTCTTTTCAAACCCTTTTGCCGCGCCTTCATCCCAACCCCCAAATTCCACCATTTCTCAACGTTTTTCAGTATTTCACTCTTCCAATCTTCTTCTTTTTGCAAGTGTAAAGATTCTAAAGGTATGTAATCTTCATTTCCTCTTTTCCAATCCCTTTTTGGGGTTTTTCAATTTAGGGTTGGTTAGAGATGTATTTTTCTGTGAATGCTTTTGGAATTGCTATGCTTGTGTGAAATAGAATAGGATTAGGCTAGGGTTTTGCAGTTTGACTGTTTGGGTTTGTTAAATCCCTCTTTGGTGAAACCCTAGAAAGCAATTGGGGATTTCCTGAAATCGCAGGGTTCGCGCCGCGAACCTCCCTTCGCGCCGCGAACTGTGAATTCCAGCAGCCATTTTCTTTTTGATTATTGACTAATGCTGTAATGTTTGTTTTGTGGTTGTGCTGGTTTTGATTGCAGATGTCTAAGAGAACTAAGACCACAGCACCTCCTCAGGCCCGTGCTACCCGAAGGTTCATCAGTGAGGAGCACGAAGCACGCTTTGAGAGTCTTGTCAAGAGGACTATTCTACCGGAAAGGTTTATCCGCCTGGCTCCAACTGGAGTGTATCACAGAGTGGTTGAGGTTTTCGAGCAAAGAAAATGGATGAAGTTGTGTGAGCCGGAAGCCGCAATCAACTACGACCTTGTCCGAGAATTCTACGCGAATGCGATGCATCGTGAGGAAGGTACGACCTTCATTCACCAGTCCAGGGTAAGGGGAAAGATTGTGTCATTTGGAAGGAATGACATTAATTCTTATCTAGGTCACCCCTTAACTCTTGGAGAGGGGGAGAGTTGTGAGTACAATACCATGGTGGCAGCTGACAGGTGGAACCTAGAAGCAGTCAATGCCACCCTTTGTCTCAGAGGAAAATCGTTTGAAGTGAATGATCAAGGGCACCCGAAATTGTGGAAGAGGGAAAATTTCAATTTGGAAGCTAGAGCTTTTTTGGTGCTACTGTTAGCCAATATCAGACCAAGAAGCCACACCACCACAATTCCTATGGATGTCGGGTGTCTCTTGTACTGCATCATGATCGGGAAGACGGTGGATGTTGCAGCCCTCATTTCATGCGAGATGAGAAAGATTGTGTTAAGTGGAACAAATTTCGGGGGCAAAGCTGGTGTGCTAGCTTATCCAGGACTCATCATGGGATTGTGCCGTAGGGCCAATGTTCACATTCCTGAGGAAGTGCACTACTCGATCACCAGTGTGATCAGTGACGCTTATTTGAACAGGTTTCTGCAGAACCCGAATGAGAAGACTGATGCATCTGGTACTTCTTCCTCTCGGTCCCGAGCCAGGTCCCGTTCTCAACCTCAACCTCAGAGTACCCCAGGTTTTGATCAGATGGCTTTTGCCAACTACTGCTGTGAGAACTTTGAGGCCTCCAGGAGGTCTCAATCATTTATTTTTGATGCCATGCAGCAGCAGTTCCAGAACACGTTTCTGGCACCAGAGGCCCGTACTTTTCCATCGCAAGCTGACTATGCAGCTTATGCTAATTGGCCTGTGGGCAGGCCAAATTTTATGGGGGGTGCAGGAGGTAGTGCTGACCCAAATGAGGAGATGGAAGATGTTCTCGGAGGTGTAGGTGGTGATGAAGAGGAAGAGAATTGAATTTGTGGAGTTTTGAAGAGAATTGTTTGTTTGAATTTCGTTTGACTAATTCTGTTTTTGTTTTGGGAATTTTGTAATGTACTTTTTGGTGGCTCTAGTTCACCGTGACTTTATCTTAGCACTTTAATTTTTCTTTAGTCTTTTTATAATTGCATGAGTACTTTTTGAAATTTAAGTGTGTTTTAATCGAATATTGGTTTACCAACATTTTTGTTTAATTGTTCTTATTCTTAAGTCAAGCTTTAAGCAACCGAGAAATGATCGCAAAGAAAGAAGCATAGGATACTTCGAGTGGTGATGATAAGAATTAGTGTCGGCATTTCAAGGTACACTTTATCGCTTTCTAGACTTAACATGAGTAGGTTGATGTTGTGTGCAAATTCCATTTCATAAATTCATTGAAGTATATGTCAGTTTTGAATCAAAATAGGACTTAACCAATTGTGAGGAGGCTTTCCATTGTACACTAAAAAGCGGGAAACCGAGCATTATTTTAACTCATTCTTATCATGCTAAATCATGCATCAATCTATTTTGTGTGAAAATTTTGAAAATGATAGAGGCAATTTTTGTGAGAAAAACCACTTGACCAAAAAGCTTAAATCAACGAACCTTGTGAGGAGTAATCCTTAGTTAACCCCCTTTGAGCTTGTTAGGATTCATTTGATTGATCATTGTAAAATCAATTGAAAATTGTGGAATAAATGAATCCTAATTTCTTTCGCATCAGTTGAAACCTCAAACCGAGTTGTTTGCAAAAATTTTGCCTTTTGCTTATTCTTAAGTAGGGAGCATTATTGAATAAATCGGTTTTGGAATCTAAAGTTGGGGAGAGTAAAGTGAAGAGTTGATAGGGAACTTGGAATAGTGAGTTTCTTTGGAAGGGTAAGAATATGAAAAGAAACAAGAAAAAGAAATCACCCTTGAAACCATAGAGCATATAAAAAAAAAAAAAAAAAAAAAAAAAAAAAAAAAAAAATATGCTCATGGTTGTGTGGATTTGAAGAAAAGATAGGAACCAAGGAAAAGGAAATTGGTAGAGTTGAATCTTTGGGAATGCTCCCTTAGGATAGGCAACCTTTTTGAATTCTCTTAATCATATCCTTTCTTGCAACCTAAGCCAAATTACAACCTTTGAAAGACCTCTTGATTCTCATTTTTCACATGATTTGGTACTTGTTGTGATAGCCGCATGATTCGATTTGTTGTTGATTTAACTGCTTGGATGAGTGAAAGTAACCCTTCATGTTATTCATCAACATTGATGTGTGCGTAAGTTTGATTCAATTTTGACATGTATAGCTTTGAGATACTTGGAATGATTTTTGCACTTTACCATTTCCCTTATTCATGTTTGTCTAGAATTGAGAGAGGTGAATTGAGAAGAGGCCAAACACTTTTGAACCATTTGAATGTCCTTGATAAATGCTTGTTTAAATCTTTTGTGTCATGATCTTGGTTGTGAGGGTGGAAACTTTTGTTTAGGGACAAACAAAATGCTAAGTTGGGGAGAGTTGTTAGGGACCAATTTGTACTACTTTTTATACCTTTTTATTGGTCCCTTTTACCAAGTTTTGATGTAATTACACACTTTTATCTTCATTTATTTGTATAAATGCAATTAGGTTTAATTTATTTTGTTTTGAATAGTTATTTCACATTTTTGTTAGTTGTGTAGAATTTTGGATAAGCAAGACCTTGGTTTCAACATGGCATTTTGGAGGAAGCTTGCCAAACAAGGAAGCTGGGAAAGCAACAGTTCGCGCCGCGAACTCCCTTCGCGCCGCGAAGGCTGCGAATCCAGCAAGCTGACCAAGGGTCAAATGTGCTGCTGTGCAGAAAAAGTAATTGCCATTTTGATGTCTGCCTGGAAAGTGCTTTTCTGCTGCTGATGACAATGTCCAAATGGGGAAATGTCAACCTTTTTGGTAGAGACAAAATAGTTTAACCTAGGAGGATTGATTAATTATTCCATTCATTCACACATTGGGCTGTAGAACTTTTGTAATAGAGAAAACCAGAGTTTTTCTTCTAAATCCTTCTGTTTGATAACAATGGTGATGAGGAGCTAAACTCCCTTTTTGTCAAGATTGGAGGTAGTAGCTATTCTCATCTATCTATGTATTCACTTTGATTTATATATGAGATAAAGATTGTTGATGTATTGGAACTGTTTTTGCTTTACTTTGAAAACCAGATTTGAGTAGTTGTCGAGAGAGATTACTTGAGTTTAGACATAAAACAGATTTTCAAGTAGTGAATAAGTTGTAGAGATAGATTTATCCATTACTATTCATTGATATTGAACATTCAAGGTTACTATATTGATAGTTAGGTGGAGAGATCGTCTAAGGATCAATATAGTAACTATCACGATATCATTTAGACATAAATGACTTTGAGAGGATATTTGAACATCATCAATAATCTTGAATCTAATTATTTATCATAGTGAATCATAGATATTTGAAATAGTGAACTCCAATCTTGCCAAGCTTTCATATTTGTCTAAAACCACTTAATAGTTTATGTTAACATTTATTAACAAGATATTTCTCCAAACAAAACAACCCTGTTACTTTCTAAACTTAAAACATTTGAATTATCGAACGGCGGTAATATCACCTAATCTCTGTGGATACGATACAAAAATATTTGCCAAAGATATACTCTTTCAACAAGTCACTACGCCAAATAAGGGAAAAGAGGGCGCTTATTTTGGCCTATAACAGCGCTTTTAAGCGCCCTCTAAAGTGGCGCTGGCATAGGTAAAGACAGCGTTTTGTTTTCCTGGAGAAAGCGCTGTCTAAAGTGGCCCTTTAAGGGCCACATTATAGTGCGCTTTCAGAAAAAAGCGCCCTCTGGAGTAGTCCATAAAGGGACACCTTAGAGGGCGCTTTCTGGAAAAAGCGCCCTCTAAAGTTGTCAATGTAAAGTGTTTAGAGGGCACTTTCTGGACAAAGCGCCCTCTAAAGTTGTCAATGTAAAATGTTTAGAGGGCGCTTCCTACAGAAAGCGCCCTCTAAAGTGTTAGTTATTTTTAAAAAAATTGTTTGAAAAACAGTGGATATTTAATTGGTAACCTGTTCGCATGCTGCAAAAGTGTAAAATTCATATTGATTTCATCCTTTAATCCAATGTTATACACCATTAATCCATTGATATATACAACATGAATCCATTTATATACAACATTAATCCTCCATATATACAACATTAATATATGATTCTTTGATCAACAATATACAATAACATATTCATGATTTAGTAAAAGTACAACAACAATATACAACATATATACAACAACAGCATACAACAACAACATTCCATACATATATGTACAACAATATACAACCTAGCTATATGATTCTTTGATCAACAATGAATTGACACAATTCATCCTTCATTTCATCCAAATGAGCTCTTGAGTAAGATTTATATTCCTCAAAGTACTACAATTAAGAGAATAAAACATATTCATGATTTAGTAACAAATTAGATGAAATATCCGATAATATTAAAATAAACCCTAAGTTATTATTCCATACCATTTTTGGGATGTCTATACAATTCAACCCAATGATATCTCTCATAAATCTCAATACAAAAAATCCGCAATCGACCGAATTGTTTTGCTGAGGACACTACACAGAAAAACAAACAATATATATATATATAGTTAATTTCTTACAAACACTATTATAAGCAAAAAAACAAACACTATTATAAGCAAAAATAAGATACTTAATATATACCTGAACTCTGACCCAGGTAATGTCCTTCCTATTACGGTAATTCTTTTTCGATCTAAATTTTAGTATTGCCCTAACAAAATAAAAACGTATATTGAGATCAATCTGACAGACATAATTAAATATACAAATACACACGAATATTTAGGGGAATTTCACTTACGCGTCAACCGTCTTCTTCATACTCGGATATTTACTCCAATCACCCGATAACGAATCGAGATAATACACCATTAGTCTCGAAAGATCCATAGCAACCAACACCCAGTGACCACTGTAAAATAAAACAAAAATTTAGATGCATGGAAATTTTCTACGTAAAAGATATACATAGATTAGAATGAAATTATTAGAAAGAAAATCTAACCCGTTGCCAGAATTAAACGGTAAAAAATACAAACTGGGTGTAGTATTATCGCCGGCCGCCATGAATCTATCGACTAGTTCATTCTTTACAGATGTTGGATTTTTCGTTATTAACGTTGTGTTGATACGGGAAGCAGCAATAAAATTAAATCGGTTACACAATTCAGTTCCCCGCATCAATGTTACATACATATACCTTAAATAGAAACATAATAAACATTAGACTACTCATTGAAATGTGTAAATAAATTGTTCAACTAAGTAAATAATAGATTGATCGGAGTACCATATGTATGTATGAATGACAGCGATGCCCAATTCTTCGTGTTCAAAAAGTTGTTGCATGTCCTCCTTTGCAATTATTTCGGAATGAGCAATTCCGAAAACACCTTCATCAAAATCTACAATACGGATGGCGCCGTGCATAATATCAGACTCTTCCACCATTTTCTCAAGACACATCATAATTTGAGATTTTGTCCCGGACGTCGTTGGAATATCGTTACCAGCTTTTTTCAACTTTCGACCGGGAACCTAAAAATTCATATAAATTAAATCATGACTTTTTGTGATGCAACAGAATCGTTGCGTATATAATTCAATGGGTATATATATTTCTACCTCTTTTTGAGATGCAACCGACTCGATGCGTCTTGAAATCCCTTTACCAGCTTTATGTGTGGGTCTTGTAGGAGTCTAACATTACCATGTAATAAGGATTGATTAAATATCATAATTGTAGCTGAATTGAAATGTGAATACTAAATATTCATAATCATTTAGAACATATATACCTCGGCATCTGGGAAAATTAGATCTGACGGCCATCCAACAAAGGATCCAACTGCATCTCGCATCATCGTTGTCTCTGAAACAACGTCAGGTAATGGTAGAAGCGCGTCGGTATCTAATACAAGGTCAACCGAAACTTTCATATATCCCACCGGGAGGGGATTATGGTGAAGTAATTCACCCGAAGTCTTGTGCACTTTTCCCTTGCCAACCATGCGATAAGTTGGTGATGATAGATACAGCTGACAAGGTGTAATGCCCTAAACCAATAATAAATGTTATTGTTAACGTGTATATGTGTCAAGTAAAAAAGTGCTACTTTAATTTCATAATAACATATATAATTACCTCGGGAAATTTCGGTTGACAATTGATACTAGCTCGGTCACTAGTATCTTTTGCCTCGGAACCACACCTTTCCTCTCTATACCTTGCATTCTCCTTTTGCAGTTCGAGTACTTGTGCCCTTAACTCCGCCAAGGTCTCCATCACCTCTTTGTTGGTAGGATTTTTTGTTTTTGGTTTTTTATAAAATGACGACGGAGTCACACCAAAACCCTTACCCCTCACACGACCGGAATACTCAGGAACATTTAGTACTCGACTAAGTACGCTCCTGCAATCCTGGACCTCGGTTGAAGGTAAGGTTTGGGATAAAGTCTCCTGAAATATTATTAGAGGAGATTAAAAATGAATTATATGTCTAACAAAATTTTCGATATAATTAAAGAAATAATGTTACATATACTTACACATTCGTCATAAACATTTTGGACCGCTTCAACGACAGCCCCATCCTTCCCAACCCGAGCAGCCTTCCACAATACGTGCTCCGGAAGAGATGTTGCGTCACTTTTCTCCTCGGCTAGCTACAAATTGAATCAGATTATAAGATCATCAATTATAACATATTGTGACAATGTATAAGCTCATAGCATTTGAATATACTCACAATTCTTTGTTGTAACCGTGCATATCCCGTACGCCCTTTTTTGTACGGATACGCGGGTTTTGATGCCATTTTCCGATTTTTGTCGCTTACTTCCTGGATAAAAAAGTTTAAGGCATATTAGAACCAAGTAACTTAACAATTGTATAATACCATAATTAATAGACATTACATGGAATTTTTCGTTTCTTCGTTTGGCGACAAAGTTATCCCATTCTTCGGCTGAAATAATCTCGACATACTTCATTGGCCGTTCTGCTTCAACAAAGTTTCCTTCCTCATCCTTGAGAAATTTGTTGGACAAAAAGGATCGAAATCCTCGGAGTCTTTTTCCGGCCAATTGAATACAATATTTTTGCCGGCTTTCATCGATGTGAAAGGATCTCTAAAAAACATACAAATGGAGTGTGTTATTATAAGTAATATTATAACAATATATGGTCAACAAATAGTCAACAAAAAAAACATATAATAATATATGGTAAGTACCTGTATCTCGGACCATATTTTTTCTTTGCCAACCTTCAATTCCGGACTTCTCCAATTATCACATGTAATCGGAATATGTTGTCGAACAAGGCAACCAATGTAACTTGCCAACATTGAACCGTTAGGCTCAATTAGTTGGTCTTCAACACTCCAATGTACTTCGAATTTTTCACCCTTGTCTCTTGCACGAATGATTGACTTCATAACAGTCAATCCTCGTTTGATTTCTTTTCAACATTGTTACGTGATCCACTCGCGTCATGGGTATCGTCTTGGTTAGCCATTTTATCTGTAATATAGAAATGATTCAATAAGACCCAAGTAAGACAATGACCATATTCGTGAAGCTACACAAAAAACACATTCATATACCTTCCATTTCTCTCATGTTACAACAATCTAAACTCTCTCTTTTTTCATCATTATTGAATACAAACTCACACACACCTACTGCATACAAAAGACCAATGCAAACTTATGGTGTTTGGAACATGAACAAACTTGCATCCATAATCATCAAACTTCCAAGCACAAGCTCAAACACACTCCAAATGACATCAGTTTTCAATCAAAAATAAAAAACCTTACAACAAGGTGCTCATGAACACCATATAGTGCTCGTTTGTCCTAAACAACATTAATCAACATAATGCACAAAATGTAAAACTCAGTTTAGAAAATGCCCTAATCAAACACCTGAAGAAAGTGAACGGTAACGATGGAGAAGAGAAATACCTTAAAGGTGACGGTAACGATGGAGAAGAAAGTGAACAGCGACGGTGGACGCAGATAACTCAGTGAACGTGAACGCAGCAGCAGAAAAAGGCGACGGCGACGACGACGGTGAGGGAGGGAGAACGAACGGATGACGAGAGTAATCGCAGTAGAGAGTAATCGCAGTAGAGAGAAAACCCAGTTACGTAAACGAAATAGCATATAGAGAGGGAAAATAAAGAGACATGCAGTATATATGTTATAATTTTAATGTTTAATAAAGGACCTTAGAGGGCGCTTGTGTAAAAAAAGCGCCCTCTAAAGGGGGCCTAAGAGGGCGCTTCTAAAAGCGCTCTCTAAGGCTTTCCAAAAGCGCCTTATAAACTGGAAATGTACATGGACTTAGAGAGCGCTTTTTTAAAAGCACCCTCTAAGGGTACCCTTAGAGGGCGCTTTCATAAACGCGCCCTCTATTGGTGTCCCTCCATTTCCTCATTATTTTTTCGCTTCACTTTAGAGGGCGCTTTGTTACAAAAGCGCCCTCTAAAGTGCGCTATCTATTCCTCCTTATTTTTCTCTTCACTTTAGAGTGCGCTTCTTTAAGAAAGCGCCCTCTAAGGTGCGCTGTCTATTCTAGTTTTTGGCGTAGTGAGTAAACTCTTAATAGAGTTTTTCTTGTGTAACAACTGCTTTATCATTCTGATCTATAATTTATAAAATAAGAGAGGGTTGTTTTCTTGAATTCTGATTAATTATAAAGGTTACAAGTTGAACTTCAGATACAATTTTGGTGTAAGAAGATTGTAGGCTGAAATTATCTTAAAAACTTTGTGGTACTCAAGGTGTGATCATTGAGTACTTTGGTATGAGGTTTTTAGACCAAACAAATACTAACTATAAAGTTTCATCGTAGTTAGTGACAAAACTTATTTAAAATATTAAGGAAAGTATAATTTCATCGGTTAGTTTAGTGACAAAACTTTTATCGTAAACTTTCATTTTGATGTTATTGACATCACATGTAATGCAAATAATATAAAATTCTTCAAACCATGCATTGTATCATTAACCCTTAACTAATTTTTATTGTTATAAATATGTGTGAGCCTATGTTTTTCAACCCTAAATATACTGTTATAGAACTTACAATTCATATATACCATTATTAACTATAAACTTTCATCGTAATTAGTGACAGTTTATCTAAAATATTAAGGAAAGTATAATGTCATTAGTTAGTTTAGTCATGGAACTTTTATCGTAAACTTTCATCTTAATGTCACCGCATGTAGTGCAAATAATATAAAATCCTTCTAACTATGCATTGTATCAATAACCTTTTAACTAATTTTTATTGTTATAAATATGTGTGCACCTACCTCATTCAACTCTAAATTTAGGGTTATAAAACTTACAATTTACATATACCATTATTAATTATAAACTTTCATCAGAGTTAGTGATGAAGCTTATCTAAAATATTAAGAGAAGTCTAATATCATTAGTTTAAAATTTTATAATTAAATTTTTTGAAAGTTTAAAATAATTTTATTAAATATTTAAAATAACATCAATATGATTATATATAGCACACATAAAAAATTTAATTATAATAAAATTGATATTATTAATCCTTTTTAAGATTTAATATCATAAATAATTAAATTTTTATATGCTCCCATGATTGTTTTAAACCAAAGAAAATATAATAAAATAAAAATAGGGACTATTAAAAATTGAGGGATATAAACCTCGTATCAACCTTAAAAGGGGAATACAACATAGAAAATAAAAACGGTATGAAAAAGAAATAAATTGAATAAAAATCAATAAAAAGTAATGCGAAACAAATAAAAACACATAAAACACAATTCAGCAAACCCAACACGGGGTCCAACACCAAATTGCTAAAGAAAAATATGTAAAAATCCGCAAATATTCTAAACAAATCAGAGACGAGTTTCAAAAATCAAACCTATCTTTTATAGAATGATAAATTTTCGACCGCTGACACGGATAAATACTCGTACCAACAACTCCTATGAAATAAACTACAACAAGTTTAACAACTCTTTCAAGTTTAATCAAATCAAATCACAACAAGTTAGTTCAAATCTATCCTATCAGACAAGTGTAGAACATCACATCGACGAAAATGTTATAACCACCATAGAACCACTAGTGTCCTGTCGAACCTAAATACAATAAAAACTGCAAATCTCAACGGATCTAGAAAGAACCAGAGATTAAAGTCAAGATTCCACCACCAACATTAGAGAATTGTAATTTGAGAATCAGATTCGAAAACATCAGTCAAAAATAAAAAACAAATAAACATAAGCCCATGTTGATAATGCACAAATGAGTTATCATGTCTAAAGATTGAATATATATATATATATATATATATATATATATATATATATATATATATATATATATATATATATATATATTTGTTGGTTAAGTAGTTTAGTGTTGTAATACACCCTTTTAAAATAGAATTAGTGAGATATAACGGATTCTGCTGAATTATCAATTGAGTTGATTTAATGATAGTATATCTATATTTTGTTATGGTTGACAAATAACTTCATAACTTTATAAATATTTATTAATGTGGACTAGTAAATATTATGTAACTGAAAAAATAATTCAAAAATACTAAAAGAGTGTTACATTCATATTATAACATTCATATTTCAACTAAAATATTAATTAATATAATTAATTTATTTTATTAGAATATAAAAGTGAGACTTAGGTTACTCTATAAAAAATATGAGTAATATACACATTTGATAATCAAATTCTAACACATGTGTTCAAATAATAATATACATTAAAGGTCTTGACCACATACAACTATTTAATATAATTTTATTAATTCATAAGTAAAATTTCATTTTTCTATTTACACATGTCTATTTATAAATGAAATTTTATTTTTCTATTTACACATATCTATATGTGATTTTATGTCAGGGTAATTAAAATAAAATAAAATAAATTAAAATTCTAGAAATTCAACTTAAAAGAAAAATGGAAACTAATTATGACCATTAAAAAATCATTAAAAAATAATCTAATAAAATGAAAATTACATATTAGTTATATAAACTTCCTAAAAAAAGTACATTTATTATTAAATTGCAAGAAAATTATACTATGGTAAGTCCACACCACCAAGCATTGCGTATTTTGGATAATCAATAGACAAATATCAACGGTGATAGAGACAAAACGATGTCGTTTTTCCTCTTTTTTTTTACACTCACTACAACAACATCGTATAGTGTTACAGTGTCTCTCTCATATATAAATTGTATCAAGGTTCCATTCTTTCCTTTCCTCTCCTTTCGTGTAGCAGCCAGCTACTTTGTTTCATCTCTCTCAAGGTCTCTCTCTTCTTTCTCTCTCTATGTTTTAGATCTCCTTCATTCTCAAACAATTTTTGTTTTTAAGAATTTTGATTCACAATCATAACTTGTTTCGTAGGATAGATCTGTTCAATTGTTTGTTCTTCTTTGTTGTGTTGTATTGTTTTGTATTGAAAGGTGGTTTCTTTTTTTATTTATTTTAATTTTGGGTTATAATTGAGGATCTGTTTTTATTAAAAAAACCCTATTTTTTATGTTTTTTTTTTAATTTAAGAAATGACTTTTTTTTTGGTTGTTGATGTTTTGTCGGTTGATTTGAATGTAAAGATTGTGTTTTTGTAATGTGTTTTTCGTGACCCAGATGAAAAGTTTGAGAATTTTTTTAAGGTTTGATGTTAGATCTGTCGTTGATTTGTGAAGATTATGTGACCCTTTTGCTTAGGTTTTGCAAATTTGGGAAAAGAGTGAAATGGGTTGGTGAATTTCTTTTCAAAGTTTAGTTTTTGTGTGTGTGAAAGTAATGAAATTGTTATACTCTTCTCTTTAGGTTTTGAAAGTGTGAAATTTTTGGTGTTTTTGGTGATGTTAGGTGGATCTTATAGAAGGCTGGAATTGTAGTGTTACATTTTATATGAATAATGCTATCAATTATGTGTTTGTGACATTTTCTTACCTTAATTTTGTTCTGTTTTATCAATTATGTGTTTGTGACATTTTTTTGAGTATACTTTGTTTTCTGTGTTTAATTTTGTTGTGTTTTGTGTACTTAGGCGTTCTACTGTGGAATAAGAACCCGACATCGAAGATGAACTGTTACAGTCTTCAGCAGAACGCCTTTGCAGCTTGTGAGGAGATGAGAGGTTCGGTTACCATTACGGATCAGAAGGAGCCTCTCATTTGTCCTAAGCCACGGCGAGTTGGGGTCTTGTCGAATGTTCCAATGCGGCAATTCAGATTTCATTTCAAGTAACTATATTATAATCAATTGTTGACCTTGGATTTAGTTTTGGAAGTTTTTAAGTGGCTGATATGTAATTTTTTGTTGTTGTAGTCAACAAGCTGAATGTTCTGATTCTAGAGCTGGGGCTGAGCTACTTGACATGATTTTCGAGAAGGTATGTTAGTACTTTCTGCATAATTCGCCGAGTTTATATTTAGGATAATCTTGGTATCCTCTTAATGTATGAATCAATGATGTCAATGATGTTTCGAGAAGGTATGGTTAGGATAATCTTGGTATCCTCTTAATGTATGAATCAATGATGTCAAATACTAGTAGTGGTTATAAACATCACTACCGTAATTTGAACAATAGAAATGACACACTATTTGAAACAAAATGGTGCCAAATAGAGTTTACAGTGCCGTCATTTCCCGCGATAGATAATAATAACACTATTTTTTATAGAAAGATCTGGTCTGTTATACAAAAGATTGTGAGAATTTTGGATTTATGCACCTTCCGTGTTTTCTGGCGAACGACATAGACAATGTTTTGACCGGTTATCATTCATTATTTTGTACTGTTTTTTTTTGTTTTTTTTGCCATTGATGTCTTTGTTAGAAAGAAAGGCACTTTAGTGTCTTCCTTAATAGGACAAGACAAGCTTTGTATCTTTGGTTGACTTCTTTAAAAAATTTGTTCATCTAGAAACCTTTTTGGTGTTAAATTTGTGTCTAGTTAGACGAAAATGACTTAACATGATTTTTTTATATTAACTTATACTTGGTTCTTTCCCTATTTTGAATAATATTTTTTTTAAGAAATATGATTTTATTATATTTGATTATTTTGAATCAAATTTATGTGCTTGGGTATCGAATTTGAATTGAAGTCGATAAATATTGGCTTTCTTTGCCACACTTCGAAGTTTGATCCATTATTAGCTGTTATCTTTGATGTCAACAGGAGTGTCACGGGGACGATTTTGCTTATCCGGCAGCTTCATCTCCACCATATTTTTGCGTGTCTCCACCGGTCCGGGCTGCAAATCCTTTAGTCCACGACGCCCGTTTTGGAGACGAGATTGTATCATTATCACCATCAGGTTTGCCATCGCCAACCTCTGCATCCCGCAAAGGAGGATGTGCTAGGGTGAGTTTTGGACTCAAACCAGCCGCGGTTAGAGTAGAAGGATTTGATTGCCTCAACAGGGATCGCCAGAATTCGAGCATCTCTGCTGTTGCATAAACGTACCATTCAGAGAAGTGTATATAAAGACGGAGCTGAGTGTGATAACTTCTTAAAAAAGAAAGAGAATTTAACTTAACTAGAGAGAAGATAAATATCTTTTGAGTAGTTTAAGGTTATAATGTTGGAAAGTACAGACCGTGGTCTTGAGAAGGTTTGATGTATAAAGAGAATGTTTTTTTTTGTGTAATATAAGGATAAAATTAAGGATGTTTTTTTATTTTACTTAAGTGGTTTTAAATATTTGTAGGTCATCACCATGAGAATGTCATGTATAGAGTTGGTGATTTTGGTTATATTATGTGTAAATATATTTAGCTAAATTTATAAGTATGGTTATCATAATTTAATGAATTAAAGTAGTATATTTATAGTGAAATTCCATTTGTATGGCCATATTAGTATAAATTTATTTAGCTAATTTTATAAATGTCTACTTTATGGAAGAAATTGATGTGTAACAAAAAATGTCTACTTTATAAGAAATTGATATGCAACAAAAAATGTCTAATTTTATAAATGTCTACTTTAGAAATTGTTTTCTCACTGTCAATGTTAAGTCATCAGCAAAAGATAACAAGTGCATTCGGTTATTTATTTCATGAATTAAAGGAAAATTAGTTTTGTGCTTTGAACACACAATTTTCTTTTTATTTGTTGTAGGTTTATTTTTAATAAATATTACTACGGATAGATTTCACTCAATATTTTTAATTTTTTCTTCTTTTTTATAATAGGAAACTAATGAAATTTTTGAGTAATTTAACACGGCTTTACATTTTAATGTCAAAAACGTGAGAAAACAATTTTTACCCAAAAAAAAGTTAAATATAATTAATTTTAAAAAGTGAAAAACATTTAATAATTTACTGAGAAAATCTGTATTTAATTGTCATATTCTTCAATACATTTTTTAAAAATATACTTATTTTATTGGTTGATATTTTTATGGGTTTCATTTTTAATCAATAAAAGACTTAATTTAACACAAATCTAGAATTCATATTTGAAGGATCGAAGTGCAAAGATAGTCAAAGTAAACAAGAAGACCTTTTCTCTTCCTTACGAATTACCAATTATAATTTTGACAAAAGAGAATATTAAAGTTAATAGTAACAAAGTTGATGCTTCAGTGCTACCTACAAAAACATGGTAACCGAAGAAACGACAAATCCAACGGAGGTAGGTGTCGTAACTGGGCGAAAAAACAACCGGCGAAGGAAAAGAAACAGAAGAGTCGCCACCGTTCGTTATTTATCCCAAAGGAGGGAAAGAAAACGATTGAAGAAAACCTGAGGAAAAAGGAAAAGACAAGGTCTCGCAACCAAATCTTGGGTTCGGGAGTCGATTATGCGAAGGGAAGGTATTAGCACCCCTACGCATCCGTAGTACTCTACGGGATCCACTCTTGCTGTTCTCGTCTAAAGGGTGTAAGTATATCTAAAGTACTATCTGCTAAAAGAAGGTTGAAAGAAATGACTCGCAAGGATGTCGCATCCACTGCCTACGTATCTCATCTGAGTATGAGAATCAGAGTGCGTAGCTCGGCTACCTATGGGTGAAAGAGAAGTGTGCTCGCTAAGACATCGCGTCTTATGCCTACGTATCTCATTTGGAATGAGAATCAGAGCAAACCGTAGTTCAACTAACTACGGGAACAAAGGTCTCGATTGCAACTAGGGCAAGAGAAAACAAAGATTAATTGTTAGTCGTCAGTCAAAAACTCGGCAAGACATCGCGTCTCGTGCCTACGTATCTCATCTGAACATGAGAATCAGAGTTGTCGTAGTTCGACTAACTAGGGGTTAAGGATTGTCATCTGAACATGGACTTACAAAAGAGGACACCAGGTGTGTCAAAGGAAAGTGGGCAATGTGTTCAACGTCCTAGCAGTAAGTGTCGCAGCTCGCTGAATCGAGTCTTAGGCAGTTACCTCTTTGCAATAGAATGAACTGACATGCCACAAGATCGGAGACGCACGGAAGGTCTAAAAAGTGGGGAAGCTCTGCCCTAGAGTTGTCATGCAATGTGGACCTATGTGTTAGGATTTACAAAGGGGAACATCTACCTAATGTTAGCATGCAAAGAATAAGGGATTTCTACCTATGTTATCATGCAAAGGGTTCTACCTAATGGGTGCTACCTAAACACAACAAGAGTCGACGGATGGAGCAAGGAGAGGAGCCACAGATAAGGGTAGATGGCGATGCCTGAGGCAATCGACTTACAGGTAGATGGTGATGCATGAAGCAATCGACTTACAAGAGAAATGACGATGCATGAAGCAATCGACTTACAAAAGGATGGATGAATACGTGCTGGTTCTGTTAAGTTTTGAAAATGATTACTCGACGTTGGATCGAGCTTTTGATCTTGTTTTGAAATGATTATCGGATGTTCGTTTTAATTCTTGTATTAACAGATGAATAAAGAATGAAAGAATAAACATTATACACTTCATGGGAGAGGGGTACATTTGTTATGAATGGGGATTGTTCATGGCAATCAAACAATAAGAATATATGCCTCATACATCATACAAGTAGGCAATAGTTATGAATCAACTCAGATAGGCAGACAGATAATATAATCAAGTCAAGGGATCAAAGAATGAAATAATAGAGCATTAAACAAAGTATGGGAAGTATGAACATGTTAAACAATCAAACAATAGAAGCATGGATGAAAGAAACAAGCATAACAAATGACAGATGAATCAGACAGATGAAAAGAAATGCACAAAAGGTTCACTGAATAATTTAATCAGGAAATGAGGCGAGGATCAAATAAAATCGAGATGAAAGGCCTCTAATACATGGCATATGAGATGAACAAGGGAGGATCAAAAGATCTCTTCAATTGCCATAAGCAATCCCTAAGTCAAACATCAATCATAGAAATGTCAACTGAAAAGTCAAGTCAACTTATATGAAATAAATAGCAAATTAATCAAGAAAATTATGAAAAGTTAAACTAAATGAGGTGGGGTCAGTACATCGTCATCCCCCAAAAAGATTTTAAAAATAATAAAAATTGGTGCATAAATTAATTGAAATAAAACAGAGGTCAAACCAAAAGTTAACCAACAAGACTAGGTTAGAAATAAATCTAAAATAAATTGAAAATGGGAAATAAAATTCCAAGAAAAGGTCAGGTTGACCATGAGACATTGGTCAACCTTCATCCCAAAAATCAAAAGCTAAAAATAATTTTAGGACATAAAAATAAAATCAAGAAAAAAATGTGTGTTAAAATAGACCATTTAGAATAAATAATTAAAATAAAATATTAACATTAAATAAATACGAAAATAAAAATTAAATAAAATTAAATAAGACATTAAGAAATATGGAAAATATTTTTGGGTAATTTTATGGACAAAGAAAATATTTTAAATAATTAAAATTAAAACAGCAAAATAGATGTGAATTAAAAAAGAAAATAAAAGTGGACATGTGTTATTGTTGATGGGCCAGGCGTGGGGGGTGTGAAGAGCAGATGTGCAAGCCCACGGTCCAAAACACTAATAAGTCAGGTGTGACGCAACTTAAATAACATTTTAATTTAAAAAATCATGTGACATTATATCAATTGGGCAAAGGTACTTAAGTCACTACAGGACAAAACAAACATGCACGACCAGGATTAAAACAAAAGCATTGGATCTATCGGTTCAGGAGGCGCCACATCATCATCTTCCTCACAAACCAAACCCTAATGCCATATTCATGCAAAAAAACGTGAAAACCAAGTGGATTTCTTCAATCTTCCATTCAAGAATGCAAGCGCTATAGTGCACCAAATGAGATGAAATAAAAACCAAAATTCAAGTACAAAATGTGTAGATTAACGTAGTGACTTGTTTTAGTAAAAATAATGGCTTAATCATGGAGAAAAGTTGACCACAAGAGGTCAACATGGACACGGGCAAAGGCAAAAAATTCAACATAAATCCATATCAATAACACAAGCATATGATTGGCATAGTAATGATGATGATGATGAACATAAGTATATTAATACATGGCCATGGTAATGATAATAATGATGAACATGGTAATGATGATGATGATGATGAACATAAGTATATTAATACATGGCCATGGAAGATAGAGTAGGATGATTACCTAGTGGAGATTAGGTCCACTACCCTTTGGTTATGGAGAGAAATAGAAGAAGATGGGGCTGCCTTTGTGTTTCAAGAACCCTAACTCAAGAGCTTGATGAGAAGAATGGAAGCTATGTGATGAAACTTTGCCTTGCTTGCCACGAAATTCCAATGCATTCTCTTTAGGTTTAGGGTTTGTATCTTTTAAATATGTAGGTCAACATGTTTAATGGGCTTTGAGATGATTGTTATCCATGAGAAAAAATATTGTCAAGTGAGGTGTATTAGGTTTGTGTTATTTTGGGCCAAATTTAAGTGAATGGATATCCAATGCATGGCCAAAAGTGGAAACAAACATGACTTGGTTCGTGCAGCATGTAGCATGGTTGGTTTGGCAAGCAAGAAAAATATTCCAAGGTGGTGACTTTATGGCCATGTAACTTGATGCTCAAGCTACCAAATGATGAAATAATGCAAACAGTAGAAAGATCTCATGGAGTATGTCATCTTTCATGTTGAGCAAAAGTTGAAATGATGAATGGAAGAAGGTGAAAAATGGGCCTCAAGTTCAGGTTCCACAATGCAAAACTGATTGGGCCAGTTTGGCCTAAATCTGCCTAGAAAATCAAGTCATGGTGCCCACTTTAGGTGAATGTATCTCTCAAACCATGAATCCAAATGAGATGATTCCAAAAGGATGTGAAAGAGGACGTGGCAAGGTACAATTGTTGTAAAGAAAACATTTTCAAATGATGCCTTGAAATGCAAGAAAACTGGCCAAGAAGTCTTGATAAACTTTGAAGATCTTTGGACTTAGAAATTTTTCTAAGTGTCCTAGAAAAATGTCTCACTTTGACTAAGCATAACTTTCTCAATTTTAATCCAAATGGAGCAAACTTTATATCTCTAGAAAGCTTGGAACAATAGGAACAACTTTCATGTTGGAGAAAGTTTCAAATGGAGATTTTATCTTGATGGAAAATGGGCTCAAAGTGAGTGCAACAATCATGAAAACTTGCCCTAAATGGAAAGTCAACCATTTCCAAATTAAGTAACCTTTCCAATTCCTGATTAAATGATGAATCCATGATCCAACCTTGATCAAATTTCACATGTAGGCTCCCCTAGCCATGGAAGAAAGGGGTTATATTCAAGATGTTGGGAAGAAAAATATGGTATAAGGCTCTTGAAAAGAGACTTCATCAGATGTGGGGTTAGGAGAGGAATTCTGAATATAGTGGATCTAGGGAAAGAATATTACCTAGTCACATTCACCGGTTAAAAGGATCAAAATTTTGCCCTAATGGAAGGACCATTGCTCATTTGTCATCATTATCTTTCAGTAAGGGAATGAAGTGCTAATTTTCCCCCTAACAATGACAGGTAAGAATATCAGTGTTACCCAGTGAATATTATTATGATAATGTTATTTCCTTTATTGGAGATCATATTGGAAAGTCAATGAAGGTAGATAAGACTACGCTATCAAGGGGGAGAGGTAAGTATGCACAATTATTTATACAAGATTTTTGACCAAACCCCTTTTAGAAATGTTTTCCATCAAGGGTAAGCATGACAAGGTAGGGTATGAAGGATTACACCTTCTATGTCTAGCTTGTGGTAGATTTGGGGAGTATACCAAAGGATGCATGTAGAAATGACAAACTGGGGTGGAAAAGTCAGGAAATGATGAGGTGGAAAGAATTGATAAAGGAAAGGAGATGGAGTCTACAACCTCTGAAAAGGCTGGTCCATGGATAGTCGTTCAGAAAACCAAGCGTCAAAGAAGAAACAAAGTGGCAATGGAGAACAAAGGGAAACCTTCGACGAAGGGAGGCGGCGGTCAAGGGAGTAAAAGTGACATTAATGTGTAGGAGAATTCCAAGGGATCCAGGTTTATGCCTCTTAATGAGGAATACGTTATGGAAAGTATTTAACATGATGTTTTTAGCATTGAAGAGAATAACGCAAATCATGTTTCATAAAAATATATGGACGAGAGCAATAACATAAAAGATTTGAATGGGTCAATAGCAGGATACCACGTGGTAGTTGACATGAATGTGACAAAAAAGAAAGAAAAAACAAAAAGTCTTTCAACGAGTTTGGGAATTTCCTCACATGGCATCATAAAGGAGACTACTAAAGTGAGTACATTTGGAAGAGGGAAGATGAATCTGGATAAGCTGATAGAGGAAAAAGAGATGGACGATCTTATCAAAGGTCTGAACTTGGGGGAGGAGGTGAGAAGTGGCAGGCTAACTATATGAAAGATAACTATTGTGCCAAACACAGAGAAAGGAAACAATTTGGAAAAGTTGGTCCCAAAGGAACTGAGGGTCTAGTGAAGTAGTAAAGTAAAAAACATTGAACTCATTCTTGTTTATGGAAATACAATGAGTATCAAAAGAAACATTGAGGAAAATCAAGAAACCTCACTTGAAGGGGAGAGAATGAAGATGTATATGGAGGAGAATCAGATATGGAATTGGTGGAAGAGACACTGAAATTGTCTAATGTTTTCTTATGAATTTTAAACAATGTAAGTTCGTAATCTGGAATTGTATAAGAGTTTCTAGTAAGGTTTTCCTTCAGGTCAGTAAGAATTATATTCGAGAGTCTCAACCTGACATATTTATTGTATTGGAAACCAGAGATGATACTCGAAAGGTTTGTAAGAAGTTTAATCAAGTAGGGTTCAATGGGTACAACTATAAATACGTTAGAGACATTTTTGGTTGCATTGCTATGGCATGGAAATAAGAAAAGATGACAATCACAATTCAGCAAAAGCACTTTCAGCTCATTCACTCAAAGATCAAGGAGAGTGATGGGGGATAACGGTTCTTTTGGATGTGTATTGATGACTTCTCATCAAGTGTATCAATAATGTTGCAGTAATAAAAAAATCGAATCCACAAGAACTATTATCTAACAAGACGAAATTGTGCAATGCGGCGGAAATAGTAACCCCGGGGGGGGGGGGGGGGTGGGGGGGGGGGGGGGGGGGGTCAAGTTCAAATGAGAAAATAAAACAAAGTGTTCAAACATAATTATGAAAGTAGCCAAGTTGTGTATATAATCCCCTATTTCTCTATTGTTGATGTTCGATGCATTACATGAATGATATTGACACTATAATCCCACGTCGAATTAAAAAACCAGCTATAACCAATCCCTTGCAATATAACTCACTAATTACTCGGAGTTTCCTATTCCTAGTCCACCAGTGTAAGCAGGATTAGACAATGCAACATAGCGTTAATTCACTAGCCATTACTCGAAGTATCCTATCTCTATTCAACCAGTGTAAGCACAACAATTTCCCTAGGTCCAACACATAGACTAATGGTCAGTATTCCCTATGTGTCCAAAATCAGATTAAAAGAGTATCTCACATAAAAAGCATTATGAACAAGAAGAAATCGAATAGAGTTATAAGTCAAAATACTCATGCAACATCAAATTAAACATATGTCCCAACAATATTGAAATAGGTTCATCAAACACAACCTAAGATACTCATAATTAAAAATACAATAGTAAAAACAATTAACAAGAATTGCATATCAGATCCCATGAAGGATTGACCTCAAATGGCTTCAAATGCTCTAAAAAATCCCTTATGGTGTTGTAAAACTCGTACTTGTTGTACCAAATTTCGTAACCTTGAAAAAGTGACAAAATCCCTTTTAAAAAGACTTCATAATGGATCAAAACGCGTCAGAAAAAGGATTCATCGTGCGCGTGATAAACTGCATCGCGCGCGCGATACAATTGATACATCCCTATCGTGTGTGCAATGCTGCACGATGCTGCGCATAATTATTCTAGTAGCTGCATGCTTTTGCTCCATTTTCACCTAATTTTTTACTAAGTCCTTTTTTCTTCACAGTTAGATATTTTTTCCTCATTCTTTGGTGTTTGTTCTTCATTTTTTCTCCTCTTTGACTTGTTTTGATTCATTTCTTCGACCGAATTCATACACTGACAGATTGTCATCACAACCCCAAACTTGAATCGCTGCTTGTCCTCAAGTAACTTGCCTGCAACTGCACACTTCAACAAAAAACAAGTTGCACAATAACAATTGAACATCACTATTAAATCTTTTCTTTACCTGACCATCGTTCTAACTTCTAACTTCTATCTGGAAAATTCAGAAAACGTCCTCAAACTTTGGCGAGTACTCAACCTGTCTCTCATCTCACCTTGACTCACTCAATGGATAAGGTAATCTCTCAATCAACATGAAAAATAGTTTATGCTTAGCTTGATCATGTTCTAATATAATTCATCAAAGAAATTAAAACACACACATTTGAGGACTTTTTTGATTATATCTTGGCTTATGTTTGGGTAGGATATTTTGGAAAAAAGCATGTTTAAACCTTTGTAATTAGGTGCCTAGTTCTCTTTCTATTATCATACTCATTTGTTCCTTCTTTATGGTACTAGAGATATTTCAATTGTGGTCCTTAATATGCATTCTTTTAATCCTTTTTTTAAGAAGTCTCTTTCTTTCACTTCTTATTTTCTCAATATTTTGTTTTTTAAATCTTTGACCAATTTTGAATTTTTTCTAGTACCCCAACCCCAAAATTTAAAACTTTTCTCACTTCAAAGAGAAACCCAAAACTTAATCTTTTTCATACAACTTAAGAACTACAATTCTACCTAACTCCAAAGAGAGGATGGAAATATAAGATCTTTCAAGTCATACGACTAAACATTAAGGCTAAGTCACCAAAAGAAAGGCTAAACTCAAAGTGGTTAGCAATGGATATACCTATTACTACAGGGTGGCTAAAAATGATTAGAGTTATAAATAAACAACAACCTTAATGTGTGTTAATAAATCAAGACAAATTTAATTGGAAATAGTTCAAACTAGATAAAACAATAATGCATGGGTACACTCAATAAGAAATAATAGTGAACAATGAAATTTATTTGGCTCGAACCTTACTAGTTGAGGTATCTGAAGGTTGATTACAAGTCCCTTGATTATTTTATTATTCTTTGCCTTCAGGTTGTAAGTCGCTTTCCTGATGATCAAGTTTTTCTTGGTTCATTTGTTCAATGCTAAAGGTACAAATTTGTAAATCTGAAAGAAACAACAACTACAAACTTGTTTAGTAAAGACAACATAAATGGTAATGGAACAACATGCTCGAGTTGCTAATTCTTCTTATTGAAGGTCTTGAATAACATAATGTAAATTCTGCAAAACAAAAAAAAAACTAGTTATAACCGATGGGTCTCCCATCCAGCGCCTCTTTTTCGTCATTAACTTGACGCCCCATACCTAAGGCATGTTAGGCGCAAGCGATACCCTCATGCCGGTCAATTCACTTATTTTCATTCCTTTGTCAACCTTACTACCTTTTTCTTCCAGTTAGTATCATGTATCTATATTAATCATATATGGTGTCTATTCATATACATTAAACACCACCTTTTCCTTGTTGAACTTCAAAATAAGTTCACCTGTCTCCACATCTATTAACACTTTCCCGATTGCCAAGAATGAGCGTCCAAGAATAACTGACCCTCCTGAATCTCCTTTCATATCAATTACCATAAAATATGAATGGAAGACTAAACCATCAACATGCATTAACACATCTTGTACAATACCACGCAGATGAGTAATAGATGAATCAGCTAAAGTAAGAGTCACATTACTCAATATGATCTCTCCCATTTTCAATTCTTTAAACTTATTCAGCGACATGACATTGACACTAGACCCTAAATTACATAAAGCATGTGGGATATTCACTCCACCAATGGTACAAGCGATGGTGAACTTTTTTGGATCCTTCATCTTTGGTGGAAATGCTTGAGGTGCTGCCATCTCATCTTTCTCTGTAATGTTCACCAGTTCTTTTACCAACTTCCGCTTTATACCCTTTAGCAATGCCTACATAAATTTAGCAAACTTGGGAATTAGTTCTAAACCTCATGAAACAAAATACTTACCTGAAGTGTAGTCAGCATATCTTTAAACTTTGCAAACAATCCTGCCTCATCTTATTGTTTCTTCTTAATTATAGGATAAGGTGGTTTGATATAATCAGGTAATTCTGGATTAGGCCATTTAGGATTTGCTTCTTATTCCTCCTCTAATGGGAGTTTTTATCTATTAATTGTTCAATGGTAACTCCTTTCTCTTCTTGGTCACCCTGATTGCTATTATTCTCTTTTTCAATCTTCACTTCTTCCTTTTTTAATCAAAACCTCTTCAACTAGTTCATATTCACTCTTATTGGTGGCCACCTCATAACCTTTTTCTATAACCTTGCATGATTAATTATTAGGATTACCTATAGTGTTACCTGTAAATCCTCCACTCGAGCTAGGTAAAATAACTATTTGTCTAGACAACTGACCAATCTGCATCTCCAAATTTTTTATGGTTCTTATTCACCTGATCGAAACTACTCTGAGTGGTCTTAATGAAAATTTTCATGTGTCTTCTAGTTATGAAGGCTTATTTTGGATTGGAGATTATTGGTCTTATTGTATACCTTAATAAGCACTTGAATTTTAGTTATTACTCCATCGACAATTCGGGTAATCCTTCCATCCCAGATTGTAGGTGTTTGAATAAGGGTTATTCTTCTAAAAGTTGGCAAATTTGACTTCTTCACTTGACCCTTCCAAAGAACACCTCTCATTTTCATGTCCTCCTCCACATAAGTCACACCTAAATGCTTGTACCTGACCCATGTTAGTTTTATTTAAGTTGCTTTCAACTAGCTTTTTATTTAACAATTCAATATGAGATAAAAGTGCAGTATAGGTATCAACAACTAACATACTTTTGGGTGTGACCACAATCTCAATTTTTACTGACGTGTCACTCTTTAAACGATACTCATTCATGCACATCTTTTCAATCAAGTAGTTAACTTGTGGTTCAGTTATTAATCTAATCGTTTCTGCCGCGGAAGCATATAACAAAATGCGTGTCTGACTCTTGAGACCTTTGATAGAACTTTGTAATTTCTCCATATTTTTCATATTATGATTTGGGCACATGCGCAATAAAAGTTTAAACCTTTCCCACGAGTCATATAATGATTCAGTTTCCTGTTGCTCAAAATTCACAATTTCTGCTCTTCGCTTAGCAAACAGCGTAGTGGTGAAGAATCTCTCTAAGAATTTGTCATCCAACTCCTTCCATGTTCGAATTGCTCCATTTGGAAGGCAAAGTAACCAACCCTTAGCCCTTCCAATTAGTGAGAAACCAAACAACCGTAGTTTGACTTGGTATTTCGTGACACCATCTGGTTTGTACATCGAAGTTGTTTTGTAGAAGTGTGCAAAATATGCCCAAGGGTCTCTAATCGCGTTCCCATCGAACGAATTATCTCTTAAACCTAAAAGCACATAGTTCTTAGTATCAAAGGGAGTTTTCCACTACAAACCCTTTCGAAACCTGTTCTTCATCGATTCTTTTGCAGTGGGTGAAGAAGTCAGTGGTTGATCTTCTACTAAGATCCTTTGAGCTAGAGTTGCCTCTCTAACTGCTGTCATGATAGCACCTGCGGTTCTTTCGATTTCTAGATCAAACGGTGTCAACGCCGATCCTGAGCTGTACATAGACAAACATGAAATACCCTAGTAGCACTATGATTAACAAGAAAATAAAACAAAAATCAAAAACTAAAAACAAAACGTTGCACAAGCGTTGCCTTGTTGAAATATCAGCAATCCCTGGAAATGACGCCAAAAACTTGATCCTTTATCGACAAGTATACCGATAATGCTGCAGTAATAAAAATATTGAATCCACAAGGACCATTATCTAAGAAGACAAAATTGTGAAATGCATAGGAAATAATAAACATGAGGGAAGGGGTTTCAAGGTCAAATTCGAAAATAAACCAAGTGTTCAAACAGAATTATGAAAGCGGTCAGATTGTGTATATAAGCCCCTATTTCTCTAATGTTAATGTTTGATGAATTACATGAATGATATTGACACTGTAATCCCATGATAAATTAAGAAAACCTCTATAACCAATCCCTTGTGATATAGCTCACTAATCACTACTTGGAGTTTCCTATCCCTAGTCCACTAGTGTAAGAAAGATTAGACAATGCAATAGAGCGTTAATTCACTAGCCACTACTCGGATTATCCTATCCCTATTCAACCAGCGTAAGCACAACAATTTACCTAGGTCCAACACAGAGACTAATGGTTTATATTCCCTATGTGCCTAATATAGCGGTAAATTCATGATTATCAAGCTATGGATAATCTAGAGATCAAATAACAAGAGTCGCCACCGCGCTTTTATTGTTTCCAAGGGAAAAAGGAAAAAGTACGAACAAAATCCAAAAGTAAGAAGTTTTTAAATCAAAACTAATAAAATGTCAGAGATTACAGGTAAGGGGGTCGGTTACACAGAGGGAAAGTGTTAGCGCCCAAAGTGCCCTAGGTACTTGTGTGCATATGTATTTGGTACAAAACTGATGTTTACAAACAAATAGAATGGGGGGATGAGAAAAGAATTCAATTAATTATATTTTTGTGTTTGACAATACCTTCGGACTTGTGCCTACGTACCAATATAAAAATGAGGGATCAAAACCTTGTAGTTCGTGATACAAATTTCAAAGTGGATGCATTGCTTTTATCAAAAATTAAGTTTGAAAGGCACAAAGGCCTGAAAATGGTTTGAATGAGTTAGTTTTTTTTGGCTTTTTTGAAAGTTTAAGTCAAGTATAATTAAGTTTATTTACAAGTTTGATTTAAGAAAAGAAGTTTGAAAATGCAATGGCATAAGGCCAAAGTTTCTATCTTTTTGCAAAGTGGTCAAAGTTTAAAACAAAATAAGTTCAAACAAATTTTTTTTTTAAAAGGGGGGAGAGATTTTGAAATTAAAGAAATTGGTAGAAGATGAAGAGACTAATCCTATGCACAAAATTAAAAGTTAAGAGTTGAAAAGATCTGACCGATGGGTAGCAATCTAATAGGCAAGAATGCCATATAGAAATCCCAAATTCCCTTGGACAATTAGAATTAAGCAACATACAAATGCACAATTATATCAATCTTTAAGAGCAAAGGCATCAAATAAAGATAGTCACATCCAAGCTTTATCCACTCAATGATCTTCTTCAAATTAGCCCATGTAGCAGATGCATTCCACAAGTCACAGGTTCAAAATAACAACTTCACAATGATCATGTTGCAGATGAACTCAAAAGGATCTTGAATGATGTCTCAGATGAAGTTTCAAATTGCAAGCACTTAGTTTCACAACAAAAAAAGTTGGCATTGGCCATGTCCTTTAGCATAGGAATGTTGCCTAAGTTCTAAGTCCATTTGTTCAAGATCAAGCCAACAGTCCACACAAAAGTTTTTTAGGGTTTTTGTTATTATTATGTACATTAATGGGCAAAGACCACCCAAACAAGATATATCACACAATATGGTCCAAATGGACAAAGTGAAAATTGCATTAACATAAACAATTAGAATGGTATGAATAATGGCACATGAATAAAGGCTAAAATTAAATGACATTAAAGTAAATGGCTTGAAATTAAAAGTTAGTTGTTAATGAGTTAGAAGTTAGTATTCTTTTGCTTTCGCTTTTCATTTTTTAAGTCATTCTTTGGAGAACACTCAACCCACTTATCACAAGTATGGATCCTTGAGCCAAGACATCTTCCAAAGGAAGGAAAAAAGGCCAAGTTTCCACACAATATCATGAAAGAGGGGATACTTACAATCTCACTAACTAGAATGCTATGCCTTTTGTGTCACAAATTTAGCGCTATGTTAAGCAATCGTAATTGGACTTATGTAGAAGTCACAACTATTTGAGGTCGGGCATTAAAATTTTGGTGTGAATGCATGTTTGAGACATAGTATAATGGACTATGCTCATGAAACATACCACACACAAAAAGAATATGCAAAAAGAGGTGGCTTAATCTCATCCATACTCATGTTGATTTTTCCATCAACTAGCCTTAGGACTTTGAGATATCATAGGCCAAATGAGATGTATGCATAAAGAAAGGGAATGAGATGAAGAGAGAGAGGAATGGATCAAAACTCAAATTGGTCAAAGGAGTAACTTTACCAAATTAATATCATTAATTAATTTTGGGAGATGGAATGTACATTCCATCAATCCCCTATATCCAATGATATTATCTTGACAAAGTCAAATCAACCTTGACCAAGGCCCAACAACACAAGTCAAACTTACATAAACCATCACAAGAGGTCAACAAATTATTTGGCATTTATTCACTTAAAAAAACTAAAATAATGCATTTAAATTAAATATGGTTTGTCAAATTCCTAAAACCTCATCAAAACACCAAAGAAATGGCCATGAGATTTATCATAGGTCAAACAAGGTCAAAGGACCTTGAAGAAAAAATTTCAGAATTTTTAAAGACTTAAAAGTATTTTTAAACAATTAAAAATAATCACAAAATCAATTTGTAGCGGGGTATTCGTTACCATTAGAGATATTGACTAAATCCAAGATAAACCATACAAGTCGAGTCGCCACCGCACTTCTATTTATCCAAAGGAATGGTTAGAAAGCGAACAAAAACTGTAACACCTTAAAATTTGCCCTCCTCTCTTGGGACTAGCATATCATGTTGCATATCATTTTAGGTCATTAAGCATTGCATATTGCATATCATGTGGTTACATTGTGCAAATCATCCTCTCAAGTCTTGATCAGAAGATGGGAGGTTATGTGCCAGCTAGGGTTTCATTGGACTGATCATTAATCATCTGAGGATGGAGGTCCAAATTAGGGTTTTGTGGTTCTCAAGGAGATTGGTCTTCATCTTGATTGAAGTGATACATCATCATCATCATGGTTTGACATCATCAAGTGTGGGATCAGATTTCTTGAGATTAGGGTTTTGACCACTGGTCAACCCTAATCAGTTGCATTGGGCCAATCAGGGCATGGCTAGGAGATGGGGTCTATGATGGATATGAGGATCATTCCATGGTTTTATTGAGCTAATTGAGGCTAGGATTTCATCCTTGAGCCATTTCATCAGAGGATTGGGGCTCAATTTGATCTATGCATGGCCAGATTCATCTATCAATTGAAAAGTCAACTATGGTCAACTGTGCTTGATTTTATGGATTTGGAGGAGGGATTGAGTTGGATACACTTCATTCATGTTGGAACAAGTGTTATTTGACATGTCAAAGCTCAAGAATAGAGAAAATAAAGTCAGAACAAAAATTGCCAAAAATAGAAAGTGACTTGTAATGGAAGTTTCCAAAAATGGAAAGTTTTTGACCACAAAATTACGTGTCCAAAAATGCTTCAAATGAAAATTTGTTCAACATTAAAGTTGTAGATCTTGGTCTCACCTTTCCAAAAAGTCCAAGAACTTGAAATTCTCATGTATGGTTGACAAGTTATGGTCCATTCGATTTCAAAAATGACCCATAATCAGAGTGGCATAACTTCCACATGGAGTGTCCAAATTGAATGATCTTTTTATGTGCAAACTCCATTTGACATGTACTTTCATGGTGCATAATTGGAATTCCTCAAAAATGGTCAATGCAAAAAGTCAATTTTCAAGTGTACAGTTAAAGATCCAAGGGCAAAATGGTCCAAGTTGAGAAATAATGAGAATTTTGGCATGGGGATTTTTGCAACACCTCACAAATGCAATTTGAAAATTGTTTGAATGGTCATAACATGTTGAGGTTCATTATTTGGTTAAGTCACTTGTGAATTGCACTTGAAAAGTATATAAATTGCCATGGCATAGTGAAAATGCAAAATACACAACCAATGACCATGGGACAAGTTGCAACACATCACACATGGAATTTGGAAAGTGTGTGAGCTGTCATACAGCTGTCACAGGGCCTATATGAAAAGTCTATTTTGCCCTTGCTTAGTAAAATGCATTTTTTGCTAATTACATGTGTTTTGGCTAATTGGTGATTAATGAGGTGATTAGAGCTGGAGTATATATCACTAATTGTAACAGAATTTTGATCAGAATCACATTTCACAAGAAATTCAACAAACTTTTCCCTCCAAATTCTCCAAAAGCTCAAGAACATTCAAGAGCAAAATTCCACAAAACTCTTCCAATTCTCCATCAAATCACGAATTTCTTTTTGCTGCCTCTTCCATGGATCTTCCTCTTGAACTGTTTTGATGATTTGGAGCCAAAAAGCATTGGAATCGCAACTGTTCATCCTTGGTGCATCCATGGCATTTTGCAAATTCTTCCACTAGAAGCAATTTCAATCGAACCTAACACCTCCATTCAACATCCTGAAGCTTCTCTTACATCTGTTTTGGATCAACACGCGCCAAGAACTCAAGATTCATCACTGCCTTCGAATTAAGGTGCCAAATCGAATCTCATGATTTTGTTAATTGTTGTATGCGTTTTGTAGTGTGTTCGACATAGATTATCATGATGCCTTTAGTTTTTGAAATGGTGAACCATAGGATGAGTTATGTTGATTTTAAGAGTTGATGTCAAAACCTAATTTGGTCGATCCATGAGATTTAGGAAGAATTAGGTAAAATCATGTACATATTCGTGCTCCTGGTGTTCAGACCTTTCCAACGGATATCCATTTGTAATTTTTCATGGAGGTTTGATGTTCTTGAGTTCGTGAGATTTTCTGGAAAAAACGATGAAGTTGATGAAGATTTTCTGGAAATTTTCGTGGTTTGATCCGTGCCAGGCTTGTTCCAATTTGAATTGTTGTTTCCCTCCGCTTCCAACCAACCGTGCGCTGACACCTCATTTAGTTAAGCTGCACGTTTTGGTACCAGGCCAGGATAATTACTGAAATGCCACTGATTTCATTTAATTTAATTATAACATTTAATAATTATTACATAATTCATTCAATCTTAGAAATTTCATAAAAAAATATTGACTAGTCCAAAAATTATGAGGATTTTTTGATAGCTCCCAAATTCCCTCTAGTTTTTTATAGGCATGGTTTCATAAGTTGTGCATGATAAAATGTTGACCTGGCCTATTGAACTTTGACTTGTGTGTATTTTTTACATGTTTTGCCATTTTTAATGTGAAATGCTCATACATTTAAAGAAATTCCTGAAATTTTTTGTGCTCATTCTGGACATGTTGATGGTGATTTACATATAAAGTTTGTGATTTTTGGATACCTGAGGAGTGAGATATGATTTTTTGAATCTAGGTGTGACAATTTGTGTCACACCTAGCTAGGTCAACTTCATGAATTTATTTGCATGACCTATGATTGTTGGATTGAATTGAAATTTTGCATGGATGATTATTGATATGTTGAAATGTTATGTGAATTTTTATGGATTTTTTCTATGGCATTTTCAATTTGATTGATATTTTTCTTCTCTGATGGTTCATTGTGCAACCTTATGTGACACATGTTTGTATAATGTTTGTGAAATTCTCATATGGTTTTGGATGAATGTGAAATTTGGTGTGCTGATTGTAGACACATTATAGAACATCACTGTTTTGGTCCCATTCATTTATTAATTGTTCTCACTCTGTTATGAATTTTTGAAGTGAATGCATGTGTCGATACCTTGAATTGGCTTACATAATCTTGTCTGGATTTCTTGATTTTCATTGGTCTAGTTCCTTTTGTCCAATTGAGCTGAAAATTGACATGCTATACCTTGAATAGGTCCTGTTTAGGTGTGAATTATTTGAGGATTTTTGGAATTATTTTGGTATGCTTTTGATGGAATTCATTCTGTTTGGACATTGGATGTTGCATTTGACCTAGTTTGACTTGTTTTGGTCATGAAATGAATATGGTGAATGATATGAGTATGGGATCAATTGCATTTGCTTTCTATTTGTGTTAATTTGGTTTTGGTTGAGAATTGTTTGCTGTTTAGAATTTTTTCTCCCTTTTGGACCCTAGGCTTGGCCTAGTGGTCCAGTTTCTCACATTTGGTTTGACTTTTCAGGATGAAATGCATAATGCTCAAGGAGAATGCTTCAAGTCAATTAAATTGAGATTGTTGGATGTTTTGAACTAATTTGACTTTGTTTTGTAGGTTGTGAAGCTTGAGCTTGAGCTTATAGCTTGCACTTGTGTGCATTAATCTGTGTTGCTTAATCTGTATAGTCTGACTGATTAACATTTGCTGTTTACTGTTGGTTTGTTTGAGTACTGATGATACTTGATTGATTTCAGGTACATTTAGTCGCTTACAGTTCTTTAAGAACTTGCTCGCTGCTGCTTGGTTTTTAAACCACTTGAGGTAGGACTTCTATTCTTCATGTAGTCTGGGAGACCCGGCCTGTTACCTGGCCGGGCAATTGTCTGAAGTCCTCCTTAAGAGGCGATGTTTGTGGTTGTTTACATTTGTGCCCAAGCAGGTAAAGACCTCTAAGAGGCAATTGGTGGATCAAAGGGATATGCAATCTATCCCCCACTATTCTGTGAGTCGTCCCTCTGCTCACACGGCTGTGTGTTGATGCATTGGGACACAAACCCAAGATCTTGTGCTGTTGCACAATCGAGTCAGAGTCTTTGAGCGTAGAAGGGTCCCTCCATTCTGGACCCACGCTCCTTTGTCTGAAGCTCTCCCTGGTCAGGGATAAGAGCTGTGAAGTCTAATCTTCACTTACCTTTCATCTGCTTCACCTTAGCCCCGTAATGCCAAGGTTAAGAGCGAATACTACCCATGTACAGATGACTTGCTTCGGCAGTCAAACCCATTGTTTGAGCCTCACTTGATTGGTTATAGTGTGTGCTATGTGAATATTTGTTTGAAATGCTTGTTTTGTTTTAATTGATGCTTGTATGCTTGTATGCTTGCTTTCTTCCTGGATAGGATTAGCTTGCAGTTGTGCAAGTAGGTAGAAACCTGAACATAGGGTAACGATGCATGACAACACTAGGCTCGAGTCCAACTCCCTGGTAGTGTGTCTTCCCTTGGTTTCTGGCTAGATTTTCTTTCCCTTGAGGGGGAACTACATCGCCCTGATCCTCGTTCCAGACGAGGTATGTAGGCAGGAGACCGTGCGAGGTCTCTCCGGGCACTTTTTTTCTTTTTGTGTGTGTTTACTTGTCATCTGTTGGTGTGTCAGGATATGGACGTAAGCCCAGCGATTGGCTATACGTATCCTGATTGTGTTTGTTTGGTTCGGAAGCTGACGTAATTCCATAGAGTGGTTGTCGGGTTCCAGGTTTGCCTGTGGGTGTGCGTGTGTTGTTTGGCGTGCGTGAGCCGAACTACGGCAGCTCTGATTCTCGTTCCAGACGAGATACGTAGGCATAGGATGTGACGTCCTATCGAGCTCTCTTCTTCTTAACCCCACATGTGTTGTCTTAGCGTGTGTGTATGATGTTTGTCTGTTTATTTTAGCAACCTATTTTTTCTTTTAGAACGTGGATCCCGTCGAGTACGACGGACGTGAGGGGTGCTAATACCTTCCCCTTGCGTAACCGACTCCCTTACCCTTTCTCTTTGGTCGCGAGACCACGTCTTTTCCAGGTTTCTCTGAGCGTTTCCTTTCCCTATTTTGGGATAAATAACGCGCAGTGGCGGCTCTGTGTTGTGTTTTTATTTCAGCCTCGCCGGTTGTTTTTTCGCGGATGCGACAGCTGGCGACTCTGCTGGGGATTTGTTAGATGTTGACCTGTGCTGGTCCATCTTCCCTAAGCGAGTCCTTCCTAGCGTGCTAGGATTAGTTTAGGTTGCTTTTGTTGTATTTATTGCATTGATTTTTCTAACTGTGTATATATTGGCATAAATATTTGCATGCATCATATTGTCATGTTGCCGTCCTCTGTGCAGGTGGTTCCTCTGTTTTGGGGTGGGTGTTCTGAGTGGGGCTAAAACCCAGGCCCGAGTATACACCTAGGATTAGTGTGGTCTCATGTTGCCTCCTTCATGTTAGGTCAATATGTGCCTGGCAGCATGATGTACCACAAGCCGGACGAGGTTCATTTGATAGTGCTTGCCTCTGTGGGTATTCCACTTTGGTTGAGTTACTTCATCTGAACTGTTGACTCTGGTGACCGATCTTTCCCGGATCTTTGGTTTAGACGATATCAGGAGAGCTACAATGGCACACCCGAAAGGGCAAACCCATTGAGTATCTCTGCCCGATTGTCGAGACTATTATCCGCCTTAGGATGACCTGTTTAGAATTTACCTGTGAGGGGAGGGTGATTATTACAGATGCATGTTCAGATGGTGACTCAGGTGGTGACTTTTTGTTCCGTGGATCAGAGTCCTATTTATAAGTCGGATTTATGGCCATTTATTGCCGAGACACCGGAGTGCTGTCCGTGGTATTTATCAGTGGGGATCCGTTTATTTCAGGATTCCCCGGGCCGATTTTATCAGTGGGGATCCGTTTATTTCAGGATTCCCCGGGACGATTCAGATGGTTATGGGTATCTGCCAAGAGATTGTCAGATGATGATGATGATGTATCTGCCTTCCGTTTATTTCGGAACCCTTGAGATGGATTGGTGGTTACATATTCCTCAGATGGTGGTGATCGGTTCAGAGATCAGGGTTGTGATTCAGAGCAACAGATGATCAGATGACTTGGAGGATGGCACAGTGCATTGCATACATCTGCATCATTCTCATTTTGCATTCATCTGCACCCAAACTACGTCTAGCCATATGGGGAGTATTATTGATTGAGATTCTGGTGGAGAGACATCTTGAATTTCAGAATGTGGATGTTAAAATATTATCTGTCTCGATGAAACCAGGATCGAAAGACAGAAGCTTCCTCGTATGGATAGACGTTGCATTCATGCATATTAACCTGTTTGCTGTTTTGTAGGTGTCGGGTTCTAACGTGTCTGACTGTTTCAGGAACCATTGCTCGCGCTCGTAGAGTTGTACCTTTGCACTCAACACGCCCTCACAAATACTTTACCAGACGCAATACACCCAGACTGATGGATCTCCCAAACACAGATATCCTCGAGCTGAAGGACAAGATGAATGAGTTGATTAACATCATGCAGGGTTTTGCAGTTGGTCAGAAGGCTCTGGCTGATAAGGTCGAAAAGCTCGAGCGAGCTTCAGCTGCTAACAGTGTTGTTAACCTGGATGGTGTCTCCAACCAGGGGCTGGGTGGATCCAGAGACGGTGGAAAAAGAGCAACCGTAGGTATGGTGAACAACAATGCTGATGGATTTGGTGCTGCTACTGGTGGTGGGCCCGGTCTGGGGCATAATCTGAAGGATAGTCTGTTCCCTCCATTCTTTGGGGTTGATGACGATAGAGAGGCAGATAGAGAAACTGATCAATTCTCCATGCTGAATAAGTCATTCGGTCAATATGGTGTTCAACCACCAAACAAAGAGATTCAGTTGCTGGCAGAGAAGGTAAGGGCTCTGGAAAGCCATGCTACTCCGGGGTTTGTCAACATGTCGAACATGGGGCTAGTTGAGGGGATTGTGATCCCACAGAAGTTCAAAGCGCCTGCATTTGACAAGTACAATGGGAGTTCCTGTCCAGAAACTCACCTCCAAGCTTTCGTCCGCAAGATCTCTGCATATACAACAGATCAGAAGCTGTGGATGTACTTCTTCCAAGACAGTCTGTCTGGAGGATCCTTGGAATGGTATACCAAGCTGAAATCTGCTGACATCAAGAGCTGGCAGGATCTGGGAGATGCGTTCTTTAAACAGTACCAATTCAATGCTGACATGGCTCCTAGTCGTACCCAGCTGCAGGGTATGTCTCAGAAGTCAAGTGAGGGGTTTAAAGAATATGCACAACGGTGGAGGGAGTTGGCTGCCAGAGTTCAACCTCCGCTGGTGGACAGAGAGATGTCTGATCTCTTCATGGGTACCCTGCAGGGGGTTTTTGCTGAAAGAATGGTGGGTTGTCCCGTCACTAACTTTGCAGACATTGTGGTGGCAGGGGAGAGAATTGAAAGTTGGCTGAAAATGGGGAAGATTCATGGAGGTAACGCTTCTTCATCAGCATCAAAGAAGCCATTCGGAAATGGTCAGCGCAAGAATGAGGGTGAATCAAGTGCTGTGTATGCCCAAAGGGGACACGGTGGGGATCATTACTACCAGCACACTGCTGCTGTAACTATCCCTGCTGGTAATCAGTCGGTACGACAGCAACGTCAGCCACCTCAACAGAGAGCCGGGTACCAGGTGAAAGGAAAAGGGATTGATCGCTATTTTGATAAGCCACCCGTGACATATGCGGTTCTGTTCAAAAAGTTGATGGATCTTGGGTTGGTTCAGCCGAGGGCGATGGTTCCGATGAGATCAGATCAGAGGCCTCCTAACTATGATGAGAACGCCCAGTGTGAATTTCATTCTGGAACACCGGGGCATAACATTGAGGGCTGTAGAGCATTCAAGAATGTTGTCCAGGATCTGGTAGACTCCAAGGCTATCAATTTTGCACCATCACCGAATGTTAATGCTAATCCCATGCCGGCGCATGGTCAGGCAATGGTGAGTGCAATTGCTGAAGATTCGGATCACGCCTGTGCAATGGGTGGAGAGAACGACAGTGACTGCAAGTTTGATAGTTGGATAAAGCCGTGCGTACCAGGGAGCTGGAAGGCTTAAAAGGATCAGCACTGTTACTCGTCCGGAAGAGTAATATTTCTTGTTTTCAATTTTATCTGCATGAAAGCCATACGTGTTGCCCGACACGTAATGGTTCATTGTAAGGGCCACCTCATGTTTAAATTTGCATTTTCTGCATCATTAATAAATGGATGTTTTTCAGTCAAAAAGCGGTGTTCCCTGTTTTTCATTTATTTTTGCAGTTTAAAAACAAATAAAAATGGCAATGTTTGTTTTCATTTTTCTTTTTTGATTTGTCTCGTCCCAAAGTCGAAAAATAATTCTCCGGATCTCGTTGATAACAATTTGGTTACACCTCATATGACTTCGACAAACCGATCTATCATGCCGAAGAAGAAGGCGAAGAAGATTGTGATCTGCTGGAAGATTAACCAGGTTGTTGAAACAAGAGGAGGAGGTGATTCAGCCGCACAAGGAGCGATGCAAGATCGTTATTCCAACTGCCGAGGTCAAGAAGGAAAGAAATTGGGGCCGCTTCAGAGGCGAGTCGAGAGCAGAATGGTAGTCCTGTTGAAGGGACATGTGGATACCTTCGCCTGGTCATGTCAGGATATGCCAGGGTCAGATACCGATGTCGTTGCGCACAAGCTACCATGGAGAGAAGACTGTCCTCTGGAGAAGCAGAACGCCAATGCCTGTATCAGAGAGCCATGGTGACTTTGTTTCATGATATGATTCATCATGAAGTTGAATGCTATGTTGAAGACATGATAGCAAAGTCCCAAAGCAGAAGAGGGGCATCTGGCAGACCGGGGCAAGTTGTTTGACCGGTTGAGACAGTTCAGACTGAGGTTGAATTCAGACAAGTGCACTATCAGAGTGCGATCCGGTAAGATGTTGGGGGTTCATTGTAAGAGAGGAGTCGAGGTTGATCCTGCTTAAAAAAATAAAAAATAAAAAAAAATGCCTGAACCGGGAATGGAAAGAGAGGTTCGTGGTCTCCTAGGTAGATTGAACTACATGTCATGGTTCACATCTCCTCTAACAGCCACGTGTGAACCCATATTCAAGAAAAAAGGATCAAACGGTCAGGTGAAATAATGATTGCCAAGGGGCATTGAAAATAAAAGAGTATTTGCAGGAGCCTCCGATTCTGATGCCTCCTGTGGAGGGAAGACCGTTAATTCTGTACCTGACAGTCCTCGAGGGGTCTATGGGGTGTGTATTGGGGCAGCATGACGAGTCTGGTCGAAAAGAGCATGCCATATACTACCTTAGCAAAAAGTTTACCGACTGTGAAACAAGATATTCACTGCTCGAGAAAACTTGTTGTGCTTTGGTCTGGGCGGCTCGCCGACTAAGGCAGTATATGTTGGTTCATACCACTTTGTTGATTTCCAAGATGGATCCAATCAAGTACATTTTCGAGAAGCCAGCATTAACCGGACGGGTTGCGAGGTGGCAAATGATTTTGACTGAATATGATATACAGTATACTTCTCAGAAAGCAATCAAGGGGAGTGTATTGTCTGATTACCTCGCCCAGCAACCTATTGATGATTATCAACCGATGAAGTTTGAATTCCCTGATGAGGACATCATGTTTCTCAAATCGAAAGATTGCGAGGAACCAATCCCGGAGGAGGGGCCTGACCCTGAATCCGAATGGATTCTGATGTTTGATGGGGCCTTTAACGTGAATGGAAGCGGTGTTGGTGCTGTTTTGGTTACGCCGAAAGGATCCCACATTCCTTTTGCTGCCCGGCTAACATTTGAGTGCACCAACAACGTAGCTGAATATGAAGCTTGTATATTGGGGATCGAAGAGGCGATTGATTTGAGAATCAAGAACCTTGTTATATATGGAGATTCAGCTCTGGTGATAAATCAGGTTAACGGAAAATGGTATACGCATCAATCTCATTTGGTTCCGTATCGAGATTATACGAGGAGATTGTTGACGTTTTTCACCGAGGTGAAGTTGCATCATGTGCCCAGAGAGGAGAATCCTTTGGCAGATGTGTTAGCTACTCTGGCCGCCTTGATTAAGGTGCAATGGTGGAACCAGTTCCCCAGTGTGGAAGTAGGTCGTCTGGATAGACCGACTTATGTGTTTGCTGTTGATACAGCGCCTGATGATGAGAAGCCGTGGTATTACGATATCAAGCGCTATCTTGAAACGCAAGAGTATCCTGAGGGAGCATTGAAAAAGGATCGAAAGACTCTGCGGAGGTTAGCCATGGTGTTTTATCTGAATAAAGATGGGGTTTTGTACAAGAGGAATTTTGATTGGGTCTTGCTCAGATGTGTTGATGATAGAGAAGCAAGCCAGTTGATGAAAGAGGTTCATGAGGGATCGTTTGGTACCCATGCCAGTGGGAATGCAATGGTGAAGAAGCTGCTGAGAGCAGGTTATTACTGGATGACAATGGAGGCCCAATGTTTCAATTTCGTGCGGAAGTGTCATAAATGCCAGATTTATGCTGACAAGGTGCACGTACCTCCGAATCCTTTGAGCTTAATGTCGTCTCCATGGCCGTTTGCTATGTGGGGCATTGATATGATTGGAAAGATAGAGCCTACAGCTTCGAATGGACACCGGTTCATATTAGTGGCTATTGACTACTTCACCAAGTGGGTTGAAGCAGCCTCTTATACGAACGTGACGAAGCAGGTCGTTGCCAGATTTCTCAAGAGAGACATCATTTGCAGATATGGGGTTCCCGAGAGAATCATTACTGATAATGGTTCTAATTTGAATAATAAGATGATGGCAGAACTGTGCCGGGAATTCAAGATTGAGCATCACAATTCTTCTCCCTATCGTCCGAAGATGAATGGGGCGGTTGAGGCAGCCAATAAGAATATAAAGAAGATTGTGCAGAAAATGGTGGTAACCTATAAGGACTGGCATGAGATGTTGCCGTTTGTGTTGCATGGGTATCGAACGTCGGTGCGTACATCTACTGGGGCGACTCCTTTCTCATTGGTATATGGAATGGAGGCGGTATTACCCGTTGAGGTTCAGATTCCCTCTTTGAGAGTCCTGATGGACGTAAAGTTGCAAGAGGCTGAATGGGTAAGGACCCGGTACGAGGAGTTGAGCCTGATTGAAGAAAAAAGGCTGGCAGCCATCTGTCATGGGCAGTTATACCAGCAAAGGATGAAGCGTGTTTTTGACAAGAAGGTACGACCTCGGGTGTATCACGTAGGTGATATGGTGCTGAAAAGGATCCTTCCTCCTCAAAACGATCGAAGGGGCAAATGGACACCGAATTATGAAGGTCCATTCGTGGTCAAGAAGGTTTTCTCTGGCGGAGCCTTGTTGTTAACGACCATGGATGGCGAAGATTTTCCATCCCCTGTGAATGCGGACGCAGTTAAAAAATACTTCGTATAATTGACCCGCTGGACGAAAAGAATAAAATAGTCCAGGCAAAAATGGGCATCCCGGCGAACCAAAAACAGAAAGAAAGGTTCGGGCAAAAATTAGGGATAAAATGAAAAAAAACTGTACACCCGGCAAGTCGAAAACCTGAAAAGGCGACTTGGGCAAAAAAGGGTATCCCGGTGGACTGAAAACCCGAAAGGGCGGTCCAAGCAAAAGAGGGATTGAAACGAACAACTGCGTCTAGCATGATCATTTGCGCTTTGGTTAAGGCACATGGATAATACCCGGTAGGGATCAGTTAGAAACGTCTTGTTCAGAAGGCAGAAGGCATGGAGAGTCTGAGGACATATGTGGTGTAACCGAGTTGGAACTCGATGAGATCATGGGTTTCACATTGCCATTAGGATAGATTTTTCCTTTTGTGTGCAATTACCTCTTTTCAGGAATTGCTTCCTTTGTATTGCTCAATTTGAGCCACATTTTTCTTCAATCAATAAAATGCATATTCAGTCAAATAATTTTGTTTTTGTTTTCATTACCGCTTTGATTGCAAAAACATCCGATTATTTTGATAAAGAATCTTGCATTTTAAGACATACAGGTTCCTTCCAATGCATGTTTATAAGATTGAAAACTTGAAGTCTTATTTGGAAGGTTGAGTGACCCAAGTGTTGAAATCTTGACACGCCTGGGGCACGGTTTTATCTAACGATCTGTTTTGCAGGAACTGTTAGGTATTTCCATTCACTTGCAGGTTGTGATGTGGAAGCTTTGTAATGGATCCCCAGAGAGTTCGCTCAGGGACGAATGTACGAAAGAAGGATGAAGACGTTGAGACGTACGACGATCCTTGATGGTAATCAAGAAGACTCTTCAAAGTCGGAAGACTTGAAAGTATGTAATTCCCCGCAGAGTCCGATCAGGGACGAGTGCATGAGGACGGTAGGAAGAGACGACGCGAGACGTCCGACGACCTTTGAAATTAATCAAGAAGACTCTTCAAAGTCGGAAGATTGAAAATTTTGTATAGTTCCCAGGAGTTCGCTCTCCGTCGAGCGCGAAGCGATTGGGAATACAAGATGATGGAGCAGAAAAGGTCCAGACGAGTCTGAGAGTTCTCAAAAGTGGAAAGCTGATACGAGATTGGGAGTTGGATACCGTGGTTCGACGAGTCGACGGGTGTTCTGTACCGACTTTTCTCATTTTTCCAGCTAGGTCCCCAAGCAGAGTGATGAGGACCAAACTCCCCAGCAGATTCCAGATCTGTGACTTCCCCAGCCGAGTCAGGATGGTTATCCTCGGCAGGTAAACGGTGTTTCCTCAGCAGCCAGGTCTGAAGGTTGCTACTCCCCGAGTGGAGCGGGTTTCAATGAAATATATCTCCAGCAGTGTTCATCCTACCAGTGGATTGGATGAGTTTCCGTAGCAGTCTGATATCTGCATCCCTAGCCGAGTTGATTATACCTATGGATTGCATGGGTAATTTCCAGCGGAGTGGCATTCGCTTCCCTAGCAGGGTCAGGATGGTTATCCCCAGCAGGTGTTAGATCGATGCTTCCCCAGTCGCCAGGCCTGGAGGTTGCTGTTTCCCCAGAGGAGTATCTGTGAGTATTTCCCCAGTAAAGTCAACAGGTATCTGTGAGGGTTTTCCGAAGCAGAGTCGGGATTGATATCCCTGGCAAGTCAAAGACTGTTGTATCCCCACAGAGTGTTGGTGGTGCTTATCCCCAGCAGTTTCTCGAGCAGATTGGGTGCAAAGGAGGTTCTTTCCCAGCAAGGGCTACCTTTTCCCAGCAGCAACGCTATTCCCCAGCAGGGTGGAGTCGGAGTATTGCCGAGTTCCTCAGCAGAGTGTCTCGTGCTCCTCAGCAAAGTCCCTTGAGGGGGATACCTTTTTATGCATTCATCATGAAAAAATAGCATAGCATGTTGCATAGAAAAATAATAAAGCGCGTAGCATTTCCATAATTATGGAGCATTACGCAGAAAAAATCAATCATGCATCATATTGCAAGCACAAGCTAGTCTCAAGCCGTGGTTACCGTTTGAGAGGTGGTTTTACCAGAAGTAGAGGTGTTACTCCGAGGAGTTTGGCCTCATGATTTGATCAAAGGTATTTCCCCAGTAGTGCGATACTGGAGGAGTTTTTCCGTCGGGCAGAGATGGAAAGGTTACGCGATTAACGCGATTCAAGCCGTGGTTACCGCTTGAAGGTTTGGTTTCGTCAGATGGTGAAGATGGTACTCCGAGGAGTTCAGCATCACGACGTCAGATCAGCAATGTTCCCCAGTAGTGCGATATTGGAGGAAATGTTTCCGTCGGACAGAGATGGAAATAATATCAGAAGACGTTACGCGATCAACGCGATTCCGGGGTTCAAATGGAGAAGAGTATATGCTGAGGCATTTTCTGGGGTTCAAATGAAGATTGGAGTTGAAGAATGTATCCGGGATGAGGTCCTTAGGATTATCTTCTGTTCATGTGTCACCTTAGACTCTGGCTGAGGCCAATGGAGGTCGTTATAGGTGTCTTCTGAGGAAGAGATACACATGCTACCTTCCTTTTGTGAAGGTATACCCTCTGACATGTCGCCCTCAGAGTGGTGTTTGGTGTTATTTCCGACGTTGCCAGCGGAATTATCACGAGAGATTGGAGATCGGGGTTCAAACGGAGAAAATGAAATGTTGAGGCATTTTCTGGAGATGGGGTTCAAAAGGAGAAAAGAAGATGTTGAGGCATTTTCTGGAGATGGGGTTCAAATGGAGAAAAGGAGACACGAGGTGTTTTCTGGAGATTGGGGTTCATTATTTTGGCAAACAAGAGAACGGGGTTCAAATGCAGTGATCCGGGATCATTTGCGCAGAAGAAAATTTTGGGGTTCAAGAAAATGGAAAAAATAGAGAAAACTTCGGGGTTCAAGAAAAGCATAAAAAAAAAGGAATAATAATCCCGAGCGGATGAGTGGTGTTCAGGCCATGGTTATCCCTGCGTTACCATTTATTTTGGTATCCAGGTCGACGTTGCTCTTTCGGTGATCAGGCCGACTTTATCCGTACCAGACGGATTTTTCTTCAAGATTGTTTCTTCGCCATTTCTGACAGGCGTTGTTAATTATTATCCCATCAGAGTGCAAATTGTTCGTCTGTTCTTGGTATTCAATCACTCTTCATCCTGATCATCTGAAAGCCGAGGCTGTTCATATCGACAGGTTCACAGTGGATTGAATAGGGGCAACTGTAACACCTTAAAATTTGCCCTCCTCTCTTGGGACTAGCATATCATGTTGCATATCATTTTAGGTCATTAAGCATTGCATATTGCATATCATGTGGTTACATTGTGCAAATCATCCTCTCAAGTCTTGATCAGAAGATGGGAGGTTATGTGCCAGCTAGGGTTTCATTGGACTGATCATTAATCATCTGAGGATGGAGGTCCAAATTAGGGTTTTGTGGTTCTCAAGGAGATTGGTCTTCATCTTGATTGAAGTGATACATCATCATCATCATGGTTTGACATCATCAAGTGTGGGATCAGATTTCTTGAGATTAGGGTTTTGACCACTGGTCAACCCTAATCAGTTGCATTGGGCCAATCAGGCATGGCTAGGAGATGGGGTCTATGATGGATATGAGGATCATTCCATGGTTTTATTGAGCTAATTGAGGCTAGGATTTCATCCTTGAGCCATTTCATCAGAGGATTGGGGCTCAATTTGATCTATGCATGGCCAGATTCATCTATCAATTGAAAAGTCAACTATGGTCAACTGTGCTTGATTTTATGGATTTGGAGGAGGGATTGAGTTGGATACACTTCATTCATGTTGGAACAAGTGTTATTTGACATGTCAAAGCTCAAGAATAGAGAAAATAAAGTCAGAACAAAAATTGCCAAAAATAGAAAGTGACTTGTAATGGAAGTTTCCAAAAATGGAAAGTTTTTGACCATAAACTTACGTGTCCAAAAATTATTCAAATGAAAATTTGTTCAACATGAAAGTTGTAGATCTTGGTCTCACCTTTCCAAAAAGTCCAAGAACTTGAAATTCTCATGTATGGTTGACAAGTTATGGTCCATTCGATTTCAAAAATGACCCATAATCAGAGTGGCATAACTTCCACATGGAGTGTCCAAATTGAATGATCTTTTTATGTGCAAACTCCATTTGACATGTACTTTCATGGTGCATAATTGGAATTCCTCAAAAATGGTCAATGCAAAAAGTCAATTTTCAAGTGTACAGTTAAAGATCCAAGGGCAAAATGGTCCAAGTTGAGAAATAATGAGAATTTTGGCATGGGGATTTTTGCAACACCTCACAAATGCAATTTGAAAATTGTTTGAATGGTCATAACATGTTGAGGTTCATTATTTGGTTAAGTCACTTGTGAGTTGCACTTGAAAAGTATACAAATTGCCATGGCATAGTGAAAATGCAAAATACACAACCAATGACCATGGGACAAGTTGCAACACATCACACATGGAATTTGGAAAGTGTGTGAGCTGTCATACAGCAGTCACAGGGCCTATATGAAAAGTCCATTTTGCCATTGCTTAGTAAAATGCATTTTTGCTAATTACACGTGTTTTGGCTAATTGGTGATTAATGAGGTGATTAGAGCTGGAGTATATATCACTAATTGTAACAGAATTTTGATCAGAATCACATTTCACAAGAAATTCAACAAACTTTTCCCTCCAAATTCTCCAAAAGCTCAAGAACATTCAAGAGCAAAATTCCACAAAACTCTTCCAATTCTCCATCAAATCACGAATTTCTTTTTGCTGCCTCTTCCATGGATCTTCCTCTTGAACTGTTTTGATGATTTGGAGCCAAAAAGCATTGGAATCGCAACTGTTCATCCTTGGTGCATCCATGGCATTTTGCAAATTCTTCCACTAGAAGCAATTTCAATCGAACCTAACACCTCCATTCAACATCCTGAAGCTTCTCTTACATCTGTTTTGGATCAACACGCGCCAAGAACTCAAGATTCATCACTGCCTTCGAATTAAGGTGCCAAATCGAATCTCATGATTTTGTTAATTGTTGTATGCGTTTTGTAGTGTGTTCGACATAGATTATCATGATGCCTTTAGTTTTTGAAATGGTGAACCATAGGATGAGTTATGTTGATTTTAAGAGTTGATGTCAAAACCTAATTTGGTCGATCCATGAGATTTAGGAAGAATTAGGTAAAATCATGTACATATTCGTGCTCCTGGTGTTCAGACCTTTCCAACGGATATCCATTTGTAATTTTTCATGGAGGTTTGATGTTCTTGAGTTCGTGAGATTTTCTGGAAAAAACGATGAAGTTGATGAAGATTTTCTGAAAATTTTCGTGGTTTGATCTGTGCCAGGCTTGTTCCAATTTGAATTGTTGTTTCCCTCCGCTTCCAACCAACCGTGCGCTGACACCTCATTTAGTTAAGCTGCGCGTTTTGGTACCAGGCCAGGATAATTACTGAAATGCCACTGATTTCATTTAATTTAATTATAACATTTAATAATTATTACATAATTCATTCAATCTTAGAAATTTCATAAAAAAATATTGACTAGTCCAAAAATTATGAGGAATTTTTTGATAGCTCCCAAATTCCCTCTAGTTTTTTATAGGCATGGTTTCATAAGTTGTGCATGATAAAATGTTGACCTGGCCTATTGAACTTTGACTTGCGTGTATTTTTTACATGTTTTGCCATTTTCAATGTGAAATGCTCATACATTTAAAGAAATTCCTGAAATTTTTTGTGCTCATTCTGGACATGTTGATGGTGATTTACATATAAAGTTTGTGATTTTTGGATACCTGAGGAGTGAGATATGATTTTTTGAATCTAGGTGTGACAATTTGTGTCACACCTAGCTAGGTCAACTTCATGAATTTATTTGCATGACCTATGATTGTTGGATTGAATTGAAATTTTGCATGGATGATTATTGATATGTTGAAATGTTATGTGAATTTTTCTGGATTTTTTCTATGGCATTTTCAATTTGATTGATATTTTTCTTCTCTGATGGTTCATTGTGCAACCTTATGTGACACATGTTTGTATACTGTTTGTGAAATTCTCATATGGTTTTGGATGAATGTGAAATTTGGTGTGCTGATTGTAGACACATTATAGAACATCACTGTTTTGGTCCCATTCATTTCTTAATTGTTCTCACTCTGTTATGAATTTTTAAAGTGAATGCATGTGTCGATACCTTGAATTGGCTTACATAATCTTGTCTGGATTTCTTGATTTTCATTGGTCTAGTTCCTTTTGTCCAATTGAGCTGAAAATTGACATGCTATACCTTGAATAGGTCCTGTTTAGGTGTGAATTATTTGAGGATTTTTGGAATTATTTTGGTATACTTTTGATGGAATTCATTCTGTTTGGACATTGGATGTTGTATTTGACCTAGTTTGACTTGTTTTGGTCATGAAATGAATATGGTGAATGATATGAGTATGGGATCAATTGCATTTGCTTTCTATTTGTGTTAATTTGGTTTTGGTTGAGAATTGTTTGCTGTTTAGAATTTTTTCTCCCTTTTGGACCCTAGGCTTGGCCTAGTGGTCCAGTTTCTCACATTTGGTTTGACTTTTCAGGATGAAATGCATAATGCTCAAGGAGAATGCTTCAAGTCAATTAAATTGAGATTGTTGGATGTTTTGAACTAATTTGACTTTGTTTTGTAGGTTGTGAAGCTTGAGCTTGAGCTTATAGCTTGCACTTGTGTGCATTAATCTGTGTTGCTTAATCTGTATAGTCTGACTGATTAACATTTGCTGTTTACTATTGGTTTGTCTGAGTACTGATGATACTTGATTGATTTCAGGTACATTTAGTCGCTTACAGTTCTTTAAGAACTTGCTCGCTGCTGCTTGGTTTTTAAACCACTTGAGGTAGGACTTCTATTCTTCATGTAGTCTGGGAGACCCGGCCTGTTACCTGGCCGGGCAATTGTCTGAAGTCCTCCTTAAGAGGCGATGTTTGTGGTTGTTTACATTTGTGCCCAAGCAGGTAAAGACCTCTAAGAGGCAATTGGTGGATCAAAGGGATATGCAATCTATCCCCCACTATTCTGTGAGTCGTCCCTCTGCTCACACGGCTGTGTGTTGATGCATTGGGACACACACCCAAGATCTTGTGCTGTTGCACAATCGAGTCAGAGTCTTTGAGCGTAGAAGGGTCCCTCCATTCTGGACCCACGCTCCTTTTGTCTGAAGCTCTCCCTGGTCAGGGATAAGAGCTGTGAAGTCTAATCTTCACTTACCTTTCATCTGCTTCACCTTAGCCCCGTAATGGCAAGGTTAAGAGCGAATACTACCCATGTACAGATGACTTGCTTCGGCAGTCAAACCCATTGTTTGAGCCTCACTTGATTGGTTATAGTGTGTGCTATGTGAATATTTATTTGAAATGCTTGTTTTGTTTTGATTGATGCCTGTATGCTTGTATGCTTGCTTTCTTCCTGGATAGGATTAGCTTGCAGTTGTGCAAGTAGGTAGAAACCTGAACATAGGGTAACGATGCATGACAACACTAGGCTCGAGTCCAGCTCCCTGGTAGTGTGTCTTCCCTTGGTTTCTGGCTAGATTTTCTTTCCCTTGAGGGGGAACTACATCGCCCTGATCCTCGTTCCAGACGAGGTATGTAGGCAGGAGACCGTGCGAGGTCTCTCCGGGCACTTTTTTTCTTTTTGTGTGTGTTTACTTGTCATCTGTTGGTGTGTCAGGATATGGACGTAAGCCCAGCGATTGGCTGTACGTATCCTGATTGTGTTTGTTTGGTTCGGAAGCTGACGTAATTCCATAGAGTGGTTGTCGGGTTCCAGGTTTGCCTGTGGGTGTGCGTGTGTTGTTTGGCGTGCGTGAGCCGAACTACGGCAGCTCTGATTCTCGTTCCAGACGAGATACGTAGGCATAGGATGCGACGTCCTATCGAGCTCTCTTCTTCTTAACCCCACCTGTGTTGTCTTAGCGTGTGTGTATGATGTTTGTCTGTTTATTTTAGCAACCTATTTTTTCTTTTAGAACGTGGATCCCGTCGAGTACGACGGACGTGAGGGGTGCTAATACCTTCCCCTTGCGTAACCGACTCCCTTACCCTTTCTCTTTGGTCGCGAGACCACGTCTTTTCCAGGTTTCTCTGAGCGTTTCCTTTCCTTATTTTGGGATAAATAACGCGCAGTGGCGGCTCTGTGTTGTGTTTTTATTTCAGCCTCGCCGGTTGTTTTTCGCGGATGCGACAAAAACCTAAAAGTTTTATCGAATCAAAAACTAGTAAAAATGTCAGAGATCTGGGTAAGGGGGTTGGTTATGCAATGGGAAGGTTTTAAGCACCCAAAACATCCTAGGTACTCCTAGGGTGCCCTTTTCATAAGTGTTGTTCTAGTCTAAAGGGTGTAGGTATATCTAAAGTACTATTTACTAAAAGGAAGGTTAAAAGAAAATGACTCGCAAGGATGTCGCATCCACTGCCTACGTATCTCATATGAGTATGAGAATCAGAGTCTTCGTAGCTCGGCTACCTATGGGTTAAAGATATGTGTGCTCGGTAAGACGTTGCGTCTTATGCCTACGTATCTCATCTGGAATGAGAATCAGAGCAAAACGTAGTTTAGCTAACTAGGGGTTAAGGATTGCCATCTGAACATGGACTTATAAAAGAGGACACTGGCTGTGTCAAAAGAGGGTGGACAGTGTGTTCAACGTCCTAGCAGTAGGTGTTGCAACTCGCTGAATCGAGTCTTAGGCAGTTATCTCTTTGCAATAGAACGGGTTGACATGCCATAAGATCGGAGACGCACGGAAGGTCTAAAAGTGGGGAAGCTCTGCTCTAGAGTTGTCATGCAATATGGACCTATGTGTTAGGATTTACAAAGGGGAACATCTACCTAATGTTAGCATGCAAAGAATAAGGAAATTCTACCTATGTTATCATACAAAGGGTTCTACCTAATGGGTGCTACCTAAACGGAACAAGAGTCGACGGATGAAGCGCGGAGAGGAGTTACGAATAAGGGTAGATGGCGATGCCGGAGGCAATCGACTTACAGGTAGATGGTGATGCCTGAGGCAATCAACTTACAAGAGGATGGATGAATGCGTGCTGGTTCTGTTAAGTTTTGAAAATGATTACTCGATGTTGGATCGAGCTTTTGATCTTATTTTGAAATGATTATCGGATGTTCGTTTTAATTCTTGTATTAACAAGTGACTAAAGAAATAAAGAAATAAATATTATACACTTTATGGGAGAGGGGTACATTTGTTATGAATGGGGATTGTTCATGGCAAACAAACAATAAGAATATATGCCTCATACATCATACAAGTAGGCAACAGTTATCAATCAGATCGGATAAATAAACAATATATAATCAAACCAAAGAATCAAATAATGGAGCATTTAAACAACGCATGGGAGTATGAACATGTTAAATAATCAAGCAATAGAAAGCATGAATGAGAAAAACAAGTATAAAAGATAACAGATGAATCAAACAGATGAAAATATGCACACGAAGGATCCACTGAATAATTTAATCAGGAAATGAGGTAAGGACCAAATAAAATCAAGGTAAAAGGCCTCTAATACATGGCATGTGAGATGAACGAGGGAGGATCAAAAGATCTCTTCAATTGCCATAAGCAATCCCTAAGTCAAACATCGATCATAAAGAAGTCAACTGAAAATTCAAGTCAACTTAAAAAATAATAAATAAATAGAAAATTAATCAATAAAATTATGAAAAATTAAACTAAATAAATTAGGGTCAGGACATCATCATCCCCCAAAAATATTTTAAAAATAACGAAATTTGGTACATAAATTAATTAAAATAAAACAGAGGTCAAACCAAAAGTCAATTAATGAGACTAGGTTAGAAATAAATCAAGAATAAATATTAAATTAATCAAGAAAATTATGAAAAATTAAAATAAATAAGGTGGGGTCAGGACATCATCATCCCCCAAAAAGATTTTAAAAATAACGAAAATTGGTACGTGAATTAATTAAAATAAAACAGAAGTCAAATTAAAAGTCCACCAACCAAACTAGGTCAAAAATAAATCCAAAATAAATTGAAAATGTGAAATAAAATTCCAAGAAAGTCAGGTTGACCATGAGACAGTGGTCAACCTTCATCCCAAAGATCAAAGGCTAACAATAATTTTAAGTCATAAAAATAAAATCAATAAAAAAAAGGGTGTTAAAATGGACCAGTTAGAATAAATAATTAAAATAAAATATTAATATTAAAAAAATACGAAAATAAAATATATATAAAATTAAATAAAATGTTAAGAAAAGTGAAAAATATTTTTGGTTAATATTTTTGGAACAAGAGGAACAACTTTCATGTTGGAGAAAGTTTCAAATGGAGCTTTTATCATGTTGCAAAATGGGCTTAAAGTGAGTGCAACGATCATGAAAACTTGCCCTAAATGGAAAGTCAACCATTTCCAAATTAAGTAACTTTTCCAATTCCTGATTAAATGATGAATCCATGATCCAACCTTGATCAAATTTCACTCTCAAAATGTCAGGAGTTGACTTATCTGGCCCCACAGTTGATTTTTCCCAAACGGTCTGATTCCCGATTCCATTGATCAATTGAAGCACTTCTAGCTCAAATAAAGAGCTGATTTTTTGTATGTAGACTCTTGTGGACATATGGAGGGCCACGGAAAAGAGTTTCACCCAAAGAATCAGAAATAAACTGATTTTATACCAAACCCTAGTTTTAGGGCAAAATGATCAGGAACTGATTGCACTGATTGCCGATGGATCTTTCTGAGATAATTGTGAATCTTCCTAGGCTAAGATGCCTCTCTAATCATGACATGGATGAGCTCCTCTACTTCCAACCAAACATTGCCTGTTGCAGGTAGCCATGAAACCCTAATTTTTGATTAAATCCAGATGAACACTTTGATAGCTTTGAATCCTCCACTGATGAACTGAGGACCATAATAAGATACCTGGAGCCCCCTGAGACCCTTGAGACTTGTATACTTAGAGAATGAAGTCCAATTCTCAATCTTGCTTTGTGTGGGCTCCTTTTGTTAAGGAGTGATCAATCAAAACCTGATTTCAATGTCACTAATGCAGTATGCAATGAGTATGACCTAGTATGATGCTAATGAAGTGTGAAACATAATCCCATGCTTCCAGAAAAAATGAAGGGTAAATTTTGGGGTATTATAGTTGCCCCTATTCAATCAACTAGAAACCCGAAAGGAAGATAGCAACGACTTTCGCACTTTCGAGGTATCAAGTGATTTAATACGACAAAAGCCCAAAAATTTACACTGAAGTGAAAAAATGAAGTAACAATGCCTGTCAGAATCGGCCAAGAGGTGGTCTTGAAAAAGAACCCGTCTGGTACGGTGAGAGTCGGTCTGAACACTGAAACAAGGAATGTTAGCCTGAATTCCAAAATAAATGGTAACACAGAAATAACCATGGCACGAATGTCGCTCATCAATCTGAATACTGGAAATGACTTTGATCTGAGCATCGGACGATACTTGATTATCAAACATCGGTCTGAACACCGGGAATTTGGCTTGAGTGCCACTTCGGTCTGAATACCGAAAAACTAGCATGAATGCCACAAGTTGCATCGACCTGAATGTCGGAAACTTCTTCGATTTGAACATCGGAAAACTGGCCTGAATGCCACTTCGGTCTGAATACCGGAAACTTTCATGCCTGTCAGCATCGGCAGAAATAGGGAAAATGATAATTGAGGCGGCGCATGGGCCAACGACCCCTACTGGGAATAATAAAGATAAGTCATGAACAATCTTCAGTCTGAGAACTAGAAACAACTTCTGGCTTATCACTTGGGATACCGAGAATGCCTTATGCTTTACATGCGTATGTTTGAATTTTTCAATGGCGTAATGCTCCATGAAAATGGAAATGCTACGCAATTTGGGAGGATGCAATGCAATATGATTCTACATGCAGGGATGCGAAATGCTTAATTAGAGAGAACGCCAAGCTGAGGCAAGGAATTCTGCTGGGGAAATGATCACCATCTTCTGGACCCTGGCAAGGGTGTTGGAGATGCACATCACAAAGAACTTTGTGGGGAAATGAACCGCCACACGGTGTTCTGGCAAATAACAAAATACCGAGGCTCTGACTGGGGAGAGAATGGCACTGAAAACTTGCTATTGAGGAAAGCGACAATGGTTCTGACAACCATAATCTGCGAGAGAGAGAGAGAGGACTCAGCAAGGGAAGCAAACACCGATACGGTACCGAGATTCTGCTTCAAGGAAAGAGACCATGGGTCTAGCGTCGAGATCATCGATCTGGCATCGAACTCTGAGGAGAAGCCGCTTCTGCTGGGAAGATACAGTCTGGCACTATCAACTCCGCTGGGGATATACAGTCAGACACTGTCAACTCCGCTGGGGATATACAGTCAGACACTGTCGACTCTACTGGTGAATGTATAATCTGAAACAAATGCTTGGGGAAGTACAATAGTGAGAGCCTGTTGGGGATTGAAGAATCCAACGCTCGGACCAGCTCTGCAGGGATAAGATACCAAATTCCAACTGTTGAGGAAAAACATCTGCGATCATTTAATGGGGACCTTAAGGAAATGTCCCGAGTGTACCTGTTCTGAATAGACGATCCAAAGCACTTAAAATTTACAGCAATTTTCAATGTTTATTAAGCACGTACCTGTAAAACTCTTATGTTTCATGATGCAATGTTTATCAAAAATTCGGACGTCATTTTTGCAAACAAAACAGTAAAATGAAAATGAACACAGAGATGTACTGGATAACATGATTTTATTGATTGAGTGGCCTCTGAATAGGTATTTACATCAGGAAGCAATCCCTGGAAAGAGGTAATTGCACAATAGATAAAAACAGAAATTAATCTAATGGCAATGTGAAATGGATTTCTATCGGGTTCCAATTCTGCTATGATTCGCTCGTCTTCAAGATCCTCCAGATGATCAACTTTCCGAAAAAGGTGATTGGACTGTTTCCCATCCTTCAGAAGTTTCCGGTTATCGACACGAGATGATATTCAGAACTACTCAGAACGCAGCCATTCGCTTGATCCCTAACTTTTTCCTGGATCGCCCTTTCGGGTTTTCAATCCACCAGGATACCCATTTTTGCCTAAGTTGCCCTTTCAGGTTTTCAACTTACCGGGTGTACAATCTTTTCATTTTTTAATCCCTAACTTTTGCCCGAACCTTTTTCATTTTCTTGGTTCGCTGGGATACCCATTTTTTTGCCTGGACTATTCTTTTTATCGTCCAGCGGGTCTATTTTATGCGAAGTATTTTTTTAACCGCGTCTGAGTTCACAGGGGAAGTGAAGTTTTCACCATCCATAGTTGCAAGCATTAAGGCTCCACCATCAAAAACCTTGGTGACAATATACGGTCTATCATAGTTAGGAGTCCACTTGCCCCTGTGATCTGTCTGAGAAGGAAGGATCCTTATCAACACCAAATCTCCGACTTGGAAGCATCAAGGACGCACTTTCTGATAAAATGATCTCTTCATCCGACTTTGATACAACTTCCCATGACAAATGGCTGCCATCCGCTTCTCTTTGATAAGACTCAACTTATTGAACCTTGTCAGAATCCATTCAGCTTCATCTAACTTGACATCCAACAGGACTCTTAGAGAAGGAATCTCCACTTCAACAGGTAGGACTGCTTCCATACCATACACAAGGGAATAAGGGTTTGCCCCGGTCGATGTACGTACTGAAGTACGATACCCATGCAAGGCGAAGGGTAGCATCTCATGCCAATCTCTGTACGTAACGACCATCTTCTGCACAATCTTCTTTATGTTCTTATTTGCTGCCTCAACAACACCATTCATCTTAGGACGATAAGGGGAAGAGTTATGATGTTGAATGTTGAAGTTCTTGCACAACTCTTTCATCATTTTGTTATTGAGATTAGAACCATTATCAGTACTGATTCTTTCGGGAATCCCATAATGACAAATGATTTCTTTCTTGATGAATCGGGCAACCACATGTCTGGTGACCTTCGCAAATGACGCTGCTTCGACCCACTTGGTGAAATAGTCGATGGCAACAAGGATGAAGCGATGCCCATTGGAAGCAGTTGGCTCAATCTTTCTAATCATATCAATGCCCCACATAGCAAACGGCCACGGCGAAGACATCACATTCAGAGAATTTGACGGCACATGCACCTTATCAGCATAAATCTAGCATTTATGACACTTCCGAGCATATTTGAAACAATCAGATTCCATGGTCATCCAGTAATAACCCGCTCTCAACAATTTCTTAGCCATTGCATGTCCGCCGGCATGAGTACCGAAGGAGCCTTCATGAACTTCCTGCATTAACATGTCTGCTTCGTGTCTATCCACGCATCTGAGCAAAACCATGTCGAAGTTCCTCTTATACAGCACATCGTCTTTATTCAAGAAGAAACTGCCTGCCAATCTTCTCAAAGTCTTTCTATCGTTGTTGGATGCCCCTGCAGGGTACTCTTGGTTCTTCAGAAAGCACTTGATGTCGTGATACCAGGGCTTGTCATCAATTACCAATTCAGCAACAAACACATACGCGGCCCTATCAAGGCGCATAACATCGATGATGGGAACATAGTTCCACCGAATCACCTTGATCATGGAGGATAGAGTAGCAAGAGCATCTGCCATCTGGTTCTCATCACGAGGTATATGATATAGCTTTACTGTTGTGAAGAAAGTCAATAGTCTTCTCGTGTAATCTCTGTAGGGGACCAGATTAGGCTGGAGAGTATTCCAATCACCATTCACTTGATTGATCATTAGAGCTGAATCTACAAAGATGTCCAGAGTCTTGATTCTCAAATCAATGGCTTGCTCGATACCCAAGATACAGGCTTCATACTCAGCTTCATTATTGGTGCACTCAAAAGTCAGACGAGCAGTGAAAGGCATGTGGGCACCTTTCGGAATGGTAATGACAACACCAATTCCACTTCCTTTGGCATTGACGGCCCCATCAAACATTAAAGTCCACTTTTCATCTGGATCAGGTCCCTCCTCAACAACTGGCTCTTCATAGTCTTTCATCTTGAGGAACATGATGTCTTCATCCGGAAAATCAAACTTCATCGGCTCATAATCATCAATCGGCGGCTGAGCAAGATAGTCTGACAGAATACTCCCTTTGATGGCTTTCTGGGATGTATACTGGATGTCGTACTTTGTCAGTACCATTTGCCAACGAGCAACCCTTCCGGTGAGAGCTGGCTTCTAAAATATATACTTGACTGGATCCATTTTGGAGATCAGTAAGGTCGTGTGAGTCAGCATGTATTGTCTCAATCACTTAGCAGCCCATGCAAGTGCACAACATGTCTTTTCAAGCATTGAGTATCTCGACTCACAATCTGTGAATTTTTTACTCAGGTAGTAGATGGCATGCTTTTTCCTACCTGTCTCGTCGTGTTGACCGAGAACACAACCCATGGAATTATCAAGTACTATCAAATACATAATCAGCGGTCTCCCTGGGACTGGAGGCATAAGGATTGGAGGTTTCTGCAAATACTCTTTTATCTTTTCAAAAGCCCTTTGGCAATCATCATTCCACCTGATAGCCTGATTTTTTCTCAACAATTTGAATATTGGCTCACACGTGGCTGTTAGGTGAGAGATGAACCTTGCAATGTAGTTCAAACTTCCTAAGAAACCACAAACTTGTTTTTCTGTTCTTGGCTCAGGCATTTCTTGTATCGCTTTCACTTTGGCCGGATCCACCTCAATCCCTTTTTCACTAACAATAAAACCCAGCAGTTTTCCAGATCTCACCCCGAAAGTACGCTTGTTCGGATTAAGCCTCAGCTTGAATTTCCTCAAACGCTCAAACAGTTTATGCAAATTCACCAGATGTGCTTCTTCCGTCTGAGATTTGGCAATCATATCATCAACATAAACCTCGATTTCATGATGAATCATATCTTGGAAAAGAGTTACCATAGCTCGTTGATATGTTGCCCCAGCATTTTTCAGACCAAACGACATCACCTTGTAGCAGAAGGTGCCCCATGGGGTTATGAAAGTTGTCTTCTCCATGTCTTCTGGTGCCATCTTAATTTGATTATAGCCAGAAAAGCCATCCATGAAGGAGAATACCGAGAACTGAGCCGTGTTATCCACCAAAACGTCGATGTGAGTTAATGGGAAATCATCTTTAGGACTAGCTCTGTTCAGATCCCTGTATTCAACACACATCTGTACCTTTCCATCCTTTTTAGGTACTGGAATGATATTTGCAACCCATGGCGGATAATTTGTAACCGCTAGAAACCCTACATCCAACTGTTTTTGCACTTCTTCCTTTATCTTGACAGCCATCTCTGGTCTTGTTCTTCTGAGCTTCTGCTTGACCGGAGGACAATCCTCTTTGAGAGGCAAACGGTGTACCACAATGTCTGTGTCAAGTCCTGACATGTCTTGATAAGACCAAGCGAAGATATCAACATACTCTTGCAGCAATTCAATCAATCCCTTCTTCACATTATCTTCCAAAGCAACCCCTATTTTGATTTCTCTCTTGGCGTCCTCGGTGCCGAGATTAATCACTTCAACAGACTCTTGATGCGGTTGAATGACCCTTTCCTCTTGTTTTAACAACCTGGCAAATTCTTCAGGGAGTTCACAGTCTTCATCACCCTCTTCTTCAGCTTGAAAGATCGGATTTGCAAAGTCGAAGCGAGCCATAGCAGAACTGTTATCAATAGGATCCGGTGATGTGCATCTGCATGAGTGATGGTATGTGCTTATGAGTGTGAACAAGGAGTGAAAACTAAACAAAACATTTCCAAATGTATTTTCTGATTTTTGAAAACTGCAAAAATAGAAAAACAGTGAACAAAATATTTGAATGCAAAAAGACGTCCTTTATTTATGATAAAAAATGCAGGTATCCACATAGATGAGCCCTACAATGAGTCATCACGCCCTGGGCGAAACGTAAGACTTGGATATGCATGAATAAACAAAGAAAATTACTCTTTAAGAAGAGTGACTTGGATCATCTCTTCAGAAGACCAGTTGCGAAGAACTTCACCCGGGACCCTCGGACGCACCCAGTTGTCAATGTCGCAATCACTATCCTCATCTTCTTCGTTGATTACAAAGATCTGGCCAACTGATTTGGCTTCTCCTTCAACCATGTTAACATTTGCTCTACCATATCGCGGCATATGATTGTTGACAACATTAGGAGCCGACGCAAAGGTAATGGCCTTTGAGTCAATAAGGTCCTGAACTACATGCTTAAAAGCTTTGCAGTTCTCAATAGTGTGGCCAGCTGCCCCAAAGTGGAAATTACACCTAGCATTGGCGTCATAACCCACTGGAAGCCTGCCAACGGGAGGAGCCAAAGTGCGTAACTGCACAAGTTGCAAATGTTGAAGGTTGGGAAGCAACTGGGCATACGACATCGGAAGAGTGTCGAAACGCCTATCCATCATCCTCTGTCTCTGTTGATAAGCAGGTCTGTTACCCTGTTGTTGTTGGTATTGATTTTGTTGACGTTGAGGTTGTTGTTGTTGCACTGGTGCCGCAGGCAGAATGGTCACTACTGCAACATAAGGTTGTTAATGGTAATTCTGAAAGTTATTCCTCCGGTTACCCCTGTTCTGATAAGAAGATATGGCATTTGCATCCCCTTCTCTCCTCTTCTGTCCTCTTAAGAACGACTTCTTTGACCCCGAAGATGATCCAACCCTGTTTTGGATCTTACATGTCTTCAAGTAGTTCTCCACCCTCTCACCGGTAGAGACCACATCAGCAAAATTCGAGGCATTTCAACCCACCAGACGCTCCAAATAAGATCCAGGCAGTGTGTTCATAAACATGTTGGCCATCTCTTTTTCCAACATCGGAGGCTGAACACGGGAAGCCAGCTCTCTCCAGCGTTGAGCATACTCTTTGAAGCACTCGTTGCTCTTGAGAGAATGATTCTGGAGCTGAGTCCTGTTAGGTGCCATATCCGTATTGTACTGATACTACTTCACAAAATCCTCAGCCAAGTCACTCCAGCAGCGAATATGGGCTCTGTCCAGCCTCATATACCACTCCAAGGATGCCCCAGCTAGGCTGTCCTGGAAGAAGTACATGAGCAGCTTCTCATCATCAGAATACACGATCATCTTGCGGAAGTAAGCTTGTACATGAGTCTTCGGGCAAGAGTTGCCATTATACTTATCAAACACGGGGACTTTGAATTTTGGCGGAACTCTCACGCTTGGGACCAGCCCCAAGTCAGCAACATCCACACCAAGAGCATTATGCCCTTCCACAGCTTTCAACCTCTCTTCCAGTCTCCGAAACATAGGGTCCATACCATGGCCCATTCCAAAGTCCTCCTGAAGCAGGGGGAATTGATCCTTCTGCTCATCATGGATGGGTTGTTGACCAAGGTTTCCATGCAGGATTGGGATAGGCCCCGATCCATTAGCCTCTCCAGTGGGAGGATCAGCCACAACCTCCGGTTGAGTAGTAGGGGGATTCCTCTGTACCAACAATCTAATCTCCTGCTGTCCCTGAGCCACTCCTTGGACCACTTCCATGAACTGATTCATGCGAACCCTCATCTCAGCGAGCTCTGCTTGTAAACCTTCCATTGCTCTATGTTGATTCCTTCTGGTACCGTATCGGTGAATGCCTGAGTCAGCTATCCTGCTAATGGAATACCAAACAAGATGAGAACACTGCGGCGGTACCTGTTATGCAAGACATGCTAATGAATATGCAAATGCAATGACATGTTTATCAATTCAAAGGGTATTCTACCCCTTGATTCCAGTCTCATATTAGATAAACAGTGTAAGAAGACCCCGACTAGAATCAAGAAGAAGATATAAACCCCTATGAATAGATAAACATGATGCATGCAATGCTTATGATTTAACTTTTATGTCAGAGGAACTTTAGATTCTTATTTGCAAATTTTGGAAATATTAAACGTTTATCACATACGGAAATATCACGTCAATTAATATTTGGAAATATTTTTATGCCAAAGAAGTACAGTCTTGGTAACCAAATACAATACAAGAGAGAAGGAAAATGAACATCCTATGGATCCCTAGAAGCAATCGTCCAAAGCCCTCGAGACCGGAAGATAAGCTACACGAAGCCTCTTCACCTCCCTCTCATAGGCTGCCTCCATATCTGCCTTCTCTTTGACGATTCGATCATAATTCCTCTTCCAAAACTTGGAAGACTGAGGAAGTAGAGAAGTCAATGCGTCATCGGGATCATCAATAACCTGGCGCTCAAGGAACTCTATTAAAGCATCCTTCTCTCTGATCTGCTAAAGCAACTCCTCTCGTTCACGGATCCAAGCACGCGAACGGTCTTCGTCTCTCAACTCCTCTACTCCTTGGCTAGGGAGGGTTGAAGGCCCATCCATAACCAAAGGTGTGGGTCTTGGATACTCATAAGGCATGAGGTACTCGGAAGCACTCCTCCTAACCCAAGAGGTATAAGGTTCAAAAGCGATACAGTTCTTCGGACCTAGCTCCTTCCTTCCTTTCTTATGGATCTTGTGCCAAGCGCGGACCATCCTGCCCTTCAAGCCTTGGGGATCTTTACCCTTCTGAAAGAACACACCCTCTAACAGAATGTTATTGGTTTTATCCTTTAGGGGGAACCCAAGCTGACGACGTGCCAAAATAGGATTGTAGTTAATTCCACCGCATGTACCAAGAAGAGGTACATTGGAGAATTCACCATAAGAGTCGATAATCTGCACACCATCATATACACGGTTGTACCAAAAGATATCATCATTAGTGAGAGACATAAGTCTCGTGGACCACCGTAGACATCCTTTGTTCTCCTTGAAGGCGAGCGTCTGAGGCAAGTGCGAAATAAACCACTTGTACAATAGAGGCAAACAACACACAATGGTACCACCGCCCTTTGCATTCCTCATATGCAAAGAGAAATAAGTGTCACCCAACAGAGTAGGAACGGGATTAAGATTAGAGAAAATCCTAATGGCGTTCACATCCACAAACTTGTCGATGTTGGGGAATAACACTATCCCATAGATGAGAAGTACAAATATGGCCTCAAAGGCGTCCTCACTCATGGCCTTCCCAAACATAGTAGCTTGATCAATGAGGAAATCAGACGGGAGACCTTGAATTCCACCTTTGGTAGTCATATGGGCACCAATAATAGATTCATCTATACGCAATAGATCAACAATCTCTTGAGAAGAAGGAACTCTCTCCAAGCCACTGAACGACAACTGGTCTAGGATAGGTATGCCCACAATATAGGCATACTCCTCAAGCGTGGGCAAAAGTTGGAAATCCGGAAAAGTGAAGCAACGGTACAAGGGATCATAGAACTGCACCAACACACTCATTAAACCTTCATCCACTTGAGTATCCAGAATAGACAGAAGCTTCCCATGACGAGCCTTGAATTCCAAGGGATCTAATACATAGAATGTCAAACTCCTTAACTCTTTCAAGTTGGGTTGTCTGAAACTGTACTTCTTCGTATTCCTTCTTTGCTTATCCATGTCTGAAAATTTGCAAATAGACCTCTTAAGTTCCTTGAAAGTTTTCTCATTATTAATGATATGGATGTGTATGAATGCATGAATTCATGGATGCAACAATCACACTCAAGGATCAAGCAAATCACACCACACAAAGGTCATGGGATGGATCAAGTCATCCTTAATATCAATCATCCATTTTGGTGGATTATGGTTTACACCTTATCAACACCCAAGTTCCATTGATAATAAGGATACACAAGAACGGATCAACCACGAATCAAGGGTTTTGTAGCGGTGTATTCGTCACTTTATGATTTATTGACTAAATCAAAAGCAAGGTATACAAAGAAATCGAGTCGCCACCGCACTTTTATTTATCCTAAGGAATGGCTAAAAAGCGAACAAAAGCCTAAGAAGTTTTACACATAGAAAACTAATGAAAAGATCAGAGAATCTGGGTAAGGGGTAAATTACGCAATGGGAAGGTGTTAGGCACCCAAAACGTCCTAGGTACTCCTAGGGAGCCCTTTTCACACTTGTTGTATAAAAATGTTTATTTGTTTATGACATATTGTGCAAACATGAATGGGATGATGAGAAAAAAATATACAATTTTATTATTTTTGTGTTTGAACGGATGAACCCGTTGCCTACGTACCTTCCATCAAAGGTAAGGATCAAAACGCCGTAGTTCGGCTAAAAGATTTCCAAAATATCAGTGGGTTCATTTTAAAACAAGAGCATTAAGGCTTTTCATTACCAATGGGAGAAAACTCAACCTGAATCAACAATCCACCATGCGAGGACGGCTTCAACGTACTAGAGGGGTTAACCCTGTTTTCAGTACGGAAGTCTTACGATCAACTCACTAAGGATAAGGTAAGATTTACATCAACCACTACGGTAATTGAAACCTACGGCTAATGTATGAAAACATATTAACAATGGACAAAGCCACAAAACAATTGAATGGGTGAAGTTAATTGATTATGAGTATTCACAAAATATGGTCAAGGTATGATTAGGATTGATTCAAAGAAGTGTTATGAAATGGAGTTTGAAAAGTCAAGGACTTAGGGTCCAGGTTTCTAATTTGAAAAGACATGAAGATGTTTGCACAATAATATCAAAGTTTTTGAGTTAACAATGTGAAAAGGTTTAGGACAAAAAGGGTGAATGGAGAATGGAGTGTAAAACTTCTCAGAAAGGTTCACCTCTTGAAATCATATAGAAGATGATTCAAGTGTGTCCTTAGGAATAGGCAAATGAGCTATAACAAATAAGCAAAACAAATGATACCGAAGGCCAATTGCTGGGCTTATACCAATCTCACAACAAAGGTGGATATCGGATACCAATAGATGGATTTACACCAGTCTCCTAAAACAAACAGGGATGTCAGATGCCAATAAATGGACTTATTCCAACCTCCTAAAGCAAAACAAAACCTGGACATCAGATGCCAATATATGGGCTTATTCCAATCTCCTCAAAGTACAACAAAACTTGGATGTCAGATGCCAATCTATCTGGACTTACTCTAATCTCCAACAGATGATCATAGGAATACAAAAGCCAACAACATGGTCTTACAATCGCATCCTCACATACAACAAACAAACAAGCACTAAGCAATGGACATAAGTAGCCAAATGAAACGGTCTTACACTCTATCCCTTCCAAATCACAGGAACAATGGCTAATGGATGGACTTACAGTTGTCCTCAATGGGTAAACCAAAGATGGATCACAAAGATATGAAATGATGATCATGCAATAATGAACAATTAATGATGATAAGTGCACAAAGGCAAGCAAGCAAACATGTACGAATGAACAAAGCAATCAATCAAACAAAGTCATTTAGCATACACTATATCCAAGCAATTAGGCTCAAGCAAGGGTTAGACTTTAAAGTCAACTAGAATGGGGTAAATGGTGCTCTTAACCTTAACATTGAGAGTTAAGGTGAAGCAGATGAAAGGATATGAGGGGTGTGCCTCATTGCTCTTATCCCTGGTCAGGGAGAGCTTTGAATATCAGAAGGTGTGGGAGTTCAGAAAGTTGGAACTCTCTCCACAAGTTAGACTCTATAGATCTTGGGTTAAGATCCACAATGCTACAACATGTAATGTGAGCAAAGGGAAGACACACATAATAGTAGGAGATGGACTATACATCTCTTCTATCTACCAATTGCCTTATCAAAAGGTCTTTTCCTGCTTGGGGACAAAAATAAACAATCACAAACATTGCCTCTTAAGGAGGACTTCAGACAGGTGCCTGGCCAAGTAACAGGCCAGGTCTTCCAGACTACATGAGGAAGAGATGTTATACCTCAATGCTTAAGCTATCAAGCAAAGCAATAGCAAGTTCACAATGAACTATAGCAACTAAGTGTACCTGTGGAAACATCAAACAAATCAATATACTATACAGACAATCAACCAACAGTTAATGCAACAGACAACCAATATAGGCAAAGGCAAAAGCCACAAGTCAATCCCAATTGAATCAACTTCAACCTACAAAACACACATTAGTAATCAAAAGCAAATATCAAATTCTCTCAAGATGAGGCATCATTAATTGTGTAACTTGCATGTGCAACCTGAAACAAAGCTTCAAACATGAGAGGCAAACCCTTAGGCCAAAGCCTAGGGTCCAAGATAGGGAAAAAATTTAAAACAGAACATGAAAATTGACCAAAACCAAGATTAATCAATTAAGAACAAAGTCCAATTGGTCTCATATCAAAACTATGCACCAAATCCATTTCATAAGCAAATCATGTCAAACTATGTAAGTTGGAATCACATTGGAGCAAATAGAATGATCACAAGCATATCAATACCAAAGTGGCTCAATAAATTCCAAGAAAAATCATGCTTAAACAAAACACATTGAATGAGCAACACACCAAAAATCATTTCATTTGGATAAGTGGAAGCATAGAAATTAAAATCAACAAGTAGTAGTATACAAAGACAAGCTTAAACAAGGCACCAAATCATGCCTCAACTTCAAGCAAGCATAAAACAGAAACCAAACATGATAAATGAATGAAACCAAAGCCGTGGCAAACTTCAAGATGTCTATAATACACATGCCAAATTTCAAGTCCATCCAATAAACACCAAGAATTTCCCAAATCATATAAGATCATGACTCACAAAAGGTCTACAAATGGTCAAACAGAAGAGAAATTCTCAAAAAAATAGAAAATGCTTCAAAAATTCCAGGAAAAATCACAAGCAATCTTAACATCCATAAGTATCAACATGAAAAAATTTAGAGCATTTCAAGTTCAATAGGCATAGCAAAGAAATTCCACAAGTTGGACAAGAAATGATGTGACATACATTGTCACAACTCCGAAGATCAGGTCATATCGCACAATCCAGAAAGGCAAAAATCACAAACCATATACCAAAATGACCAGGAATGAGTCTAGATTATGCATGTAAAATTTCAAGAATTTTGGATTAAGCATCAGAATTTCACAAAAGAAATGGTAGGCAAGGTACATGGAAGAACACATATGAACAAACCCTAGGCAATTATTTTTTCCAGCCGTGCACAAATTCATTAAAAATCATCAAAAAATAGAAGACATTGCAAGGATCATGGCACAAAAAATCTCATGTTGATTGGATTATTATTGAGAGAGTTATGATTTTTGAATGTGGAAGAAAAATAAAAAAATGTGAATGGGAAGCATGTAGACATGATGAACATATATGAGAAAATGCAACAAGGCAATTTGATTTTGATGGAGCGGGGAATCGATCCCCTGAACAATTCAAATAGAGGCGCCACTTAAGTGAAACGCCGCGTTTCACTTAAGTGCGTGGCACACAGCGATTGGCTCATGGCATACAAACACGAGTTTCATGCAAAAGCAAGGCAAAACGGATCAAACGATTCCTGGAAATCAAAACCTTACGCGTTCATCACACATTCAACCTGTTCATCATGCTCAAGATCCAAACTCCATAGAAATGCATGAAAATTACATGGATCTAACCATCATTCAACACACATCAATAATCTAGCAATGGTTTCACTTAATTCTAACCACATGAAAAGAACCGATCCAAATAAATTTCATCCATCAATGTTCAAATCAACATATCTTCTTCAATTCTTAATGAAATTTCATGATCTAAGTTGCAGTGTCATCTACATGCTAAGATCTACAAAAGCCACATGAGAATTGCAAGATATGGAGCATTCAAGTTCTAACCTCTTTGATGAAGCAGATCTTGATTTGCGTGTTTCAAGGCTCCAATTGTGAAAACAGATGATCTATGATGATGCAGAAGATGAATGAAGGCAAGATTTTAGCTCAGCAGTGCTTAAACTCGAAGAAATCTCCAATTGCCATGTGAATGCTCAAGCTTCAACAGTTGCAATCTTCAAGGATTCTTCCAATATTTGCTTCAACAGATCTTCAATACTTCCTGCAAATGATGATTAGCACAAGAACAAGCAAAAGGAATGGTGAAATTCAATGGAAAAGTTGAAAAAAGTTTGAGAGAATTTGAGAGAATTTGAGATGAAAATGAGTTTGGATCTGAAATTGTGAAGTGTTGATGCAGAATTATGTTATGATTAGCACTTTATACCTCCTGTTAATCAAGCTAGCTAAACATGATTAGGCAAAATGGATTGGATTAGTGAAATGAACATGTTAATGGAAATTGGCCAAAATGCCCTTATGATCATGTGCCAATGGAAAAATGCGAAATCCATGTGTAGCAAGTCCAAAATTCTGTTTTAAAGCAATTGGAATTGGTTTGAAGTGAAAATAAAGCATACTTTTCAAATTCACTTTTTCCCACCAAAATTCAAAATGAATTCACTTGAAAAATGCACTTTTTTGTGTGATGAGAATTTGTGAAATATGATGCATGATTATGATAGTAGGGATCAAGAGAAATTTGCTCAAAAAAGAATCACATGAATTGGCCTTTTGGTGTGAAAGTTATGCCTCCTTGAAGTTCAAAGATTCTTGATAATGATTTGATCATAACTTGCCAACCACAAATGAGAAATGGCTGTTCTTGGACTTTTTGGAAAGGTAAGAGCAAGATATTCAACTTTCATGTTGGACAAAATTTGATTTGAAGCTTTCTTGATGATGTAAATTTGAGGAGAAGACCTTTCCATTTTTGGCAGTTTGAAATTACAGGTCACTTACTATTTTTGGAAACTTTTTGTCTGACCTCCAATTCCTCAATGATGATGTTTGACATGTTATATGAGGCTTGTATGGACATGAATGAGACCTTTTCCAACCATTTCCCACCATCAAATCACTGATTTTATGGACAGTTGACCACAGTTGACTTTGCTAGGGTTTTGGTTGACTGAACAATGCCTTGATGAATTCCAAGCCTCTACCACTTGGGATCTTGATTCCAAATGATATCACAACTCATATGAACTCTTGATGAATGATCATGGTGCCCAAATTCTCAAGAATGGCCACCATCTATTGCTCAATGGCTGACTTTGACTATCTTAACCTAAGGTTGCTTCATCTGCAAGTAACAAGGTTAGATGACAATATTTTTGTACTTTTGGGTTAGTAAACAAATGAAAAGCAATGATATACAAATGCAAGACATGCTTGGTGATCAAGAATCACACTTAAAAGGTAACCCACCCACTAGGAGGGAAGCAAAGGTGCACAGTGATCCTTGAGGTAATGATGTGATATGATATGATGCCATGAGGGATCTTAGGGACAAAATTGGGGTCATACAGATGCCCCTATTTAAGGTCATTCTAGCCGGAGAAGTGAAGTTTAGAAATCTTCATCTCGACGCGGTAGAATGGTCTTAAATAACAGTAATGAGACAAATTTTGGTCCCTAAGAGACCTGATGATGCAAATGTATGCATGCAAAAGACACAAACTCTGTGGGGATAAGGTTCGCACAGAAGAAAAGACGATCCGTCGGAGTAATACACTCACCAGGAACAGAGACTCAAACGGGACTCTTATGGGGATTCTTATAGGGGATAATAAAAGAAAAAGAATGCGTGAGCAGGACACGACTCTGATTTGGGGAAAACAAAACTGACACAACGTGAACAAGACACGACGGGACTAAAGACCTCACTGGGGAAGTGAAGGGCTCACACTGGGGAAAAGAAAATTCCAAAGGACAAAACATCCATCGGAGAGACACAAGCTGACTCAAACTACCCGCAAAGGATACTTCAGATAAAAATCCGGACTCGGACCAGGAAAAGATCCACAAAGAATCTCTCTGCCCGGGAAAATGCATATATTGGGGAAAACGCCAATACAGCAAAGGGTAAAAAATCACCACAAGAAATCCATTGGAGAAGTGTCCAACAAAGAGACTCTCACGGGGAAAAGCAACAAGGAAATGAGATATTACCGGTATAAGGGCAACAAACTCAGGAAGAATGAATATCTAAGACCGGTATAAGGGTGAGAGATATCAATCAACCAAACATCTGAGAAAGACCTGAAAAAGGTACAGTAACTCAGGAAAATCTGACTCCACAGGGGACCAAGGTCATAATAGGGAGTAGAAAGGAAGGAGCACCAGGGATACCGAGGTATATAATAGGTGACCGATCAAAAACGTGAATTGGTATATATGCCAAAACACTCATCATCCGAAAGGAGGGCTTGAAACAAGCAAATCGACTTACAGGATGGACATTCAAATCCACAACAGGAAAACGTATCTTACTCAACTGGGGACACAAACCCAAAGAGCGCATGAGATATAATATCCATTACCGTCGGAACGTGGATAGAATACTCGCATGAGATATATTATCTATTACCGTCATAACGTAGATAATACACTCGCATGGTAAGAAACACCAGGGATACTGGGTTGTAGGTATGAAACAGGTGACCGACCAAAGCGTGAATTGGTGTGTGTTCCAAAACACTCATCATCCTGAAGAAAGCTAGAAAAGCAGACTTGTTTATAGGATGGACATTTGATTCTGTAAAGAATGCAAATCTTACTCAGTTGGGGAAACAAACAAAGGATCCGACAAAAGAGTGCATGAGATATATTATCTATAGCCGTCAAAATGTAGATAATATACTCACATGGAAGATTATCCTGAACCGGGTTGTAGGTTGTTTATAGGAAAAAGATCCGAAATCGTGAATTGGTTTGTGTTCCAAGACACTCATCACCCTGAAGAAATCTAGAACAACAATCCTGTTTATAGGATGGACATTCGATTCCACAAGGAATACGAATCTTACTCTGCGGAGAAAACAATCAAAAGATTGACCCAAGAGTGAACGAGATACAATATCCATTACCGTCAGAACGTGGATAGTATACTCAAAAGGAAGATTGTCCTGAACCGGGTTGTAGGTTGTTTATAGGATAAAAATCCGAAAATGTGAATTGGTTTGTGTTCCAAAACACTCACCACCCTGAAGAAAGCTAGAACAACAGACTTGTTTATAGGATGGATATTCGATTCCACAAGGAATACGAATCTTACTCGACTGGGGAAACACGAAGGGCTTCGACTGAAGAGTGAATGAGATATTATTCATAGCCGTCAAAACGTGAATAATAACCTCTAGAGGAAGATTATCCTGAACCGGGTTGTAGGTTGTTTATAGGATAAAAATCCAAAAAGAAAGGCATCGGGATACCAACTAGGTATATAAAGATGATCAATCAAAGGGAGCAACAAGACATTACCAACAAGAGTGTAAATGAAAGAAGACTCGTCGGGGATACATTGATGAAAATCAATGATTCGGGGAACACAATCACTGACAAACGGTGAAGGGACCCGCTGGGGATAAAATTGCTAGCATACGGCAATTATCCACAAAAGACTTGCTGGGGATATAAGTGCTTATTCAAGCGACTTATCCAAACAAAGGGAAAATCAACATCGAATACTAGATGAAGATAACCACAAATAGGGGATTACATCTACCAAAGATTGGATAGAAAACCGCAGAAGGGGAATTGTCATCGGTTGGGATGAACAACAAAGTTAACTCCGTTAGGGGAGAAAACGGGTTTATAACTACCGGGTCGTAGGTAGAAAAAAACCGCAAAGATAGGACTTACAACTGCTGGTTTGTAGGCAGAAGGCCAAAAGTTCCACTGAGGATAAGATGAATGAGCGCCGGTTTGTAAGCAACTATTCATTTATACCACAGGGAAGCACGAGAGACAGTTGAAAAAGGCCAATTTAGGATCAAACCAAAAAGGCGGACTGAATCAAGATTTGTCCTAATGAGGATATAACTCAAAAGGGCAAACCCGTCCCAATGTGCGTTGGGAGGGAACGGAAACAACCGTCATCCACGAGGATGTATCTCAGTGGGGAAATGGCAGGAAAAGATAGACACTTTCTGCTTATGGGGCTGACTCTATATGAGAGATTAAACACCCGACATCTGCTTTGAGAGATCTATAAAGGAGATCTATATCACCATAGCAGGAAACAACAAACAAAAGATGTATGGCAAAAAATGCAACATGAATATCTGAATGTTTATGAGTATGCATGAATATGCGTGATTTATGTTTGATGAATGCTGACAAAACAGACAATTCTAACACAAACAGGACCAGGAATCAAACGTCCGGTACTATACTTCTAGGGAAAACCAAGGAGGTCCAACTGGAAAGTCAATCTGCCAGAGATCTTCAAGCTGAAAAGCAAATATCTGCGGGAAGGCAGAAGATCAGAGATATCACCAAATCTCTAGGTAATGGATCAACAAACATCCCAACGGAGTACAAAAAGTCCCAACAGGCAACAACGGCCACAAAGACAAATCTGTTGGGGGATGGGAGAAGTCCCAAAACATCTGCAGGGGAACAAGAGCTCACTGCACGGGCAAAAACTACCGCGAAGGCAACTCCGTAATAACTCCACTAGGGAACAACCCACAAAGGGAGAACAGATCATCCATGTAGAATCTGACTGCACAAGCAACTCTACCTGGGGATAATGCAAGTAACTAATCCATTGGGGAACAACCCACTAAGGAGGAAGAATATATCACACAAGTAGATTCTGCAACAAGCCACTCTACTGGGGATCAAAAGCAACAGGAGATCAACCAAATCTATGGATGATAGATCACCAACCAACCCTACTGGGGAAAACAGAGGTTTCAACTCTGGCGGAGACTCTGAGGGAATTATCGCAGATGTAACCCTGACTCTGTTGAGGAATACCCATTCCATTGGGGATTTTGCATACACACGATCCACCAAACCATAAATTTACAGGCAGATCCACTGGGGAAATCCACTGCGGGATCCACCGGGAAATATGGAAGAGAGCTGGGGATCAACCATCAAATGCTACACCTTATGAGGAGAACATCCACAACTGCTGAGGAGGAACACAATCACTGCCCTGCTGAAGGAATAAGAGGTGAAAACCTCGCCAAATGCTCTGATGGAGAGATAGCAACTCCGCTGGCGACTTGGCCGGGGAAGAGAGTACTACTGGATAAAACGACGTCTTTCCACAAGCACTCTACCCTGGGGATATATCACAGATTCCACTAGCGACTTTGCTGAGGAAAGAAACAACAACTCAGCTTGCGACAATGCTGGGGAAAGCGGTAAAGTACCAGGATATCAATCCACCAACCATTGAATCTTCAACGGGAAAGCACCCATGCTGAGGAGAAAAACCACAACTCCGCTGGCAACTACACTGGGGAGAGTGACAGGGTACCGGGGTCTCAAACCACCCACTACCGAAACTTCCAAACGGAAAACACCCATGCTGGGGAGATAAAACTGTTGGAGAAGAAACTGAAGTTTCCAACAACCCTCTGCTTAGGGGAATAACCCCAACAAAAACTCTACTTGGGGAACAACCCCAACAATAAAGCAGGAGAAAGAGGATACAACCAAAGCCAGAAATATGAACAAATGTCTTACCTGTTGGACATCATGCCACCCTTGGGAGAGCACTGAGAAATTCTTAAGTATCCTTCTGTCACTGTGAATGTTCACTTTGTTTAAAACAACAATTTTCAAAATAACGAAAATTGGTACGTGAATTAATTAAAATAAAACAGAAGTCAAATTAAAAGTCCACCAACCAAACTAGGACAAAAATAAATCCAAAATAAATTGAAAATGTGAAATAAAATTCCAAGAAAAGGGCAGGTTGACCATGAGACAGTGGTCAACCTTCATCCCAAAAAAATATGAAAATAAAAATTATATAAAACTAAATAAAACGTTAAGAAAAGTGAAGAATATTTTTGGGTAATTTTATGGACGAAGAAAATATTTTAAATAAGAAAAAGAAATATGAAAATGGAAGGATTAATGGTGATGAACATGGTAAGCAAACGCAAATATATCAAAACATGGCCATGGAAGAGATGATTACCTAATGGAAAATAGAAGTGGAATAGAATCTGATATGTGATGAAGCTTTGCCTCCTTGCCACGAAATTCCAACGCCCCTTTAGGGTTAGGGTTTCAGCTTCTTAAATAGGGTGGATTAGGTGTTCTCATGAGCTTTTTAATAAATGATTTATCTATAAGAATAAAAGTGTGAAATGAGGTGTAAAATGTTGTTATTTTGGGCCAAACTTAAGTGAATGGATGTCCAATGCATGGACAAAAGAGGTAAAAAACGTGACTGGTTTGTGCAGCATGCTTAGAAATTCTGATTGGGTCAGCCAGACCCAAAATCTGCCTAGAAAATCAAGTCATGATGCCCACTTTAAATGAATGTATCTCTCAAACCATGGATCCAAATGAGATGATTCCAAAAGGATGTGAAAGAGGACATGACAAGGTACAATTGTTGTGAATAAAGTATTTTCAAATAATGCCTTGAAATGCAAGAAAACTGGCCACGAATTCTTGACAAATTTTGAAGATTTTGGACTTAGAAATTTTTCTAAGTGTCCTAAAATAATGTCTCACTTTGACTAAGCATAACTTTCTCAATTATAATCCAAATGGAGCAAACTTTATATCTCTAGAAATCATGGAACAAGAGGAACAACTTTCATGTTTGAGAATTTTTCAAATGGAGCTTTTATCTTGATACAAAATGGGCTTAAAGTGAGTGCAACGATCATGAAAACTTTCCCTAAATGGAAAGTCAACCATTTCCAAATTAAGTAACTTTTCCAATTCCTGATTAAATGATGAATCCATGATCCAACCTTGATCAAATTTCACATGTAGGATCCCCTAGGCATGGATTTTGAGATTCCACTCTCAAAATGTCAAGAGTTGACTTTTCTGGCCCCACAGTTGACTTTTCCCAAACGGTCTGATTCCCGATTCCATTGATCAATTGAAGCACTTCTAGCTCAAATAAAGAGCTGATTTTTTGTATGTAGACCCTTGTGGACATATGGAGGGCCATGGAAAAGAGTTTCACCTAAAGAATGAGAAATAAACTGATTTTATACTAAACCCTAGTTTTAGGGCAAAATGATCAGGAACTGATTGCACTGATTGCCAATGGATCTTTCTGAGATAATTGTGAATCTTCATAGGACAAGATGCCTCTCTAATAATGACATGGATGAGCTCCTCTACTTCCAACCAAACATTGCCTGTTGCAGGTAGCCATGAAACCCTAATTTTTGATTAAATCCAGATGAACACTCTGATAGCTTTGAATCCTTCATTGATGAACTAAGGACCATAATAAGATACCTGGAGCCCCCTGAGACCCTTGAGACTTGTATACTTAGAGAATGAAGTCCAATTCTCAATCTTGCTTTGTGTGGGCTCCTTCTGTTAAGGAGTGATCAATCAAAACCTGATTTCCATATCACTAATGCAGTATGCAATGAGTATGACCTAGTATGATGCTAATGAAGTGTGAAACATAATCCCATGCTTCCAGGAAAAATGAAGGGTAAATTTTGGGGTATTACACAATTAAATCATGAAAAATATTAATATTGATCAAAAAAATAATTTTAATTTAGAATATGAAAGAGGAAATTATTTGAAATTTTTTGGTGAAACTCTCATATTTTTTGGATCAATATTAAAATTAATATGAATTAATGAAAATAAAAGGAATAAAACAAAAATCAGAAAATGTGAAAAAACGTGATCCACTTGATCTCCCAAATTAATTGAGGTGGCAGATCAAGTGGCCTAAAACGTGCGTTCCATCAAACACACGAGTCAACACGCTGCAGGGATGGTAATCACAATGGACACGTGATATTAAAACATTTCAACTGGTTCATGTGGTTGGAGACGTGCCAACACACGTCCAGAGTTGTAACTCCGGTCTTCTTCTCCGACGGACCTCACCGGACTGGTCCACCTTCAACCATCACCAAAATAAAAAAGGAGGACATGATCCGAAAGAAAAAATGGCGTAGAGCATGAATCTGACCTCAATTTTAACTAACTCCACATATATAAAAAGATATGAGGAGTTGAATTTTGAGGTGTGTCAACTGAGTTGCTTCGATTTGACCTCTAAGAAACTCAATCTTCTTGCCTACATTGGTAGGACTTCAGACAATCAAAGATCCAAGAGAATTGAGTAGAATTGAGTGAGAATCGAAGAGATGAAGTTTTCTGAAAATTACCTTCAATGATATGCAGTTCTTGATGTGGCTTGCTCCAAACACGTGTTGATCACACTTGAGAAGCTAGCAGGAAGTGATTAGAGAGGTTGCAAGGCTTTGGATCCTGGATTTCTTGAATCTCCAACAGTTGAGATCCAAACTCAAATTTCAAATTGAAATTTCTCAGGTTTTCCTTTAGAATGAGAGGGTTTCAATGGGGGGCAAAGCTGGAGCACAAGGTGTGATTCAAATGAGCACAAAGGTCATGTATTTATAGCATGAATGAATGATATTTGCGCACTTCAAAAATATGTCCAAAATTCGCAAACGTTGATGGCACGAGTGCATGGGCATGTATAGGCCCATGATGCAATGCAAAAAGGTCCAAAATGATTCCAATTGAGGTCTGAATGAAGCTTGAATGGCAAGGCATTATGAATTGAAGTTTGTGCAATTGATTCTTTCCAATGATGTAGCCCTGTTAAAGCCATGCGCAGACCTAGTAAACCTCATCCAAAATGCATGAACTTGGGTTCTTTGGAAAGCTTGGATCAAGGGGAACAAGTTTGATGTTTAACATGTTTTCATTTGGATCTTGGAACATGGATAACTTTGAGGTGGAAGTTTGGAAATTTCAATATGTTGAAATTTTTTCTAAGTGTCAAGCCATATATCTCAATATTCCACCTTGCTTAACTTTTTATGTGAGATTCTAATGAGAAAAGTGTCTTTATCAAAGTTGTAGCTCTTTCAAATACCTTCAAAATGGTTACCGATTTTATGTAATTTGGATTTATAAGGATAAAGTTATGCATTTTTGAAGTTTGGAAAAATCATTTGTTCAATGGTATAGGTAAAAAATGACCTATAATGTAACCTCATATCACATTCTCATAAAAGTTTAATTATATCTCACTCCAAACATCAAAGTTTAATTAGAAATCTTGAATTTGATTGTTCAACTTGAAAATCTTTCATCTCATAAAAATTGAGCAAGTTATGGCCTTGGGAAGTTGACTTTCAAATTAGGGTTTAGACAAAATGACCTATAATGTTTCAATATAGAAAATGATTTTTCAAGAAAAACTAGCTCTAGGTATCAACATGAAAGTTGTTTGGAATGTCATTTAGTGTAACTTTTCTCTTGGAATCATTTTCATATGGTGAAAATCGTAGGAGATAGGGTCTAGGGAGACCCAATTTTGATCAAATAAATTCATTTGGCCAACCACCATCAACCAACTTGCTAACCTTCAATTCTATTGACTTTATTGGCTTATGGTAGATCATATATGCATAAGATGATAAATTTTGAAGTGTCCCTTGAGAAATTTGGTCAATTGGTGAAGAAGCATGTTGAAGAAGTTACTCAAGATACCCAGTCAAACTATGGTTTCCAAGGAAAATCACCTTCAAACCCTTGAAGAAAATTTGATCAATATAACATGTAGTAATTAATGGAACTCATATATGATGCTCATAACCATTCTTGGATCAATTCATGGTTGTGTTCTTTGTCATGAGGGTCTCAAACCCTAGATATGAAGTTGATAAATCAATGGTGATCATGCCCTAGCTACAAAAGAGTTAGGCAAATACAAAGACATACTTTTGGTATTTTGGTTAGTAAAAGGATAAGATACAAGTATGATACAATCACATAGTTCTTGGTGATCTCTCCTAAAACAAGGCCAATACAAGAGGGGTAAGGAGGATGCCAAGGTATAATCCCAATGCTAATGCTTATGATGAAATTGCATGAGGGATCTTAGGGTCAAAATTGGGGTCTTACAGCTGCCCCTATTTAAGTACATTCTAACCGAGGAGGTGTAAGACCCCAATTTTAACCCTAAGATCCCTCATGCAATTCCATCATAAGCATTAGCATTGGGATCATACCTTGGAATCCTCCTTACCTCTCTTTCATTGGGTTTGTTTTGGGAGAGATCACCAAGCACTTTATGATTATATCATACTTGTATTTTATCATTCCACTAACCAAAATACCAAAAATATGTCTTTGCATTTGTCTAACTCTTTTGTAGGAAGGGCATGATTCCATTGATTCATCAAGTTCACATATAGAATTTGAGACCCTCATGAACAAAGAGCACAACCAAGAATTGATTCAACAATTGTTATGAACATCATATATGAGTCCCAATGTTCTCTACATGTTATATTGATCAAGTTTTCTTCAAGGGTTTGAGGGTGATTTACCTTGGAAACCCTAGTTTGACTGGGTATCTTGAGTAACTTCTCCAACAAGCTATCTCACCAATTGATCAAATTTCTCAAGGGACACTTCAAAATTCATCATCTTATGCATATATTATCTACCATGAGTCAAGAAAGTCAAGAGAATTGAAAGTTAGCAAGTTGGTTGATGGTGGTTGGCCAGATGGATTCATTTGATCAAAACTGGGTCTCCCTAGACCCTATCTCCTACAATTTTCACCATATGAAAATGATTACAAGAGAAAACTTACTATAAATGAAATTTCAAACAACTTTAATGTTGAGACCTAGAGCTAGTTTTGATTGGAAAATCATTTTCTATGTTGAAACATTATAGGTCATTTTGTCTAAAATCTAATTTGAAAGTCAACTTCCCAAGGCCATAACTTGTTCAATTTTTATGATATGGAAGATTTACAAGTTTCACAATCAAATTCAATGCGTCTACTTCAACTTTTATGTTTACAGTGGGAGCTAATTCAACTTTTTTGAGCATGTGATATGAGGTTACATTATAGGTCACTTTTGACCTATACCATTGATCAAATGATTTTTCCAAACTTCAAAAATGCATAACTCTATCATTTCAAATCCAAATGACATGAAATTGGTGACCATTTTTAAGGTATTTGAGAGAGATACAAATTTGTGAAGACATTTTTCTCATTTGAAGCTCCTATAAAAAGTTAAGCAAGGTGGAATATTGAGACATATGGCTTGACACTTAGAAAAAATTTGATATGTCAAAAATTTCCAAACTTCCACCTCAAATTTCTACAAGTTCCAAGCTCCAAATGAGAAAGTGTTGAACATGAACGATGTTCCTCTTGATCTCACCTTTCCAAAGAGCTCAAATTCATTCATTTTGGACCAGGAATACATAGGTCGCGCATGGCATGAACATGGTGACATCACTTGGCAAGGATAAAACTTCAAACATTAATGCACACTTTCCTTGCAATCCAAGCTTAATTCAGACCATCCAATATTCATTTGTGGACCTCAAGCAATGATTTCATAGGCCTGTGCGCGCCCATGCACACTTGCATCACCATTTGCCAAAATTGGAAAGTGATTTGAAGTGTGCAATTATCAACTGTTTTGGCTATAAATAGAGCTTCAATTGCTCAGAAATGGACACACATTCGCGCCAGCTTTGATCCCCCTTCTCAAATCCTCACTTTGCAAAGGATAATCCTGAAAAATTCTCTTGAATTTGAGGTTGAATTTCCACAGTTTTGAAATTCAAATCTCCAGGAATCCACAACCTCTTAACCATCTAATCCTTCTCCTGCAAGCAAGTGGAGTGAGATCAAGCACAAGCAAGATCAAGATCAGTTGAATCCAGACCTCCATTGAAGGTATTTTCCAGAAATTTTGAACTCTTCGATTCTCTCAAATTCTTGCTCAATTCTATTGATTCTTTGGTTGACTAAAGTCCTACCAATATAGGCAAGAAGATTGAGTTACTTTGAGGCCAAATCGAAGCAACTCAGTACATGTACCTCAAATTTCAACTCCATGTATCTCTTAATATACTTGGAGTTAGAGTAAATTGAGGTCAGATTCGAGCTCAGTGCCATTTTTTCTTTAAGATCATGTCCTTGTTTTTCATTTTGGTGATGGTTGATGGTGGACCAGTCCGGTGAGGTCCATCGGAGAAGACGACCGGAGCTCTGGCTCCGGTGATGCGTTGGCAAGTATCTAAACCACATGATCCATTCTGAATTAAAATTATTTTTTGGATTATTATTAATATTTTTCATGAATTAATAGATTTTGCATTTGTTTTTAATGGTTTAAAAATATTTTTAAATTTCCAAAAATTATGAAATTTTTTCTCCAAGGTCCTTTGACCTAGGTTGACCTATGATAAATCTCATGGCCATTTCTTTGGTGTTTTGATGAGATTTTAGGAATTGGACAAACCATATTTAATTTAAATGCACTATTTTAATATTTTTAATTTGAATAAATGCCAAATAAATTTGTTGACCAATTGTGATGACTTTGTTTGTGGTTGACTCTTGTTGTTGGGCCTTGGTCAAGGTTGATTTGACTTTGTCAAATTAATATCATTGGATTTAGGGGATTGATGGAATGTACATTCTACCTCCCAAAATGAATGAATGATATTAATTTGGTAAAAGTCCTCCTTTGACCAATTTGTGATTTCATTCATCCCCCTCCCACTTCATCTCATTCCTCTTCTTCATTCATTCATTCCATTTGGCCTATGACATCTCAAAGTCCTAATACTAGTTGATTGAAAAATTGACATGAGTATGGATGGGATTAGGCCACACCTTTTGCATATTATTTTTGTGTGTGGTATGTTTCATGAGCATAGTCCATTATACTATGTCTCTAACATGCATTAACACCAAAATTCCATTGCCCGACCTCAAATAGTTGTGACTTCTACATAAGTCCAATTACGATTGCTTAACATAGCGCTAAATTTCTGACATAAAAGGCATAAGCATTCTAGTTAGTGAGATTGTAAGTCTCCCCTCTTTCATGGTATTGTGTGGAAACTTGGCCTTCTTTCCTTCCTTTGGAAGATGTTTTGGTCCAAGGACCCATGCTTGTGATAAGTGGGTTGAGTATTCTCCAAAGAATGTCTTAAAAAGTAAAAGCAAAACAATACTAACTTCTAACCTACTAACTACTAACTTTTAATTTAAAACTTTTACTTTAATGCAATTGACTTTTAACACTTTATTTCATTTGCCATTGTTCATATCATTCTAGTTGTTTATGTTAATGTAATTTTCACTTTGTCCATTTGGACCATAGTGTGTGATATATATTGTTTGTGTATACTTTTCTTGTTTGTGTGGTCTTTGACCATTAATGTACATAATAATAACAAAAACCCTAAAAAAACTTTTGAGTGGACTGTTGGCTTGGTCTTGGACAAATGGACTTAGAATCTAGGCAACCTTCCTATGCTAAAGGACTTGGCCAATGCCAACTTGTTGAAGAACCAAGTGCTTGCAATTTGAAATTCATCTGATACATCTTTGAAGACATCTGTGAGTTCATATACAACATGATCATTGTGAAGCTGTTATTTTGAACCTGTAATTTGTGGAATTCATCTGTTACATGGGCTATTTTGAAGAAGACCATGGAATGGCTAAAGCTTGGATGTGGCCATCTTTATTTGATGCCTTGCTCTTCAAGATAATATAATTGTGCATTTGTGTATTGCTTGATTCTAAAAAGTCCAAGGGAATTCTGGGTTTCTATTGACATTTTTGTCTATTGGATTGCTGCCCATTTGGTAAAATCTTTTCAACTCTAAAATTTTAAATTTTGTGCATAGGGTAGTCTCTTCATCTTCTCCCCATTTCTTTAATTTCAAAATATCTCCCTCCATTTTTTTCAAAATATCTCCCTCCATTTTTTTCAAAATATTCTTTGTGTGAACTACTTTTGTTCTAAACTTTGACCACTTTTGCAAAAAGATAGAAACTTTGACCTTATGCCATTGCATTTTCAAACTTCTTTTCTTAAATCAAACTTGTGAATAAACTTAACTATACTTGACCTAAACTTTCAAAAATCCAAAAAGAAGTAACACATTCAAACCATTTTTAGGCCTTTGTACCTCTCAAACTTAAATTTTGTTAAAATCAATGCATCCATTTTGAAATTTGTATCACGAACTACGAGGTTTTGATCCCTCATTTTTATGTTGGTACGTAGGCACAAGTCCGAAAGTCTTGTCAAACATAAAAATATAATTCATGAATTCTTTTCTCATCCCCCCATTCTATTTGTTTGTAAACATCACTCTGTACAAAATATATATGCACACAAAAAGGGCTCCCTAGGAGTACCTAGGACACTTTGGGTGCTAACACCTTCCCTCTGTGTAACCAACCCCCTTACCTGTGATCTTTGATTTTTATTAGTTTTTATTTGAAAACTTCTTACTTTTTGAGTTTTGTTCGTACTTTTTCCCTTTTCCCTTGAAAACAATAAAAGCGCGGTGGCGACTCTTGTTATTTGATCTCTAGATTGTCAATAGCTTGATGATCATGAATTTCCCGCTACAGGAGGCGAAGGTTAAAATCTTCATGTCGACTCAGTAGAATGGGCTTAAATAATAACATAGAAACAAGTTTTGGTCCCTAAGAGACCTCATGATGCATATGATATGAATGCAATAGTAAATTCTCTGTGGGGGAAATATTGCCACAAAGGAAAAGAAATTAGAGAGACCGAAAGTCCGCAGGAGATAATGTATTCCTTAAGGAAAACTCACTAGGGAGACAGAGGCTCTGGGGGAAAAAGGAGTTATGCGTAGGCCAGGGTACGACTTAAAACTGCCGGGGGACTAGAGGAATTCCATACAAACATGGAAAAGACTCAGCCGGGGAACAACAACATCTGCAGGGGATACGAGTAAGTCAAGATAAAACTGAAATACTTGAATCATGCAGGGAAAGCGATTTCACTAAGGAAAAACGCATTCAACTTAACTGGGGAAGAAATAAACTTCAACACAGGAGGAGTAGAAATCTATTATCTACTACCTGTTACTGGGTGAGGAGATAATAAAGATCTGACAAAGAGAACATCTGTCATCGGTTAGGATGAACATATCAAGGATGACTCGCTGGGAAATGCTAGGAGGGAGTATTCATTACCGGTTACTGGGTAAGAATAACCTTGCTGGGAAAACTGCAGAAAATAGGATTTACAACTACCGGTTACTGGGCAGAAGACCAAAGATGAGAATATCCGTCATTGGTTAGGATGAACATATCAAGGATAAACTCAACAGGGAAGAAAATCTGTCATCGGTTAAGATGAACATATCAAGGATAAACTTTCTTGGGATTGTCAAAGAGGATACCCGTCATCGGTTAAGATGAACATATCAGGGATAAACCAACTGAACAAGAAGTAGGAATTACATCTATCAAATGCTGGATAGAAGACCATCAAAGAGAAAATCTGTCACCGGTTAAGATGAACATATCAAGGATAGACTCTGTGAGGAGAGAAAATAGGAATTACATTTATCAGTCACTGGATAGAAGACCATCAAAGAGAAAATCCGTCACCGGTTAAGATGAACATATCAAGGATAGACTCTACGGGAAAAAGTAGGGTTTACAACTACCGATTACTGGGTAGAATACCATAAAAAGAAGGAAACCCGTCATCGGTTAGGATGAACATATCAAGGATTAACTCTCTAGGGAACACAATAGGGATTACAACTACCTTTTTACTGGGTAGAACACCAAAGGTGAGAATATTCGTCATCGCTTAGGATGAACATATCAAGGATAAACTCAGGAAGGGGAGAGAAAGATATCCGTCACCGATTAAGATGAACATATCAAGGATATACTTCCTGGGGAATCAGGAACAAATGAATCCATTGGGAATTCCACTATTGGGAAAACAGGGGTACTTTTTCCGGGTATTAGGCAAGAAGTAACAAACTGTATACTAAGAAGAATATTACCAGTTACTGGGTAATAATCTCTTAGGAGACTCAAAGCATCTATCTAGGTAGGAGCTAGAAAGAAATAGTCAATCAAGACTCAACCCATTAAGGACATATCTCAAGGAGAGTGATTACATCCAAATAATTAGCTGGAAAGGAAACTGAAGTAATAATCATCCACGAGGAACAACTCAGTGGGGAAGAGGAGAAAGGTTAAAATCTTTCTGCCTAAAGGGCTGACACTCTACAATTAAGGGAGGACATACACCGAACTCGTATGGGGATAAAGTACCGCCATATAGAGAATGAGAATCTCAAATCCACAAATCAATCGAATATGATGGTGCCAATATGCAAATTATGAAATTATATGAATGTACATGTATCTGTATATACATATATATATATATATATATATATATATATATATATATATATATATATATATATATATATATATGATGATTATGCTGACAACACGATCACGAAGGATACAAAGGTGTCACAAAGAAATTGAATCATCGATACAATCCTCGGTCAATCCACAAAAAGAGGGAGACAACTGTTGGAGAACAAAGAAATCAACAAACCAAAGGCTCAAATCTAGCCGAGGGAGGAGATCTGCTGAGGAGAGGCGAAGTTATCGAGTCTCTAGGGAATTTTAGGTCAAGACCATATCAAATGGGAGACAACCATACAGAAGATAAACACAAATAGTTGTTCAGAAACCAGGAGGAAACTCTGACTGGGAGCGAGTCGGATGGCGACTGGTGGGGAAACCAACACGATCTACTGGGGAAACATCTTACTCTACTGAAGATCAACTCTGCTGAAGAAACGTGAACTCCGTTGGGGAATACAGAAACACTGCCGGGGAAATAACACGCCGCAAGGTACTGAATCAACCAACTTAGCCGGGGAAAAGAATCGGAACTCTGCTAGGGAACAAACACTTCGCAGGGGAACCAGATCAACATAAACAACTAGGGATACCTGAAGGGTTAACTTCTTGGGGAACCTCTGATGTTTAACACTTAAGGACTTGCTGCTCTTTGAAGTGTTGTTGGTACTTCCTTTTAATTGCTTTGAAAATTTCTTGTTTTTATATGTTTTTTTTTAGAAAAAATGATTTTGATTAAAAATTTTAATGATCATAAGAAAATTTAAACTATTGGCTGAAGTAAATAAGAGTAGAAACAATTGGACAAAAGCTCAACTTTATTTAATGGAATGGTAGTCTGTAAATGACAAGACTCCATAGATTTTTACACAGTTGAAAATGGTAATTTACATGGAAAAAGGTTACTTTGAATACAAATGATCCTTAATCCTTCTACCAACTCTTGATATCCACTGTGCTCTTGACCGCTGTTGGGATGATGAATCAACGTCAACCCTTGTGCTCAACAAAGTCTTTCCAAAATTAGAGGATCAGCAGACTGCAGTTACTTGCCATAATCCCTAATTTTTGCATAAGTTTCCCCAAGGTGGGGTACTCAACTTATTGGGAAATTCTTTCTGTTTTTATGTCTCTAATTTTTTCCTGGATCGCCCTTTCGGGTTTTCAATCCACCGAGACGCTCATTTTTGCCTAAGCCGCCTGTTCGGGTTTTCAACTTAGCGAGCTGTTCTTTTTTTCTTTTTAGGCGAAGTATTTCTTGAATGCATCTGCGTTCACAGGACGAGTGAACTCTTCACCATCCATAGTTGTAAGAATCAAAGCATCGCCTGAAAAGGCTCTCTTAACAACATATGTGCCTTCATAATTAGGATTCCATTTCCCCCTAGAATCTGGTTTGAACGACAGGATCTTCTTGAGCACAAGGTCACCTTCTCTAAACACACGAGGTCAGACCTTCTTATCAAAAGCTTTCTTCATTCACTGCTGATATAACTGACCATGACACATGGCAGTCAATCTCTTCTCCTAGTCTGACACCATTCAACCTCAGTCAACTTGGCTTCCATGAGCATGCATAATGAAGGAATCTCAACCTCTACAGGGAGCACTGCTTCCTGTAACACCCTTCTAAATACCCCAAAATATTATAAATAAAATAACAATATATTCATCAGAGTAATTATGCCCCGAAGGGTGTCACACAAAATATTCACACCGTTCAACAATATAGAGGTCATGCTCTTTTATTAATTTAAAACTTAAGCAATTGCATAAAACACAGCGGATATAATTTCATCAATCATGTAAAACATTACATGATAAATGGTTCTCAACCAACAATAAAACATTCGAAACAAGTTAAGACAACCCATCCCGATGTTACATCTATCAGAGCACGACCCACTACGGAGACTACACTAGACTCCATAGCACTAGCTTCTACTCAACTCACTGCTCGTTACCTGAAAAATAGTTGTAAGGGTGAGTTCCTCAATCAATATAATAAGCATTATAGAACAACATGTAATGCTAAGTAAATAACACATCAATTCACCCTAACCAGACTACGCATTCAGCAACGGCAATATCCATCCAACCATCATATTCAACATAAAAAATCTCAATCATATTCAACATTAACCACACAACACACAACACACATATGATACTGGAATACATCCATTCATATCATATGCCATACGTTCATTATGCAATGAGACTCTTATGCATGCGGTACCGACTATGTTGTGAACATATAGTTCAACCTCACCGTCCAAATCCAGGCACGGCTACCAAGCTCACTAGTCCCACTCATTTGAGACATAGTGACTCACTCACTAATTCCTCACCATGGGAATTAGCTACCACCCCAAATGGGCCATGATATGCACGCTAATCACCTAGCATGCAAACAACAACAACAACAATCAACATGATTTACTCACTAATTCCTCACCATGGGAATTAGCTACCACCCGAAGGCCACAATAAGCATGCTAATCACCTAGCAATGCAACATCAACGATAATCAAGAATAGACACATGCTCATACTCTAAGCCATAGAATAGTCTATTCACAATTGCATACATTCACAACATCATGTATACCATTCCACATTATCAACACAATTTATCACAAAAGCATATTATATCATGCCAAACAACAACCACAACATTAGCACACTCTACTAATGTCTATACTGCTCAAAACAGCGGGAATTAATCCCTATTACGTCATAGGCCAACATAGGCCAACCCTCAATTAGGCACACAACATTAAAATTAACATTTTTCCACTCTGCAACAGCGTTAACCGGTTAACGCCCTGGGTTAACCGGTTAACGCAGCACAACACGCCTTCTGTCTCAAAATTTAACAGTGTTAACCGGTTAACGCCCTGGGTTAACCGGTTAACGCAGCACAAACAGCCATATATCAGAAATCACAACAGTGTTAACCGGTTAACACCCTGGGTTAACCGGTTAACGCAGACAAAACAGCACATTTTCACAATTCAACACAGTGTTAACCGGTTAACACCCTGGGTTAACCGGTTAACGCAAGACAGAAGCTGTTCCTGCGCTAACTCAAAGGCAGAATGCAGAATTCTCCGCATTTTCCGCCGTTGGAGGACTTCCGGACCTCCGAATCCGATTCCGTAAAAAGCTATACGATCGGGAAATTACAACAGACTCAATTACCGATTAAATTTCAACTTCTAACACGGTTCATCCAACAAAATTTCAGCATTTACAATTCCCAATTAGGGTCAATCGACAGCTTATCACTACCCATGACATATTATCCCCCAATACCCATTAATCGACGATAAACCCCCCTTACCTTAACAATCCGGCAAAATCTTTGAGCTTCAAGCTTTCGTTCTCCAACCTTCGCTCTTCAGCTCCTCTTCTCTGCCCTTTTCCCTTTTCACGATCGTTCTCTGTTTCACGTAAAAACCTTTTCTTACCAAATGGGATATTTCCCTAAATCCAACTTATATATTTTCCAAAATAATAATCCAATAATAATAATAATAAAATTTCCAATTATTTAATTAAATTAATAAATAAATTATTAACTCAATTTAAATAATTATTTTATTATTATCGGGGTGTTACAACTCTCCCCCACTAAAAGAGTTTTCGTCCTCGAAAACATACCTCAAGCGAATAACTCCGGATAAGACTCTTTCATCTGACTCTCAAGTTCCCAAGTCACATTGCCACCTGCTGGTCCTCCCCAAGCTACCTTCACCAAGGCAATCTCTTTACCCCGCAACTGCTTCAACTCTCGATCCTCAATCCTCATAGGTGATGTTTCCACAGTCAGGTTATCTCTCACCTGTACATCATCTACTTGGACAACATGCGACGGATCATGAATGTACCTCCTCAACTGAGACACATGAAAGACCTCATGCAAATTCGCAAGCGACGGCGGTAAAGCGATACGATAGGCTACCTCTCCTACCCTCTCCAAAATCTGATAAGGACCAATAAATCGAGGTGTCAACTTCTTCGACTTCAAGGCTCGACCAACACCAGTTATCGGAGTGACGCGAAGAAACACATGATCTCCCTCTTGGAACTCAAGTGACTTCCTCCTCTTATCATGATAACTCTTCTGACGACTCTGAGCAATTCTCATCTTATCCTGAATCATCTTAATCTTTTCCGTAGTTTGTTGAACAATCTCCGGTCCAACTACAGCACTCTCACCGGACTCATACCAACATAAAGGTGTCCGACATCTCCTACCATACAAAGCTTCAAACGGTGCCATACCAATACTCGAATGAAAACTATTGTTGTAGGTAAACTCAATCAAAGGCAAATAACAATCCCACGCACCTCCTTTTTCCAAAACACAAGCTCTCAAAAGATCCTCTAGTGACTGAATCGTCCTCTCAGTCTGACCATCAGTCTGCGGATGATATGCAGAACTCAATCTCAGCTTAGTTCCCAAAGCCTTCTGCAAACCTTCCCAGAACTTCGATGTAAATCTAGGATCTCTGTCCGAAACAATACTAGACGGAATACCATGCAAACTTACAATCTTCTCAATATACAACTCAGCTAGTCTCTCTAACGGATAATCCATTCTGATCGGAATGAAATGAGCCGACTTTGTTAATCTGTCCACAATCACCCAAATAGCCTCAAAATTCTTATTTGTCCTTGGTAAACCAGAAACAAAATCCATACTGATACTATCCCACTTCCACTCTGGAATAGCCAACGGTTGCATTAGCCCAGACGGCTTCTGATGCTCAATCTTTGACTTCTGACAAGTCAAACAAGAATAAACAAAACTCGCAATTTCTCTTTTCATTCCCGGCCACCAAAATAACCTTTTCAAATCATGATACATCTTCGTAGCTCCAGGATGAATACTCAACCCACTACGATGTCCTTCCTCCAGAATACTCTTCTTAAGCTCAGTAACATCCGGAATACACACCCGACTACCAAATCTCAAAACACCATTCTCATCAACTCTGAATTCACCACCTTGACCTTGATTCACTAAAGTCAACTTATCAACCAAAAGCATATCAGATTTCTGACCCTCTCTGATCTCCCCCAGAATACCACTCGTTAATTTCAACATTCCCAATTTAACACTATTGTGAGTACTCTCACACACCAAACTCAAGTCTCTAAATTGCTCAATTAAATCCAATTCCTTAACCATTAACATAGACATATGTAATGACTTCCGACTCAACGCATCAGCCACTACATTTGCTTTACCCGGATGGTAATTCAAACCAAAGTCATAATCCTTCAGAAACTCTAACCATCTTCTCTGTCTCATATTCAGCTCTTTCTGATCAAACAAATACTTTAAACTCTTATGGTCACTGAAAACCTCAAATCTCGACCCGTACAAATAATGCCTCCACAACTTCAGAACAAATACCACAGCTGCCAATTCTAAATCGTGTGTAGGATAGTTCCTCTCATGAACCCTCAGCTGTCTCGAAGCATAAGCTATAACCTGCTTATTCTGCATCAACACACCACCTAAACCCAACAATGAAGCATCACAGTAAACTTCAAACGATTCCGATGAACTCGGTAATATCAGAATAGGAGCAGTAGTCAACCTTCTCTTCAACTCTTGGAAACCCTCTTCACATTTTGAGTCCCAAACAAACGCTTGCCCCTTTCTAGTTAACATTGTCAACGGTAACGCCAACTTAGAAAATCCCTCAATGAACTTCCTATAATAACCCGCCAATCCAAGGAAACTTCGAATCTCCGCAACAGACTTAGGAGCTTCCCACTTAGACACCGCTTCTATCTTAGAAGGATCAACAGCAACACCACCTCTGGAAATCACATGACCAAGAAAACTCACTTCTTCTAACCAAAATTCACACTTAGAGAGTTTAGCAAATAACTGCTTTTCTCGCAGCACTCCTAAAACCACTCTCAAATGCTCAGCATGCTCTTCTTCAGATTTCGAATACACCAAAATGTCATCAATAAACACCACCACAAACTGATCCAAGTATGGATGGAAAATCCTATTCATGTACTCCATAAATACTCCAGGTGCATTAGTCACACCAAAAGGCATTACAGAATACTCATAATGTCCATACCTCGTTCTGAAAGCAGTCTTCTGAATATCCTCAGTTTTCACACGTATCTGATGATACCCAGATCTCAAATCTATCTTGCTGAACACACTCGCACCAACCAACTGATCCATCAAATCATCAATCCTCGGCAAAGGATACCGATTCTTGATCGTCACTTTATTCAGTTGCCTGTAGTCCACACACAACCTCATAGTACCTTCCTTCTTCTTAACCAACAACACTGGTGCACCCCACGGTGACACACTTGGACGAATAAATTTCTTATTCAACAGATCTTCCAACTGACTCTTCAACTCCGTTAACTCAACAGCAGACATACGGTACGGAGCCATCGATATCGGCCTAGTACCAGGTACCAAATCAATCGAGAACTCAACTTCACGCTCTGGCGGTAATTCATTCACTTCTTCAGGAAACACATCAGGAAAATCACACACCACTGCTAGATCGCCAATCACCAGTTTATCTTTAGCCTCCAAAGTCGCTAACAGCATAAACAACTCTGCCCCATCTGCCACTTCCTCATTCACTTGCCTGGCTGATAAAAACAAACTCTTTCCCTCTTCAATCTCAGGAAATATCACAGTCTTATCAAAACAATTGATAGAAACCCGGTTAAACACCAACCAGTTCATACCCAAGATAACGTCAATCTGCACTAATGGAAGACACACAAGGTCTATCCCAAAATCTCTACCAAAAATATTCAAAGGACAACTCAAACAAACCGAAGTAGTAGTCACTGAACCCTTTGCAGGAGTATCAATCACCATACTTCCACGCATCTCAGATATCTCTAACTTAAGTCTCACAGCACAATCCACAGATATAAAAGAATGAGTAGCACCTGTGTCAATAATAGCTATAAGAGGAAAGCCATTAATATAACACGTACCTCTGATCAACCGATCATCTGCAAAAGTCTCAGAACCTGATAGAGCAAAAACCTTGCCTCCTGACTGATTCTCCTTCTTCGGCTTAGGACACTGGGGACTGATATGACCCACCTCTCCACAGTTGAAGCAAGTCACAGTCTTCAACCGGCAATCTGCAGCCAAATGGCCACCTTTTCCACATTTGAAACACTTCTTCTCATTACTGGTACACTCATGGATACGATGTCCAGCCTGACCACATCTGTAACACTTAGCAGGAGCACTAGAATCTCCTCCACTAGGCCTCTTCATTCCACTCTGCCTCTGAAAACCTTTGCCAGCTGCATAAGGTTTCCCACGATCAACCTGATTCTTACCCTTCCTATCAACCCTCAGCTGATAGCTCTCTGCTCTGGCTTTGGAATCCTGTTCAAAAATCCTGCAACAGTCAACCAAATCAGAAAACACTCTAATCCTCTGATATCCAATAGCCTGTTTGATCTCGGGACGCAACCCATTCTCAAACTTCACACATTTCGAAAATTCTCCAACAGCCTCATTATAGGGAGTATAGTACTTTGACAGCTCTGTGAACTTCGCAGCATACTCAGTAACAGTCCTGTTACCCTGCTTCAATTCCAAAAACTCTATCTCTTTCTTTCCTCTGACATCTTCTGGAAAATACTTTCTCAGGAACCTTTCCCTGAACACAGCCCAAGTGATCTCAGTATTCCCAGCAGATTCCAACTCAGTGCGGGTAGCAACCCACCAATCATCAGCTTCTTCTGACAGCATATGTGTACCGAACCTGACCTTCTGGTTATCAGCACACTCAGTTACTCTGAAGATCCTCTCGATCTCCTTCAACCACTTCTGAGCACCATCTGGATCGTATGCTCCCTTGAACATTGGAGGACTGTTCTTCTGGAACTCACTCAGTTGACGAGCAGCTCCCATTCCCATAACATTCTGATTTCCTCCAAGTACTCCAGCTAGCATACCCAGAGCCTCAGCAATTGCAGCATCATCTCTACCTCTTCCAGCCATCTCTATTCTGAAAACCCAAACAAACTGAAACAATAAGTACTGATAGGTTACTCAACACCTATACCGTACAGGGAAACAGAAAATTTACGACTCGACTCGACCGACTATGCTCTGATACCACTAATGTAACACCCTTCTAAATACCCCAAAATATTATAATTAAAATAACAATATATTCATCAGAGTAATTATGCCCCGAAGGGTGTCACACAAAATATTCACACCGTTCAACAATATAGAGGTCATGCTCTTTTATTAATTTAAAACTTAAGCAATTGCATAAAACACAGCGGATATAATTTCATCAATCATGTAAAACATTACATGATAAATGGTTCTCAACCAACAATAAAACATTCGAAACAAGTTAAGACAACCCATCCCGATGTTACATCTATCAGAGCACGACCCACTACGGAGACTACACTAGACTCCATAGCACTAGCTTCTACTCAACTCACTGCTCGTTACCTGAAAAATAGTTGTAAGGGTGAGTTCCTCAATCAATATAATAAGCATTATAGAACAACATGTAATGCTAAGTAAATAACACATCAATTCACCCTAACCAGACTACGCATTCAGCAACGGCAATATCCATCCAACCATCATATTCAACATAAAAAATCTCAATCATATTCAACATTAACCACACAACACACAACACACATATGATACTGGAATACATCCATTCATATCATATGCCATACGTTCATTATGCAATGAGACTCTTATGCATGCGGTACCGACTATGTTGTGAACATATAGTTCAACCTCACCGTCCAAATCCAGGCACGGCTACCAAGCTCACTAGTCCCACTCATTTGAGACATAGTGACTCACTCACTAATTCCTCACCATGGGAATTAGCTACCACCCCAAATGGGCCATGATATGCACGCTAATCACCTAGCATGCAAACAACAACAACAACAATCAACATGATTTACTCACTAATTCCTCACCATGGGAATTAGCTACCACCCGAAGGCCACAATAAGCATGCTAATCACCTAGCAATGCAACATCAACGATAATCAAGAATAGACACATGCTCATACTCTAAGCCATAGAATAGTCTATTCACAATTGCATACATTCACAACATCATGTATACCATTCCACATTATCAACACAATTTATCACAAAAGCATATTATATCATGCCAAACAACAACCACAACATTAGCACACTCTACTAATGTCTATACTGCTCAAAACAGCGGGAATTAATCCCTATTACGTCATAGGCCAACATAGGCCAACCCTCAATTAGGCACACAACATTAAAATTAACATTTTTCCACTCTGCAACAGCGTTAACCGGTTAACGCCCTGGGTTAACCGGTTAACGCAGCACAACACGCCTTCTGTCTCAAAATTTAACAGTGTTAACCGGTTAACGCCCTGGGTTAACCGGTTAACGCAGCACAAACAGCCATATATCAGAAATCACAACAGTGTTAACCGGTTAACACCCTGGGTTAACCGGTTAACGCAGACAAAACAGCACATTTTCACAATTCAACACAGTGTTAACCGGTTAACACCCTGGGTTAACCGGTTAACGCAAGACAGAAGCTGTTCCTGCGCTAACTCAAAGGCAGAATGCAGAATTCTCCGCATTTTCCGCCGTTGGAGGACTTCCGGACCTCCGAATCCGATTCCGTAAAAAGCTATACGATCGGGAAATTACAACAGACTCAATTACCGATTAAATTTCAACTTCTAACACGGTTCATCCAACAAAATTTCAGCATTTACAATTCCCAATTAGGGTCAATCGACAGCTTATCACTACCCATGACATATTATCCCCCAATACCCATTAATCGACGATAAACCCCCCTTACCTTAACAATCCGGCAAAATCTTTGAGCTTCAAGCTTTCGTTCTCCAACCTTCGCTCTTCAGCTCCTCTTCTCTGCCCTTTTCCCTTTTCACGATCGTTCTCTGTTTCACGTAAAAACCTTTTCTTACCAAATGGGATATTTCCCTAAATCCAACTTATATATTTTCCAAAATAATAATCCAATAATAATAATAATAAAATTTCCAATTATTTAATTAAATTAATAAATAAATTATTAACTCAATTTAAATAATTATTTTATTATTATCGGGGTGTTACAACTCTCCCCCACTAAAAGAGTTTTCGTCCTCGAAAACATACCTCAAGCGAATAACTCCGGATAAGACTCTTTCATCTGACTCTCAAGTTCCCAAGTCACATTGCCACCTGCTGGTCCTCCCCAAGCTACCTTCACCAAGGCAATCTCTTTACCCCGCAACTGCTTCAACTCTCGATCCTCAATCCTCATAGGTGATGTTTCCACAGTCAGGTTATCTCTCACCTGTACATCATCTACTTGGACAACATGCGACGGATCATGAATGTACCTCCTCAACTGAGACACATGAAAGACCTCATGCAAATTCGCAAGCGACGACGGTAAAGCGATACGATAGGCTACCTCTCCTACCCTCTCCAAAATCTGATAAGGACCAATAAATCGAGGTGTCAACTTCTTCGACTTCAAGGCTCGACCAACACCAGTTATCGGAGTGACGCGAAGAAACACATGATCTCCCTCTTGGAACTCAAGTGACTTCCTCCTCTTATCATGATAACTCTTCTGACGACTCTGAGCAATTCTCATCTTATCCTGAATCATCTTAATCTTTTCCGTAGTTTGTTGAACAATCTCCGGTCCAACTACAGCACTCTCACCGGACTCATACCAACATAAAGGTGTCCGACATCTCCTACCATACAAAGCTTCAAACGGTGCCATACCAATACTCGAATGAAAACTATTGTTGTAGGTAAACTCAATCAAAGGCAAATAACAATCCCACGCACCTCCTTTTTCCAAAACACAAGCTCTCAAAAGATCCTCTAGTGACTGAATCGTCCTCTCAGTCTGACCATCAGTCTGCGGATGATATGCAGAACTCAATCTCAGCTTAGTTCCCAAAGCCTTCTGCAAACCTTCCCAGAACTTCGATGTAAATCTAGGATCTCTGTCCGAAACAATACTAGACGGAATACCATGCAAACTTACAATCTTCTCAATATACAACTCAGCTAGTCTCTCTAACGGATAATCCATTCTGATCGGAATGAAATGAGCCGACTTTGTTAATCTGTCCACAATCACCCAAATAGCCTCAAAATTCTTATTTGTCCTTGGTAAACCAGAAACAAAATCCATACTGATACTATCCCACTTCCACTCTGGAATAGCCAACGGTTGCATTAGCCCAGACGGCTTCTGATGCTCAATCTTTGACTTCTGACAAGTCAAACAAGAATAAACAAAACTCGCAATTTCTCTTTTCATTCCCGGCCACCAAAATAACCTTTTCAAATCATGATACATCTTCGTAGCTCCAGGATGAATACTCAACCCACTACGATGTCCTTCCTCCAGAATACTCTTCTTAAGCTCAGTAACATCCGGAATACACACCCGACTACCAAATCTCAAAACACCATTCTCATCAACTCTGAATTCACCACCTTGACCTTGATTCACTAAAGTCAACTTATCAACCAAAAGCATATCAGATTTCTGACCCTCTCAGGATGCGTTCTTCTCAATTTTTGCTTGACTGGCGGGCATTTTGGCTTCAACGGCGATCTATGCTCCACAATATCAGAATCAAACCAGGCATGTCTTGATAGGACCAAGCAAACACATCTGAATACTCTCGAAGAAGATCAATCAACCCCTTCTTGACATCTGGACACAGTCAAGACCCAATCTTGACTTCCTTTACATCACCCTCGGAACCCAAGTTGACTAACTGAATCTGCTCTTCGAACGGTTGAATGGTCTTTTCATCTTGCTCAAGAAGACGAGATAATTCATCACTCACTTCTATATCACTTTCCTCATCGGCTTCAAACACAGGGAATTTAAAATTTGGAGAAGGAGAAGGATCATTATATTCAATGGGGTTAGGAACCAACCTGCATAATGATTTGATATTTTGATTTTAGAGAAGTGAATTTGTGACCAAATATTATGCAGATGGATAATTATATTGTTTATTTTTGTTTTTTGTGATTACCCTTTTCAGAATAAAGCAAAAAATAAAAACAAAACATCATAGATGTGGATGAATAAAATTAACTTTATTAATGATCAATTTGAAAATGCCCAAACAATGTTCACTTCTCCCTTAGGCATAGGAGAAGGATTTTAAAAACATATAAAAGCAATTACTTAAATAGATGAAAAATAACAGGAATATCAACAGCAGTCCAATTGTTGCAAGCCTTTCCATGCGTCACAAAATTGGTGTAGTCTTCCTCTTCGTCATCCTCTAGCATAATAACTAAGTTTTGTTCATTGCCATGAATGAACCCTCCGCTACGGAAGCTAAGTTGCATATCTTCAGTCCTTGCAGTTGATGAATCTTCCTGGAACCCCAAACCGGTTCTGCCTTTGTTGTCGGAGACCTCTACCATGCGCCCTCACTGATCAACGTTGCCTTCTCCGACAATCTTCTTGGCATCTTTCAATAAGGACATAAGTGCCCCAACTCTCTTTTCAGCGGAAATAGATAAGGCCTGGAACGGATTTCCAACCTCATCCTCAGCTTCAACATAAGACAAAGATGACAGGTGGCTAACCAACAACGCCTTCTCCCCGCCAACGATTACAAGTTTTCCATTCTTCACAAATTTGAGCTTTTGATGCAATGTGGAGGTAACAACTCCTGCCTCATGAATCCATGGCCTTCCCAATAAGAAACTGTAGGTTGGGTGGATACCCATTACTTGAAAAGTAATTTGAAAATCACTCGGACCTATCTTAACTGGAAGGTCCATTTCACCAATAACCGTTTTGCGTGAACCGTCAACGGCCTTGACGATTACACCACTATACCTCATAGGCGCTCCTTGGTATGATAGCTTTGACAGAGTTGACTTCGACAACATATTCAGTGATGACCCGGTGTCAACAAGCATATTTGACAAAGCATCCTCTTTGCAATTCATAGAAATGTGCAAAACCAGATTGTGATTTCTTCCCACCCCAGGGAGTTCTTCATCACAGAAGCTAACATTATTGCAAGAACTGATGTTAGCTATAATATGGTCGAATTGATCCACTATAACATCATGTTCTACATATGCTTGTTCTAGAACTCTCTGCAGTGCTTCTCTGTGCGCTTTAGAATTCATGAGCAGAGACAACACTGAGATTTTTGAGGGGGTTTGGAGAAGCTGCTCTACCACATTAAACTCATTCCTTTTGATCAAACGAAGTACCTCATCATCATCGTTAGCCTTCAAATCGTTGGATTCACCAGACTTACACTTTGAAGCACCGACTGGATCTACAATAGGAACTTCTACCCTCTTTCCAACAACTGATTCTTCCTTATCCTTTGGGAACACCGGCCCAAACACACGACCACTGCGGGTCACCTTGGTAACATCAACAATGCTCACCACAGAGCTAGTCGTAGGTAACGGGACCTCTTAACCACCTTCTATCATTGTAGCATTATACTGATACGGCACAACTTTATCAGATGAATACGGGACTGGGTCTGCTAATCGTATAACCAACAACGATACTGATCTATTACTGACATTGTTATTTTTGCCGCTATCGTACTAGATTACCAATCTTTCTGGCTGCTTGAAAATGGGCACTATGACATTTACATCGTCATCTACATGACGAGTTTGAACAATTTGAATCACGCCTTCATCCATCAGTCGCTGGATGTCCCTTTTCACAACTCCGCAACCCCTTAAATTAATGCTGCAAACAACACAACCATCATGGTCATGCTCGCAATCACCTACCAAACAAATATCCTTATGCATCTGCGCCAAGGATCTCCAGATAAAACGCACATCAAAAACCTTAAACTCGCCAAGACAACCTGTAGGTGTTTAATTGGCTGCATTGTATGGTAAAACACTAGCTGGATTCTAATGTCTTGACTGATGTCATGACATGCTGTGAAGGTGTTTGTGTGACTGCATTGTAGGTTAGAATATCTAACTGTACTCTGATGTCTTGACTGATGTCATGACACACTTGATTAGTTTACTGCAGGATTAGCTAATACAGGATTTATTGAATGTCAAATTGGATGTGGTGACATTCATCCCTGTCAGCAGATACTGAGGAATAGAACAGTTGGTGTTCTGTTAAAGCTCAATATTCATTTCCAGTCTGGTTATCAAGGAAATACCAGACCTGGCATAAGGCCTACTTTCTGAATGTCAAACTGGATGTTATGACATTCATCATTGACAACATATACTGAACAATAGACAGAGTGGTGTTCTATTACACTTCAGTATATTTCTCAGTCTGTTCTTCAAAAGGATAACAGAACTGACTTAAGGCTAAATGTGTAAATGTCAAATTGGATGCTTTGACATGTATTAATGTAAGGTTCTACTGTAGAATGGACAGTTTGGTCCTGTACAATTCAGCAAACTTGTACAGTCTGTTTTCAGGAAAAACAGACTTAGCATATGGTCCTTGATGTCAAGCTGAATGTTGTGACATTCATTCCTGATAGCATATGCTAGATTGTAGGTTGTTTAATTTTTCTGTTTCAGCTTTTTCTCAGGCTATTCTTCAGGGATTCAACAGCTGAGAGAAAATCCAGGAAATCAACAACCAAGCTACATTTAATGAACCTAACAAATAGCCTATTTGTTAGTAACCTAGATGTGGAATTTAAGGGAACTCGCGTGACCTTAAATTTAGGAGAATACAAGTGCAAAGCCCAAGTACTACAATATAAAAAGTAGTCGTTCCTTCATTCAGAATTGGGGATTTTGAGGCGTGAAGATTTAGTGTGTCCATCATACTTCACTGCTGTATTTTTGTGAGTCTTGTATTAGACATATCTTGTAAACCAAGCTGTTATCTCGTAGATGATTACTTTGGTGTAGGGTGTTCATTGAGTTGTAAGTGTTGTGTCACTCTAAGCGTTTAAGCGTGAGTGCTGTGTATCTTGATTAAAGCTGTTAAGCACAATCAAGAATTGTTTGAAGTGTGACTTCAAAATTGTCTTTAATATTGATTAAAGGTAGTAATCACTGAGGTGATTGAGGAGGAGTGAGTAGGAACTCTGATCTTAGTGTAAGATTGAAATTGCATTGGGTAGGGATTAAGTGAAGAGTTGTAAACGGGTGAGTTTAGCTTTGAATTAATACTACTGATAGTGGATTTCCTCCCTGGCTTGGTAGCCCCCAGACGTAGGTCATGTTGGACTGAACTGGGTAAACAATTACTTGTGTTATTTACTGCACTTACTTTTAAGTTCTGCATAATTCTTGTCTATGCAGAATTGGATGTCATAACAACCCGTGTGACATTGAAAGTCTGATAACTAGAATTTCAATTGGCATCAGAGCAGGCACTCTGCCTGTTAATTTCTGGGTGAGATCTAGGGAAGTTACTTTCTAGTACCATGGACAAGGATATAGGACACTCAAATAGACCACCCATGTTGGATGGCTCTAACTATGATGACTGGAAGACTCGTATGATAGCCTTCTTAAGGTCTCTAGATAGCAAAGTCTGGAGAGATGTCAACAAAGAATGGGAACATCCAACGAAGACAGGTGAAGATGGAGTCAGTGTGCAAATTCTTGAAGAAGAATGGGACAAGGAGCAAGAGGCATTAGCCCTTGGAAATTCCAAGGCCTTGAATGCATTGTTCAATGGAATCAATAAGAACATCTTCAGGCTGGTACACCACTGTGAGCTAGCTAAGGAAGTTTGGGATACCCTCAAGATAACTCATGAAGGTACTTCCAAGGTGAAGATGTCCAAACTTCAGATGCTGACCACCAAGTTTGAAAATCTGAGGATGAAAGAGGATGAGACTATTCATGACTTTCACATGAATATTCTTGAAATTGCAAACACCTCTGGTGGATTAGGTGAGAAAATGGCTGAAGAGAAACTTGTAAGAAAGATTCTCAGGTCCTTGCCTAAGAGATTTGCTATCAAGGTCACAGCCATAGAGGAGGCTCAGGACATCTGCAATATGAAGGTGGATGAGCTCATTGGTTCTCTCCAAACCTTTGAAATGGGCTTGTGTGAGAATGCCGAAAAGAAAAACAAAAGCGTAGCTTTTGTATCTAATGCTGAAGAGGAGTCAGAAGCAGGATATACTGGAGGTGATGAAAGCATATCAGAAGCCTTAGCCATGCTTGGGAGACAGTTCAACAAGTTCGTGAAGAAGATTGATCAAAGAGGTAGACCTAATGTCAAGAACATCTCGTCTGACATCAAGAAAAGATCAACTTCTGAAGAAAAGTTCAACCAAGGCAAGGGAATCCAGTGTCATGGTTGTGAAGGGTATGGACACGTCAGAGCTGAATGCCCTACTTACCTCAAGATGCAAAAGAAGGGGCTAGCTATCACATGGTCTGAAGGAGATTCTGAAAGTGAATCTGAAGGAGAATCTGCTAAACATGTCACTGCACTAACCAGTGTTTGTGCCTCTGATGATGACTCAAGTGAAGATGAACTGACCTTTGATGAACTTGCTGCAGCGTATAAGAAGCTGTGTGTCACAAGTGCAGAAGTGCGTGTACAAGGAGAAAAGCAGAAGAAACTCATCAAGGAGCTGGAAGATGAGAGACAGAAGCATCTGACGGCCATAGAGGGTCTAAATGGTGAGATAACCCTGCTGACCTCCAAGCTGAATCAGATGACTAAATCCATCAGAATGATGAATAAAGGAACTGACACCTTGGAAGAGATCCTAAAGGTGGGACAGAAGTCTGGAACCACATCTGGTTTAGGCTTTGGGAAAAGATCCTCAGCTGAACACAAACGCCCAAAGGCTAAAGTTCAAAAATTCAAGCGAAGGTCACATCCAATGTATCAACATCGGGGAACCAGGATGAATAATCATCAGAAGAGGAAATTCCAGAAATGGAGATGTCACCACTGTGGTAGGCTTGGGCATATAAAAGCCTTCTGCTACAGGCTTCATGGTTACCCGAACCAAGTCCCCCATGTCAGGCCTAAGCATAAGACATATAGGCACTATGTCTCCAACAAGAAGAGACAATGGTATGCTAGGTTAGCTCACACAGCTCTAAGGGCTTCTACCAAAGAAGACTGGTACTTTGACAGTGGATGCTCAAGACATATGACTGGTATGGAAGATCTATTGGTAGATATTCAACCTCACACTACCAGCTATGTGACCTTTGGTGATGGTGCTAAAGGAAAAATAAAAGGTGTGGGTAAGCTGGACTGCTTTGGAGTTCCAAAACTGAATAATGTGTTGTTAGTAAGAGGACTAACTGCAAACCTCATCAGCATAAGCCAGCTGTGTGATCAAGGGTTCTATGTTCAGTTTACTAAAGAGCTATGTATTGTGACGAATGGTGACAATGAGGAAGTTATGAGAGGATCCAGGTCCAAAGATAACTGCTATCTGTGGGAACCTAAAGTCTCAAACTTCTCCACAATCTGCTCTTCAGCCAAGGAAGAACAGGAGGTGAAGTTGTGGCATAGACGCCTTGGACATCTCCACTTACGGGGAATGAAGAAGATCATATCCAAGGAAGCAGTCAGAGGAATTCCAAAGCTGCTTATTGATGAAGGAAGAGTCTGTGGAGAATGCCAGGTGGCAAGCAAACCAAGATGTCACATCCGAAGCTGGGACATCCTATAACTTCCAGAGTTCTGGAACTGTTGCACATGGACTTAATGGGACCTATGCAGGTTGAAAGTCTGGGTGGAAAGAGATATGCATACGTGGTGGTTGATGACCATTCCAGATACACGTGGATAAGCTTTATCAGAGAGAACTCAGATACATTTGATGTCTTCAAAGACCTGTGCATCAGACTCCAAAGGGAAAAGGACAGTTGTGTTGTCCGAATTAGGAGTGATCATGGTACGGAATTCAAAAATTCCAAGTTTGATGAGTTTTGCTCGTCTGAAGGAATAAGTCATGAGTTCTCCTCCCCTATAACTCCCCAGCAGAATGGGATAGTTGAAAGGAAAAATAGAACTATTCAAGAATCTTCCAGAGCTATGATTCATGCAAAGAAGCTCCCTATGCACTTTTGGGCTGAAGCTATGAATACCGCGTGCTATGTTCACAACAGAGTTACCTTGAGAAAAGGAACCTCCTCCACCCTGTATGAAATATGGAAAGGCAGAAAACCCACTGTGAAGTACTTTCATATCTTTGGAAGTAAATGCTACATTCTCACAGATCGTGAATAGAGAAGGAAACTGGATCCCAAAAGTGATGAGGGTATATTTCTAGGATACTCCACTAACAGCAGAGCTTACAGAGTGTTCAACTACAAGACCAATGTCCTGATGGAATCCATAAATGTTATTGTGGATGATAAAGAGGAAGGAATCGATGTCATAGAGGATGTTGAAACATTCCTTGACAGTTCAACAGACATTCTAGTCAAGTCTGAAGAAGTACAGTAACCTTCTCCTGAATGTGAAGTAGATGCAACCACCAAAATGCCATCTATCAGAATTCAGAAATACCACCCTAAGGATCTTATCATAGGGGATCCCAATAGTGGTGTGACTACCAGGTCAAGGGGAATAAGCTCAAATTCCTGTTTTGTATCCAAGGTTGAACCAAAGAATGTGAAAGAAGCCCTGACTGACGAATACTGGATCAATGCCATGCAAGAGGAACTTGAGCAGTTTAAAAGGAATGAAGTATGGGAGTTAGTTCCGTGACCTGAAGGGACCAACATCGTTGGTACCAAGTGGATCTACAAAAACAAGTCTGATGAGAAAGGAGTAATTACTAGGAATAAAGCAAGACTAGTAGCTCAAGGATACACTCAAGTTGAAGGGGTAGATTTTGATGAGACGTTTGCTCCTGTTGCTAGGCTTGAGTCCATCAGATTGCTGTTAGGTGTAGCATGCATTTTGAAGTTTAAACTGTTCCAAATGGATGTGAAGAGTGCATTCTTGAATGGCTACTTGAATGAAGAAGTCTATGTGGAACAACCTAAAGGGCTCTGTGATCCTAACCAACCTAAGCATGTGTACAAGTTGAAGAAAGCCTTGTATGGGTTGAAGCAAGCTCCTAGAGCATGGTATGAAAGGCTGACTGAATTTCTGACCTCAAATGGATACAGAAAAGGTGGGATAGATAAAACTCTATTTGTGAAAGATGAAGAAGGGAAAATCATGATTGCTCAAATCTATGTGGATGATATAGTCTTTGGTGGAATGTCAGAACAAATGGTAAAACATTTTGTTCACCAAATGCAATCTGAGTTTGAAATGAGTCTGGTTGGGGAACTGACTTATTTTCTTGGAATGCAAGTCAACCAAATGGAGGACTCTATGTTTCTCTCTCAAAGCAAGTATGCCAAAAACATAGTTAAGAAGTTTGGTATGGATAATGCTAGGCACAAGAGAACTCCTGCTCCTACTCATCTAAAGTTAACCAAAGATGATGGAGGGCCTAGTGTTGATCAATGTCTGTATAGAAGCATGATAGGCAGTCTACTATACCTAACTGCAAGTAGACCTGACATTTCTTATGCAGTTGGAGTGTGTGCTAGATACCAAGCAGAGCCTAAAGTGAGCCACTTGAATCAAGTCAAAAGGATTCTCAAGTACATCAATGGGACTTGTGACTATGGGATGCTGTACTCACATGGTTCTGAGCCTGTCCTATCTAGGTACTGTGATGCTGACTAGGCTGGGAGTGCTGATGACAGAAAAAGCACATCAGGTGGTTGTTTCTTCTTGGGAGACAATCTCATATCTTGGTTCAGCAAGAAGCAGAGTTGTGTATCCCTGTCCACTGCTGAGGCTGAATACATAGCTGCTGGAAGCAGTTGTTCCCAACTGGTTTGGATGAAACAGATGCTCACTGAGTACAATGTCACTCAAAATGTCATGACATTGTTCTGTGATAATCTCAGTGCCATCAATATTTCCAAGAATCCCATCGAACACAGCAGGACCAAACATATTGACATTAGACATCATTTCATCAGAGATCTGGTGGAAGACAAGGTGATTACCTTGGAACATGTAGCCACTGAACTTCAACTGGCTGACATGTTTACAAAGGCTCTGGATGCTACTCAGTTTGAAAACTTAAGGGGCAAACTTGGAATATCTCTCTGAGAACTTATAGCAACCAATGATGTTTGGAATGTATTGTTTAATATCTCTGCCTATTAAACAATTGGAACTATGCTCTGATTGGTCAACAGATCATAGCTATGCCACTTACAATAAGTGTGGCAACAAGAGGATAAGGAGATATCCTAACGTGAGGCGGCCTATGCACCTGCAGGAGCTCAAGGACGCTGTTCATGCAGGAGTGGTTCTGGATGTCAGAAACAAAGTCATGGCATCTGATATGGCTGTACCTACTGTAAACCAAAACTGGGTGATTACCTGATCAAAGCTGTGAAGCAAGATCACGTGGGAGCTAACTTGGTTGAAACTGTGAGGCAAAACCAAGTCTGTAATTCTGTCATTTGTGTGTAATTCTGTTTTTTTCTGTGGTCTGTAATTTAAAGTGTTGCTTTGGCAACATTTTTGACAAAAAGGGGGAGTAACAGGTGATACCCCAGGACAACAGATTATTGTGTTAAAACAGATATTCATGACAGATTCAAGATTCCCTCCCCTGCAGCTGATGTGTGATGAAGTGTTTATTTAACTTCTGTTTGTGTGCTGATGTGTGTGTGAAGTTTTTATTTAACTTCCATGTGTGTGAGTGTGCTGTCACTCTGAGTGTATTAGCTAGGTCTATTTCCTGCTAGATGTGTGATTTCCGCTGCTATGAACTCTGTTGTGGGGTCAAAGTGTTTTAGCCAAAAATTTGCCAAAGGGGGAGTTTGTAGGTGTTTAATTGGCTGCATTGTATGGTAAAACACTAGCTGGATTCTAATGTCTTGACTGATGTCATGACATGCTGTGAAGGTGTTTGTGTGACTGCATTGTAGGTTAGAATATCTAACTGTACTCTGATGTCTTGACTGATGTCATGACACACTTGAGTAGTTTACTGCAGGATTAGCTAATACAGGATTTATTGAATGTCAAATTGGATGTGGTGACATTCATCCCTGTCAGCAGATACTGAGGAATAGAACAATTGGTGTTCTGTTAAAGCTCAGTATTCATTTCCAGTCTGGTTATCAAGGAAATACCAGACCTAGCATAAGGCCTACTTTCTGAATGTCAAACTGGATGTTATGACATTCATCATTGACAGCATATACTGAACAATAGACAGAGTGGTGTTCTATTACACTTCAGTATGTTTCTCAGTCTGTTCTTCAAAAGGATAACAGAACTGACTTAAGGTTAAATGTGTAAATGTCAAATTGGATGCTTTGACATGTATTAATGTAAGCTGCTAATGTAGAATGGACAGTTTGGTCCAGTACAGTTCAGCAAACTTGTACAGTCTGTGTTCAGGAAAAACAGACTTAGCATATGGTCCTTGATGTCAAGCTGAATGTTGTGACATTCATTCCTGACAGCATATGCTAGATTGTAGGTTGTTTAGTTTTTCTGTTTCAGCTTTTTCTCAGGCTATTCTTCAGGGATTCAACAGCTGAGAGAAAATCCAGGAAATCAACAACCAAGCTACATTTAATGAACCTAACAAATAGCCTATTTGTTAGTAACCTAGATGTGGAATTTAAGGGAACTCGCGTGACCTTAAATTTAGGAGAATACAAGTGCAAAGCCCAAGTACTGCAATATAAAAGGAAGTCGTTCCTTCATTCAGAACTGGGGATTTTGAGGCGTGAAGATTTAGTGTGTCCATCATACTTCACTGCTGTATTTTTGTGAGTCTTGTATTAGACATATCTTGTAAACCAAGTTGTTATCTCGTAGATGATTGCTTTGGTGTAGGGTGTTCATTGAGTTGTAAGTGTTGTGTCACTCTAAGCTTTTAAGTGTGAGTGCTGTGTATCTTGATTAAAGCTGTTAAGCACAATCAAGAATTGTTTGAAGTGTCACTTCAAAATTGTCTTTAATATTGATTAAAGATAGTAATCACTGAGGTGATTGAGGGGGAGTGAGTAGGAACTCTGATCTTAGTGTAAGATTGAAATTGCATTGGGTAGGGATTAAGTGAAGAGTTATAAACGGGTGAGTTTAGCTTTGAATTAATACTACTGATAGTGGATTTCCTCCCTGGCTTGGTAGCCCCCAGACGTAGGTCATGTTGGACTGAACTGGGTAAACAATTACTTGTGTTATTTACTGCACTTACTTTTAAGTTCTGCATAATTCTTGTATGTGCAGAATTGGATGTCATAACAACCCGTGTGACATTGAAAGTCTGATAACTAGAATTTCACAACCATCCACCATATTAATAGAAGAGTTCCCATGAGCGAGTAATGGATTTTCTTTCACATTCAGCGCACGATCCTCGAAGGACACCATTCCACTCTTCATAGCTTTTGGACCTCATACTTGAGCGGATAACAGTTTTCTATATCATGTCCAGGGGATCCTTGATGAAAAGCACAACGTAGCTCAGGCTTGTACCATAATGGAAGTGGTTCTGGAATCTGCGGCGGGTTTCTGGGTTGGATTAGGTTCTTGAGAACTTAAGACGGGTATAATTCTGCATAAGACATAGGAATCGGGTTGAAAGAGACCTTCTTCCTCTCAAAGTTTTGTTGATGCTGATTGTTGTTGGTATTGTTGTTGTTGTAGGTATTTGCTCGTTGTTGTGGTTGTTGTTGTTGATGTTGTGGTTGTTGAACTGGTGTTGATTGTTGATTAGAAAACACAAGGATAACTGAAGATACTTGATGATGATGTTGACAGGATGTTGGATTCCTTCTGATCTGAGGCCTCATTTTCCTCCCACTGCTTATTGCATTTGCTTCATTGTCCTTTTTCTTCCCAAAATTGCTACCATACCTCTTACTCGAAGATGCTTCATCTTTCGACAAACGTCCCTCTCGGACTCCTTCCTCAAGCCTCATCCCCATGTTTACCATCTCGGTAGAGTCACTGGGGGCACTAGCAATCATTTATTCATAATAAAATGAACTCAGAGTTTTCAGAAAGATCTTTGTCATCTCTTTTTCCTCCAAAGGAGGAGTGATCTGGGCAGCCAATTCCCTCCATCTCTGTGCATACTCATTAAATGTCTCCTTATCCTTCTGAGATATAGACCTCAGATGGTCTCTATCAGGCGCCATATCCACATTGTACTTATATTGCTTGACAAAAGCCTCTCCCAGGTCATTGAAAGTACGAACGTTGGCACTATCTAATCCCATATACCAACTTAGCGCATCACCAGTTAAATTGTCTTGGAAATAGTGAATCAACAGTTGATCATTGTCGGTCTGAGTAGACATCTTGTGAGCATACATCACTAGATGACTGAGTGGACAAGTGTTCCCTTTATACTTTTCAAAGTCAGGCACTTTGAACTTCACCGGGATCTTGACGTTGGGCACTAAACACAACTCGGCAGCACTCTTTCCAAACAAGTCCTTACCTCTTAGCGTCTTCAATTCCTTGCGCAGCTCAAGAAACTGATCTTTCATTTCATCCATTTTCTCGTAAACATCCGGACCCTTAGATGGCTCGGAGTGATAAATGGTGTCCTCTACACGAGGTAAGGTGTGCACAACGGGAGGTGGCACAGACATGTCCGGGCTAGATGCCGACATTGAAGCAAAAGTAGGCGCAAAGCCTTCAGGCATAAAGTTGGAAGGTATTCCCCATGGGAATCCAGCAGGCATAATGGGTGCAAAATGGGAGGTAGCAGAAGGCATGGTAAAGGTAGCCACCTGTGAAATAACTACCCTATGAGGAGGAGGAGTCGCGGGCATTGGAGAAGATTGACTTTGAGCAGCAAGAACTGACTCCATCATGGCAGTCAGACGGATGATCTCGTCCTTTAGCTCTCTATTCCCTTGCTCTAGATGCTCCATAATTCTGAGATGATTGGCGCGGGTGTTGTACCGATGAGTCAGCTTGGCTAAAGCACATAAGAAACACCAATGAGACATATGGCGAAAGAGAGACCTGCTTATGCAAATGATGCATGAAATGCAATGCTTTATTATTTATTTTTGTTTTCAAGAAACTTACTTATATCATTTGCAAATATATATATATATATATATATATATATATATATATATATATATATATATATATATATATATATATATATATATATATATATATATATATATATATATATATATATATATATATATATATATATATATATCAACAATTGCAATAATTTTTATATGACCAAAAATCTCTTTTCATTTATATAATTGGAAGGATTACACTGAGTACAATTTCAGAAACCAAATGAAAATACAAGAGAAAGGGAGACTAGTCATCCTAAGGATACCTAACAACAATGTCAGAAGCCCTAGCTGAAGGCGCGTACTTCCTTCGAATGCGACATATCTCGGTCTCAAAAGAAGCTTTCATCTGAGTCTTCTCGAGGACAAGCTGATCAACAATCTTCTTCCAAGCAACAGAAGGCTGAGGCATGCTAGACGATGAAACCTCTGGCTCTCTCTGTCTCTTTGTCACTCGGTCTTCAAGTAGCTCAATAAGTGCATCTTTATCCTTAGACTCCAACTGCAACTCTTCATGCTTCTTTCTCAAAGCACGAAAACGCTCTTCCCACATATCCTTCTCTTGCTTCATCTTGACGAGCGCGTCTTCCAACTCCTCTATATCTTGGTTAGGGAGAGTTAATGGCTCAATCACAACCATAGACATAGGTCTTTCACAAGGATAAGGCATCTTCAACTCCAAAGCTCTCTTCTTCACACAAATAGTGTAAGCTTCCAAAGCTACATAATTGCACGGATCAAGCTCGGATCTTCCTTTTCTATGCACATTATGCCAAGCATGCACAATCTTCTGCTTCAAATGTTAGGGATCTTTACCCTCTTGATAGAAAAGACCTTCTAACAAAGTATTATTAGGTTTGTCTCTCAAGGGGAATCCAAGTTGACGACGAGCCAAAGGAGGGTTGTAGTTAATTCCTCTTTGTGTACCAATGAGAGACACATTAGAGAGTTCACCACAACTATCAATAAGGTCCAAACTGCCCAAAGAAGGATCATACCAAACTATATCATCATTAATGAGAGACATAAGTCTCTGAGACCACCTTAGACATTGGTTGTTCTCCACAAAAGCAGGTGTCTGAGGCAAGTGTGAAATAAACTACTTGTACAAAAGAGGAATGCAACTGAGAATAGTTCAACCATCCTTAGAATTCCTTAGATTCAAAAAGAAATACATATCACCCAACAGAGAAGGCACATGATTCCCAATCAAGAAAAGTCTAATGGAGTTAACATCAACAAAACCGTCAATGTTAGGGAACAAAACTAATTCAGAAATGAGCAATACAAAGATAGCTTCAAAAGCATCCACACTACCGGATTGAGCAAAAGCAGTAGCTTCCTTGATGAGGAAATCATATAGCAACCCAAACAATCCTCCTTTCTTCACCCAATGAGCCTCTATCTCAGACTTCTTCAAGTGAAGAGCTTCAGTAATAATACTAGATCGGGGAATCTCCTCCAATACACTAAAAGGCACTCTACTAGAAACAGGTATTCCCAAAAGATGAGAATACTCCTCCAAGGTAGGCACAAGCTGAAAATCTGGGAAAGTGAAACAACGGTAGAGAGGATCATAGAACTGTAGCAATACACTCAAAAGTCCTTCAACTACATCAGTGGACAAGATGGACAAAAGCTTCCCATGACGTTATTTGAAGTCCAAGGGATCTAATACAAAAGATGCTAGCTTCCTTAACTCTTTCAAGTCGGGACATCTAAAACTGTTCTTCTTAGTGTTCCTTCGTCCACAATCCATGGTCTGAAAATATTTGCAAATAATACCTCAGTTCCTTGAAATTTTTCGTGTGATGAATGTTATGATGCGCATGAATGCATGAATGCAACAATCACAAATAAGGGATCACACAAAAGGAAGACAAAGGTCAAGGGATGAATTAAGTCATTGTTAAGATCAATCATCCATTTTGGTGGATTATGGTTTACACCTTATCAACACCCAAGTTCCATTGATATTGACAAGACTGGATTGCATCAACCAAGAATCAAGGGTTTATTGTAAATCACGAGCATGGAGTCTGGGTAAGAACCATCCCAAAAGAGTGAACTAAGGATAAAACCTGTAGATCATGTTCTAAAAAGTTCCCAGAGTCTTAATTCCATCTATCGGATATTACAGGTTAAGATGACTGACTCATTGACCCATAATATTCTTAAGAGAAACTCGTCTGAGTGTAGTATCGTGTAACAACTGTTATCAAGTCTACACTTGAACAGTTTCCGCACTACGTCCTAAATAGGCCAAGAGGGGGTAAATGTTCTACGGTCTTCAGCTTCTCGGACCCAAATTAGAGATAGTAATGCCTAACCACAAATACTTGTGTGAAATTTCGAAATCCAAAAGAGTCTCCACTGAGCAGATGGGTCTCAAGCCAACTTGTTAAGGACTACTCCACACAAGTCTAACATGACTATACCATCCTCCTATCTTAATTTCACTCAAGTTCGGGTTAGAATTTATCTTACCACTCAGAGATCACCAAGCAGAACAAGCAGATTATATCACACATACATATATACAGAGGGAAGGTATAAGCATCCAAAGTGTCCTAGGTACTCCTAGGGAGCCCTTTTTGTGTGCATATGTATTTGGTATAAAACTGATGTTTACAAACAAATAGAATGAGGGGACGAGAAAAAAATTCAATTAATTATATTTTTGTGTTTGACAAGACCTTCGGACTTGTGCCTACGTACCAACATAAAAATGAGGGGTCAAAACCTCGTAGTTTGTGATACAAATTATAAAGTGGATGCATTGCTTTTATCAAAAATTAAGTTTGAAAGGCACAAAGGCCTGAAAATGGTTTGAATGAGTTAGTTCTTTTTGGTTTTTTTGAAAGTTTAAGTCAAGTATAATTAAGTTTATTTACAAGTTTGATTTAAGAAAAGAAGTTTGAAAATGCAATGGCATAAGGCCAAAGTTTCTATCTTTTTGCAAAGTGGTCAAAGTTTAGAACAAAATAAGTTCAAACAAAGAATTTTTTTAAAAGGAGGGAGAGATTTTGAAATTAATGAAATGGGGAGAAGATGAAGAGACTAATCCTATGCATAAAATTAAAAGTTAAGAGTGGAAAAGATCTGACCGATGGGTAGCAATCCAATAGGCAAGAATGCCATATAGAAATCTCAAATTCCCTTGGACATTTCGAATTAAGCAACATAAAAATGCACAACTATATCAATCTTGAAGAGAAAAGGAATCAAACAAAGATAGCCACATCCAAGCTTTATCCACTCCATGATCTTCTTCAAATTAGCCCATGTAGCAGATGAATTCCACAAGTCACAGGTTCAAAATAACAACTTCACAATGATCATGTTGCAGATGAATTCAAAAGGATCTTGAATGATGTATCAGATGAAGTTTCAAATTGCAAGCACTTAGTTTCACAACAAAAAAGTTTGGCATTGGCCAAGTCCTTTAGCATAGGAATGTTACCTAAGTTCTAAGTCCATTTGTCCAAGATCAAGCCAACAATCCACACAAAAGTTTTTTTAGGGTTTTTGTTGTTATTATGTACATTAATGGTCAAAGACCACCCAAACAAGCAAAGTATACACAAACAAGATATATCACACAATATGGTCCAAATGAACAAAGTGAAAATTGCATTAACATAAACAATTAGAATGGTATGAATAATGGCACATGAATAAAGGTTAAAATTAAATGACATTAAAGTAAATGGCTTGAAATTAAAAGTTAGTTGTTAATGAGTTAGAAGTTAGTATTGTTTTGCTTTTGCTTTTCATCTTTTAAGTCATTCTTTGGAGAACACTCAACCCGCTTATCACAAGCATGGATCCTTGAGCCAAGACATCTTCCAAAGGAAGGAAAAAAGGCCAAGTTTCCACACAATACCATGAAAAAGGGGAGACTTACAATCTCACTAACTAGAATTCTATGCCTTTTGAGTCACAAATTTAGCGCTATGTTAAGCAATCGTAATTGGACTTATATAGAAGTCACAACTATTTGAGGTCGGGCATTAGAATTTTGGTGTTAATGCATGTTTGAGACATAGTATAATGGACTATGCTCATGAAACATACCACACACAAAAATAATATGCAAAAAGAGGTGGCCTAATCTCATCCATACTTATGTTGATTTTTCCATCAACTAGCATTAGGACTTTGAGATATCATAGGCCAAATGAGATGTATGCATAAAGAAGGGGAATGAGATGAAGAGGGAGGGGAATGGATCAAAACTCAAATTGGTCAAAGGAGGACTTTTACCAAATTAATAGCATTCATTCATTTTGGGAGATGGAATGTACATTCCATTAATCCACTAAATCCAATGATATTATCTTGACAAAGTCAAATCAACCTTGACCAAGGCCCAACAACACAAGTCAAACTTACACAAACCATCACAAGAGGTCAACAAATTATTGGGAATTTATTCACTTAAAAAAAACTAAAATAATGCATTTAAATTAAATATGGTTTGTCAAATTCCTTAAACCTCATCAAAACACCAAAGAAATGGCCATGAGATTTATCATAGGTCAAACAAGGTCAAAGGACCTTGGAGAAAAAAATTCAGAATTTTTAAAGACTTAAAAGTATTTTTAAACAATTAAAAATAATCACAAAATCAATTAAATCATGACAGATAATAATAATGATCCAAAAAATAATTTAAATTCAGAATATGAAAGAGAAAATTATTTGAATTTTTTTGTGAAACTCTCATATTTTTTGGATCAATATTAAAACTAATATGAATTAATGAAAATAAAAGGAATAAAACAAAAATCAGAAAATGTGAAAAAAACGTGAACCACTTGATCTCCCTCATTAATTGAGGTGGCATATCAAGTGGCCTAAAATGCGCGTTCCACCAAACACACGAGTCAGTGCGCTGCAGGGATGGTAATCACAATGGACGCGTGAGATTAAAACATTTCAACTGGATCTTGTGGTTGGAGACGTGCCAACACACGGCTGGAGCTGTAACTCCGGTCTTCTTCTCCGATGGACCTCACCGAATTGGTCCACCTTCAACTATCACCAAAATAAAAAATGAGGACATGATCTGAAAGAAAAAATAGCGTAGAGCACGAATCTGAGTTGCATTTTGAGGAGTTCAATTTTGAGGCGCGTCAACTGAGTTGCTTCGACTTGACCTCTAAGCAACTCAATCTTCTTGTCTATATTGGTAGGACTTCAGACAACCAAAGATCCAAGAGAACTGAGTAGAATTGAGTGAGAATCGAAGAGATGAAGTTTTCTGAAAATCACCTTCAATGATATACAGTTCTTGATGTGGCTTGCTCCAAACACGAACTGATCACGCTTGAGAAGCTTGCTGGAAGTGATTAGAGAGGTTGCAAGGCTTTGGATCCTAGAGTTCTTGAATCTCCAACAGTTGAGATTCAAACTCAAATTTCAAATTGAAATTTCTCAGGTTTTCCTTTAGAATAAGAGGGTTTTAATGGGGGGAAAAGTTGGCGCGCAAGGTGTGATTCAAATGAGCACAGAGGTCATGTATTTATAGCATGAATGAATGATATTTGCACACTTCAAAAATCTGTCCAAAATTAGCAATGTTGATGGCACGAGTGCATGGGCATGTACAAGCCCATGATGCAATGCAAAAAGGTCAAAATGATTCCAATTGAGGTCTGAATGAAGCTTGAATGGAAAGGCATTGTGAACTGAAGTTTGTGCAATTGATTCTTTCCAATGATGCATCCCTGTTAAAGCCATGTGCAGACCTAGGAAACCTCATCCAAAATGCATGAACTTGGGTTCTTTGGAAAGCTTGGATCAAGGGGAACAAGTTTTATGTTCAATACTTTTTCATTTGGAGCTTGTAACATGGAGAATTTCGAGGTGGAAGTTCGGAAATTTCAACATGTTGAATTTTTTTCTGTGTCAAGCCATATATCTTAATGTTCCATCTTGCTTAACTTTTTATGTGAGATTCTAATGAGAAAAGTTTATTCATCAAAGTTGTAGATATTTCAAATACCTTCAAAATGGTCAGCAATTTCATGTCATTTGGATTTATAATGATAGAGTTATGTATTTTTGAAGTTTGGAAAAATCACTTATTCAATGGTATAGGTAAAAAATGACTTCTAATGTAACCTCATATCACATGCTCATAAAAGTTTAATCATCTCTCACTCCAAACATAAAAGTTGAAGTAGACATCTTGAATTTGATTGTGCAACTCGAAAATATTTCATCTCATAAAAATTGAGCAAGTTATGGGCTTGGGAAGTTGACTTTCAAATTAGGGTTTAGACAAAATGACCTATAATGTTTCAACATAGAAAATGATTTTCCAAGCAAAACTAGCTCTAGGTCTCAATACGAAAGTTGTTTGTAATGTCATTTAGAGTACTTTTTCTCTTGGAATAATTTTAATATGGTGAAAATAGTAGGAGATAGGGTCTAGGGAGACCCAGTTTTGATTAGATGAATTCATCTGGCCAACCACCATCAACCAACTTGCTAACCTTCAATTCTGTTGACTTTATTGGCTTATGGCAGATCATATATGCATAAAATGATGAATTTTTAATTGTACCTTGAGAAATTTGATCAATTGGTGAAGAAGCTTGTTGAAGAAGTTACTCAAGATACCCAGTCAAACTAGGGTTTCCAAGGTAAATCACCTTCGAACCCTTGAAAAAAATTTGATCAATATAACATGTAGTAATCAATGGAACTCATATATGATGCTCATAACCATTCTTGGATCAATTCATGGTTGTGCTCTTTGTCATGAGGGTCTCAAACCCTAGATATGAACTTGATAGATCAATGGTGATCATGCTCTACCTACAAAAGAGTTAGGCAAATACAAAGATATATTTTTGATTTTTTGGTTAGTAATGATAAGATACAAGTATGATAAAATCACATAGTTCTTGGTGATCTCCCCCAAAATAAGCCCAATGCAAGAGGGGTAAGGAGGATGCCAAGGTATGATCCCAATGCTAATGCTTATGATGAAATTACATGAGGGATCTTAGGGTCAAAATTGGGGTCTTACACCTAAAATCAGATTAAAAAAGTATCTCACATAAAAAGCATTACAAAAAAGAAGCAATTGAGTAGAATTATAAGTCAAAAAACTCATGCAACATCAAATCAAATATATGTCCCAACAATATTGAAACATGTTCATCAAACACAACCTAACCCAGAGAGATTTAGCTACTCATAATTTAAAATACAATACCAAAAACAATTAAGAATAATTTCATATGAGATCCCATGAAGGATTGGCCTATAATGGCTTTTAATGCTCTAAAAAATCACTCATGGTTATGTAAAACTCGTACTTGTTGTGCCAAATTTTGTAACCCTTGAAAAAGTGACAAAATCCCCTTTAAAAAACCTTCAGAATGAACAAGAATGCGTCAAAAAATCCCAAAAAAGGGTTCATCGCACGCATGATTACCCGCATCACGCGCACGATGCAGCTGATACATCCTTATCGTGTGAGCGATGCTGCTTGATGATGCACATGATTATTCCAGTAGTTGCACGCGTTTGCTCTATTTTCACCTGATTTTACTAAGTCCCTATTTCTTCACACTTAGATATTTTGTCCTCATTCTTTGGTCCTTGCTCTTTATTTTTTCTCCAATCTAACTTATTTTGATTCATTCCTTCGACCGAATTCATACACTGACCGACTCTCATCATGTATGCAAGTCTAGAGAAGGAGAAACGAAATAACCGTGGTAAGAATTAAGAAAGGTATCTCAACATATGAGGGGTGAGTGGCTTTTGGGAGGCTATTTTAACAACATTATGGTGGCGACAAATAAGAGGGGAGGAGCTCCAAATTCTATCGAAAAGCGTAATTTGTTCAAAGATAGAATAAATTCTTGCAACCTCATGGACATTGAATCATTAGGGAATAATACACTTGGATAAGACCAATTCATCATGGGGGAGTTAGAGTTTATGAGAGGTTGGATATAACATTGTGCAATATTCTTGGAGACTCCAATTTCCAGATGTTCAAGTTAAAGTGCTGACTCAGATACATTTCTCAGATCATCATCCTATCCTTATCTCCCTAAAGGAAGAGGGTTATAGGTGATTTGACAAACCCTTTAAATTAGAGTGTGCTTGGGTATTGGAAAATTCCTATGAGATGATGTCAAATGCCTGGGATAGAAAAAATACCCTTGTATCTAACTTAGAAAAAAAAACAGAAATCAAGCTACTTAGTGGAACATGCACATAGTTAGAAGCATTCAAAAGAAAAAGAATCAGCTAATGGGAAGACTAACTAGAATTCAAAGATCCAATCAAAGTGGATAGTGGACTGAAGATCCAAGTCTTATTAAGAAACTCTTCAAGGAGTGTTATCACAAGCTTTATACAACAAATGCGGAGATTGAAGAATGGTACCAGACTAAAACAAGCATCCCAACTTTAGAGGTTAACATGGTGGACCAATTGAATGAATAATTGAAGGCAAGATATATTAAAAAGACTATTTTTGAAATGACTCCTTATAAATCCCCAAACCCTGATGGATTTCCAGTTGGATTTTACCAAAAATCTTAGACCATAGTAGGAATCAATGTGCGCGGCTACATTCAAAACATGTGGAACAATTCAGTTGTTATTGCAAAGGTAAATTACATTGACTTATGCTTGATTCCTAAAGTTCCAAATCCCTAAATTGTGAACCAATTTAGGCTCATATCCTTGTGTTACTCCATATACAAAGTGCTAAGAAAAATCATAGTCAATAGACTAAAAATGGTGATATACAATATAATATCTCCCTACCAAACAGGTTCCCAACTAAGAGTATATAAGAAAACATTGTGGTGGCTCAGGAAATGATGCATAACATGAATAGAATTAGAGGAAAGAACAGACTTTTTGTGATCAAAGTTGATATTGCAAAATCCTATGATATATGAGTTGTAAAATCGTGAATAAGGTGCTTATCGAAACTAGAATCCCTAGTAAGCTTAGGAAAATTATCATGGAATCCATTTCAACCACGAAGATGACTATTTTATGGAAGGGACAAAAGGAATACTATTTTGACACAAAAGTGACTAAGGCAAGATGGCCTTATTTCTCTCTATGTATTTGTTCTTTGCAGGGATAAATTGTCACATATGACAACTGAATTAGTAGAGGATCGTAGATGAGAGTGTATGAAGGCTAGAAGAAGCGGGCCTAAGATTTCCCACCTTATGTTTACTGATGATTTGTTGTTGTTTGGTAGGGCCTTAAAAATCCAAATAAGGAATATAAAGAGTGTTCTAGAAAGGTTGGGAGATATACAAATTTGAAAGGAAAACAATTGCCAATGTCTGGGAGATATACTTTGACTAAATCAACGTTAGAAGCAATTCATACTTATTCTATGATGAACACCATGGTTCCAAAAAGTTGTTTTAAAGAAATTTATAAGGCCCAAAGAAAATTTATCTAGGGAGACACAAAAGAAGATAAACACTTACATATTGTTAGATGTAAGGAAATACAAAAACCAAAGAAGCATGATGGTTTTGGAATGTGAAATCTGACTGAAATGAATAATGTATGCATAGCCCAGCGTTGCATAGATACGAGTATGTACCCAGTACCCGATACAGAGTATAACATTTCTAAAAAAACTAAGGTACGGGTACGTAGTATAATTTTTTTTAAATACAATTATAAAAATAAAAACGGAATTATATTATTTAAATAACAATAAAATAGTAAAATTAAAAAATAATTTACTTAAAAATAGTTAATAGATGCGCAATAGCATAAATAAATCACACTTAAAAAGTATCAATAAATCATGAAATTATGGTTAAATATTAATATTTTCCTCTCCAATATCATTAAAAAGAGAAGATTCTAGTTCAGGTTCATCGAAAGAAAGACTAGCAACTTCAAGAATACCAGCTCCATCAAACAGATCCCATTCATCTCCACCAATATCCCACATTTTTGTTGCTCCTTCATTATAAACCTTACTCTTTCTTGAGAGAAGACGGAGATTTGTATGAACAAAAACTAAATCCTCAGCCCTCTTTGGATTGAGCCTATTCCTTTTCAATGAGTGAATAAATCCATATGTACTCCAATTTCTCTCAGCAAAAGATGAAGAACTTGGTTGTGAAAGAAGTTTCAGTGCAACGGATTAGAGTTTAGGGATTGAAGATCCATAAGTTACCCACCATTCCTTTGGTTTCAAGTTCCACCTATCTTGCAATAAATCAAATTGGTCAAACTCTCCTTCAGCACTTGAGAATTTAACAAATTTAGCAGTTGCCTCTAGTCTTTCATTTGCATCCACAAAGTAACTTCGTACGCATTTGTTTATTTCAATACAAATCTCATTGTCCCTATGTGGGGCAACACAATTCAGAGATATATCAAGCCATTATTTACAGTATTACCTATTATTATACAAAATAAAATATAAGTTTTGTATGTGAGGTAAGATAGTTGAAATATAATAGAAAATAGTAAAACAAATTGCGATTTACCTTGGATTAAGCGAATGAGCCAAGCAATGAAGAGGTGTATAACACTTAGTCCATCTAATAATTAAGATGTCATGCACCACATCATGAAAAGATGAACTTTGACTTAACTCCTTGCCTTCATGTTTATAAATAGCTAATTTGACTTCTTCAATCATAAAATCCCATTTCTCATAAATCAAATGAAGATTTGGCTCATCAGTTTCACAAGAAAGAAGCATGATATAGATGGAATCTGTAAATTTTAAAATGTAATCAATTTTATCCAAAAATTGATCACTCTTAAGATCGTTTCTTTCAGAAAAGAAGCCTTTTAAACATCATCCTCTTTATATTAAGACCATTGTTCATTAATTACCATAGACAAGATACCTTTCTTAATAACTTGCAATCTCTTGAGCAAAATAATAACTGATATAAATCTTGTTTTAGTGATAGAAAGCAGCCTCAGATGCATAAATTGTTTGTACATAGCAAATCTCATAGAATGGTTTAGAATAAAATTTCTAATATAAAAAGCATCATTAACGACTTTAGAAATACAACTAAACTCATTGTAAACAACTTCATTACTTGGTGTATTTTTTGGTGAGAAAATACTTTTGAGAGCCAAACTTAATGTGTGCACTACACATGGTGTCCAGAAAATATGAGAATGCATACTTTCAACAATTAAACCAGCAGCCTTACAAACCGAGGCATTATCAGTAATAACTTGGACAACATTTTATGCTCCAACATCATCAATTGTATTCAATATTAAGTTAGCAATATAATGTTTATCTTTGTACTCACCTGTACCATCAACCGCTTTCAAAAACATAGGTCCTGTACTCGAGGTTGCCATGAAGTTAATCAATGATCTTCTTTGTACATCTATCCAACCATCTGTAACTATGCTCACACCCTTTTCTGGCCAAGTGTCTTTGATAGGTTGAAGTAGTTTCAAAATGTTAGCTTTCTTTCTCTGTAGCATGAAGTTCTTATGGAATTATAGCTTGGAAGAATATAGCCTGATATAGTAGTGTTTTCCGCATAACTAAAAGCACTAATAAAATAAGGATTCCTAGCAACATTGAATGGCAAACTAGCATAATAAAATAGTCTAGCTATTTCACATGATAAATGGTCTCTTGCCTCATTATTAAATGTGTTTGATAAAGGTCCATCACTTCCCCTTCTTTTTTTATTCTTGTCAATTGGCAGATTCCAACTTATAGTTTCGGTCGGTAAAGGAACTTGTACGAGTTCTACCTTTTGTGCATTTCTTTGAACTTCTTGCATCTCATTCAAATAATCATTTGTCACTTGTGAACAAATAGCTATCCCTTTATTCTTCTCTCTCAACAAGTGGGATTTAACCCTAAAATAAGAGTCATTATATTCTATTTGACAAAAGTTACAACGCCATTTAACATTTCCTTTCGATTCATTCCTAGTTTGCACTAGAGTCACATAAGCCCAAAGAGGACGATTATCGTCACTACTCTTTGTTCCACTTGTATATTTTTCCGTTATAAGTGTAGAACTAGATTGCCGAGAAAACATCTATTATAAAGAAATCGTAAATTTATCAATATCTAATCTAATAATAAAATAAAAATAAAGAAAATAATATTTGAAATAAAAAGAATAAATTATCATAAAAAAATAATAGTAAATTTATATCCTAAACACTACTAGTAACATTGAGAGCCAATATTAAATAGCCAGGAAGAAGATGATTTGCCTTGCCTTCCATTGAGAGCATCATTCCTCTAAACACTACTAACAACAATTTAATTTACTATTATAATGGTATATTAATTAATGACAATTTACTATCACTTTTTCCTGTCCAAACATTAAACTCTACGTCGTAACATGAATTGTGCAATACCTTTGGTTTATGATAAGGACACAATCCACAATGCAATGAATTGTGCAGTACCTTTTCATGGTATAATAATACAACAAAGTAGTAAAGTTGTGCAATATCTTTGCTCTAGGTTGAAACTTGAAATTTATAGACGACAAAGAAGAAGAGAAAACAAGGGTTAATAATAATATTTAGTTTTTCTTTTATTCTTTTATAAATAGAATAATTAATCTAATTTTTATTCATTAAAAACAAAGTCCAAATTATGCCGACAAAAAAAAAAGTTGGGTACGTGGTACCAAATGTGTACCGGTTGGTGTGCCAAATTTTAAAAAAAAATTGGTACGACTTCGATGCATACCGTACGCGTACCGGTACCTGATACGTACCAGGTACCGGTACTTTGCCTAAAATGAAGTACCCGTGCTTCACAGGCATAGCCAAATTAGGTTGGAAATTTTGAAATGGTGACAATACATTTTGATGTAAAGTTTTAGAGGAAAGTATGACAAATCCAATCCTTTAACTGTGAGTTTTGAGGCCAAACCTTATGACTCCAACTTGTGGAAAAGTATAGCTATAGTATGGCTACTGACAGGTAACATGGTGCTATGGTTAGTAGTAAGTAGTAGGAATATCAATTCTTGACACGATTGTTGGGTGGCACCAGGATCATTATGAAGGATCTCATGAATAACACTAGGAATGAGCAAGATAATACTACAATAGCTGAGCTTATTAACGTGGATGAAGAATGGAATTGGAATAGGATAAACAGACTGTATGCAGTTACAAAAAAAAGTCACTATGAAGCAGAAAGTAGCAAAACAAATGCATTCGATTCCTCATAAAATAGGTTGGTTAACCCTCAATACAAATGGGGTGGTGCATCATGAAAATAAGGAAGGATGTGAAATTATAATCAGAAACAATAATGGCAATTGACTAAGGTTTTTTTTCAAAGGCATTAGGAAGGTGTAAAATCATAGTTGCAGAGCTGTGGGGATTATTGAAAGGCATTAAATTGATTTAAAATAAGGGGCATAAGAAAGGGATAATTCAGATAGAATCCAAGGAGATAAATGAAAAAAGTTTATTTTAGTCATAGCATTTACAATTCTTGAGGTTGAATCCTATTTACTCAAGATCACTATAGATTATCCTATAGATCATAAAAGAATAATTAAGGGTATCTCTTGGGTATTTAGGAACTCCTAGACAACCCTTAAATATTATAATGAAAAAATGGATCTCAATAGGAGAGGAAAGAAACGTGATAATCCAACTAGCAAAAGTCTACGAGTCTACGACTTAGTTTATACTGACACTTAGACTAAATCATATTTTTTAAAATAGAAAAGGTCTAAATATTTTTAAAATAGATTTTTAAATAGGATAATAGGCCGACCATACATTTGAAAATGCCATCCTCATGCCTAAAACTAAATCTTTGGCAGACTGGAGACCAAACTTAAACTTTCAAAGTTTCTATTGTTGTTCTTTGATTCATAGCCTAATCCAACTTTTTTGTAAGAGGCTTTTTGATTTCCTAATAAAAAATTTAAATCATCTCTTCCTTTTTGTGAACTTACAAAAGTTTTTCAAAGATCGCAAACTTTATTTTTTAAATTGTCACAGTTATCACACTAGTCAAGTTCATCGTCTTCGTTTGAAGAGGAAAAATATTGAATTGATTCTTTTTGTCTCTCTTTAAGGAATTCCATCTCCTTTTCCAGGGTTTTATTATTAGATTCAAGAGAGGAGATAATATATTTAGATGCAGATACAATTTATTCTAGTTTGTTCATTTATTTGTTAGTTATTTTATAAATTCTAAATAAATCATGATAAGAGAAGTCAGAGGTTACCTCATCATCTTGATGATTTGCAATTAGAAAGATGTTGGATTTTTATTCTTCATCGTCCAAGGATTCCATGTCATTATCTTCCCATGGGACATAAACTTTCTTCTTTTTCTGAGATTTTCTAAATTTTTTATTTTCCTTTTTGATTAGGGGACAATATAGTTTGATGTGTCTTTTATTTCCATAGTTGAAGCATGCCGGAATAAATGGTGTTTTTCTACATCTTTTTCTTGCTATTATTTTTGAATTTTCTCATTCTTCATAAATATCTTGAAGTTCTTTACTACGAGAGCCATGTCACCATCATAGTTAGATTCCTCAACTTTAAGTGCTAGAGTCTTTTTTTCTTTTCTCATTCTTCATCTATGGAAAGTCTTTTGAGATCCATCTCATGCACCCATAATTTACCAAAGAGAGTACCCATTTCTTTTCTCTTTATTCATTTGAGAATGTTTTCCACAAAGTTCTCATACGACTCACGATATGGGTGAATCGTGTTTGCATTTGAAGAAGAAAGATCAAAGAATGAGAAAAAATAGCTAAGTGTGAAGAAATTGGACTTAGTAAAAATTTAGGTGAAAATGGGAGCAAAAGAGTGAAACTTTGGGAAAAATCATGTGCACCATCGCGTGTATGATAGTGACATAAAGGCTGCATTGTAACACCCCGATAATAATATAATAATTATTTAAATTAAGTTAATAATCTATTTATTAATTTAATTAAATAACTGGATTATTATTATTATTATTATTATTATTATTATTTTGGAATAATAATTATTGGAATAATTATTTATTGGAATATATAAGTTGGAATAATAAAAAGTCCCAATTTTTGGAAAAAGGGTTTTCACGTGAAAAGGAAAAGAGAAGCGGCTGAAAGAGAGAAAGGGCAAAAGGCAGAGCAAGAGAAGAGGAAGAGCTTGAAGCTGCAGAATTTGCCGGATTAACTCAGGTAAGGGGGGTTTATCGTCGATTAATGGGTATTATGGGATAATATGTAATGGGTAGTGAGAAACCGTTGAATCGACCCTAATTGGGATTTGGAATGCTAAAAATTTGTGATGAATAGGTTGAGTGAAAACCGTAATCAAATTGATAATTGTGTGTGTAATCAAACCGATAAATTGGTGATGAATGGCGACGAGTAAGTTTGAGTGGGAAGGGTCTGGAATGGGCACATGAGATCCCTGCCCAAAGAAAACGCGTCTGGTGAACTGTCATGTTCGCCTAGCGAACATAACCTTCGCCTAGCGAAGGAACGCGCCTCAACCTCGCCCCAGCGAGATTGAGAGGTTTTGCTACTGTAATGTTCGCTGTGGACTCGCTGGAGCTTCGCCTAGCGAGTGAGTGCTAGCTGTGTTTTTCACCAAAACAGAATGAGTTCGCTATTACCTTCGCCTTGAGCTCGCCTAGCGAATTAATTTACCAATTTCCTGGAGCTGTTCGCCTTGAGCTCGCCTAGCGAACCAGAGCTTCGCCACTGCCTCGCCTAGCGAGCAAGGCAGAAGAAGTGTTTATACATGTGTTGCTGAGGTGTTTCATACATGTGTTGAGGAAGTGTTTTATACATGTGTTGATGATGTGTTGATACATGTATTGATGATGTATGATGATATGCAAAATGTTGTGAATGTATATATTATGCATGTATTTGTGAATGGACTGTTGTATGGCTTAGAGTGTGAGCATATGTCCATTGTGAGTTGTTGTTGATGCTGCATTGCTAGATGATTAGTGTGCATGGCATAGCCTGTGGGGCTGTAGCTAATTCCCATTGTGAGGAATTGGTGAGTGAATCGTTGTGAATTGTTGTTGATGTTTGCATGCTAGATGATTAGCTTGCATAGTCTAGCCTTTGGGGCTGTAGCTAATTCCCATGGTGAGGAATTAGTGAGTGAGTCATTAGGTCTCAATGAGTGGGACTAGTGAGCTTAGTAGCCGTATCCGGAGGGATCGGTGAGCTTGAACTATATGTTCAAGAATAGTCGGTACCGCATGTGTAGAGTCTCATTGCATAAAAATATGTAAGGCGTATAATATGAATGGATGTGTTCCAATATTATACGTGTGTTGTGTTGTTGTTAAGTATGATTCGAGATTATACTGGTATTGTATATTGATGTTGAGTATGATGTTTAAGCCAATGAGCTATTACTGAATGTGTATTGCAATTAGGGTGATTGATGTGTTAATTACTTGGCATTACATGTTGTTTTATAATGCTTATTATATTGATTGAGGAACTCACCCTTACAACTATTTTTCAGGTAACGAGAAATGAGTTGAGTAGAAGCAAATGCTTGGAGTCTAGTGTAGTCTCCCTAGTGGGTCATGCTCTGATAGATGTAACATCGGGCGGGAACACTTTGATTATTATTGTTGTTGTGGTTGAACTAAATTACATGTGATGTTACATGTTTTGCATGATTGAGTTGATCTCTATCCGCTGCGTAATTGTGCAAATACTTTATATTTAAATTAAATAAAAGAGCATGATTGTTATATTGTTTAAATGGTGTGGAATGTTTGTGTGACACCCTTGGTGCACTATTACTCTGATTATATGTTTATTATTTTAATTAATTTTTGGGGTATTTTAGAAGGGTGTTACATTAGTGGTATCAGAGCATAGTCGGTCGTGTCGAGTCGTAATTATTCTGTTTTCCCTGTACGGGATAGGAGTTGTGTAACCCTATCAGTACTTATTGTTTTAGTTTGTTGGGTTTTCAGAATAGAGATGGCTGGAAGAGGCAGAGATGATGCTGCGATTGCTGAGGCTCTGGGTATGCTGGCTGGAGTACTTGGAGGGAACCCAAATGTTGTAGGAATGGGAGCTGCTCGTCAACTGAGTGAGTTCCAGAAGAACAATCCTCCAATGTTCAAGGGAGCATACGATCCAGATGGTGCTCAGAAGTGGTTGAAGGAGATCGAGAGGATCTTCAGAGTAACTGAGTGTGCTGATAACCAGAAGGTCAGGTTCGGTACACATATGCTGTCAGAGGAGGCTGATGATTGGTGGGTTGCTACCCGCACTGAGTTGGAATCTGCTGGGAATACTGAGATCACTTGGGCTGTGTTCAGGGAAAGGTTCCTGAGAAAGTATTTTCCAGAAGATGTCAGAGGAAAGAAAGAGATAGAGTTTTTGGAATTGAAGCAGGGTAACAGGTCGGTTACTGAGTATGCTGCGAAGTTCACCGAGCTGTCAAAGTACTATACTCCCTATAATGAGGCTGCTGGAGAATTTTCGAAATGTGTGAAGTTTGAGATGGGTTGCATCCTGAGATCAAACAAGCTATTGGATATCAGAGGATCAGGGTGTTTTCTGACTTGGTTGACTGTTGCAGAATTTTTGAACAGGATTCCAAGGCTAGAGCAGAAAGCTATCAGCAGAGGGTTGATAGGAAGGGTAAGAATCAGATGGATCGTGGAAAACCGTATGCAGCTGGCAAAGGTTTTCAGAAGCAGAGTGGGATGAAGAGGCCTAGTGGGGGAGACTCTAGTGCTCCTGCTAAGTGTTATAGATGTGGTCGGGCTGGACATCGTGTTCATGAGTGTACCAGTGCTGAGATGAAGTGTTTCAAGTGTGGGAAAGGTGGTCACTTGGCTGCAGAGTGCCGATTGAAGACTGTAACTTGTTTCAACTGTGGAGAGTTGGGTCATATCAGTCCCCAGTGTCCGAAGCCGAAGAAGGAGAATCAGTCAGGAGGCAAGGTTTTTGCTCTATCAGGTTCTGAGACTTCTGCAGATGATCGTTTGATCAGAGGTACGTGTTATATTAATGGCTTTCCTCTCATAGCTATTATTGACACAGGTGCTACTCATTCTTTTATATCTGTGGATTGTGCTGTGAAGCTTAAGTTAGAGATATCTGAGATGCGTGGAAGTATGGTGATTGATACTCCTGCAAAGGGTTCAGTGACTACTACTTCGGTTTGTTGGAGTTGTCCTTTGAATATTTTTGGTAGAGATTTTGGGATAGACCTTGTGTGTCTTCCATTAGTGCAGATTGACGTTATCTTGGGTATGAACTGGTTGGTGTTTAACCGAGTTTATATCAACTGTTTTGATAAGACGGTGATAATTCCTGAGATTGAGGAAGGGCAGAGTCTGTTTCTATCAGCCAGGCAGGTGAATGAGGAAGTGGCAGATGGGGCAGAGTTGTTTATGCTGTTGGCAACTTTAGAGGCTAAAGATAAACTGGTGATTCGTGATCTAGCAGTGGTGTGTGACTTTCCTGATGTGTTTCCAGAAGAAGTGAATGAGTTACCGCCAGAGCGTGAAGTTGAGTTCTCGATTGAATTGGTACCTGGTACTAGACCGATATCGATGGCTCCGTACCGTATGTCTGCTGTTGAGTTAACTGAATTGAAGAGTCAGTTGGAAGATCTGTTGGATAAGAAGTTTATTCGTCCGAGTGTGTCACCGTGGGGTGCACCAGTGTTGTTGGTTAAGAAGAAAGAAGGTACTATGAGGTTGTGTGTGGACTACAGGCAACTGAATAAAGTGACGATCAAGAATCGGTATCCTTTGCCGAGGATTGATGATTTGATGGATCAGTTGGTTGGTGCGAGTGTGTTCAGCAAGATAGATTTGAGATCTGGGTATCATCAGATACGTGTGAAAACTGAGGATATTCAGAAGACTGCTTTCAGAACAAGGTATGGACATTATGAGTATTCTGTAATGCCTTTTGGTGTGACTAATGCGCCTGGAGTATTTATGGAGTACATGAATAGGATTTTCCATCCGTACTTGGATCAGTTTGTTGTGGTGTTTATTGATGACATTTTGGTGTATTCGAAATCTGAAGAAGAGCATGCTGAGCATTTGAGAGTGGTTTTAGGAGTGCTGCGAGAAAAGCAGTTATTTGCTAAACTGTCTAAGTGTGAATTTTGGTTAGAAGAAGTTAGTTTTCTTGGTCATGTGATTTCAAGAGGTGGTGTTGCTGTTGATCCTTCTAAGATAGAAGCGGTATCTAAGTGGGAAGCTCCGAAGTCTGTTGCTGAGATTCGAAGTTTCCTTGGTTTGGCTGGTTATTATAGGAAGTTCATTGAGGGATTTTCTAAGTTGGCGTTACCGTTGACGATGTTGACTAGAAAGGGGCAAGCGTTTGTTTGGGACTCAAAATGTGAAGAAGGTTTCCAAGAGTTAAAGAGAAGGTTGACTACTGCTCCTATTTTGACGTTACCGAGTTCGTCGGAACCATTTGAAGTTTACTGTGATGCTTCATTGTTGGGTTTGGGTGGTGTGTTGATGCAGAATAAGCAGGTTATAGCTTATGCTTCGAGACAGCTGAGGGTTCATGAAAGGAACTATCCGACGCACGATTTAGAGTTGGCAGCTGTAGTGTTTGTTTTGAAGTTGTGGAGGCATTACTTGTATGGATCAAGATTTGAGGTTTTCAGTGACCATAAGAGTTTAAAGTATTTGTTTGATCAGAAAGAGCTGAATATGAGACAGAGGAGATGGTTAGAGTTTCTGAAGGATTATGATTTTGGGTTGAATTACCATCCGGGTAAAGCAAATGTAGTGGCTGATGCATTGAGTCGGAAATCATTACATATGTCTATGTTAATGGTTAAGGAATTGGATTTAATTGAGCAGTTTAGAGACTTGAGTTTGGTGTGTGAGAGTACTCACAACAGTGTTAAATTGGGAATGTTGAAGTTAACGAGTGGTATTCTGGAGGAGATCAGAGAGGGTCAGAAATCCGATATGCTTTTGGTTGATAAGTTGACTTTAGTGAATCAAGGTCGAGGTGGTGAATTCAGAGTTGATGAGAATGGTGTTTTGAAATTTGGTAGTCGGGTGTGTATTCCGAATGTTATTGAGCTTAAGAAGAGTATTCTGGAGGAAGGACATCGTAGTGGATTGAGTATTCATCCTGGAGCTACGAAGATGTATCATGATTTGAAGAAGTTATTTTGGTGGCCGAGGATGAAAAGGGAAATTGCGAGTTTTGTTTATTCCTGTTTGACTTGTCAGAAGTCAAAGATTGAGCATCAGAAGCCGTCTGGGCTAATGCAACCGTTGGCTATTCCAGAGTGGAAGTGGGATAGTATCAGTATGGATTTTGTTTCGGGTTTACCGAGGACAAGTAGGAATTTTGAAGCTATTTGGGTGATTGTTGACAGGTTGACAAAATCGGCTCATTTCATTCCGATCAGAATGGATTATCCGTTAGAGAGATTAGCCGAGTTGTATATTGAGGAGATTGTAAGTTTGCATGGTATTCCGTCTAGTATTGTTTCGGACAGAGATCCTAGATTTACATCGAAGTTCTGGGAAGGTTTGCAGAAGGCTTTGGGAACTAAACTGAGATTGAGTTCTGCATATCACCCGCAGACTGATGGTCAGACTGAGAGGACGATTCAGTCACTGGAGGATCTTTTGAGAGCTTGTGTTTTAGAAAAAGGAGGTGCTTGGGATTGTTATTTGCCTTTGATTGAGTTTACCTACAACAATAGTTTTCATTCGAGCATTGGTATGGCACCGTTTGAAGCTTTGTATGGTAGGAGATGTCGGACACCATTATGTTGGTATGAGTCCGGTGAGAGTGCTGTGGTTGGACCGGAGATTGTTCAACAAACTACGGAAAAGATTAAGATGATTCAGGAGAAGATGAGAATTGCTCAGAGTCGTCAGAAGAGTTATCATGATAAGAGGAGGAAGTCACTTGAGTTCCAAGAGGGAGATCATGTGTTTCTTCGTGTTACTCCGATAACTGGTGTTGGTCGAGCTTTGAAGTCGAAGAAGTTGACACCTCGATTTATTGGTCCTTATCAGATTTTGGAGAGGATATGAGAGGTAGCCTATCGTATCGCTTTACCGCCGTCACTTGCGAATTTGCATGATGTTTTTCATGTGTCTCATTTGAGGAGATACATTCATGATCCGTCGCATGTTGTCCAAGTAGATGATGTACAGGTGAGAGATAACCTGACTGTTGAAACATCGCCTATGAGGATTGAGGATCGAGAGTTGAAGCAGTTGCGGGGTAAAGAGATTGCCTTGGTGAAGGTAGCTTGGGGAGGACCAGCAGGTGGCAATGTAACTTGGGAACTAGAGAGTCAGATGAAGGAGTCTTATCCGGAGTTGTTCGTTTGAGGTACGTTTTCGAGGACGAAAACTCTTTTAGTGGGGGAGAGTTGTAACACCCCGATAATAATATAATAATTATTTAAATTAAGTTAATAATCTATTTATTAATTTAATTAAATAACTGGATTATTATTATTATTATTATTATTATTATTTTGGAATAATAATTATTGGAATAATTATTTATTGGAATATATAAGTTGGAATAATAAAAAGTCCCAATTTTTGGAAAAAGGGTTTTCACGTGAAAAGGAAAAGAGAAGCGGCTGAAAGAGAGAAAGGGCAAAAGGCAGAGCAAGAGAAGAGGAAGAGCTTGAAGCTGCAGAATTTGCCGGATTAACTCAGGTAAGGGGGGTTTATCGTCGATTAATGGGTATTATGGGATAATATGTAATGGGTAGTGAGAAACCGTTGAATCGACCCTAATTGGGATTTGGAATGCTGAAAATTTGTGATGAATAGGTTGAGTGAAAACCGTAATCAAATTGATAATTGTGTGTGTAATCAAACCGATAAATTGGTGATGAATGGCGACGAGTAAGTTTGAGTGGGAAGGGTCTGGAATGGGCACATGAGATCCCTGCCCAAAGAAAACGCGTCTGGTGAACTGTCATGTTCGCCTAGCGAACATAACCTTCGCCTAGCGAAGGAACGCGCCTCAACCTCGCCCCAGCGAGATTGAGAGGTTTTGCTACTGTAATGTTCGCTGTGGACTCGCTGGAGCTTCGCCTAGCGAGTGAGTGCTAGCTGTGTTTTTCACCAAAACAGAATGAGTTCGCTATTACCTTCGCCTTGAGCTCGCCTAGCGAATTAATTTACCAATTTCCTGGAGCTGTTCGCCTTGAGCTCGCCTAGCGAACCAGAGCTTCGCCACTGCCTCGCCTAGCGAGCAAGGCAGAAGAAGTGTTTATACATGTGTTGCTGAGGTGTTTCATACATGTGTTGAGGAAGTGTTTTATACATGTGTTGATGATGTGTTGATACATGTATTGATGATGTATGATGATATGCAAAATGTTGTGAATGTATATATTATGCATGTATTTGTGAATGGACTGTTGTATGGCTTAGAGTGTGAGCATATGTCCATTGTGAGTTGTTGTTGATGCTGCATTGCTAGATGATTAGTGTGCATGGCATAGCCTGTGGGGCTGTAGCTAATTCCCATTGTGAGGAATTGGTGAGTGAATCGTTGTGAATTGTTGTTGATGTTTGCATGCTAGATGATTAGCTTGCATAGTCTAGCCTTTGGGGCTGTAGCTAATTCCCATGGTGAGGAATTAGTGAGTGAGTCATTAGGTCTCAATGAGTGGGACTAGTGAGCTTAGTAGCCGTATCCGGAGGGATCGGTGAGCTTGAACTATATGTTCAAGAATAGTCGGTACCGCATGTGTAGAGTCTCATTGCATAAAAATATGTAAGGCGTATAATATGAATGGATGTGTTCCAATATTATACGTGTGTTGTGTTGTTGTTAAGTATGATTCGAGATTATACTGGTATTGTATATTGATGTTGAGTATGATGTTTAAGCCAATGAGCTATTACTGAATGTGTATTGCAATTAGGGTGATTGATGTGTTAATTACTTGGCATTACATGTTGTTTTATAATGCTTATTATATTGATTGAGGAACTCACCCTTACAACTATTTTTCAGGTAACGAGAAATGAGTTGAGTAGAAGCAAATGCTTGGAGTCTAGTGTAGTCTCCCTAGTGGGTCATGCTCTGATAGATGTAACATCGGGCGGGAACACTTTGATTATTATTGTTGTTGTGGTTGAACTAAATTACATGTGATGTTACATGTTTTGCATGATTGAGTTGATCTCTATCCGCTGCGTAATTGTGCAAATACTTTATATTTAAATTAAATAAAAGAGCATGATTGTTATATTGTTTAAATGGTGTGGAATGTTTGTGTGACACCCTTGGTGCACTATTACTCTGATTATATGTTTATTATTTTAATTAATTTTTGGGGTATTTTAGAAGGGTGTTACATGCATCACGTGCGAGACAAGTCATCACATGCACGATGACTCCTTTTTCTGACGTGTTTGATCCATTCTGAGCTCTTTTTAAGGGGAAACTCTGCACTTTGGTGAGGGTTAAAAATTTTGGAGAGCAAAGGACAATTTTTGCAGCATCAAGGGTGATTTTCAGGGCATTGGAAGCCATTGTAGACCATTACTTCAAGGGAATTCACATGCTATTCTCATATATTTTTTTTGGTATTATAATTTGAATTATGATGAGCTAAGCTTTTCTAGGTTAGGTTGTGTTATGATGACCTTATTTCAATATTGTTGGGTAATATGTTAATTTGACTTTGTATGAACCTTTTGATCTATAATCTTATTCAATTGCTTATTATTCTTAATGCTTTTTATGCGAGACACTCCTTTAAATTGATTTTGGGCACATAGGGAATACTGACCATTAGTCTATGTGTTGGACCTGAGGTTGTCATACCCCAAAATTTATCCTCTCCTTTTCCACCTTTTTCTCAAGTTTCCTTTGCATACATGGAATCATATTATGCATCATCATAACATTAGCATGACCATTGCATTTGGTCATTGACTCAAAAGCATGAGCACATTCTTTGCTTGATCTTAACACTAGGGTTTTTTTCACTTTGATTCACTTATCAACTAACCAAAGCATCAATAAGAGATAGTACTTGTTTGTTCCCTTGTTCATGTAGGTGATCATGCCTCAATTCAAGATAAAAAAAGTCATTTTGGTTAAGAAACATTCAAGTGTGGTTCATTGATTCAAGGGTGGCTCATGCCAATCTTCAAGCTATCCTTAAGATCATTCAAGACTTAATCAAATTATCTTCAAGGGTTTCTCATTCCATCATCATTTTGGCTTGGGATGCTAGAAAACTTCAAGTTTACACAAGTTGGCACAAGTTTGGTTGATCTAATTTGCAAGTATGGCTTACTTTTGGTCCAAATCTCATAACTTCCTCAACTTTCAACCAATTGACAAGCTTATTTGAGCCAAATGTTCCTAATGAGTTCCTCTACAATGTTTCTTCAAGGCTCAAGCATCAATTCAACCTTTAAGGACTTAAATTTTGGAAAGGACTAAGTTGCCAAAATAGGCCAAAACCTTGTCATGACCCCACTTGACAGCCATGCCATTTTAGCCTCAAATAACCTTTTGATCTCATTCCTTTTGAATTTTTTTAAGCTTATGTAAAAGTCCATTTGGCCTAATTTTGGCTCAAAATTCATGATGGAATCAAAAGTTATGGTGTCATGAACTTGGAGCCTCAATATGCCCCAAACATGCCAAGATTATTTGACCAAATGCCTGACCTAGAAGGCATGTCATGACCTCAAATTTCAACACTTTCCATTTTCACCTCAGACCTCCTTTTGAGTTGGTTCTTTTTGCATTGGATTCATGGCATTGAAGTGAACAAAAGGCACAAAGAAGATCATAAAATGCACGAGTGGATTCCATTTGGCATAACTTCAAACTTAGCACTTTGAACTCTATTTTGCACGAAGCCCAAATTTTGCAATTACATGTCATTTTGCATTGTGGGACCACTTGCACATGTATAACTTACTCGTGACACCAAAACGTGTGCAAACAAGCTAAAACGACCATATTTCATCCTCAATTCATGCTTTGCTCACATGTTTTCACACGAGCCCCCTTTGACAAATTTTCAACCCTAGATCACACGATTTGAGATCTATTTGGCATGTGTGAGCTTCCCATTTCATTTCCTATAAGTAGAGGATCGTTTTGCCTTCATTTGCAAGCTTGAATAGCCAGAAAAACCCGTCTCACTTGAACCCAATATCACACAAAAGCCAGTTTATAGTTTCTTCGATTCAAGCTCTTTCAACCTCAAATCTTTGCCCAAAAATCTTCATCAGCATCATCTGAAGCTAACTACATCATCACTTTGCCTTTAAACCTCTTGCTTCGTATTTCTCGTTTCTGTCATTGTTGACCTTTGAAGCTTCAACTGAAAAGGTAGTTACGAGTTAAATCCTTGAGCAACAAGTTACCAGTGTCTTCACATTATTCCACTGATCAAAAGCACTAAATTACCATTCATTTATCTTTTTTATTAGTCATTTAATTTTACTTTGAACACTTAGAGTTCTTCTTATTCTTGAGAAAAAATTTCCTTGCTTAGAGCCAATCAATGACTCTAATGTAGGGAGACATGAACGATGAGGTATTGCGAAGCTAACTCCACGCTTGGGTGTTGCTAAAAACATGAGTTCATGATTTGCAGGAATCAATTTGAAGGTTGAAGACGAAGTTAAACTGCATGCGTTTTGGTTCCAAGATTCAAACTCAACCAATCACATTGTGCCAATTCATTTTTTTTAAATATCTTGACCATTGGATCCATATTCTATTTTATTTTTATTTATTTTCTTTTCCATTTAATTTCTTACTTAATTTTAATTTAATTTGATCCAAATTTTTTACACTAGGTCTTTAAAAATATTTTGCTTCGCATACATTTTTCTTATATTTTCTAAAATCATTTTTGTATTTATAGTTATTTTTATTTCATTTTTCTTTTAATTTCATTTTGCAATTTATTTTTCAATCATTTTCAAACATGTTGACATTTAACTTTTGAGACCTTTCTATTTGTAATATTATTGACTTCTCTTAATTTTTTCATCCATTTAATTTACATTTTGATATTTGTTTTTCATTTTCTCTTTATTTTCCATTTTAAACCATTTTAAAACCTTTTTATTTCATGTTTAACTCAAAATTTGTCATCTTTTTGACTTTGCTTGAGTGATTGATTGGTTGATGAGATCTTAAATATTTAAAATCATTGATAGATGGTCCCTTGATTGATTCAATCTTTTCTAATTCAATATGTTGATAGATGATCATTTGATCATATTTTTGGCACTCTGAGTTAGTGATAATTTATCCTTTGGTGTAACATATGTTTGAGTCCTTTGACTTGTTGATAGATGATCCCAATGTGGTGACTTGAATTTTCCTTCTAACATCTAACACTTAACATCTAACTTCTAAGCCTCTAACACTTTACATTCTTGCAACTTCTATTCTTGAAATTTACTTTTATGTCTCATTCATCATCTCACTTCATACATTATTTATTTTGTCTTATTCATCTTATGTTTATCATCTTGTGTTTGGTTTACTTGACAATCTCAATAAATCAAAACATGATAAAATGGATGGACTTGATCTTTAAGACCCATGATTGACTTGGAGTGATGTTGGACTTTGGACTTAGAAATTAGGCATATGTTTGATTTGGGGTGATCATTGGACTCATTGACCTGTTGATCACTTACACCTTTTTCACCTGTTAGAATTTTGAACATGTGATCTTGTCATATTGTTTTTTGTTCATTGTCTTATGCCTCTGCTTATCACATTCGTTTGTTTAGGTTAGCACACATTAGAACACACATGTCTTACTCTTGGGCTACTTAACAATGAGACATAGGCTTAGTACACTTTTGCATCCACATGGATTACTCTTGGGATACCTAACAATGATACCCTAGGCTAGTCTTTGTATGATCATTCATTGTGTGTTTTATCCACCTCTTTCCATTTGATTCAACTTGATCAAGTTCCATTTGATCAACTAGATCCTTTGACTTTGCACATATTCCCTTTGTCTTTGTCAAGTGACCACAAGTCTCTTGGTCACTATACGAGACTTGTCTATGTTACTTTGGAGCTCAAGCTTTCCAACAAGTATAAGACCTCAAGCTCAAGTCAAGGCATCAGCCATAAGTCTCTTGGTCACTTGGTGGACAGTTTGAGGTTTTGCTACCCCATGTGTATCATCTTCCCCCCTTGTCAATAAACAAAAAAATCATGAAAGTGAGTTCTAAAGCGTGCATGAGATTCAAGATACTTCCTAATCTCTTCATCACCAGGTTCTCGATCGCTCATAGCCCTAAATAGACTTAATATAAACACGAACACTCAAATTTTCTTGGTAATCCTTATCCCTATACGGTTTCACCACAAGCACTTCAGAGAAAGCAAAACCACAACCAACCTCTCTAATGTCAAGCCTAAATGGGTTAGCCTTCATATTCTCCTCCATGGTCTCCTTTAGATCCTAGTCATCTTGAGGAATCTCGGGTATAGTACCACCTTCATCATAACTACTTATAGAGTGACAAGTATCACTAGTTTGTATAACATTCACAAGAAGAGGTATAATCGCTAGAGATATCATATATATCACCTATGGGTCAATCACTCTAGTGCGCAAAAAAGTGTCACTTATTTCATCCCCACTAGATAATCCCATAAAATTCATGTTTGAGTTTCCTAGGTTAGCCATGGTTGAAGAAAGAATAAGAACAAAAATAATGGGATGAAGAGATGGAGAAATATTAGCTCAGGCAAACTATGAAGGTATAAACAAACAAGACAATGAGCAAATCACCTAGAAGCTTCTAAGATATGAAGACTTAGCAAATGAACATGCTGATGTGTACAAATCTTCTAAAAAGAGAAAGCGGGTTGCTTCGGATACTCAGAAGGAAGTTTAAAATCCTTCTAAGAAGAAGGTTGTGCAACAGAAGGAGATTGAGAAAGAAGTTGAAGAGGTTACTACATCCACTGTCTTAATGCCTTCTAAGATGAGAAATGAAGAACTCTTGAGAACGTATCTTCTTTTGATGTCACATCTAATCCAATTATAAGGAATAAGAAGTTAAGGAAGATGTTTGTTCCTGATGAAATTGAAGAGGAAGAAGAAGAAACTTGGGTATTCTTGATCATAAGGAAAAAAATTACAGATGCTGAAACCCAGAAGGATATGGACAAAACTGTTTTCAAGGAAGATCAACTGTTAGCCTCTACTATGGTGGAATAAGCAGAGAAACTTCCTACAATCTTTGATGATCTATTGGAAGAAGTTTTTATTGGAAGAGAGTTCTGGAGACTGCAGAAGTCCAAGCTGCTGAAGTCATAGCTGGGTTAAAGTCTGCTGAGAAGATCTCTAAAGCTAGAACTTTTGGTGTAACAGAAGTCATTATATCAGAAGTGATGCCAACTCTACTTCTGAAGCTGTTGGTGAAGAGAATCAAGCTACTCCAGATGCTATGGAGATCGATAAGATAGGTAAAAGTACAAACTCTATCTTGGAATATTTTTTCGATTATTCCATCTTAAATCACATATCACCAACACACTCATCCAATCCGTCATCCAAATCATCTCCAAAACACATTTCATCACTTGTTCAACAATTAGAACCTGTGGCAGAGTCTCCTAACCCAACTCCTATTATCCAAATTCTAGAAAAAGCTATAAATTTAGCTGATTTTGAACATCCTGCTGATGAATCCACTGATGTTCAGAAACAACTGACATACTTTTCTACTTCTGAACAAACAACACCTCTGAACACCCCATAGATATATCTAGTGGGAAAGCCTCTTCTGGCTCTAAGTAACAAGTTGAAGAAACTGATTTCATTGCTCATCTTGGTCTTAAAATGGTGACTCTCTCACCTGTTTTTATCAGACCTCTTCAAGCCACCCCTATGCAAATCTTCTCACCTCAAGGCCTACAAACTGACCAAGCATGTTCTATTGATTCAACTTCTGAACATAATGATTTATTTGTTCAAAATGAAACTGAACATGTAACCCCAGATCAACCAGAAACTCAACCATCACCTTAATCGAAACCCCGACCATCACCTAAATCTACACCTCAAGAAGAATCTAGTCTTGTTCAGAATCAATATGAAGTTCAAGTCATTTCTGAACCTCAGATTGAAATTGAACAAGTCTCTTTTGGCCAACTTCATACAGAAACCTCTATGGACCAAACTATCTAAGAAAACCAATCTTCTGACCATCCACAAACAAACATTTCATCTCTTCCTCCCTATATCCAAGCAAAACTAGAATAAATCAAAATTGTTTTTCTTGATAGAGTGCAAAATTTGGTTTATGAGAGAACTACAACGTCTGACCCCATAGCTTATGTTGCTAAGCGGGATTCTCTCATAGCCTCTATAGTATCAGTTTTTCAAGATCTGAAGTATGTCTCTTCAGATTTTGCTAAATCTACTAGTCAGAGACATGCGCTTCAGGAGAAAATTTGGAATTCATGGCTGACAAGAAGAAAGAGATGGATGATAGGATGAAGGCTATGGATGTTAGACAAGATATCATGGGTGCTGATCCGAAAGCAGTTATGGAGCTTCTGAAGAAACCTTAGGCTTTAGAATTTAGTCACCCTGTGTTTTTTCATCATTTCTGAACAATACCATCTCATTTTTTATTAAATAAAAACTTCTCTTCAGTATCATTTTTGTTCTATGTTTATCTTTTTGTTGATGACAAAAGGGGGAGAAAGAGGATAAGTATTTAAGCACATGAATCTGATGATCACTATGTGCTTAATGTTTGAATATTATGTTAAAGGAATTTAATTAACATAGACAGAACTTAGGGGGGGGGCTTACAAACCTCACCCTATGGACTATCAGACTTAGGAGGAGCTTACAAACCTCTAATCTTGAAGTTATTAAGTTAATCAAATAAACAACCATTGTTATTAAATAATATTGTTTGTCATCATAAAAAAGGAAATTGTTGAAACAAAATTGGTTGATACCATATCCCTTAGGTTTTGATGATAATAAAGTATTTAAAGAATAATTTGGTATTGCAACATATGTTCAAGTATGCAAGATTATATCATTAAAAAAAATGAAGAGATGCTTCAAGAATGTGAATCTGAAGATCAGACTCTGGCTCTGAAGATCACTTCTAAAGGCTTTGCCTCGGATGGAGATCCAGACTCTAAAGAAGTCAGTTCTGAAGAAAGTCAACCTCTGGTGACCTAGACGTTGAAGCTTCATAATCCAAGAACTGGATTGTGATGTGATCAACCTATGAAAAGTGAAGTCTAAAGGAAGACAACCTCTAAGGAGTGGAGTCTGAAGGAAAGTCAACCTCTAAAGCAAAAGCTCTTCTACCAAGGTAACTCTAACAGACTCAGAACCTTTTTGATCACTTGAAGACTTAAGGAAACATCTCTCTCAAGGTTGTATGAGTTTCAACAGATCATTCCTCTTGGAGAAAGGTGTTTGCTTGATATGTCTAATCAAGTACAAAGATTAACCAACCTTTTGGTAAAGTCTTCAATGTCTCTTTTCGCTCCTCCCTCTATATAAGGAGCTGCAGACCTAAGAAGAAGACTACCACACTGCAATACACCAGAGACTATAGACTTGACATTCAAAGAGAAGATACTCTGTCAAATCTATTAGACTTAGAACATCTTAACATTATGTATATTTTAGAAGTTCTTAAGTCTTAGAGTCATTCTAAGTTGTATTTTGTTTACACCTCTCATTGTATATCAAGTTTAGTTATTACCAAAATCTCTTAACAATTTGTTATAGAGTCAGAAGGCTCTTACTTTAGTGCCTGAGCATTTAAAGTCTTTAGCTTGTGTACTAGATCAAGGAAGTCTAAGACCTGTGTGATTGAGCAAGGAAGTCTTGAGTCTGTGGGCTTGAGAAAGAAAGTCTCAAACTTGTGTGTTTGAGCAAGGAAGTTTTATACTTGTGTATGTAAGCAAAGAAGTCTCTTGCTTGAGTGCTTGAGCATTTGTAATTATATTTGGTTATAATGAAAATCCATTGGAAGTACATGGGGACTAGACTACTCTCGAGTTGTGAGAGGAAGCAGAATAACTTCTTGTGTCATTTATACTTTTACTTTACTTTCTTCTGAGCCTTATTCCACTATTATCGGTTGTTTGCAATCTAAGTCAGATTCTGTTTCAAAATATGATAAATATATACCAGAGTTCAGACTCTGATTAAGATCAATCAGAACTTATCCAAGTCTTTCTGAGTCAAACTCTAAACTAAGTGTTCACAATCTGTTTTGAAATTCATCAGAAGCAGAAGTTAAAAAGGCATAAAGAAGAAAAAGCTGACACTATTCAACCCCTTTCTTGTAATTTTTTCACCTTCAAAACTATCATTCATAGTGAGGGCCAATCATTTTGTAAGAGGGCGAATTGGATGAATATAAGACCTAGAATGATGTAAGGCTTAGAAGATGAAATCAACAATGGAATATCAACCTTGAGATCATAATGGCACTCGAATTCACTCGAGCACAGTGAACAACATTTCCAGCCCTTACTCTAGGGACCCAAAGCCACACATAAGAATAATGTTACAAAAATGTTTCACTAACGAAAGTGATATTTAATGTGCATGTTCTCAAGGCTACCTACTCACATTCACCAAGTTCTTTCGCCAAAGAGGCGACATGCCCAATTATGAAGGTCCAATCTAGGACTTTGCCAAGCAAGACAAATGGACACATGAAGCTTCCTCGAGACGCGAAATACATGATCCTAACCCCAAACATCCCTTGTTGTTGGATGCGATCAAACGACTCCCGCGTCACACGTCAGAGTAGACGAGGAAATTCCAACCACATGAGGCATATAAACCTCACCACACGCTGAATATGTGTATTATCTCATTCTCATTCTCAAACTACATTTCTAAAACTTCAATGATTTGAGAGTTGAAATATTAACCTTGTAGGTTCTTCCCATTCCTTCGTACCGGAAACTCTCACCACCGCACCAAAAGTTCTTGTTCTTGCATCATTCATATTTCTTGTTTCACCTAAAAAAAAGTCCATATAAAAAATGTTATAAAAGATGACACATTTTAAAATATTATTTAAGAAAAGAGCAAAACATTAAGGACTTGTTTGAATTCCCTTATAAAAAACTTATCTAATAAATTAGATTTCTTTTGTAAAATTGTTTCATAAATACTTACAAAATATTTATTATTTTTTTAAAAAATTGAAAAATTAAAATACAATTAATAAACACTATATGTTTATCTTTTATGGAGAATTGAAGATACGGTAATATGTATCAATCTCTCTTTTAATGTTTGTCTTAATATTATGAATTTTGTTTTTCGATAAGTAAGTTTATATTTAAAGAGAATATTATGGATACTCCAATTCAAATACAAAAGGAGATACAAATTAAGACACGGTAGAGAAGCTTGTTCTACTCATAAAAGTTAGAACAACTACTAAACTTTAAATCAATAATATACCACAACCAAACTCTAATCTTTGAACTTAACACAACTTCTTTACTATCTGCTATCTCCTCTTTGAACAAAATATTATTTTTCAGAGAGACCATATACTCTCTAGCAAGTCGCAAATTAAATCACTAAAATTTAATCAACAAACACTCCACCTCTTAATGATCTGCATAACAATTTTGCATGAGAAACAGAAAAAAGAAACAACCTCTAAATCTCTGGCTTAACTCTCCATTTCAATCCCAGGATCAGGAGGTTGAAGGACGTGAGTTCAAACCAACCATCCACTAGATGAAATCGACACTAACCTCTAAATTTAACCAAACCATAAATATAAATAAAATTTGATAAAAATCACTCGTCAAAATTCGAATTTATATTCTTCCGAATAGTTCACATTTTTTTATGTATAAAATGAGTCAAATGCAAAATAAAATTGTGAATAAAAATATGACAATGTTTGCATAAATGTATTATGATGTCGTAGTGTGAGTAAAGGAGGATGAAATTCTTATCTATTTCTTTATCTTTAAGTAACCTTGTTCACAAAAGTATCTATCTAAAGGGTCCACCCTAAATATTAATGCTACCTATCACTAGTCATACCTCATAACGGCTAAATGACTTTATCAAATGGAGAATCCATGACAATATACCAACAACTTACGAACAAAAATTAAAGGTGTGTTGATATTAACTATTTCCCAAGGATAAGATTATAGTATATACCTTAGAATTATGGAAATTCTAAAAACAATTGTACTCTTTAAGCTAGCACCAAACATGATCCAATATCCATTTCTGCATAAACTTGTACAATTTAAAAGTGACTTGATTGATTGAGAAATGGTATAAGAAAAATAATATGATGCCAATTAGTTTTATTGCTTTGAAAGGAATGTTTAAGAAAGAAACATACATAAACTTTTTGTTTTGGAGAAGAGAAAAATCATATTTAACTAAAGTGATAGTTTAAAAAATACCTCCGATAAAATTTGAACCCATTATCTTAAAATTATTATCAAAGTCATATTATGAATGTGATATCTCGATGTATCTATCGATTGTCAGGTCAAATCATATTATGAATGTGATATTTTGATATATCTATCGATCATTGTTGAATATGACATATAGTTTATTGATAATTGAAAAGATCACGAATTCGTGAAGATTATATACACTTGATTATATCATAATATCAAAAATCACAACACATTCACAATTTGAAATTTTGCCAACAACTTCAATATGGTAAAATTCTCAATCCATGTTACAAAAATATATGGATAATAATGGGTTAATTTAGAAACAAACAACATATTTTATTAATGATACCTCTCATCCATTCATAATTTTCGAAGTACATCGGTTTTTCAAATATCTCCAATAAAACTTGAACAACATATCTTAAAATTATTAGGTCAAAGTCATATATGAATGTGATATTTTAAAATATCTATCGATTATCTGTTGAATATGACGTAGTTTATTGATAATTGAAAAAATCACTCATGTTCGTGAAGAATATATAGTAAGGATTATATAATAATATCGAAAATCACAATATATTTACAATTTAAAAATTTACCATCAACTTCAAAATATTAAAATTTTCGATCTGTATTAGAAAAATTTAAGGATAATAATGAATTAATTTAGAAACAAACAACATATATTTTATTAATGATAGTTCTCATCCATTCATAATTTCCGAAGGAAATCCGAATACATAAAAAAAAAATACAAAGGATGATACATTCATATAACAAAAACAAATGGTAGGAAATATAGTTCTTACAAATGGTCAAATAATACAAAGAAAGTAGTAATAAAGAGTGATGCAAATATCAAATTTAGTAGGTTTCTGGTGTGTGAGCAATGAAACTAATGCATTGCACTTGACGAACATTGTCGAATCCAATGATTCTGATGAATGCATTAGGGTATGCAGTTTTAGCTTCTTCAAGCTCCTTCAACACTTGAGATGCATCAGTGGTGCCAAACATAGGTAGCTTCCACATTGTCCAATAACGTCCATCATAGTATCCTGGTGAATTGTTGTGCTCACGGTACACAAATCCTTTCTATATAACACAAATCAAACCAAACAATAAACACATTAACCCTAAAAAAACATAGAACTCCGATCATCTTACTACGTCAGAAATTCTCTATATTTATACATAGTCAATCAGCACACACATAACTCCGTTTGATAAAAAAAAACTAACACTTTGATAAAACAAATATCGATTTTGAAATGTATACAGTTAGGTCAAAAACTCTTAGCATTCATGAAGTCATCACATCTATAATTATTTGATCAAGATCGAACATTTTTGTAAGACTAAAATATTAATTTTGATCTGAATCAAATGTCTACTGATATGTTGAACTCGTGAATGAGCCGATCAAATACACTAAACTATATAGATTTTGGATTGAGATCAAACGTTTAAAAAAAAATCGAAAAATATCGACTTAAACTGGAAAATTAAAAAAAAGTTTGCAAGAGTTAATGAAATTAACCTCCAACTCAAATTCCAAGCAAGGAACCCATCCCTTCCTTAAAAGGTATTCTACTTCCTTAGCCAATTGTTCTGGAGTGAGAGGTGGAAGGTATGAAAGTGTCTCAAACTTCTTCTTGCCAATTGGTGGCCACACCTATAAATATTTTACATAAAATGAAGTAAAAAGTTTAGCAAAATTTACAATTTTAATTACTTAATTATGACAATTATACTATATACATTGTGTATAAAATTTTCCTAGAAACATAATAATTTATTACCTGCATACAATTCACTCTTGAACCATTGCTTGCATAGGAGGTAATGTCATCGCTGGCCTTCTTGGTAACCGGATAGCCGACCGACGATTTGAGACCGGTGATCGATGAAACCAAGTTGGTTTGTGCCCGGGTGGCCCGATTAACGGTGGTGATTGCGGCGGAGGAAATCAAGGCCATTTTTCCTTCTCAACTTTTGCTTCTGCTTCATGCTCCAACTCAAAGTTGCTATATATAATGGTGAAATTTGGATGACACTAATCTAATGGTATAGAATGAAAAGGATTGGTTGATGAAAAATTTCGACCGTTGGATTGAATATGAGATGGTGTTACGTAATATTGGCCACATGAAAGTTTAAAGTTTTGAAATGTTAGCCTTATCGTTAGAGACCACTATGGTAATGCCACGTGGATTTGGTTTCATAATATCTTATCTCTTCTTTGGAAGTACATAGAATGTGTGATTGTGGTGAAGGTGATATTTTTTTACATCACATTTGAATCTTAACATGTTTGTGACCATAATTTCTTAGGTGGCTATCTTAAGTTAAAAGTAATAACATTTGTACCTTTGTTGCTTCAGTTATATTCTAAAAGATAACAATGGATTTAGGGTTTAGGGATCAAATAATGTAGACTCTAAATAATCTAGACTATTACTTTGAGATCTTGAACGATTTATATAACACAATAATAATCAACTTTAAACGATCTCAACCGTTGATTTGACATCGGACGATGGGTATATGAAAAAAATTGTGTGATGTGGTAAATGCACCAAATTATCTATGGATTGGATTGACTTGTCGTTAAGAAACACATGTTTATGTGTTTTAAACTATCTCGATTTTTGATTTTTTGGATTACATAAAATTATATGAGTTGAACATCGAAGATTCCCAAGAATCGATACATATTTCAAGGTTCAAAGAATATTTATAGATGTATTTATAAATTATCTATTAAAGCTATTCTTACATCTGAAAGTGAAAGTTTAACTCGTATGTTTTTTTTATAGTTGATTTGATATGAAAAAGTTAACACTAAACTATACAATAGTTAATTTGAAACCAAACAATTAAAATAAATAAACGTGATATTCAAGTTTTGTATTCAATTTGTCTAGGCAATTGTATATACATAAAGATGATCTAATTCATATAAAAAACTATCATAAATTTAGAAGGGTAAGTAAGTGATATTTTTGAAGAGGTAACCAAAATTCAAGAAAAATATCTTCAACTGACATTCTTATCCATTTTGTTGGATTGCCAAGAGTAGGTTCTAGCTTCACCCTTACATGGGACCAATGTTCATAAAATTACAACAATAATTTCCATTAACATTGTTAAATTCTTGTTAGATTATGCTTAGATTTTACGATGGCAAGTTGTAGACAAGCAAAATGTATGCATAAGATAAGAAGTGGTAAGGAGAAAGATGGGTCTTATCATGCTTGGTTGATTAGTAGCCAAACATACAATGTTGAAAACATAAGATCCACATATACACATGCACTCAACCAAAAAATACAAAAAACCTTATCTTAATAAAATTCATTGTATAAAAGATAACAAAAATATTAAAGCATAAGAATCAAAAGTCAAGAATTTAAATGTGACTTTTAATCTCATTATTTGATCTTAAAGATTAGACAATGTTTTGGATTATGTTGGTTAATAGTTGAGATTTCTACTATAATGAATTGTCAAAATTAATTTTAAAAATAATTCAATTTTTTTTTAAGAAGGCATGTTTCTTTTTTCTTATGAGTCACACGTATTTGTCTACTTCTAACGTTTTTTATTTCATTCATCTTCTTAGAAGAAAAATCAAAGGGCTACATAATTTTACAACTGTCCAGTTTTGGAAGTAGTTGAACACTTGTTCAAGAGGAAACAAAGACAGCAGAGTATGTGTGAAAAGGAACTAAGATGAGTGTGATGCATAATAAGATCAGAAAAGAATGATATATCCAAATATATTTTCAAAATATATTTTTGAATGTTTTATTATTTAATTAGAGTAATTTTAATTATTGTTGGGTTAAAAAATTTATACGATAAATAAATCACAATCACTTAAGAAATATGATTAAGGACATGTTCATGTAATATATTATCTGTGCAAGACTCTTAATGTAACATCTCAATTTAATTATTCAGTTATTTAATTATTTATTAATTTAATTAAGCATTTTATTTAATAATTATTTTGTGAATATATGATATGTTTGACCGATGACGGTATTTGTGATGTTTTGTGCTAATTAATTGAGTTATTATAATTAATTAATTAATTAGAATTTGGTGAGAATTTGTAGAATTATGCAAATTTGTGTTGAGTTGTTTCCTTAATCTCCAATAGGTTTTTTCTCCTTTTTGTTGATTGAGTTGTGTGATGAATAATATGATTGGAATTCTGTTTGCATGTCATGATTTAATTGTAAATTTGTGTATTGTATTTAGTGTGATTGTTGCATATGTTATTTGTTCATAAACATGAGTTTGGATGTGAAATTGGGGTTTTCAAAGCATGAATAAATTCTGGATTTTGTGGTTAAATAAATGAAATAATATGTTAGATTGATAGGAATTAACATGCTTTTGTGTGGTAATCATGTGGGTGTGGTTTCTAGATTGTTTGAAGGTGTTTGGAGTTATTTGAGTGAGTATTTGTAGGTTCTGCCATAACATAATGAAATCCTGCTTCCGCTAGCAGGGTGGGACGCCACCCATATGACACCTTAGGCGTCATGCGTTGTGAACCACTGAAGGACGTCAGGAATGTGACAGGGAGACCTTCATGGCTTCCAGGCGAGCGTGGACTTGCCAGGTCGTCATAGTGTGATGTGTAGGTTGATGGGTAGGATGACAAGCATCATCCTAGTGACGGGTTGCCTGTCATCGTGTCAGAATGCATGTTCTGACCTGATGAGTTGGATTATGATGGAGGAGTTTGTCGGGCGGTCAAAGGTTGAATGTTGTTTGGTGTATTTGTTGAACATGAGTTAATTAATTAAATTATATAAGTAATTGTGTATTGTGAAATGAAATTATACATAAACAAGTATTATGTGTAAGTGTGAAAATGTGTGATAAAAGTGGAAGTATGATGTGATGCTAATTTGTGTTGATAAGGCGTATGATTTGAGATATGAGTTATTACTGATGCAGTGAAAATATATTTTATTTACAATCAGAGAGGGACTGTATTTCATATTTTATTGTTGAGTATTTATGTATAGTCAGAGCGGGGTTGTACTGCATTTTGGGTATGACATTCATCATATGTATCATTGTCGTGAAAAAGGCATGTTCACTAGTTTAGAGTCGGGACTAATGACTTGTCTTAAGCCTTGAGTGGGGGCTCGGGGTTCGTAAAGATTGGGACTTGGTTCGTATGAAGAATCAAATATTGAGTCGGTATCACATGCATATAGAGTTGAGTTATGAGTTTAGTTCAGAGTGGGGACCATGACGAGCATGAGTCGAGTCATTGTTGTATTATATTGCATGATTGTGATTTGACGATTGTGATGTGGGTGAGATGTGAATACATGATGTTGGTGTGTTTTCTGATTATGTGGATGATTGTGTAGATGAGTGAATCTATCCTAAATGTTTATGCACCATTTATTATTTGAATGTCTTCTTACCCCTTTTTTTGTTGTTGCATCTGTGCTCCTCTAGAGTATAAATAATCAGGTACCTGAATAAGAGCTTGAGGTTGAGGACAATGTTGTGCCTCTTTAGTTGCTTATTGTTTGGGCTTATAGTTGGAGTCGCTCTGGTGCGTAACACGAGAGGATCAGGTTGTCCTATATTTGTATATGTTACGTATCTTTCTGTTTGGTTTTATTTTGCGATGAATCACTTTTTTTAAATGATAATGATGTTGAGGCTATTATGCCAAGTTTTTTTTTGTAATTCCACTACTTATCAAATGATTTGTTTCTTTACTATGTGGTTCAAAAAGTTTTAATGGTTGTGAGTAGCATCATGCTTGGTGAATATTTATGTTTTATACATATTTAATTATTTAATTATCGAGTCAAGAAGTAGGTGTTAGACGATAGACGTAGATCTAAAGGGGGGAGGGGGGTGAACAGATCCCAATTTAAAAATTTATCCCAAAATTTGACTTAGAAAAATTTATGACGCGAAAGCAAGTTTCAAATGTTTCCCAGATCAAAAATTGTCTAATTGAACCTACTATTGAATAATCCGAATATGCGCAAAGGTGTTAATGCTATGATAATAATCCACAATTCAATCAAAAACGATTAAGCACACCTAATTGAATACTGTACAATAGTAAAAGTATATCTCCAATGATATCCACACACTAAAAACTAAGTCAAACAATTTTTCGAACACTTGATGTGCGAAAAACAAAGTTTGGAATTTTATATGGTGTTTTTTATTCTAAGAAATCCACTCACAAACAAATGGTTAGTGATTAATACAACAAACACAAGATTCAAAATATAATCAAAATTATGATCCAAACTATGTTGATCCGGTGACCAAAGCAATCGATAATTTGGGAATAAAAAAATGAAAAAGATATATATATATATATATATATATATATATATATATATATATATATATATATATATATATATATATATATATATATATATATATATATATATATATATATATATATATATATATATATATATATATATATATATATAGAGAGAGAGAGAGAGAGAGAGAGAGAGAGAGAGAGAGAGAGAGAGAACACAAGGATTGATTTAGACAGTTCCCCAATTGACCTCGTTAAGGGTACGTCTTCTCTCAATTCGAATTGAGATATTATTATAATAAATCTTACTTTGCAAATGTATGTATACAAGAGATGAGAGATCAAATCCCATACGCCCTAAGTTTGTTCTTAACTCCAGCACCTCCAAAAACCTTGATCAAGACACCAACAACGCCGCTTCAATTCACCTGTTGTTTCTACTTCCTTGTACGACCACCTTGTCTCAAGGCTTTCACCCGACTGAATTAATCCTAAGCGCACACTTGTTGAACCCAAGATTTATCAACATGATCCACCGTTTCACACTACTCCCTTGCACGACAAACCTAGTCTCAAGGCTTTCACTCGATCGGATCCGAATTGCACAATCTTGTCCAAAACCTTCAAACCCTAAAGATCTTGAAGGAAACCACACCTCGTTTTTCTGATTTGAATCCCTCAAAGATCTCAACCCAATATTCTCTGTACAACAAACCTAATTGGATGTATAAATCGTAATCTAGATGTCACCCAATCAACAAATGATTATGTGTAGTTTGATTGTGTGTATGCATAGATTGAATTAAAGATGATGAGATGCTTTTGAAATCCTGGATTCATGTAGGTTTTACTCACTGTAGAAACAGTACTAGAGAATGATGCATGTATATGGTATTTATATGCATGTGATCAATAGAGAGCAAAAGAAATGCAAAAGGTGAAAACAAGAGTTATTTCTCAACATTTTTGTTCAATAGGTCAACTTGTACGAGTCATGTGTCGACCTATTGAAGCAATATGTTGACCTGTCTGAGGTCATATGTCAACATATCAAGGAAATATGCTTCCTATAGGTTGACCTATTCAGTCAGCATATAAAAAAGAACCTTACCGACTTTAATATTGTAGTGCATGTGTCGACCTGTTCCTACAATGTGTCGACCTATGTATTTGCAGATGAGCTATATGTCAACCTGTAATGTGAAAATTTCACCTAAAACCAGTTTTTCATGAATGCCATAATATTTTGAAGCACAATCTTTTTCCAAACCATTTCCCTAATGTAAGAACGCTAAAATTCACATTTAGACTCGAATGATACCGTCCAATATACATAAACGCTAATTTCTAGTTTTAACATCATACAAAAACCTATCTATACGGAAATATGCACTCACATACTCCCCCTTTTTTATGATGGCAAAACTTGAGACAATGCGTTCTTGTTCATGAAAAGCTCCCCCTGAATGCGGGCATCATACTTCTCCCCCTTAGACAACATCAAAAAGAGACCAAACATACGATCATAAATATCATATATATTCATTATACAAAGGAAATTTGCAAAGATAAGGTATATGCTCAACATATACTAGAAAATACAACAATTAATAAAAAACAGAACAATTACAATAACCATAAGTTCTTAATGCAAAATGAAGTAGCAAAATGAAGAAAGATTGAAGACACCAAATAGAACTGGACATCACCAGATCAAACTCACAACACATCATTCGAACACCAAGCTATCTTTTTCCATGTCCCCTTAGTGCACCTCTGTGCCAACACGGTCCTTCATTGTGGTATTGAGAATCAATAACCCCACATATTTCCCAATAGAAACTCTCATAATGACGAGAGTCATCCTCATGTGCAGAAATAAGGTGATTAATTCTGGCCACAATGGCTTCATGATTCACATTCATATTCGTGCGTAAGGACACTAATGCCTCAGCCATGTATGAAGCAAAGACCTCAAAGTTGGTGTAACAACCCATTTTTTTTTAGTATTTAATTATTATACTATTATTATTATAATTTTAATTTAATTATGTGGAGTGTTAATTAATTAATTGGTGTATTAATTCATTATCCCGTGGATATGAGAAAGAATTAAATAATTGAATTAATTAATTAACTTGGTTGCATAGTGAGTGGTTAATATTTAAATTTAAATAGAGGTATTTAAATATTAGGTGTTATTGGGCCTAGTGATTAAATTAGATGATTTAAGCCCAACTAGAATACTATTATAAATAGTAAGAGTGAAGGAAGTGAGAATTAGAATTCACTTGAGCACTGAAGGCAATAGAGAAAGAGGAGAGGAAAAGTAAAGAGGAGTCAGGGTTTTCATCAAATTGACAAGGTAAGGGGGGAAATCCTTATCATTGTGGGTTAGTATGATTGGGTCAATGGGTAGGAACATGTTTTAGGTTGAAATCCTTAATTGGCATGGTTTGGGATTATTAGGTTTTGATAAATACTCTTGAATTGTGATGATTAAATTATGCTAAAACTGTGAATGAATATATAATTGGGTGAGTCATAATTTTCTGAACGTGTAGCTTTTTACGGAATCGAAATCGGAGGTCCGGAAGTCCTCCAACGATGAAAAATGCGGAGAACTCTGCATTCTGTTCGTTGTTAGCGCAGGAACAATATTCTGTTTTGCGTTAACCGGTTAAACCAGGGCGTTAACCGGTTAACACTGTTACGATATTGAAAAAAATTACATTTTGTCTTGCGTTAACCGGTTAACCCAGGGCGTTAACCGGTTAACACTGTTATAAACTGCCAAGGAGCGCTTGCTATTTTGCGTTAACCGGTTAACCTAGGGCGTTAACCGGTTAACACTGTTATAATATTGAAAAATTGATATTTAATTGTTGTGTGCGTTTTGGAATGAAATCTATGTGTACCTATTTGATGGTTGGCATATATTGGTGAATAAAATATTGTATGAATATGTATGTATACCATTATTGAATTGTGAATGATTTATGGTAATGGATGTGTATATGTAATCATGAATGATGTGTGGTGATGAATGTGTATATGTACCAATTGTGAGTCATGGTGATATGTGGGATGTTAAGATGATATAGATCTTAATTGCATATGTGTTGGTATGTGTGCATTCATTCATAGCATGGTTGACTTCATTATGGAAGTGGTGAAACTGTGGGTTCACATGAGCAGACGTTGATTCTTACTTGGAATCAGACGTAGTATTAAGCGGTGATCCTTCATTGGAAACAGACGTAGCAGACGTTAATCCTTAATTGGGATTAGGCATAGTATTAAGCGGTGATCCTTTATTGGAAACAGACGTAGGGATTTGGTCTTGTCCGGATCGGAAGCGTGACTTGGATTCTAGATATTGAATCGGAAAGCGGTGAAACTTTGAGTTCACATTGAGGTACCACATGCATAGAGTCACATTGTCATGCATTGAGTCGTCTATAGTCATGTGATCATTGAATGCATGTATTGATGTGGATGCGATGTACGTTTGAAATATGTGAGATGATTGTTGGTTAATATTATTGACGTGATTATACCAAGTGTGATGAATTCTTAAATTGTGTTTTAATTCATTGTGCCTTATTATGCTATTTCATGATGATTTGAATTCTCACCCTTTCTGTTTGAATGTTACCTTTACATGGGTATCGTGCAGATACTACAGAGTAGTATTGCTGGAGTAGGTGGACGGTAGCTCGCTCAAGATTAGCTGGAGAGTTTCCGTATTTAGTTTGAAATTAGGTAATGAGTCAATGCTCTGGTCATGTAACACTGGGTAGATTAGTGGTATTGAACTCCTATTTTATTTTGATATACTTTATGTCATTAATTGTTTTATTTTGTTTGGAGTAATTATTGAGAGATAATCATGGTATGGGACATGAATCATTTTATGAAATACATGAGTATTCTTTATTTTCCGCTGCGAACGCATATTGCTTGAATATTCATGATGAGTGAAATGTGTTATTTTGAATGACCAGGTGTATTGTTGGTTTTTGAAAGTTTTAAGTTTCGAAAACGTCGATGTGACGCCCTTTTCTTTATATGCGTGCTTATTTACTCTGATTATATGTTAAATAATTTGGGGTAGAAAAAGGGGTGTTACATTAGTGGTATCAGAGCATGGTCGACCAGTTGGTCAATAGTAGTAGGTTTTCCGTGGTATTTGATTTGTGTATCTGACACGATCGATACTGTTTGTTCGACGTTTCGGGTTGTGGATTCGACTCTTGAAAAAGGATTTATGACTAGGATAGTAGGGAGAGTGCTTCTGTCTACAAGAGTCTGAAGGGGAAAAACCAAGATCGGGGAAAACCATATGATGACAAGAGGAGACAATCTAGTGTTGGCAAGAAGCCAAGTGGGGGAGTATCTTCTATTCCACTTAAGTGCTTCAAATGTGGTGTGGAAGGCCATCGTGCTACGGAGTGTAGTAGAGATTCTGGGAAGTGTTTCAATTGTGGCAGGACGGGTCATAGAGCAAACCAGTGTAGGGCGAACGTAACTTGTTTCAACTGTGGTGAGAAAGGTCACATTAGTTCGCAATGTGATAAGCCGAAGAAGGAGCAAGTGAAGGGAAAGGTGTTTGCATTGTCTGGTGCAGAGACCACTACCGATGATAGACTAATCCAAGGTATGTGCTTTATTAATGGTACACCTTTGATTGCCATTATTGATACCGGTGCAACACATTCTTTCATTTCTTTGGATTGTGCTAAGAGGCTGAATCTCATATTATCTGATATGCGTTGAAGTATGATTATTGATACACCTGCTATGGGTTCTGTTTCTACTTCCTATGTGTGTTTGAATTGTCCGTTGAGTATATTGGTAGGGATTTTGGAATTGATTTAGTTTGTCTTCCGTTAGAGCAACTCGATGTGATTTTGGGTATGAATTGGTTAGAAGTTAATCGAGTGTATATCAACTGTTTCGAGAAGACAGTTATTTTTCCTGAGGTTGATGCTAAGGAAGATTGGTGTGTGTCCGCTAAGCAAGTTGATGAATCGGTTCAAGATGGTGCCGAGTTGTTTATGTTGTTGGCAACTTTGGATATTCGGGAGAAGAGGACGATCGAAGAATTGCCAATAGTTTGTGAATTTGCGGAGGTATTTCCGGAAGATATAAGTGATTTACCGCCGGAACGAGAGGTCGAGTTTTCGATTGATTTAGTTCCTGGAACTAGTCCTGTATCGATGGCTCCCTATCGAATGTCCGCTTCTGAGTTGAAAGAGTTGAAGAGTCAACTTGAAGACTTACTCGAGAAGAAGTTTATTCGTCCTAGTGTGTCGCCGTGGGGTGCACCTGTGCTATTGGTCAAGAAGAAAGAAGGTTCTATGAGATTATGTGTTGATTATAGACAACTGAATAAAGTGACGATTAAGAACAAGTATCCACTTCCGAGGATTGACGATCTGATGGATCAGTTGGTTGGAGCTTGTGTGTTTAGCAAAATTGATTTGAGGTCTGGGTATCATCAGATGCGTGTAAAGGCTGAGGATATTCAAAAGAATGCTTTTAGGACAAGGTACGGTCACTACGAGTACTCCGTGATGCCTTTTGGGGTGACGAATGCACCTGGTGTATTTATGGAGTATATGAATAGAATCTTTCATGATTATCTGGATAAGTTTGTAGTTGTGTTCATCGATGATACATTGATTTATTCCAAGGGCGAAGAGGATCATGCAGAGCATTTGAAGGTTGTGTTATCGGTGTTGAAAGAGAGGAAGTTGTTTGCTAAACTCTCTAAATGTGAATTTTGGTTGAGTGAAGTAAGTTTTCTTGGACATGTGATTTCGAGCGGTGGAATTTCTGTGGATCCTACGAAGATCGAAGCTGTATCTCAGTGGGAAGCTCCTAAGTCTGTTGCTGAGATTCGAAGTTTCCTTGGTTTGGCTGGTTATTATAGGAAGTTCATTGAGGGATTTTCTAAGTTGTCGTTACCGTTGACGCAGTTGACTAGGAAGGGTCAAGCTTTCATTTGGACTTCGCAGTGTGAAGCAAATTTTCAAGAGCTTAAGAGAAGATTGACTATGGCTCCTATTTTGATTTTACCGGATCCGTTAGAAACCTTCGTGGTGTATTGCGATGCTTCTTTGTTGGGTTTGGGAGGTGTTCTGATGCAAAAGGGGCAAGTGGTAGCTTATGCTTCAAGGCAACTCAAGGTTCATGAGAAGAATTATCCGACGCATGATTTAGAGTTGGCCGCCGTTGTGTTTGTGCTGAAGCTTTGGAGACATTACTTATTTGGATCGAGGTTTGATGTGTTTAGTGATCACAAGAGTTTGAAGTACTTGTTCGATCAGAAAGAATTGAATATGAGGCAAAGGAGATGGTTGGAATTCTTGAAGGATTATGATTTTGGTTTGAATTATCATCCTGGGAAGGCGAATGTTGTAGCCGATGCATTGAGTAGGAAGTCATTGCATATGTCTATGTTGATGATGCGAGAGTTTGAATTATTGGAGCAATTTAGGGATTTGAGTTTGGTTTGTGAAGCGACGTCTTCGTGTGTTAAGCTTGGGATGTTGAAGCTTACGTGTGACATTCTTGACGAGATTAGAGAAGGTCAGAGGTCAGATTTGAAGTTAGTCGATGTTATGACATTGATTAACCAAGGTAAAGGTGGTGACTTTCGAATTGATGAGAATGGTATCATGAGGTGTCGTGATCGAGTGTGTGTTCCGGATGGTATGGATTTGAGAAAGAGGATTCTTGAGGAAGGGCATAGAAGTGGTCTGAGTATTCATCCTGGTGCTACTAAGATGTATCAAGACTTGAGGAAGATGTTTTGGTGGCAAGGTATGAAGAAGGATGTAGCGGAATTTGTGTATTCATGTTTGACTTGTCAAAAGTCAAAGATTGAACATCAAAAGCCGTCTGGTTTGATGCAATCGTTATCTATTCCCGAGTGGAAGTGGGATAGTATCTCTATGGATTTTGTTTCGGGCTTACCAAGAACATCGAGTAATTGTGAGGCGATTTGGGTCGTTGTGGACAGACTGACGAAGTGTGCTCATTTTATTCCGATGAGAATGGATTATTCGATGGAGAGACTTGCTAAGTTGTACGTCGAGAGAATTGTGTGTTTGCATGGTATACCGTCGAGTATTGTTTCGGATAGAGATCTGAGGTTTACTTCGAGATTTTGGGAAGGTTTGCAAAGTGCTTTGGGTACGAAGTTGCGTTTGAGTTCAGCATATCATCCGCAAACTGATGGTCAAACGGAGAGGACTATTCAGTCACTTGAAGATCTTTTGAGGTCTTGTGTTTTGGAACAAGGAGGAAATTGGGATAGTTTCTTGCCGTTAATTGAGTTTACATATAATAACAGTTTCCATTCGAGTATTGGAATGGCACCGTTTGAGGCCCTTTATGGCAGAAGGTGTAGAACTCCTTTATGCTGGTACGAATCGGGAGACAGTGTTGTGGTTGGACCCGAGTTGATTCAAGAGACTACAGATAAGATTAAGATGATTCAAGGGAAGATGAAGGCTTCTCAGAGTCGTCAAAAGAGTTATCATGATAAGAGGAGGAAAGCTCTTGAGGTTGAGAAAGACGAGCATGTGTTTCTTCGAGTTACGCCAATAACGGGTGTTGGTAGGGCTTTGAAGTCACGTAAGTTGACGCCGCGTTTCATTGGTCCTTATCAGATTTCCGAGAGGATAGGTGAAGTGGCATATCGGATTGCATTACCACCGTCACTTTCTAATCTTCATGATGTATTCCATGTGTCTCAATTGAGGAAGTACATTGCGGATCCATCGCATGTTGTTCCATTAGATGATGTGCAAGTACGGGATAATTTGACGGTTGATACATCACCTGTGCGGATTGAAGATCGAGAAGTGAAGAAGCTTCGTGGTAAGGAGATTGCTTTGGTAAAAGTGATATGGGGAGGAGTCGCCAATGGGAATATTACGTGGGAACTCGAGGATAAGATGAGGGAATCATATCCGGAGTTGTTCGTTTGAGGTAAATTTTCGAGGACGAAAATCTTTTAAGTGGGGGAGAGTTGTAACAACCCATTTTTTTTTAGTATTTAATTATTATACTATTATTATTATAATTTTAATTTAATTATGTGGAGTGTTAATTAATTAATTGGTGTATTAATTCATTATCCAGTGGATATGAGAAATAATTAAATAATTGAATTAATTAATTAACTTGGTTGCATAGTGAGTGGTTAATATTTAAATTTAAATAGAGGTATTTAAATATTAGGTATTATTGGGCCTAGTGATTAAATTAGATGATTTAAGCCCAACTAGAATACTATTATAAATAGTAAGAGTGAAGGAAGTGAGAATTAGAATTCACTTGAGCACTGAAGGCAATAGAGAAAGAGGAGAGGAAAAGTAAAGAGGAGTCAGGGTTTTCATCAAATTGACAAGGTAAGGGGGGAAATCCTTATCATTGTGGGTTAGTATGATTGGGTCAATGGGTAGGAACATGTTTTAGGTTGAAATCCTTAATTGGCATGGTTTGGGATTATTAGGTTTTGATAAATACTCTTGAATTGTGATGATTAAATTATGCTAAAACTGTGAATGAATATATAATTGGGTGAGTCATAATTTTCTGAACGTGTAGCTTTTTACGGAATCGAAATCGGAGGTCCGGAAGTCCTCCAACGATGAAAAATGCGGAGAACTCTGCATTCTGTTCGTTGTTAGCGCAGGAACAACATTCTGTTTTGCGTTAACCGGTTAACCCAGGGCGTTAACTGGTTAACATTGTTACGATATTGAAAAAAATTACATTCTGTCTTGCGTTAACCGGTTAACCCAGGGCGTTAACCGGTTAACACTGTTATAAACTGCCAAGGAGCGCTTGCTGTTTTGCGTTAACCGGTTAACCCAGGGCGTTAACCGGTTAACACTGTTATAATATTGAAAAATTGATATTTAATTGTTGTGTGCATTTTGGAATGAAATCTATGTGTACCTATTTTATGGTTGGCATATATTGGTGAATAAAATATTGTATGAATATGTATGTATACCATTATTGAATTGTGAATGATTTATGGTAATGGATGTGTATATGTAATCATGAATGATGTGTGGTGATGAATGTGTATATGTATCAATTGTGAGTCATGGTGATATGTGGGATGTTAAGATGATATAGATCTTAATTGCATATGTGTTGGTATTGTGCATTCATTCATAGCATGGTTTTGACTTCATTGTGGAAGTGGTGAAACTGTGCGTTCACATTAGCAGACGTTGATTCTTACTTGGAATCAAGCGAAGTATTAAGCGGTGATCCTTCATTGGAAACAGACGTAGCAGACGTTAATCCTTAATTGGGATTAGGCGTAGTATTAAGCGGTGATCCTTTATTGGAAACAGACGTAGGGCTTTGGTCTTGTCCGGATCGGAAGCGTGGCTTGGATTCTAGATATTGAATCGGAAAGCGGTGAAACTTTGAGTTCACATTGAGGTACCACATGCATAGAGTCACATTGTCTTGCATTGAGTCGTCTATAGTCATGTGATCATTGAATGCATGTATTGATGTGGATGCGATGTACGTTTGAAATATGTGAGATGATTGTTGGTTAATATTATTGACGTGATTATACCAAGTGTGATGAATTCTTAAATTGTGTTTTAATTCATTGTGCCTTATTATGCTATTTCATGATGATTTGTTTTCTCACCCTTTCTGTTTGAATGTTACCTTTACATGGGTATCGTGCAGATACTACAGAGTAGTATTGCTGGAGTAGGTGGACGGTAACTCGCTCAAGATTAGCTGGAGAGTTTCCGTATTTAGTTTGAAATTAGGTAATGAGTCAATGCTCTGGTCATGTAACACTGGGTAGATTAGTGGTATTGAACTCCTATTTTATTTTGATATACTTTATGTCATTAATTGTTTTATTTTGTTTGGAGTAATTATTGAGAGATGATCATGGTATGGGACATGAATCATTTTATGAAATACATGAGTATTCTTTATTTTCCGCTGCGAACGCATATTGCTTGAATATTCATGATGAGTGAAATGTGTTATTTTGAATGACCAGGTGTATTGTTGGTTTTTGAAAGTTTTAAGTTTCGAAAACGTCGATGTGACGCCCTTTTCTTTATATGCGTGCTTATTTACTCTGATTATATGTTAAATAATTTGGGGTAGAAAAAGGGGTGTTACAGTTGGCATCTTGAGTGGAAAAGTGTTGCTGCATCAAATTATATTTCTCTATTTGTGCATACTCAAATGCGATTCGCCTTTGACACTCGTCAGCATAGCGCTCATCTTATTGTACCTGCATGTTTTGAAGCATAGTAATATGGTGGAAGTGTCATCATAATTAGCTCTAGAACCTGCACCATGAAGATATCCAATAGGTGCATTATGCATCATAACATCTTCTTCATGGAGATTTTGGTGATCCCCAATATGACGCTCATCCTCCATATGGGCACATTCGTCTTCACCTTCATCCTCAAAAGCAACAAGATTATTAAAGTTATAAATTCTTCTGGTATTCTTACTAGCAAGGAAGTAATATGCCATACGCTGGACATCCTAGAAGTATACCAAATTTGTAAGAGTACTTTGAGAAAACTCTTGTGCATACTCATGCGATTTATAGGATATGTTAGGCAGGTCAACATTGAAGAATTTCAAACTCTTTGAAATCATAGAGACATAGCCAAAATAAGTACCTTTGTTGCACTTCTTTATAGCAAGCATCCTTGACACAATGCAATGAAGCCAATTAATCTTAACCTTATTTAGCATAATGTAGATCAGATGAACTTCAAAATAGTCAATTCTTGAGAAACCACCATTATTTGGACGGAGAACGTGAGAAATAAGCCACAACAAAAATCTTGGAGCCATCTTTAGCTAACCAGTAGTAAGAGGTTCAAAGCTACCTTCAGGACGAGGAGCTCTAAGCATTTCATTCACATCGATATTTCCTATATAATGGATATGAGTATGAATACCTGTCACCAACTGATCCGGTTCATCTCCCACATCAAGATCATTAATAGTTATTCCAAATAGAGACTTCCAAAAATCATCTGTAAACTCATAAAAAACATTTCAAATAGTGAACTCAAAACATGAACCATCTTTTTCATATAGTCTGGAATAGAACACACGAATAAGGTCCTCATTATAGTCTTGTGAGAGTTGCAAGAAGTAGTCGATCTTCTGCTGGGAGACAAAATCAACAACTTCAGGAAGAGAAAACTTAGCAACCTCAGTGGCTTTCCACACATATTTGTTTGACAACGAGCTTATCCTTGTGTTTCTCTTCAAATTCCTTAATACACCTTCGAGATACCAATGAAAAAGGAGTTTCTATTACTGTAGATGAAGAATTGGCCTTGCCCTTTCCCTTAGCATCATTCTTAGTTTTAGCAATCGTAGGAGCCATTGAAAAAGTTGAGATAAGATGTGCACACCAAGTATTTGATAGAATGTTTGAATGAAATGCGATGGAGAATGAGGAATATAAGAATACCCACACACCCAAACAAGAAAAACAACCAACAAAACTCACAAGGAAGTAAGGATATAACAAGAACAAGTATTGATTTTGAACTTTTATGACTTAGGGTAACAAAGAGGGGTTTTGAAGAACACAAGATGGAAAAATTAGACAAATGGAAGAGATTTTAGGAAAATGTAAATGAGAAAGAGATTGATTGGGAGAAATAAATGCGATTTAATGGGATTGACTGATTTTTGTGAGATAAGATGAAGATTGGAGACTTGAGAACTTTGGGTGCATGAATGTGAAATTAAGAGATTTTGGTCAACAAGGGAATATGAGTCAACCTCTGAGTTAATGTGCCGACCTGTTAAGGTTATGTGTCGGCACATACTGAAGCATTTAAACCTGAATGGAAAAATTAATTCAACATGTCAACCTATCCATAGATGTGTCTACACATTCTGACAAATTTTTGAAAAATACAAAGCTTAAATTTATGCGTCGGCCTATACGACTATGTGTTGATGCATTATGGACAAAAACTTGACAAATATCACATTTGTGACCAATAAAGTGATTTTTGATGACTCAAATTGACTTATGCATGGCTAATGAATAAGAGACACATGTATATACAATGGTTTGATGGTTTGAAAGCAATTAACATGCAAACACAAGAGTAAGCATGAGATGGCAAAAGATATAGATCACATATGATGATATTTAGTATAAAGTCACTATAAACATATGAGATTAAACACACAATGGATGCATTGAGATTTTTGGAAGTGAACAAATATTACACATATCATACACATATCACATCATATACCTTTGAAAATAAACAGGTAAAAAAAATACTTACTTACGAAATAAGAAAAAAGATTAAAACGATATTACCCCACTGTACGAAAGACGGAGGATGCACAAGCATTCCACGAGAAACTTTTTAACGAAAGTTGAAATGAACGCAACAAGTGCCACAAACACAAACAAATCTAAAACTCCTTTACCATTTTTCTCTTTGTACATGTATTTGAGAATGCTATTAATAATGTGCCCAAGTGAATCATTGACTTGATGATTGTCCAAATACTTGGACTTTTAATCATGTTCAATCATGATAGTAATCTTGATCCTCCTCATGTTTTCTCATATTAGGTTGATCAATCCTTAATTTGATAAACTTTGAGTATGTATTTTCAAATATAACCTACATCATTAACAACAATACCGTTTCCAATGCATCTTGGATAGAGAACATTAGCAACAAGAAATACACTTTTACCAATTAAAAGAACACTAAACGTTAAACTCTTTAGTAACACATTTTATCTTCCTTGTCACCAAGTCAAGAAATTGAGAAGTGTTACAAGTATTATGTCTTGAGCTTCCACAAACGAGATTCCATACTCTCTTCGTAGTACCAAGACATTTATCATGCAAGATTAACGAATAGTGTGAGGTACCCAACCTTTATTAGATCCTTGATGATTAGTGAAACATTGGTTGCATTTAGGCAACCATTAATGAGTGCCTTTGGAGACCAAGTCCCTAAAGTTACACTTTGCAATGGTATGACCCTTCATGCAACAATAATGAAAATAAACATTGTAAGAAGATACTCTTTTACTAATCAAACTCTTTTCAACATAACTATACATTCTATAAGGATTATGATAAGGCATATCATATTTTGAAGTGTCAATAGAAAAAGTGAATTTGGGTTACAAAGCCTTGTTCAACTTGGCTTTAAGATCTCTTAACTCTTTTTTCCAAATATGACAAGTCTCACATCCAAACCATGAGTTTTTATTATCATCACATTTATCCTTTAAAATATCTATCATAGATTTCCTTAGAGCTTCCATATTCTTTTGATTTTCCAACATTTTAGCTTGCAAATGAGAGAAAATTCTTTTATTTGAAAGCTAGCTTTTAGAAAGGTTATTTTGCTTATCTTTGTCGATTTTCAAAGGATTCTTGCAATTGAGAATAAGACAAGTCATGCGTAGATTTAGGATTAGAGTGAGTTACATTATTTTTCTTTCTTTTGTTGGCCATGTAACACATATTTGCCAATTCGTCGCTTGAGTTAGAACTTTCCCAACTTGAAGAACCACTTTCGCTTTCCCGAGCAACATAAGCCCTTCTAGACTTATTGGACCTTTTGTGATGACCTCTCTCCTTTACTTTCATGATCGTAGGACACTCTGGCCTAATGTGACCTTCTTTGCCTCAATTATAGCATGTACTTCTACCCTCACTTTTCTTCTTCTCATCTTCCTTTGAGGAATTTGACAACCTTCTGGATTTGTTGTGATAATCCTTTTTGGGGTACTTATTTGCTTGTTTCCACATATATTTATTGTACCTCTTGATGAACAAATCCATATCTTCTTTATCGGAATCTTCGTCATCTTTAGTTTCACAACCACTAAGCTCACTCATTTAGGACTTTAAACTAGAAGTATTTGGAGTAATGGACTTCTTCTCTTCTACCTTGTCTTTACCTTTATATTTCTTCATATTATTTTCATACTTTTTTTCATGTTTTTCCAAGCAAGTGAGTTATTGCTCATGTTCTTCCAATTTACCAAACAAGGTAGTGATATCAAGTGCTTTAAGATCATTCGCCTTTTTAATCGCGGTGAGCTTGGGTTGCCATTCACTATTAAGACATCTTAAAACCTTGTTAGTAGTAATAGAATTAGAGATAGGATTACCAAGACCATTCAATCTATTAATAAGATGTGTGAATTTATTTTGCATGTTGGCAATGGTTTCACCTTGCTTCATACGAAAGAGTTCAAACTCTTGGTTTAATGTATTAATTCTATCTTGTTTGACCTCATTAGTTCCCTCATGGGCAACTTCTAATGCATCCCACAGAGATTTGGCGGTACCACAATGAGAAACACGATAATACTCATCAACACCTAAAGCAGATATGAGAATATTTTGTGCTTTCCAATCATGTGACCACAACCTCTTATCATTATCATTCCATTGACTTTCTGTTTTTGGCATGGTGACACATTCATCATTGGTCATTTTAATTTCATTTGGACCATTGATGATTGCATCCCATATACCCTTGTCAACGGAGTTGACATGGATACGCATATGAGCTTTCCAATAGCCATAATTTTTGCCAGTAAAAACAGATGCTCAATCATACACCCCTTTAGGTTCGATAACCATGATCTAATTAGAAAATTTTAAGACCGGAAACAACCGGAGCTCGTGATACCACTTGTTTGACGATAGGCCTGGATAGAGAGAGAGGGGGGGGGGGGGGGGGGGCGAATAGATCTCAAGTTAAAAGTTTATCCGAAAATTTGACTTAGAAAAGTTTATGGCGCGAAAGCATGTTTTAAATATTTCCCAGATCGAAAATTGTCTAATCGAACCTACTATTGAATAGCCCGAATATGCGTAAAGGTGTCAATATTATGATAATAATCCACAAGTCAATCAACAACAATTAAGCACAACTAATTAAATACTCTACAATATTCTTGGTACAACAAACCTAATTGGAGGTTATCAATCTTAATCTAGATGGAACCCAATCAAAAAATGATTATGTGCAGTTTGATTGTGTGTATGCATAGATTGAATTGAAGATGATAAGATGCTACGAAATCCTGGATTCATGTAGGTTTTAATCACTGTAGAATCCTTACTAGAGAATGATGCATGTATATGGCATCTATATGTATATGACCAATAGAGAAAGCAAAAGTAATGAAAACAAGAGTGACATTTTAACATTTTTGTTCAATAGGTCGACCTGTACGAGCCATGTGTCGACCTATTGAAGCAATGTGTCGACTTGTCTGAGGTCACGTATCGACCTATAAAGGCAATTTGATGTGTATAGGTCGACGTGTTCAGTCAACACATAAAATAGAACCTTACGGGTTTTAATATTGCAGCGTATGTGTCAACCTGTTCTTACAATGTTTTGATCTATGCATTTGCAGATGAGCTACGTGTCAACTTATTTCACGCATGTGTCGACCTGTAATGTGAAATTTTCCCCTAAAACCATTTTTTCAATAATTACACAATATTTTGATGCACAATCTTTTTCCAAACCATTTCCCTAATGCAAGAACGCTAAATGGAAAGATTCCTAGTTTTGACATCATACAAAAACCTATCTAAATGGAAAGATTCACTCACAGTAGGGTGTTATACTTAACACCCCTCTCATGTTTAGGATTAGACATTTGGAGCGTGAAAATAAAAAGCGGATGGTCCGATAGCGGAATCTTGATAGCAGGTAGCTCAATAGATCCTAAATCAGACTTTGATACTATTCTGGACCGGCCAAAGGACTAAATGATCAAGGCTCAATCAATTTCAAATCCATTCTAATTTACCTAAGATATAAAACCAACTCACATGATAAGAATAATGCACATCCTCCGATCTCCATTTTTTCACTACACTCATCTTGAATATTGAGCTAACTTGGGCATTGCACTGCTAACCAAGCAGGTCCACTCTAAGCCGCTGTAAAGGAGATCAGAGCCACCATTTAAGATCATTAGTTTCCTAACTACATTCATTTCTAGTTCCTGAATGGAACAGTGACGTAATTTGCAGGAATCAACTTCCAATTCCTACGTTTTCCATGATTTTAGATCTAATATCTGATTTACCAGTTTGTAACCTCTCTGTCACCAAATCAAGAACAAATCGACCTTCAATTGATATGCTTTATGTGAATCTGAAATCACCTTCCAGTTTCATCGTGCTCAACCTTCTCAGATATTAAAATCAAGAGCGTTCAGAGGCAAACACAAAGATATACCGCAATCGGTTAAGTTCGTCTTCATTACTATCGCGATTCATCAGATATAGATCTATAATTCCCTCGAGAACTCCATAAAATAACAAAAAAGAAGGATATGAGATCCAGATATAGGTTTATGTTGGGGTCTGAAGTAAATTTCCATAAAGGTCAGGTCGGAGGTTCACAATTCACCTCCTGATCTAATGCCTCCCTCATTTCCCTCTATTAGGGTGCCTACTGAGGCGGTCTTGTTAGGATACGACAAGTTCATAGTTAATGTTGAGCAAAAAATAGGTATAAGGGCACCCACTATGGGTACCAATGGGTCTAAGACTCACAACCAGAGCCTTATCAAGCTAGGTCCAATTGGTCAAAGTGGACCAGGTCGATTCAACTGCGTCCTTTCTGTATCGCTTGGGTTAATTACCCTGAAGACGTTTGAACAAAATCATGATCGAAATAGAAATAATGAATGGTTCTCACTGATTACAGACTTTGAAGAGATATGCCTCAGGTTGTTGTTACAAGGAGATCGGTTGGTCATAATCCCAAACTCCCTACTCACATTGTTGTCCCAAAGGAAAGACTATAAGGGGAGGGTTATCCTACCTCCGCATATAAGGAAAGGATGTAGGACTCCCAAGGAAGATTGTTTACATCTGACTATCACACAAGATCAAGGAGAAGCCACCCATCATGATACATCGACAAGTAGATACAAAGTGGTACACTTCACCATCTCGTACATTCAAAGAAGACATTTTGAAGCATGAAAGGTATGCAGCCCGGTACCCTGAGAAAAGACATTGGCTAAAGATCCCGGATACCGACTGTCATACGGTGAACTGACTTGGGGTGTTTTGCTTTTTATCGCAATGTCGCGGATAGCAAGAGTCGCCACCGACTTTTCTTTTATCCAATAAGGAAAGGTGGAAAAGAACAGGAAAGACCTCAATAGATTTTGGGTTCGGGAGGTACATTATACAAAGGGAAGGTATTAGCACCCTTTGTATCCATGGTTATCCATGGGCTCTTAATTGCTGGATCACTTATATTTTTGTCTGGAAAGTGCTGGTGAATTGTTTAGAAAATGTTTTGAAAAAGAGAATTTAACTTTGTAATGATCCTCGTATGAATGTATACAAAGTGGTTATCTCGTTTAGTTTTGAAAATGGTTTGGAAAAATATAACTTGGTAATGATTCTAGTATGAATGTATACCAAGTGGTGATTTTCCAAAAGAGGTTTTGAAAGGTGTGAGGTGTTGAAAATATTTTAGGTTATGATCCAGTAATTGAGAGTTATACCTTCCTAAGGTCGTTATGGGCATTTCCTATCCTTATGAGGGTAAAACTGTCCTTACTATTGAGAAGTAAGTAGTTTTATCCTTTGGATGTAAAAGGGTCATCGAAGGGTCATTGATTGGTCATCGAAGGCAACAGTTGTGAGGATACCTTAGCATTCGAAGGGACGATCATCATTTAACCGTAGGCTACACCGAAGGGTCATCGAGGGACAAAATCATATTTTCGAAGGCAACATCCGAGGGACCATGATTTATTTTATGATGATTTAATCGAAGGGTCTTTGCTAAGTGTATCCCTACATTCGCGGGACATGACCGTAATACCGTAATATCATAAGGCAAAAGAGAGGTCCAAGATCACATATTTAAAGGCCGCGTTTTAAAGTTAATCAGGTGATTATGATGAATCTCCACATTAAAGTCAATACATTAAAAATAATACATTAAAATTAATACATTAAAATTAATTATTAAAATTAACACATTAAAATTAATTAAGCAATTTAGGGTGAGCCTCCACAAAGGGTATCCCACAAATAAAGTGGAAGACCTAACGGCGGTCTTTTTTCTGGGACATATGAACCTTTGCAAAATTCAACAAACGGGTTAGCATACCAAATCAGGGTGCAATCGAGGATTACACCGCAAAAGAAAATACAGCAGCATGAATGTCAGGCAAAACAGTGCATAATTAACATAGAATAGATCAGGTTACGCATAGAACATAACAAATATCAATGGCTGTCCCGTTCGCCTCTGCCTCGCCTAGCGAAGGCCTAGCGAACACTCGCTACATGCTCGCTTAGCGATGTGCTAGCGAGCGGCTGCGGGTTTTGAATTTCAGAACAGTATGACTTCAACCTGCGGCATGGCTTATGGCATTCAACACATAATTACATGGTTCAGCATTCACAATATTCAGGCACACTTAAATTCACATGCAAAACCTCAAATATGTTTATGAATTCAATTATAATATCACATGCAAGTTAAGAACATAAAGCGGTATCACATGCAAATTAAGAAAATAAAGCGATAATAGTAATGCAAACCTGTTTGCAATCGAATTGTAACCTTGAGTTGACCGATCGGATCGAATTGAGCGGAAGTGACCTTGCTGCCGCCGGCTTTTCCTTCAGGGTTTCCTTTAGGGTTTTCCGTCTGTGAGCGCTAGGGTTTGCTTGCTAGGGTTCTCCTTTCCTCCTTTTTTCGTTCCTCCTTTTCATTACTGAAGTGCTGGTATTTATAATGCCCTTTTTCATGACCTAATGGGCTCAGAACGAAGCCCGAAATTTTTTGTTGTCTGTCAGCCTCGCTAGGCGAGCTGATAGCGAACGTTTGCTTCGCTAGGCGAGCGTGTAGCGAACGTTCGCTAGGCGAGCGTGTAGCGAACGTAACGTTCGCTAGGCGAGCGTGTAGCGAACAGGCCAGTTTGGGCCATTTTCTGGATTGGGCCATTCGTGAGCTGGGCCTTTGTCCCTTTAAGATCAGTGCCATAAAATGAGTCGGAATGCCCCTGAAAAATGTCTTGAACTATTGATGGGCAAATTTTGAGGTATGACAGCTGCCCCTGTTCAATATTCTTGAACCGAGAGAGTCAGAATGGTATGTGCCGTTCGTGGTCTGGAGGTGAAAGATTATTGGACACTAGAATGCCCCAACAATTTGCGCTTGTCCATCAGTCTTGACGGAGATGGGCTTAAAGATGCCATCCCGGAAGTTTGATGAGGAGATTTCCAGATTGTGTCGTAAGTTAGACGATATCTGGAGACATGGGTGTCACACCGGGTCGTACATCAGACCGTATAGTGAGTCATCCATTATGCTGTCGACTTCGCCGGGGAGTCGGAGTATGCTATATACTGCTGGGGATAAGGGATCAGAATGGATCGTACGCTAGATCGTCTCTGAGTTGAAGATCCAAATGGGTCTTATGATAGACTGTATTGGAGTTGCAGGATGAGCCGTCCATTAGGCTGAATCTGATGATAAAAGGGGGTAGTCGTACACTAGACTACACTTCAGAAATGTACCGTACACTAGGTAGCATCTGAGGAGACGAAGGTCTAATTGGGTCGTACATTAGACCGTATCTGAGCAGAATGAGCCGTCCATTAGGCTGAATCTGATGATAAAAGGGGGTAGTCGTACACTAGACTACACTTCAGAAATGTACCGTACACTAGGTAGCATCTGAGGAGACGAAGGTCTAATTGGGTCGTACATTAGACCGTATCTGAGCAGAATGAGCCGTCCATTAGGCTGAATCTGATGATAAAAGGGGGTAGTCGTACACTAGACTACACTTCAGAAATGTACCGTACACTAGGTAGCATCTGAGGATATCTGTATATGTCGTACTTGCAATAAATGTCTGGGATGAGCTTAAAGATGCCATCGTTAGGAGGATATCGGAGTGTTGTCAGAATGAACGTTGAATGTTCCCATGAATGGTATCTGAAATACGTATCCGAACTTTGTACATAATTGATAAAGGTGTATGTCTGAATGAACCTTTTACCTTGACTATATCAGGAGGATAATTAACCTGCACAGAAACGTTAGCTTCATGCTATGTCATGATGCATGAGATGTTTCGTGTTATGCCAAGAAATAAATGCGAATGTTATATGCATGCGTATGCTGTGAAATGATGTAATGAATGAGTTATGCGTATGAGAAGTTCTGCTTGGAGACTCTACTGGGGAAAATAAATCCCCATCTACTGATTGGAGATACTTGTAATGATGACCCTTTCTCGGCAGGGGGTTGTTGATTTCGGTCTGATGGTGGAAATATTCAACAGAGCCTGGTGGGGATGGAAGAGATGATCAATCTGTCTGATGATATCGACTTCTTCTGGGAAATAGCTGGCTTTGCCCGGGGAATAATGCCAATTTCTCCTAGGGAAAAAACAAGCTTGCTGGGGAGAATAAAATTGGTAGCGAATTCATTGGAAGTATGGTTAGACCTTCTCCTTGATCCTGAATTCGGGTAGTAATTGCTATTGCCATTCTATGCATGTATTTTGATAAACATTGCTCATATTCAAATGCATATATTAATTCAAATCAAATCAATGGACATTTACGCAACCAAAACAGCAAAAATAAAACAAAAGCATCTTTTTGGAAAGGAATTGTATTGATTTTGAAAGGGGCCTATGAACAGGCAATTTGTGTACAGGGAGACAGAAATCCTAGTAAGAGGAAATCGTCAAGAAAACAAAGAGAAAGCTATGCAGAACAGGTCCTATTGATTTTAATTCCACTACTGTCATTATGTCTTCAAGCGTCTCATCTCCTGTTGTCGGATAGAAGTGATTAGCTTGTTCAGTCCTTGGAACTTGGTTGAAGCTGACTGAGAACGGGACATAGTCTTACGCTTTAATCCCTAATTTTTGCCTGGCCCTCCTTTTCAGGTTTTCAGTCCACCAGGATACCCTTTTTTGCCCAAGCCGCCTTTTCAGGTTTTCGACTTGCCGGGTGCACGTTTTTATATGTTTATCCCTAATTTTGCCCGAACCCTTTTGGTTCGCCGGGATGCCCTTACTTTTGCCTAGGTACGTCGACCTAGCGGGTCTCTTTTATGCGTAGTATTTTCTTGACTATGTCTGCGTTCACGGGATGCAGGAACTCTTCGCCATCCATTGTAGCAAGCATCATGGCTCCACTAGAGAATACCTTCTTACTACAAATGGCCCTTCGTATGTGGGAGTCCATTTGCCCCTGGGATCACCTTGTGGTAGAATGATACGCTTGATAACCAAGTTGTCGATTTGGTACACTCGTCTCTTGACCTTTTTGTTGAATGCCTGGGTCATGCGTTTCTGATATATCTGCCCATGACAAACAGCCGCAAGTCTCTTTTCATCAATCAGATTTATCTGATCGAGTCGAGTTTGAATCCGCTCATCCTCATCTAAGCCTGCATCTTTCACAATTCTTAGAGAGGGAATCTGAACTTCTACTGGTAAAACGGCTTCCATTCCATAGACTAAAGAGAAAGGGGTTGCCCCTGTCGAAGTGCGGTAACCATGAAGAGCAAAAGGTAACATCTCATGCCAGTCTTTGTATGTTACTGTTATATTCTTGATATTGTTAGCAGCCTCCACGGCGTCGTTCGTCTTTGGCCGGTACGGAGAAGAGTTAGGGTGTTTTATTTTGAACTGTATGCAGAGTTCAGTTTAGTACCATTATCAGTGATAACTCTCTCAGGAGACAGCAGGTTTCTCAAATAGATATTTGATAGAATCCATCTTAGAAGTCAATAAAGTGGTATGATTCAACATATACTGTCTTAGTCGGCGAGCAGCCCAAGCCAAAGCGCAGCAAGCTTTTCGAGCTGTGAGTATCTTGTTTCACAGTCGGTACCTTTTGCTAAGGCAGTGTATGACATGCTATTTTCGACCAGACTCGTCATGTTGCCCCAGCACCCCCTATTGAATTTTCTAACACGGTCAAATACGTGATTAAAGGTCTTCCTTCAACTGGTGGCATCGGAACTGGAGGTTCTTGGAGATATTTCCTGATTTTGTTATTCATCATTCCATACCATCTCTTGATTTTTCCTTTTTAGTAATTTGAAGATGGGTTTGCAGGTAGCGGTCAAGTGGGAGATAAATCGAGCAATGTAGTTCAAGCGTCCCAAGAAACCTCTGACTTCTTTCTCCGTACGGGGAACTGGCATTTCTTGAATAGCTCTCACTTTAGCCGGGTCAACCTTAATTCCTTTACCACTGACAATAAAGCCCAAGAGCTTACCGGATCTTACTCCAAAGGTGCATTTGTTCGGATTCAATCTCAACTTGTACTTCTTCAACCTCTCGAACAGTTTGTATAAATGATCGAGATGTTCTTCTTCAGTATGAGATCTAGCTATCATGTCATCCACATATACTTCTATCTCATGGTGAATCATGTCATGGAACAAAACCACCATCGCACGCTGGTACGTTGCCCCGACGTTCTTTAGACCGAATGGCATTACTTTGTAACAGAAAGTGCCCCATTGCGTCACAAACGTAGTTTTCTCCATGTCCTCAGGTGCCATCTTAATCTGATTATAACCCGAGAATCCATCCATGAATGAGAATACTCTGTGCTGAGCGGTGTTATCTACCAGAACATCAATGTGCGGGAGTGGAAAGTCGTCTTTGGGACTTGCTTTATTCAGGTCTCGGTAATCTACGCACATTCGCACTTTACCATCCTTCTTTGGCACTGGCACCACATTAGCAACCCATTGAGGATAAGAAGTAACGGCTAGGAAACCGGCATTAAATTGTTTCATAACCTCGGCTTTGATTTTCTCAGACATTTCAGGACGCATTCGGCGAACCTTTTGCTTGACAGGATGGCAGTCTTCCTTCGTAGGCAGCCGATGCACCACTATATCAGTATCCAACCCGGGCATGTCTTCATAAGACCAAGCAAAGATCTCCACATAGTCACGCAACATTCGAATCAATCTTTCTTTGACACCGTTTTCCAAACCTGCTCCTATTTTGACTTCTTTTCTGTCTACTCCAGTACCTAGATTTACGACTTCGAGTGACTCTTCATGCGGCTGTATAGTCCTTTCCTCTTGCAGTAACAGTCTGGCAAGCTCTCCCGGGACTTCACAATCTTCCTCACTTCCATCTTCGGCTTGGTAGATTGGATTTTCAAAGTCATAATGAACAGTAGCGGAATTATTATCAATAGGATCCAGAGTGGATACGGATCTGCAATTTGTTACGTGAGTGTGTGTAAGAAAGCATAGCTTGTTTGAAAGACGACAGGAAAAATAGAGAGCGCCATATTTGAATGCGAAAAAGTCCATTGATTTATTGAATATGAATATGCTTATGAAATGACAAAGCCCTTAACAAATTAGCTAGTGTGCCCCGGGCGTAGACACAATGCTTTAAGAAGTTCAATTGAAAGATTAAAAATTTGCAATACTAAATGGACAATAACAATTACTCCTGACTAAAGGAGATCGGGATAGTGTCTTCAGCCTTCCAATTATTGAGTCCGTCGCCAATTGTTGGGTAGATCCAGCTATCCAGGTCACAATCACTGTCAGCATCTTCTACAGCATTAATTTGACTCTTGTCAGGGCTGAACCCCAGGCCAAATTTGTCAGACTTGTATGGTACTTCGATCAATTGACCCCAGCCAGTACGACCACCATCCTCAACCACGGCTTGAGCGTCCTTCAGAGAAATCATAGCAGGAGGAGCACGAATAACCTTGGGTACACAGGTAGTTGGCTTAAGGACAGGGACGGTCGGAGGAACTACTTCAAATGACTGACAAGGAGTCTCAACGAATTCACCATCCATCTCGACGTATCTGAATCTATGCACACTACTGACAATGTACTCTTCTTCTCCACACACGGTGACAATCTTACCCTCTATCGGATATCTCAACTTTTGATGGAGAGACGAAGCTACAGCACCTGCCCCATGAATCCAAGGGCGTCCCAGTAAGCAGGAATAGGCAGGACGAATGTTCATTACATGGAAGGTAGTATTGAAGACTTGAGGTCCTATCTTGATAGGGAGGACTACTTCGCCATGGACAACACTCTTCGCACCATCGTAAGCACGTACCACAATGTGACTAGGCTTCAACTCAATGTCTTTACAGTCAAGTTTATCGAGCACGGCTTTCGGTAACACATTCAAAGAAGAGCCATTATCGATCAACACATGAGACAGGGTAATCCCTTTACACTCAATGGAGATATGCAGGGCTTTATTGTGGCTCTTTCCCGCCGGCGTCAGGTCAGCATTGGAAAAACCTAGGCCACCGTCGACAGTCAGATTAGCAACATAGTTTTCGAACTGATCGACGGAGGTCTCCTGAGGTACATGGGCAGTCTTCAGGAATTTTATCAAGGCATTGGCATGAGATTCGGAAGATAACAACAAGGACAACATCGAGATTTTGGACGGGGTATGCCCCAACTGCTCTACCACATCGAAGTCACTCTTGCAGATGATTTTCAGCACTTCTTCCATTTCTCGTTTGGCAACGTCTTCAGTAGTAGCTTCAATCGGTATATCTGACTGAGAAGGGTTGACCGGTTCCTTTCCTCGGTTTTCGGGAACTGGAGGTAAGATCTCTGGAGAGAAGATCCTTCCGCTTCGAGTGACTTTACTAGTCCCAACAATGTCATTAGGATTAGCAGAATCACCAACTTGCTTTACGCCATGGATATAAACATCACCTCCATAATTCCACGGAATGGCTTTGCTTGAAGAATACGGTACCGGGCCAGGTGCAGTAATGATCAGGGGGGCTATCTTGGGCTCAGCAATAATCTTCACAGGTATTCTGGGAGCAGTAATCTTCACTGGAACTTTGGACCTTGCAATCACAGATACTTCTTCAATAGGGTTTTCCGCCTTAGAAACCCTTTCAAAGAGAATTGTACGATCGTCCATCAGCCGTTGAATACCATTCTTCAATTTCAAACAGTCCTCGGGCCAGAGTATGCAAAGATTGCAATCTTCAGTACAACCTGGAAATAAACCAGCTTGCAATAAATTCCTCTTTATGATCGGGAGGGGAGATGTTAAGTCCGCTACAGTAGTGATGAGAGAATCGCCATCGAGAGCATTAACAGCCTTGTCATGATTAGGCATAGGAGCAGTGATGACATTAGGAGTCTCCGGAGGCTCGAACTCAATTTCCCCAACGTCGATCATATCCTGAATTTTGTTCTTCAACAACCAACAATCGTTTGTATCGTGCCCGGGGCTATCGGAGTGATATGCACACCTGGCATTGGGATTATAACGAGGCGAAGCAGTGTTGACATTTGCAGGAGGACCTCTGAGAGTGATTAAGTTTACCTTTAGCATACTTTGCAGTGCTTGTGCTAAAGTCATATTGAGCTTGGTAAACTGCCTTCTTGGTCTGTCTTGTCTTTGCTGGAAGTTTTGAGCTGGTGGGGCTGCGATCGTCACTGCTCCAACGGCGTGGTCACCATTTTTCTTATTATGATTCTTTTGAGCGTACACAGCATTTGATTCATTCTTCCCATGGTAGGACTTCTTGCTGCTCGTAGAGGTAGCTACCTGTATCTTTCCACTTCGAAGGCCGCTCTCCACCCGTTCACCTGTCAGTATAAGTTCAGTGAAACCTGATGAAGAAATCCCCAGTAGGTGGCTGTAGAATGGACCAGTCAGGGTACCCATGAACAGGTCTACTAATTCTCGGTCAGTCATAGGGGGTTTGACCCTGCCGGCCAAATCTCTCCATTTCTGAGCATACTCTTTGAAGCTTTCTTTAGATCCCATGGCCATATTCTGCAACTGTAGCCGAGTAGGTGCTAATTCAGAATTGTACTGGTACTGCTTATAGAAAGCTGTTGCTAAATCAGTCCAGGTGCGGATGTCAGAGCTCTCGAGCTGATAATACCATTCCAACTGAGTGCCAGACAGACTTTCTTGGAAGAAATGGATCCATAGTTTCTTATCAGTGGTATGCGGCTGAATCTTTCTCACATAAGCCCTTAAATGCATCTGAGGACAGGATGCACCATCGTACTTAGTGAAAGTGGGGATTTTGAATTTGCGTGGAATGGTCACATCGGAGACCAGACCCAAACTTTCGAAATCCAGACCAGGCGCCTTCTGACCCTCCATGGCTAGCATGCGTTCTTCCAGCAATCTGTACTTATCGTCTCTTGGAGAGTACTGTTCATTTTCATAGTTCTCATCGTCATCCTCAGGGTTGGAGAAATCAGCATTCTCTTCCTCTGAGTCATTCTCCGCCCCCTCTTCTGGACCATTCGGGATTCCAAATTTGATTCCCGTAGCCTGTCCTTTACGCCTTCTTCCCGGGTTAATGAAACTCACAGCTTTCTTGTCTTTCTTCTTTTCGACCAAAAAAGCCTTCAGTTCCTCCTGCCCCTTGGATAAGCTTAGCATCATCTCCTTGAATTGAGCATTCTGAGTCTGGAGATCTTTGACAGTTTGTTCGAGATCCATTTTTCTGTTTGTAATGAAGACCGTGAGAACATTGAACTTGTAGAATACCTGTTATGCAGTGTTATGTTATGTTATGCAATGCATGAAATGTTTTCAAGGACTTTTGGAATTTAACTTTGCGTAAATCACCAACAAGAGAGAAATGTTTATTGCTAATTTCTTTGATCAATGTTCATTACAAAAGGAATAATAATAAAAAAAAACAATGAAAGCTCAAGTCTCCCAGGGGCGACTTCTTTTTGGGCGAAGATACGCATTGAGTCTTCGTTCCTCATTAAGCTGACTGGTAAGTTCTAACACTTTCTTCCTTTCTGCGACGAACTGAGTCTCGAAAGTATCCCTTTCTTCTCTCAACTGGATCCAGGATCTCTTTAGTTCCTCAACGTTGGTAGGCATATCTGGATAAGGAATGATCTGAGGAGTACCTCCTTCAGCTTCAGGTTCGACAATCTGAGGTCCGATTGCAAGATATGGCATGACAAGTTCACGAGCTCTGGCGCGTACCCATCTGAGATAAGGTTCCATAGGAATAGAATTTTTCTGTCCTAACGTACCTCTCTTCACCATGCCCCAAGCTCGTACAAATCTTTGACAGAGGCCTTGGGAATCGTTGTCATAGTCGAACACAATGCCTTCGATGATCATTTCATGTGGACCATCTCTTCGAGCACAACCAAACTGTCGCAGAGCTAAAGCAGGATTATAAGTAATACCTCCTCTTATTCCTAGGAGTGGTACATTAGGGAACTCGCCACAATGGTCAATGATGGTAACATTTTCCTTGAACTGAGGACACCAACAGATGTCTGAATGGGAGAGTGACATTATCCTTTGAGACCATTTCAGATTTTGCTCATTCTTCAAGACTGATTGAGGAAGGTGTGAAATAAACCACCTAGACAATAGAGGTATGCAGCACATGAGAGTCCCCTGCCTTTTCATAGTACGAGTGTGGAGGGAATGCAAAATGTCTCCCAGCAAGGTAGGTACAGGGTTATGAGTGAGAAATATCTTAATAGCATTCATGTCTATGAATTGGTCTGGATTAGGGAATAACACCAAGCCATAGATTAGCAATGCCAGGATGTCTTCGAAAGCACGGACATTCATAACTTTTAAGAATTCTCGGGCCTTATTTGTCAGGAATTTGGCAAGTAAACCCTTAACTCCACTCCTTGTTACCCAATTAGCTTCAATGTCGGACTTCGTCATGTGTAAAGCTGCGGCAACTTCTTCAGACTTCGGAACCTTTTCTAAACCACTGAAAGGTATTTGATCAAGGATAGGTATCCCAAGCAGTCTGGAGAATTCTTCCAGTGTAGGTACCAACTGATAATCTGGGAATGTGAAGCAATGATGTTTAGGGTCGAAGAACTGGAATAAAACTCTCATCATATCTTCTTTGAAACCAGTGGTAACCAAATTGAGGAGAGAACCATGTCTCTTGATGAACTGCGCATGATCGGAAAGTTCTGACACTAAGTTCTTGAGTTGAGGAGAGATTGCTACAAGATTAATCCGGATGGTCTTCCTGGGAGCCATATCCTTACAAAACAGAGCAAAGTTAAATCCCTAAGTCCTTGAAATGGCATACGTTATGATGCTATGATGTTATGATGTTATGAGGTTAAATAAATAACAAGCACAAGCAAGTCACACAACCATCATTCCTAGGTTTTAAGGCTTGCATGAGTTCCATAGGTAAGTACCCTCCCCACTGAAGTTTAGTTGGTTCAACCTGTCTTAGAATAGTAACCGGGTTCTAAAAGGATCTCAAATCATCGACCTTTCCTTAAGTCCACTTCAGTGCAACACCAAGTGGTTGACCGAAGCTTCCCTAAAGTCCAATCTCAAAGAGTGTAGTATCGAGTCTCAACCAACCCCAGTCGGAACCGAAGTCAGTTATCTCACTACTTTCTAATGGCCAGGATGAGTCAATTAGGGTTCTAAAAGTCTGGTTAATGCTTTGATGACACCACGCGGAAGCCAAATTTTTCCTCAAGTAACATGAGGAACATCAGGACAACCAAAGTGTCACATTAACCGTAGCCATCATTTTAACCATTCCAGTATACGCCGGATAGTCGTGATGATCTATTGCTACTTACCTAAGGTACACTAGATCCGGGTGTAGGATCTTTCACTCAAGAATACCCAAGCAATCCCTTAAAAGTAAATCAGACAATTTTAAATAAGTGATCTTGTTTTTAAGGTAACCTCTCTTTTGAAAGTATCCCCAGCAGAGTCGCCAGTTCTGTCATACGGTGAACTGACTTGGGGTGTTTTGCTTTTTATCGCAATGTCGCGGATAGCAAGAGTCGCCACCGACTTTTCTTTTATCCAATAAGGAAAGGTGGAAAAGAACAGGAAAGACCTCAATAGATTTTGGGTTCGGGAGGTACATTATACAAAGGGAAGGTATTAGCACCCTTTGTATCCATGGTTATCCATGGGCTCTTAATTGCTGGATCACTTATATTTTTGTCTGGAAAGTGCTGGTGAATTGTTTAGAAAATGTTTTGAAAAAGAGAATTTAACTTTGTAATGATCCTCGTATGAATGTATACAAAGTGGTTATCTCGTTTAGTTTTGAAAATGGTTTGGAAAAATATAACTTGGTAATGATTCTAGTATGAATGTATACCAAGTGGTGATTTTCCAAAAGAGGTTTTGAAAGGTGTGAGGTGTTGAAAATATTTTAGGTTATGATCCAGTAATTGAGAGTTATACCTTCCTAAGGTCGTTATGGGCATTTCCTATCCTTATGAGGGTAAAACTGTCCTTACTATTGAGAAGTAAGTAGTTTTATCCTTTGGATGTAAAAGGGTCATCGAAGGGTCATTGATTGGTCATCGAAGGCAACATTTGTGAGGATACCTTAGCATTCGAAGGGACGATCATCATTTAACCGTAGGCTACACCGAAGGGTCATCGAGGGACAAAATCGTATTTTCGAAGGCAACATCCGAGGGACCATGATTTATTTTATGATGATTTAATCGAAGGGTCTTTGCTAAGTGTATCCCTACATTCGCGGGACATGACCGTAATACCGTAATATCATAAGGCAAAAGAGAGGTCCAAGATCACATATTTAAAGGCCGCGTTTTAAAGTTAATCAGGTGATTATGATGAATCTCCACATTAAAGTCAATACATTAAAAATAATACATTAAAATTAATACATTAAAATTAATTATTAAAATTAACACATTAAAATTAATTAAGCAATTTAGGGTGAGCCTCCACAAAGGGTATCCCACAAATAAAGTGGAAGACCTAACGGCGGTCTTTTTTCTGGGACATATGAACCTTTGCAAAATTCAACAAACGGGTTAGCATACCAAATCAGGGTGCAATCGAGGATTACACCGCAAAAGAAAATACAGCAGCATGAATGTCAGGCAAAACAGTGCATAATTAACATAGAATAGATCAGGTTACGCATAGAACATAACAAATATCAATGGCTGTCCCGTTCGCCTCTGCCTCGCCTAGCGAAGGCCTAGCGAACACTCGCTACATGCTCGCTTAGCGATGTGCTAGCGAGCGGCTGCGGGTTTTGAATTTCAGAACAGTATGACTTCAACCTGCGGCATGGCTTATGGCATTCAACACATAATTACATGGTTCAGCATTCACAATATTCAGGCACACTTAAATTCACATGCAAAACCTCAAATATGTTTATGAATTCAATTATAATATCACATGCAAGTTAAGAACATAAAGCGGTATCACATGCAAATTAAGAAAATAAAGCGATAATAGTAATGCAAACCTGTTTGCAATCGAATTGTAACCTTGAGTTGACCGATCGGATCGAATTGAGCGGAAGTGACCTTGCTGCCGCCGGCTTTTCCTTCAGGGTTTCCTTTAGGGTTTTCCGTCTGTGAGCGCTAGGGTTTGCTTGCTAGGGTTCTCCTTTCCTCCTTTTTTCGTTCCTCCTTTTCATTACTGAAGTGCTGGTATTTATAATGCCCTTTTTCATGACCTAATGGGCTCAGAACGAAGCCCGAAATTTTTTGTTGTCTGTCAGCCTCGCTAGGCGAGCTGGTAGCGAACGTTTGCTTCGCTAGGCGAGCGTGTAGCGAACGTTCGCTAGGCGAGCGTGTAGCGAACGTAACGTTCGCTAGGCGAGCGTGTAGCGAACAGGCCAGTTTGGGCCATTTTCTGGATTGGGCCATTCGTGAGTTGGGCCTTTGTCCCTTTAAGATCAGTGCCATAAAATGAGTCGGAATGCCCCTGAAAAATGTCTTGAACTATTGATGGGCAAATTTTGGGGTATGACACCGACCATCCATGTTAGAGGCATCGTTCAAGGTTTATTTATCTAGTTATTTAGTTGTTTATTTGTAATGAATTAATATATATGTATGTATGTATATATATATATATATATATATATATATATATATATATATATATATATATATATATATATATATATATATATATATATATATATACTCATATTGTATGCTTCGTTGTCTTTTTTTAAATACTCAAGACATATGCATAAAAGATAAATGCATGCATATGTATCCAATACAAACTTAATGCATTTCTACGATTTTGACATAACGTAAACACATTTCATGCCTGATTGTGTATCTGATACAGACTTAACTCATTTCTGCGATTTTGATATAGCTTAAACACCTTGCTTGGCTGAATGTATACCTGATATAGACTTAATGCATTTCTACGGTTCTGACATGACTTAAACACATTTCATTCTAGATTGTGTATCGGATACAAACTAAATGCATTATTGTGATGTTGATACGGCTCAAACATACACTTCGTATGACTCCTTATCTGAGGCATGTTAAACACAGTTATGCATATTTGGGGCACCCAATTTTGGATCTATCCAATCCAAGGGCGTAGTTGGTCGAGCTTGGAGACATCCACCTTGATATGAGCCAAGCCTCAGGGGTAGGAACATGGATCATACCCTTGGTGAGAGAACAATTCTCTGTGACACGAAACACACTACAAAAGTATGACCTTATCACACTGGTTTTGTTGATCCCAAGCATCGCCTGAGGAGCTCTATAAAATTACCAAATGCGACATACAAACCAACATAATATTACAACAAAAGCTAAATACAAAAAGCATGTATAACAACCAAAATATGAGTTAACATCATTTGATGCACTATGTCGTTGATAACAAAAGCAAGAAAATGAAAGAGGCACATCCTCGAAGCAAGCAACTAGGGTTCTCACTCCCCAAAACAAATATTATGCTAAAGCCTATGAATGTTGGTGGTTCGACCTAAGTAAATAAACTCCGCAGGGTAAGAAGGGTAAGCTCTAGAGTTACAACAATTCTTAAACAATGACAATGATAAAGCGAAGATAAGCGCAAAGCTTGAAAGTGAATAACACTCGAATCATAAAGGTATAATATTTATATTAAAGATTAAATATCATTACACCTGAGGCACAAAAAGCCTAGGAAGAATTGCAAGAAATAGAACAATAAAAAAAAGAAAATCAAACTGAAGCTTCAAGAGCTAAGGAACCGGGACCACCTCTTTGAGTCACCCTGAGAGTGGACTTGAACGAGTCCAGCATCTCAACATAAATTATAGAATTAGAGCATAACCTCCTTGCCTATTCCACAACTCGCTAATAAAATCCGAGCACATCCTGCATAGTCTTCTGAAGAGAGTCACAAAGCACCCATTTCAGACTTTCCACGTCGTCCTAGAGACCTTTTAAAGCCTATGCATGGGCCTCTGTTTCCTGAAGAAGGAATATCTAATGCTCCTCAACCTGGAGAGTCTTATCCTCAATAGAATTAGAAGCAACCTAATACCACTTCTCCATATCCTTTAGAGAATCCTCCAACTTATTCACACGAGAAACCAGATTAGAAGGAGAGTCGTGTATTTTGTTTGCCTCTTGTAAAGAGTTGGCATCATTAACATTCTCTTGTAGAGCGACAAGCTCCTTTTAGAGAGCATGTCACCTCAATTCTTAGTTTCAACATTCCCTTTTCAAGTACCCATTTCCTTGAAGGGATTACCCATGCCAAGATATATGCTCGTCCATTAGAGACAAGAAAGAAGATAAAAGTAACTTTGAACATGTTGTGGGCAAGCTTTGAACGAAGGATAAATTTGACATCGAGACAATAGTTACTTCCTCCTCAGGAGTTCGAGCAAGCTGAGAAGAAAATACATATGACACCCACATGAAGGGAGTTATCTCCCTAGAAGCATCACCCTTAGCCACGCAAGTCCATTTTGGTGAACCCTCATCCCGGTGGGATTGTTGTCCCTTATCTCGGGCCCTCTTTTTTGAAACTAGAAGCGGGGTTGATTCTTCCACTGTTAAACTGGATGCAAAATTCACAAGTTAATCTACCTCAGGAGCAGAAAAAGAAGCCTCTATAGCCAGGGTAGGAGAAAGGGATGGAGCAGGAACAATAGTCTCCAGAGGAGTGGGGTGTAGTGACAAAAGTCCCAACATTCACCATGGTATGACTACCTTGAGCATTTGCAAGGTTGTGGAACAACTTCAAATTTCTCACTTTATGCTATATGCAAAACGCAATCACACATGTAAAAAAAGACACGAAGACTCCTCTCCAAAAAAAATCTTCCCCCTTTCCTCGTGACTAAGTGCACTCAAAATAGCATGAGTATCAATTAGCTTTTTCTCACTTTGATAGGGAGCGCCTCACCAGGCCAAAACTTCCTTATATTCAAGTCCTTGAAACCAAGATTGCATTTCCTCTTTCATTGGTACCTCATTCAGAGGAAGTGAACCCGACTTGGTACAATAGCAGTAATCATCTTAGTTAAAATGGATATTGGACCAGTACTTCGGATACAAAAATTGATAGAAGCAAGGAGAGTCAATAGGGAGATAGAAAAAATGAGATGGCCCGCGAGTGTCAAGGGATTTACTAGTAAAAAACGTACCATGAAGTCACCCCATTCTAGAGTTAAGGGGTCAAACCAAAGGTTGACTAGATGTAAGTAAATAAGCCCTTGATTTTGAAAGTTATCAGGGGAAGTGCATCTTAGATGGAAAAGATAAAAAAAAACTAAGAGAGGGATTTCTAGAATTTGTGCTCGGTACACAGTTGGAGCACTCATATGTATGGCCATGCCCTAGGATAAAGCTGGGAGGGAGAAACATTTTAATATTTTACGACGACTATCTCAAATTTAAAAAATGGCAGCCAAAGTCCTATTCTTGTAAACAAGCACTCATAGAATGGGACCACACAATCATCGAAAGAACTACATATCCTTTTTTCCCATGACACTACAAGGGCTAACCACTCCAAAGGACCGCCCACCATAATGCCAACCGCATTCATAATGGCTTTAGTTCTCATAGACGATGAAATACCTGTTATTTTTGAATCCACCCAGTCGTAGTCAACCACATATGACTAGACTCAAAGATCTGAATGACCTTTCACTTCAGCGTCACTAGGCTCATAATAACCGATCCTTATACAAAGTAGAATGTAATCTTTAGCTTGGCCTCTCATTTGCTGATTGCCCTGTACCTCTTCCTCGGATAAGGTGTGAGTGGGCATAGGGACCTCGTCATGAGTAATGTCTCCTCCAACATTTGATAATAAAGCTTCTAATGAGTTGGGCGAAGAAGTTTCTTCTTAATATACCCTTTCCGAGTCAGAATCGTCAGACAAGGATATTATTTCTAATCCTATGTGATTTCTATTATGAGGAGGGAGATGAGAATCAAGGGATGTCCCCATTTTAGAGGCATATGAAGTTTCAACTTCATAATTACTCACTAGGTAGACTGTGTTATCGTTGATCCTGATTAGAAAATAGGAAACAGTAAAGATAAAACTTGATTTAGAAGGGTACCTGACTATGTGGTATTAACTAATCAGAAGAAATTGAAGAAAGGAAAAAAGCTTTGAGGAAAATGCTGAAATAACTTCTAGTGATACCTTTGAGGAAGAAGAAACGAAGATGTTATCTGGAAAGTAACTATAAGTTTTAATGTTAAAGGTTGCAAAAATATATCAAATGCTCAATTCATTCTATTTATAAGCAACGGCGGCTAAAAGGATCAAACCAACTATGTAAAGAAATCACAAGATCAACGACTAGATTTTCACTCATGTATACACGCCAAATCGAGTGCACTTAAGTACTCTATAAACTAAATTATGCCATACCCTAGCTGGTCGTGTCACTGTATGTACCACAAAATTGTGACAAAGAATTTCAATGATGGAACCGCATAAATGCACATGTTCCCCAATTGCTTTTTTAAAACTGATCCCAATCGTTATAGTTTCATTCCACACCGGACCACGTCATGGAGGTCGGTCAATGATACTTAAGGCTTCCCACGACTCTCTCGGTGCCCGACGATCCTTAGGGGCAACTGTTCTAGATCGGAAAAAGGCCCAATCCATCTTAAATCCACTCCACTTGATCCAAGGTATAAAATTAGTTCACATTCTAAGAGCAAGGTACATCCTCTGATCTGTATGTTTTTAATATACTGATTTTGAATCTTGAACTGAATTGAGAGTTTGAGTGCTAACCATGTAAGTCCACTATGCATCATTGTAAAGGAGATCGGAGCCACCATTCGAGATCATCAGTTTCTCAATTACATCCATTTATAGTTACTGAACTGAACATATACCATGTTAAGAAATATGGTTGGGCCTAATAAACCTTACAAAATCGACTTTTAGGATGATGATTTCCTCCACATATAAGGAAATGTTCAGAACATATATTGTTCGATGCAGGACTCTTAACACATATAATTGTATAATTTTAAAATGAATAAATATCATTTAGTCATTAAAGGTGGTTGAAAATTGATTTCTCTTCAGGATGAAATTGTTAAAGTATAATACATATTGCTATTACTTCATAATAAAAAAATAAATACTTTAAATAAATAAAAGTGGACTTATTATTATTATTATTATTATTATTATTATTATTATTATTATTATGTGATCCCAATGTTAGAACAGACTAAATTAAAAGGGATAATAATAACTAATCCCTATATTTTCTCTAACAAACTATTTAAATATAAAATTACACTTAAATAATAAAATTTAATTGTATTTTAATATCTTCTTTAAGTTAGAATGAATATTAATAAGTATGAGTTTGAAAATAAGGAAAGAAAATAGATTAATATAGAGATATTTTGTGAAGATATATGCGACTTGATCTGTTGTATAGATTGATATGAGATGAATAACTTGCTTCTAGATTTTGTCACAAAGTAAATGAAAATCATTTTGATGTGCTTAGTTCTTTTGTGAAAGAAAAAAATTAATGGCTATGTGTATGGAACTCCTATTGTCTAAAAATATGGAAACCAATTGTTTGTGAACGATGATGATGATGATGAGGCTTGTCAGGAGGTAAAAAAAGCCATTGTGCTTAACAAGATAAATTGACAAGAGCTCTGCATTTCAACCTTTAATGGTGATCTGGAAACTACTTGATATTTCTTTTTTTCAAGTTGATGAGAGAAGTAACCAAATAGAAACAAAAAGCAGTTGTAGGTCTTCTTGTTTCATGGCAAACTCATCAGTTAGAATAAGTGAAATCAATCAAAAGGAGGTTAAAATCTTGTCTGAAGAGGATCCCAAGAGTTGAAGTATCATAAAAGCAAATGTTAGGATGTGAGTGGGTTAAATAAAGTAACTTACCAATTATATTTATATTTTTTGTTATATTAGTGATAATAATTTTAGCATTAAATTGTTAATTGTGACCATGGTCTGATAACTCATTTATTGTGAGATATTTAAAGTTTAACTCTAGGATTATTTATAAAATTCTTACTTAAGTAGAGTTTTTTTCTTCTGTTTTATTTTCATTTAGCTTAATTAGTAATGAGCATGCTAGGTGCTCTTTCTTGTAGTTTTTATGTGTTCATTGATGTGCGGGAGTAACTTTGTTAATAAGTTTTGTCACACCATAAGTATAAGACTAATGCCCAATAAGCCTTAATCCAAAAGAAGCTGGTATAGGACTTAAGTGATAATGTTAGGATTGACCTCGAACAATTGCAAGCAAATAATTTAGGGTTGAGCTATAAAGGCTAAAGGATAAGGATTAGTACTAGATGCCAAAAGTCTGAAAAAGCTACTACAAATGCTGTCACATGTTGTCTAGAAGTTAACACATGTCTATTGCAAAACATGTTGTCTCCTCTATGCGTGCATAATATCATAGTATCAATACTAGCACACAAAGAAATATACCATATTCCTTGGGTTGAAAATATTGGATAATGATAAGGCCTAAGACCCAAGCTTTGAGACGACACAAAACTTGAAGAATATCTATAAAAGGATTGTCTTTTGAAAAAGTGAAGTGGTTCATAAATTTAGTGAGATAAAGTAGTTAAAAAATAAAGGAAGAACCAAAGTCTGACACACCTCCCGCTCTATCATTCTAAAGGAAAACTACACAATCAGGTGTAACACAAAACACATCTTGCTTAAACCTGCAAGTAATTGAATCGTCACTCTTAGCTTTATCATTTTCTTTATTTAATTTTTAGAAGTATTGAACTTAGGAATATATTATATTATATTTAATTTTCTCACCATGAGATAAAATTCTTGTTGGTCAATGTGAAATTTAATGAGAATGTAATCTTATGTGTGTTATGATATGGTATTAGTGACTTATTTCTTTGACTGGACATCTTAGAAATAGATAACAATGTATTAGTGTTGTAGAATCTTCTAATAAATGGAAATCATGACAAATATAGATAAAAAGTAAGTAAAGATAGTTGGACATAAGACTCCAAACACAAAAGAGGGGGGGGGGGGGGGGGAGGGGTTGAATTGTGTTGGATTGAAAATTCTTTTACAAAAAAGAAATTTAAAAAACCTTTTGCAAAACAAACAAAGTAAAAGCAATGAAAATAATAAAATGGAATTGCAGCTGAAATAAATGACTAGAAAATAAAGAGTCCATTGATAAGAGAAAATACCATAATTATAGAGGTTTGATCTTATTGAAGTGTATTTTCTTTGGCATGAAGAGATGCCTTAAGAGGATCTAGATATCTCAAAACCAAGAAAATACTTAAGAATACCCAAATATTTGATGTTAAACTTTCTATCTAGGACAAGTTTGATATTATTGATTTAAAATAAGTTATTTCATGTAAGAAGTAAATCATCAACATAGACAAATATAACTGTAAAAAAAGACTCGTGTTTCTTTTCTAATAAGTAGTAATCATATTCAGATTGAGTAAAACTTAGATCAAGAAGGGATGAGGTTAACTCGTGGTTACATTGCCTACTGGCATCCTTTAGGATATATAACTTGAGTTTAGACACAAGGTTTTTGTTAGAAATATTTAATCAGGTGGAACATTTCATATATACTTCTTCGTCTAAAGTTCCATGTAAATAGGTTGTATTGATATCAAGCTCATATAAAAACCAATTTTGAGATAAAGCAGTAAAGAGAAGAAGTCTAATGGTTGTAATCTTTATTGACTGGACTATTTTTTTTTATGATAATCTAACCTTTCAATTTGGTTAAAACCTTAGGAAACAAGGTGTGCCTTGTAATTTCGATGCAACCATTAGCTAAAAAATTTAACTTAAAAATCCATTTGCACCATATGGCCTACTTGTTAAGGGAAATGGTAGTTATATCCCAAGTATGAGTGTTAACGAGAGACTTAAGTCCATTAGAGTTGATTTGTCTTTAAATGGAGTTACTTATGGTAGAGGTATAAGGTTTAGGATTAGAAATATAATATAATTTTAAGTTAACAATTTTGTGTTATGGAGATAAGTTATTATAAGACATGTAATTAGGGTTTAGGGAAAAAGTATCATATATGTTAGTAGATGAGTGAATGGAACCTTGAATCAGAGAACAATCATAATCCTTGATATAAATATGAGGTTTAGATATTCTATTTGATTTATAATAGGTTAGAGGTCTTGGTTATTAGTCGTGTCAAGTGTGTCAGAGGATTATGTTAGGGTGTGGTAGGGGTAGTGATGTTGTTGTTGTTTTTGTTCGTGTCAGAGGAGTTATGTAAAGGATGAAAAGATAATGAGTTAGAGATTTTGTTGTCTAGATATTATAAGATATTATCATTAGTAGGGTGGTATAATGGTGTGTGTGTATTGTTATTAGGAGCTTTATTAGTGTGAAAAGGAAATACGATTTCAAATAATTGTGTGTCTCTATATAAGAAAACTTGTTTGTTGTGAAGGTCGTATAAAATATGTCCTTTGACATCTAGTTTATTTCCTAAGTAAATACACTTCTTAGATCTAGTGTCAAGTTTGATACGTTTTTTCTTAGAACTAGATGCTAAAACTAAACAACATAATACTTTCATATATAAGTAACCAAGGTTATCATTAATGAAAAAAATGAAAGAATATTTGAAATTTAAATTTGTAAGGTAATTTATTAATTATAAAACTAGCATGAGAAAGAGAACAAACTTAAAAGATGTTGCGGAGATTGGATTGATAAGTCAGAGCACTAATCACAACTATAAGGTGTTAATGCTTTCTTTCAACATTCCGATTTTGTTAGGATGTGTCAATGCAAGAAGCTTAACAATGAATTCCATGTTTCATAAAGTTTTTCAAGGTAATTCAGGACCATTATCAAATTTTATTATATTGACATTCTTATTGAATTGGGTGTGAACATAACTAACAAGATATTGAACTAAGTTAGAAGTTTCAGATTTAAATTTCATGAGATGGAGAAAGGAACTCATATGTATATGTGTATAATATCAAACAAATCTAAAGAAGTTTTAATACTTTTGTGAAAAGGAATTTTTTTTATACAAGAAAGTATCATAAGGAGAATAATTTTAAGACAAGTTAGGGTAAGTAAACTATTTATTAATGTAAACAATGGTTTCATAAGACGGGTGACCAAAACATTTATGCCACAAGTTACAGATGTTCATAATAGTGTTGATAGAGCTAAAATGATTCCTAACAAAAGTGTTATTAGAGGTAGAAGAGTTGGTGATGAAATATATTCAAATATGAAGTTCAGTTGTACCAACCTTCATTTGAGTATGGTTCCCCTGTATAAGGCATGTAGAAGAGTTAAAGAATTATATTCCAATCAAGTGAGTGTGTTATTTTAGGTATAAAAATAAAATTAGTGTAAAACTTAATAAAGAACATTTATTTGATATAAATATTTGGTGAAAAAGATTGTTCTAGAAAAATTGGTTGTGGCACTATCTCTATTGGGGAGCCTTATTTATATGGGTTTTATCTCATACATATGGGTGCATAAATGAGTGGAATGGAACACGTGAACTATGGATCCAATATCTATAATCCAACTATCATGACTAAGTTGTTTCTAAAAAGTTAACAATGGTGGGGTTACCTATTGTCATGTTAATTGTGCTATTGAGTTAGTGGATATTAGCTAGTTGTTGAATTGGTGTTTGTTTTATGAAAGTGAGGAGAGAATTTGATGATATGTAGTGAATTATTGGCAAAGTTATAGTGTGTATCTTCAAAGTTTTCTTGATTGACATCTTTATTGTTGTCTTTTATAGGAGAAGCTTGAGCTAGATTCATTTTTCTGAGATAAGATGGAATGATATGTTTCTTGAAGAAAACCTTAATTGTGTGGCCTAGCTTATGGAAATAAGTGCAAATCTTCATTTCTCTTCTTCGTCCAAGTTAAGAAATTCTTGACCCAAATTTAGAAGAACCGTTTTTATAGATAGGTTTTGTAGCGGGGTTTTTGTTACCTTTAGGTTTATTGACTAAACTAAAAGTCAACATACAATTCGAGTCGTCACCGCACTTTTATTTGTCCAAAGGAAAGGCTAAAAAGCAAACAAAAGCCAAGTAAGAAGTTTTTTCAAATCAAAAACTAATAAAAATGTCAGAGATCTAGGTAAGGGGGTTGGTTATGAAATGGGAAGGTTTTACGCACCCAAAACATCCTTAGTACTCTAAGGGAACCTCTTTTTGCAAATATGTGTTGTAGGTTCGTATTTGTGAAAAGATTTGTGCAAAAAGATTGGAGGGATGAGAAGAGAATAGATTATATTTACAAATTTTGTTGTTCGAATGGATGAACCCATTGCCTACGTACCATCACAAAGGAGGATCAAAACCTCGTAGTTCATGGTAAAAATTTCAAAGGTTGGTGAATTGATTTTAATCAAAAGCCTTAAGGTCTTTTGTTATCAAAGGGAGAAAGCTCAACCTAAACCAACAATCCCCCATGTGAGGAAGGCTTCAACATGCTAGTGAGGGGTTAACCCTATAATAAGCATGGAAGACTTATAATCCAACACTAAGGATGAGGTGAGATTTATATCAACCACTATGATAACTTAAACCTATGACTAATGTTTTTTAAAAGATTTTAACAGGTGGCCATTGGAACCACAAAACAAATTGAAATGGGTTATATTTACAAGTTAAATTTATTTACAAAATGAGGTCAAAGTTGGATTAAAGTTTATTTACAATGAGTATTTATGAAGAGGATTTTGAAAAGTCAAAGGCCTAAGGCCTAGGTTTCTAATTTGAAATAAAGTCAAAGTTTTGAGAATTATTTTTGGCTTGGTTAGAGTGGGGAGAAGAAAGAAGGACTATTCCTAAAGCATACAAAGATAAAAAGGGGAAAGATAACCCTTGGAGTTCCTTTTCTTGAGGTCATAGAGATGACTCAAGATGCTCATTTCCTTTTGATTTAGCACACAAAACAAGCAATCAATAAATTGAATTCAAGCTCCTAGGATCTCCATTTGACTTGGCTCTTAACTTGGCTACTCATGACAATGGTCCTCTTTTCACAAACTTAAGATGGGATTCCTATCACACAAAAGCACACATCAAAAAGCTCACAACATAATAAAGTGAATGGACAAAGAATAGGTTTGAGGAGAAATCCTTTGAGGTCAACTTTGAGTTTTAGCATTCTAAAGGCATGAGGCCTAGTTGCTCTTCAAAAAAATTTGCATTCTAAAGGCATGAGGCCTAGTTGCTCTTGAACTCCTTTAAGCATGGGTAAATCCTAATTCTAAGTCCTTTCTCCTTTTGCATTTTGGTTCACATCAAAACACAAACAACACAAAATAGCAATATATTTATATATAATAATGGGCTCAAATGAGCAAAAGGAAAATGACATAAACATAAAATATGTACTAAAGTGAGCAAAGATGAAAATCAAGATGAACAATGAGCAAGAAATAAATGACATTAAAAGTAAATGACAAGAATTTAAAAGCTCAAATTAAACTTAGTAGTTAGTAGAGTTACGTTAGCTTGTCATAAGACAATGTAGCGCTATGTTAAGCAACCGTAAGTGGACTAATGTAGTAGCCAGACCTATCTGAGGCCGGTCAATAAGAATATAGGCAAAGAACACAAGTTAGAGATCATGACTAGTAAGCCAAGCTCCATAAACTTGCCATGCCAAACAAAAGGGAAAGGGCCTTATATTGACTTTTGGTTATTTGCTTGACCAAGAAGTAACCTATCTTTGAAACAAAATAACTCACTTAATCATGGATCAAGTTGAGTTTGGTTTGGATCAAAGAAGATTAAACTCCTATTTGTCAAGACCAATCTCAAGACTTTAACTCATTGGCCGTTGAGGGAAAGAAAACGATGAAGATGAAAGGGAGGGGTAAGAAGTCAACAACCAATCCCAATTGATCAAGGGATAACTCATCCTTGATCAAATTCATTCATCTTTCTAGGTGATGATCCTTAAGGATTTTCAAACCACAAGATCTAATGAATTTGATCAAAGTTGAATCAATTCAACCTTTATCAACACCAAACAGAAGAAGAATCAAAATAACAAGTCAAGAAGTCCACAATATTTTTTTGGTATTTTTTGAATTGAAAAAAAATACAAATAAAAAATAAACAAACCAAGTTGAACCTCAAATTCAATTCAAAACAACTTCAATGAGTCCAATAAAATTCTCATAGGTTCAACATAGTCAAAAAAACTTTGGCTAATTTTCTCACAAAATTTTTGAAATCAGAAAGTAATTAAAATCAATTAAAAACAACCAAAAATAGCATAATATGAATTAAAATCTCAAATAATCTCAAAACAAACAAGAAATTGTTGAGACTATTTTTCATTGACTTATCATGATCCATAGATGCTAAGAAAATATTTTTGTATTTTTTAAAAGTTAGAAGGTATTTTAAAATGAGTTAAAATCATTAAAAAAACAAGTAATTCATAAAAAATATTAAATAAGTCACAAAAATAATTAAAAATCATAATATGAAACTAGATTTTTCAAGAAAATTTTTAGAGTTGGTCTCATATTTTTCTGACTTCATATGAATTTTTAATGAATTTTTGGAAATGAAATGAATTAAAAGAAAATAAAAGGAAAATGAAATAAGCGAAAAATGCAGAGCCATTCGATCCACTTCATTAATTGACGTGACACTAATGCATGGCCTGGATCTGAGGATACACGGTACACATAAGTCAACAGCGCCACACAAAGAATTAAAAGAAGTAATTAAAACGGGTGCACATGATTAGATCATGGAAGGGAGATCCAAGGGCCATAAGCATGCACACGTGGTGGTGGCGGTGGAAACCACCGTCTTCTCCGGCCAACCACACAAACTCCGGCCAGATTTGAAGAGAAATGAATCTTAACAAAAATAAAAAACAAGGACATGGAAATAAAGCTCGTGTGATGTAGATCATCACTGTACCATTGGATTTCTTCCATGCTTCCTATATTGAGAGAAAGATGAAGGAGAAAATCATGGTGTCCACACAGATTGTTCACGAAATGGCAAATTGAATGCATCAAAAGCTTGCCTCAAGTATGAGGACTTCAGAGAACCACAGAAACACAAGGATACTACATTGAATTAGGAGTTTCAAATCCAAAAAGTTTGAGTTTATACCTTCAAATTGGTGAGCTTCTGGTCACGAATTCTTCACACTTCTTGCTCCTCTTTGATCTCTGAATGTATGGAAGATGATTGGCTAAGGAATCTAGCTCCTCTTTAAAACTCAACTAATGTTGCTGAATTTCAAGCTCGAAAATCTGAAAAAATTATGAGTGATTCCTTTGGTGAGGGTTATGGTTTCAGTGCAGCAGCATATGGGATCTCCAAAAGGTTATAGAATGAAGCTCATGAGGTGTTTATTTATAGGTGAATGTAGCTGAGTTCACACTTTGCTCATGTGCATGGGATTTGAACTTTTGAATGCAGGGGCCTTTGTGGACGTGTGAGAGGCCCATGGATGGCTGAAGAAGCTTGCTGAGATCATGTGAAAGGCATTTGGTCGTGCACATTGGTTGGTAAATGCTTGCAATTCAAGTTTCAACATAAAATACCAATAATGCACCTAAATGAAAATAAATTCGAATCTCCCAAATGGTAGACCCCAAGGACTATTTTGAGTAATGGTTGGAAAGCTCTTTAAATAAGGAACAAAAGTCATGTGGGGAAAAAATCATTTGGCATGTGCAAATTGATCAAAACAGGCTTGGAAAATTCAACGAATTAGGTCCAAGATGACCTATAATGTTTTGCAATATCACATGTATTTATTTTAGGATTATGAAGTTTTGTCCAACATAAAATTTTAAGTAGACATCTCAAGATTTCCAATGCATTCGGTATAACTTCAAAATCATAAAAATTAAGGAAGTTATGTGCTTGGTAAGTTGACCCAAAATTAGGGTTTCAGTCAAAATGACCTATAATGTTTTGAAATGAATGATGACCTTCCAAGTTTCAAATGGATTTTTGATGAACATGAAAGATGTTCATATGGTTATTAGGGACATGTTTTCTTTTTGGGTCATCTTCATTTGACAAACACATAAAAGAATTATATCTCATTGAACCCCAGCTTAGTCAGATGACTTGACTGGTCAACTTTTCAAGGTCAAACTTCCAATCTTGATGAATGAATGATTGAGGGGACTCAAATAGGCTCATATATGCATAAAATGATAAATTAAAGAACTTACCTTGATTAAATTTGATCAGAGGTTGAGGTTGCTTCATGGGCAAGGCACAATCAAAGCATAGTGAAATTAGGGTTTCCTTGGGAAACAATCTTCAAGCCCTTTGGGTTATCTTGATCAAATTGGAAAATTAAGATACTTGGGAGACATATATGATGATTAGGAACTTTGTGGACCATTGTCATGATTTTCCTCATCTTCATCTAGCCATTGAATTGGGTTTAGGAGCCTCCTAGGAGCATTGTGGAGCACATGATCTCTTGAGCTTCAAAACAAAAAGAGTTAGTGACATATTTTTGTGCTTTTGGTTAGTAATCAAATAATAAGTGCAATAACATCCAATATAAGCATGCTTGGTGATCTCAAACCACTCAAATAAGTCCCAACCCTAGGGTTAAGGAGCCAAACATGCTATGATCCTTGAGGCAATTCACTTGTGCAATAATATGATGCCATGAGGGATCCTAGGGTCAAAATTAGGGTCTTACAGATGCCCCTATTTAAGGTCATTCTAGCCGGAGATATGAAGGTTAAAATCTTCGTCTCGATAAGATATAATGAGCTTAAATAATAGCAGAGAGACGCATTTTGGTCTCTAAGAGACCTCATGATGCAAATGTAGGCATGCAAAATAAAATCTTTATGGTGAATAATTACCACAAAGGAAAAGAAATCGGGAGAAGCTAAAAATCCATAGGAGTAACACACTCACTAGGGAGACAGAGAATTTGGGGGAAATAAGGTAAAAATGCGTGAGCAGGTCACGACTTGAAAACTTGCTGGGAGACACGAAGGGATTCCACGAAAATAAATCGATGGAAAGACTCGAGCTAACGCAAAGATGCATGTATTGGGGAATATGCCAATACAGCAAAACTATCCACAAAGGATACATCGGATAAAAATACGGACTCAGACGGGGATGTCCATAAAGGACTCGGCTGAGGAAGAAACAACGAGATATTACCGGTTACTGGGTAATAAACTCAAAGAGAGACATGTTATTAAAACACCGGTTACTGGGTGAGAGAACAACACGCTCAGGGAGAAAGAATATCTAAGACCGGTATAAGGGTGAGAGATATCAATCATCCGAAACATCCGAGAAGGACCCAAAAGGCACATCTCAACTTAGGAAAATCTGACTCCACAGGGGACAAAAGTCATAATAGGGAGCAGAAGGAAGGAACACCAGTGATACCGGTTACTGGGTATATAATAGGTGATCAACCAGGCGTGAATTGGGAACATATCCAAGACACTCATCATCCGAAAGGAGGGCTGAAAGAGAAAATTCAACTTATAGGATGGACATTCGATCCCACAAGGAAATACGAATCTTACTCGACTGAGGAAGAAAAAGACTTCAACTGAAGAGCGCATGAGATATATTATCCAGTACTGTTATATGGGTAAAAACGTAGATAACATACTCGCATGGAAGATTATCCACAACCGGTTACTAGGTTAATAAAGGATAAATCGACCGAAAAGAAATGACATTGGGATACCGGTTACTCGGTATAAAATGATGACCAATCAGAAGGAGAAACAATCATTACCAAACAAGGGTAAATGAAAGATGACTCACTAGGGATAAATTGCCTGACAAAAGCAATTATCCAGGAGATATATCACCGGTTACTGGGTGGTATACTCAAAAATGAAGGAATATCAATCCCGATTACTGGGTAAAGATAACCAACAAAGAGGGGATTACATCTACCGGTTACTGGGTAGAAAACCACAGAAATAGGACTTATAACTACCGGTTACTGGGTAGAAGGCCACAAAATCCGCTGGGAAAGGATGAACAATTACTGGTTACTAAGCAATTGAACAACTGAACCACAGAGAACTACAGGGGATAACAAGAAATGAATCAATCTAGGAACAAACTAGAAAGACACAATCAAACAAGACTCAATCCGATGAGGATATAACTCGGGGAGTAATTCCATCCCGATACACAACTGGGAAGAAAACTGAAACAGTAATCATCCACGAGGACATAACTCAGTGGGGGTGAAAGAAGGAATGATAGACACTTTCTGCATATGGGGCTGACTCTATATGGAGAGATAAGACACAAACATCTTCTTGGGGAGGAACATTTCACCAATAGCAGGAGATAACAAACAAAGATATATGGCAAAGAATACATCATGAATATCTGAATGCTATGATTATGCATGTATATGCATGATTTGTATAATTAATGCTGACAAACAGACATATCTAACACAAACAAGTCCAAGAATCACAAACAGACACTCGACAAACGTCTCGACAAGAAGGGCGAAGCCCACTGGAAAAGTCATCCTGGGAATAACCTGAGAAGGATGAAAATAAATCATCGGGGGTATCAACCCTGTCCCAAAGCTACACTCGCTAAGGATACAAAGAAGATGTATTCAGGAGCAGCGAAAGAAAATAAACAAACAGAGAACTCAGCTGTGATGGGGGATTATCTCTAGAATAAGAGTAAACAAGGGGAGTCTTTAACCATAGCTGGGGATAGGCGAAGTCAAAGCTTCCAACTGCCGGAGGTAACACTATGCACAGGAGAAGTCTTCCAGGAGCACACAATCCTGTCATAAGGAAGATGCAGAAAATCCATCGGGGAGTTTTCATCAACTCTCTCGGGGACAAGTGGTTTAATAACAATAAGATCCGCCGGAGAAGAAACTCTAATGGGGAAGTTTATTAAGGAATGATGTGAAACTCCGCGGGGAACAACCACCAATCAGATGTACATCAATCAAAACACTCCCTTCTATCTGTCGGAGAGGAAACTCTGCAAAAGGGAAATAATAGCATTTTGCTCCACTGGGGAAGGAAATAAACGTCTTCACCACCAACTCTTAATGCTAGAAGAAATCTTCAGACTCAGAGGAGATACAAACATCAAACTCTGATCTGGCTACCCTACGGGGAAATTGGAAATGAATCCTTCATCAACAAGCGACATACTAGGGATACCTCTTATCAAAATAAATGAAATTGGAAATAAACCCTTCATCAATTGTACTAGGCAACTTCCTGCGGAGGAGACAAATATCTGGAAAGGTAGCTCTGCAGGGAACACATGCCTACTCCGTTGGAGATTCTTACTCAGGTCGGGGAAAGTCAATCTTCCTTGTGAGTGAATAGTCAGGATAATGAGACAGGGAATATTCTCAACTTTTATCAATCTATAAGGGATTTTAGGTCAGTCCACACAAGGGATAACAACCATATAATTGATAAAACGCAAATGCTAGTGCCTGATATAGAGGGATACACGTCTCTAACGTGTCAAGGCAAAAATTTGGAAAAAAATGGATTATTCACAGATCAACCATATACCAATCATGGATTGCTAAAACTCCGCGGGAGAAACTAGTATGCATACACAACAAACTACCGGGAATGTATTGGATGAACATCCAAGAATCCTGCCAGGGGCAAGAAATCCAATAAGACAGATCCAATAAGACACTTATATTCATTAACATGCAAACGTTTGTTAAACAGAAACAAATAAGAGTGCAAAGAATTGGATAAAGGCTCAAATTTATTTAAGAGAATGATAGTCCATAAATGGCGAGACTCCATGGATCTTTACAAATTTGAAATTGGTGATATACATGGAAAAGGGCTACATTGAACATAATGATCGTTTCTCCACCAACTCCGAATCCTTGTATTCGAAACTTCAGTTGATGATAACTGAGCGAGAATCTTTGACAGACGACAGTTGTAGAACAAAGTCTTGTCAGGATGCAGTTACTTGCTAGATCCCTAATTTTTGCCTAGATTGCCCCAGCTTGAGGTACTCAATCTAGCGGGATATATATTCATTTTTTTTCATGTCTCTAACTTTTTCCTGGACCGCCCTTTCGGGTTTTCAATCCACCGAGACGCTCATTTTTGCCTAAGCCGCCCTTTCGGGTTTTCAACTTAGCGAGCTATTCTGTTTTTATTTTTTTAGGCGAAGTATTTCTTGACTGCATCTGAATTCACAGGATGAGTGAACTCCTCTCCATCCATAGTTGTAAACAACAGAGCACCGCCTGAAAAGGCTCTCTTAACAACGTATGGACCTTCATAGTTTGGAGTCCACTTGCCCCTAGAATCGGGCACGAAAGACAAGACTTTATTGAGCACGAGGTCACCTTCTCCGAACACACGCGGCTTGACCTTTTTATCAAAGGCTTTCTTCATCCTTTGTTGATATAACTGACCATGGCACATGGCAATTAATCTCTTCTCTACAATCAAATTCAGTTGATCATAACGGCTCTGAACCCATTCAGCCTCAGTGAACTTGGCTTCCATCAAGACTCTCATTAATGGGATCTTGACTTCTACGGGGAGCACAACCTCCATGCCATATACGAGGGAGAAAGGGGTTGCCCCTGTTGAAGTGCGGACGGATGTACGATAGCCATGCAAAGCAAATGGCAACATCTCATGCCAATCATTGTACGTAACAACCATCTTCTGAATAATCTTCTTGATGTTCTTGTTAGCAGCTTCAACATCCCCATTCATCTTGGGTCTATATGGAGAAGAATTATGATATGCAATCTTGAACTCGCTACATAACTCTTTCATCATCTTATTGTTCAAGTTAGATCCATTATCAGTAATGATCTTGTCTGGTACACCATATCGACATATGAGTTAGTTCTTGATAAACCTCACAACAACCTGCCTGGTCACATTTGCATACGACGCTGCTTCAACCCACTTGGTGAAGTAATCAATGGCTACGAGAATAAAACGGTGACAGTTCGACGCCTTAGGCTCAACCATGCCAATCATGTCAATTCCCCACATGGATAAAGGCCATGGTGAGGAAATAACATTCAGAAGCTTCGGGGGAATATGAATCTTATCCGCATAAATCTGACACTTGTGATAAATCTTCATAAACTCGCAGTAGTCAGACTCCATTGTCAGCCAATAGTAGCCTGCTCTCAACATCTTCTTCGCCATGGCATGTCCATTGGAATGAGTACCAAATGAACCCTCATGGACTTCATTCATCAACATGTCCGCTTCGGGTTTATCCACGCATCTGAGCAGAACCATGTCAAAATTCCTTTTGTAAAGCACATCACCATTAAGGTAGAAACTGCCAGATAATCTCCTCAAAGTCTTCTTATCTTTAACAGATGCCCCAGGCGGGTAAGTATGACTTTGGAGAAAGCACTTGATATCATAATACCATGGCTTATCATCTTTCACCTCCTCAACTGCAAACACACGAGCTGGTCTATCCAAGCGCATCACGGTAATCTTTGGGACTTCATTCCAATAATTGACAGCAATCATTGAAGCAAGCGTAGCGAGAGCATCCGCCATCCGATTCTCATCTCTAGGTATATGATGGAAGTCCACTTTAGTAAATAAAGTTGAAATCCTCCTCGCATAATCTCTATATGGAATGAGGCCAGGCTGATTCATCTCCCATTCACCCTTAATCTGATTAACAACAAGGGTCGAATCGCCATAAACATCAAGATGTTTGATCCTAAGATCAATACATTCTTCCAAACCCATAATACAAGCCTCATACTCCGCCATATTATTCGTGCATTTGAAAGTTAGCCTTGTTGTAAAAGGAAAATGTGTGCCTTGAGGAGTAATAATCACTGCCCCAATACCATTTCCATACTGATTGATAGCGCCATCGAACACCATACCCCATCAGGAACCAGGCTCTGGCCCTTCCTCAAGCAATGGTTCATCACAATCATTCATTTTCAAATACAGAATCTCCTCATCAGGGAAGTCGTATTGCATAGACTGATAATCTTCAATTGGTTGATGCGCCAAATGGTTAGCCAAGACACTACCCTTAATAGCTTTTTGAGCTCGATACTCAATATCATACTCAGATAACAGCATATGCCAACGGGCAATTCTCCTAGTTAAAGCAGGCTTCTCAAAGATATACTTGATCGGATCCATTTTGGATATCAACCAAGTTGTATGATTCAACATATACTGGCGTAAACGCTTAGGAGCCCAAGCCAAAGCATAACATGTCTTCTCAAGCATTGAGTACCAAGACTCACAGTCGGTGAACTTCTTACTCAAGTAATATATTGCATATTCTTTCTTTCCTGATTCATCTTGCTGACCAAGGACACAACCCATAGAATCATCAAGCACAGTCAAATACATAATCAATGGTCTCTCTTCAACAGGCGGAGACAGAATCAGAGGTTCGGACATATACTCTTTGATACTGTCAAAGGCCTTTTTGCAATCCTCGGTCCAATCATGACGCTGATCTTTCAAGAGGAGCTTGAATATAGGCGCACATGTGGCGGTCATGTGGGATATAAATCTCGAAATGTAATTCAAGCGGCCAAGAAAACCTCGAACTTGCTTCTCAGTTTTTGGCGCAGGCATCTCTTGTATTGCTTTGACCTTGGCAGGATCAACTTCAATACCCCTCTCGTTGACAATAAAGCCCAATAACTTGTCGGAATAGACTCCAAATGTACACTTGTTCGGATTCAAGCGGAGTTTGTACTTCCTCAAACGCTGGAAAAGCTTCAACAGGTGTTCTACATGCTCAATTTCCGTTTTTGACTTTGCAATCATATCGTCGACATACACCTCGATCTCCTTGTGCATCATGTCATGAAATAAGGTCGTCATAGCACGTTGATACGTGGCTCCAACGTTCTTCAAACCGAAGGGCATCACTCGATAACAGAATGTTCCCCAAGGTGTGATGAATGTTGTCTTCTCCATATCCTCGGGCGCCATTTTAATCTGGTTATAACCGGAAAATCCGTCCATAAATGAAAAGACATTGAATTTAGCCGTATTGTCTACCAACATATCAATGTGTGGCAGAGGGAAATCATCTTTCGGTCTAGCTTTATTCAAGTCACGGTAATCCACACACATTCAGACTTTTCTATCTTTTTTAGGTACAGGCACAATATTGGCCACCCATTGAGGATATGTAGAAGTCACCAGAAACCCTGCATCAATTTTCTTCTGAACTTCTTCTTTAATTTTCATTGCCATATCAGGATGAGTTCTTCTGAGCTTTTCCTTCACAGGAACACACTCAGGCTTCAACGACAATAAATGTTGCACGATATCAGTATCTAGACCAGGCATGTCTTCAGACGACCAGGCAAAGACCTCGACATATTCTCATAGCAACTCAATCAACCCCTTCTTAACAAACTCTTTAAGGAGTGCCCCAATCTTCACTTCACGAATGCAGTCTTCAGACCCCAAGTTGACTATTTCCAGATTCTCAAGATGTGGCTGAATGATCTTCTCCTCGTACTCAAGTAGACGGGTAATCTCACCAGGAATCTCTTCAACATCATCTTCTTCTGCCTCAAATACAGGGAGCTCAAAGTTGGGAGATGGTGTTGGATCATTATGTTCAATGGGTTTGATTAACTTGCATAATGATTTTGAGTATAAAAGAGATTTCAGAATTCAAACAAGGCAAATCATTATGCAGATGAAAAATTGATTTTATTCTCTTTTTAGGGTTTTATGGTGATCACCAATTTCATGCGATAAGAAAAAAATAATTTGGAAAATAAACATTTAACATGCGATTATTGAATGAATATCATTGTATTAATCAATTATGCCAACAATGTTTTCACTTCTCCTTTTGGCATGGGAGAAGGGTTTTTAAACAAGAATGAACATATTACGTTGACTTGTGGATAACTGTTGGAACATCAACAATGACCCAATTATTGCAGATCCCGCCAGGTATGACAAAGTTGCCGAGGTCTTCCTCTTCATCTTCTTCAATGATGGCAGCAGCTTCTTGATCTCCATCGATGTGGATGAAACCTCCACTTTGAAACAACCCAAGATCATTAGAAACACCAGAAGAATACCCTATACCAGCCCGAGACTTATTATCTTCCATCTTTATCATCTTCCCCAAACCCTTAGTTGCGCCATGCTCGATGGCCAACTTCGCGTCATTGTAGGTGACAAATGAAGAAAGTCCTTTCCTAGAAGGCTCAACAATAGACAAGGCTTGGAATGAAGTTCCAACCTCATCCTCAGCATCAATGTAGGAAAAGGAAGATAAATGGATGACCAAGAGAGCCTTCTCTCCCCCTATCACCACCAACTTCTTGTTCTTGATGAACTTCAACTTTTGGTATAGGGTGGATGTCATGGCGCCAGCCTCGTGAATCCATGGTCTACCAAACAAATAGCTGTACGACGGATGTATGTCCATAACTTGGAAAGTGATATGGAAATCACTAGGTCCAATCTTGATCGGGAGGTCTAATTCACCGATCACGGTCTTGCGTGATCCATCAAAAGCTTTTACTACCACTCCACTCTGCCTCATGGGAGGTCCCTGATATGAATGTTTGGCAAGAGTGGACTTTGGAAATACATTAAGTGATGACCCTGTGTCCACCAACACATTGGACAGGGCATCGTCTTTACAGTTCATAGAGATATGTAAGGCCAAATTGTGGTTTTTTCCCTCCTCGGGAAGATCATCATCACAGAAGCTCAAATTGTTCTAGGCAGCTATATTTGCAATAATGTTATCAAACTGTTTAATCGTGACATCTTGATCCATATATGCCACGTCCAACACCCTTTGCAACGCTTCGCGCTTCGCGGTGTGGCTCTGAATTCATCAACAAAGATAGGACATATATATTTGATGGAGTTTGAAGCAACTGCTCCACAATGTTGTACTCACTCCTCTTGATGAGCCTCAACATCTCATCACCAACCTCTCTCAATATGCCAGACTGGCCAACTAGGATATGAGCTTTATCAGCTTTGACAACAACAGGGTGAACACCCTTCACAAAAGGAATAGAATAATTTGAAGAAGAAGTCCCCACGGAACCGGCAGGACTGATAACATCTCTCTTCACGACGTCTTCATGGGATTTTGGCTGAGCCGAGAAAACACGACCACTACGGGTCACTCCACTAACATCGGATATGCTTACAACAGAGGTTGAAGGCAATGACACCTCCTTCCCATCTTCTAGCATAACAACATTGTAATGGTACGGGACCACTTTATCTGACACATACGGGACAGGGCCCGCTGGCTTTATCACAAGAGTTGGCACCACCTTCTTTTTACTGCCATCATACTTGATGACAACAGGATCAGGAATATCGAATACAGGAGTGATAACATCAACTTCATCCTCATTATGATTTTGAAGTATCTCGATCATCCCTTGGTCTATCATCTCTTGGATGTCCCTTCTTACTTTACGGCATCCTCTTTCATTGACAGTGCATACATGGCATCTATCATGATCGTGCTCATAGTGACTGTGCTCACACAACAGCCTATGCATTTCCACTAGGGATTGCCTTATGTCCTTCACATAAAGGACCTTACACTTGACAGGGCAACCCTGAACCATGTCGGCAACCGCCTTCCCATGCTCGGGCAATGGGTTCTTCTTAACATTCGGGCCTACATCCTCAAAGAATACTCCTCACAAGGTCTTGCACCTTGGTCTTCAATGGAAAATAGTTCTCCACATCATGTCCGGGCGCACCAGAATGATACACACAATGAAGTTCAGGCTTGTACCACCATTGAGGATTGGTTGGCACGGCAGGAGGATCACACAGAGTTATCAACTTCTTATCAATCAAGGAAGGATACAGTTCAACATAGGTCATAGGAATCGGGTCAAAGGTCACCCTCTTCCTCTCATAATTATTGGTGTTATTGTTGTTGTTACGAGGCTGGTAAGCCTGTTGTTGTTGACGAGATTGTTGTTATGGTTGTTGAGCTTCTCTGAAAGCAGGTGCTATATGAACCACCTGGTGTTGGTTGACAGTTGGTCGGATTTCCTTAATACTCACAGAGGGTCTTCTTTTACTATGGGAAGAAACATCATGAGTCTCCCCTTCCTTTTTCCTGGCAAATCCTCCATACTTCTTTGCCAAAGAGTTATCATCACGGGACAGACGTCCTTCACGGACTCCCTCTTCTAGCCTCATCCCCATATTTACCATTTCCGTAAAGTCCGAGGGAGCACTAGCAATCATGCGCTCATAATAGAAAGAGCTCAAAGTCTTCAAAAAGATCTTTGTCATCTCCTTCTCTTCCAAGGGGGGCACTATCTGAGCTGCCAATTCTCTCTACCTCTGGGCATACTCCTTGAAGGTTTCCTTATCTTTTTCGGACATCGCCCTTAGTTGATCTCTATCCGGAGCCATGTCCACGTTGTATTTGTACTGTTTCACAAAAGCCTCTCCTAAATCATTGAAAGTGCGGATGCTTGCACTATATAGCCCCATATACCAACAGAGTGCAGCACCTGCAGGCTATCCTAGAAATAGTGAATCAGTAGTTGATCATTATCTGTATAGGTCGATATCTTGCGGGCATACATCACAAGATGACTGAGTAGACACAAGTTTCCCTTATACTTCTCAAAGTCAGACACTTTGAATTTGACTGGGATTTTCACATTGGGCACTATGCATAGTTCACCAACACTCTTCCCAAACAGATCTTTGCCTCTCATTGTTCTCAGTTCCTTGCACAACTCAAGGAATTGGTCCTTCATCTCATAAACGTCCGGGCCTTCAGATGGCTCAGAGTGATAGATGGTGTCTTCCACACGCGGCAAAGTGTGCACAACGGGATGTGGCACAGACATGACGGGGCTAGATGTCGGCATAGAAGCAAAAGTTGGAGCGAAACCCTCTAGCACAAAATTGGCTGGCATGCCCCAAGGGAATCCAGTAGGCAGATTTGGAGCAAAGTGGGCGGTGGCAGCAGGCATTTTAGAGGTAACCACTTCAGAAATGACAGTCCTCGCGGGAGGAGTTGCAGGAGTTGGAGAAGCTTGGCTCTGGGCAGTAAGAACTGACTCCATCATGGCAGTCAGTCGGGCAATCTCCTCTTTCAAATCTCGATTCTCTTGCTCAAGGTGTTCCATGATCTTTGAATGATTGGCTCGAGTGTTGTACTGTTGCGTCAGCTTGTCTTCAAAATAAATGAAGAGCCAAGAGTTATACCACTGTATCAAGGGCTCGGAACCAAAACCTGCTTATGCATATGATGCATGCAATGCTCGTGCATATGATTTGTTTTTAATCGGAGGAACTTTATAACGATCTATTTGCAAATGTTTTGAAAATATTGAGCTTTTTTAAGACATATGTGGAATACTCATAGCAATATAATATTTGGAAACTTTTTACACCAAAGAAGTAGTACAGTCTCGGTAACCAAATACAATACAAGAGAAAAGGAGAATAAACATCCTATGGAGCCCTAGAAGCAGTCGTCTAAAGCCTTCAAGATCGGAAGATACGTCGCACGAAGCCTCTTCACCTCTCTCTCATAAGCTGCTTCCATGCCGGCCTTCTCCTTGGAGAGCTGGTTATTTCTCTTCTTCCAAAACCTAGACGAGTGAGGTAGGAGAGAAGTAACCATATCATTGGGTTCATCAATAACCTGATGCTCTAGAAACTCAATCATTGCTTCCTTATCCTTGAGTTGCTGAAGAAGCTCCTCACGGTCACGAACCCAAGCACGCGAACAGTCTTCGTCTTTCAACTCCTCTATTCCTTGATTAGGGAGAGTTGAAGGCCCAACCATAACCATAGGGGTAGGTCTTGGATACTCATACGGCATGCGGTACTCGAGGGCTCTCTTCCTTACCCAAGAGGTGTAAGGCTCCAAAGCAACACAGTTCTTCGGACCAAGCTCACTCCTCCCTTTTCTATGAACCTTGCGCCAGGCGTGGACCATCCTATCCTTCAGGTTTTGGGGATCTTTACCCTCTTGAAAGAATAAGCCTTCTAACAAAACGTTGTTAGGTTTATCCTTTAAGGGGAACCCAAGCCGACGGCGAGCCAAAGCAGGGTTGTAGTTAATTTCACCACATGTACCAAGAAGAGGTACATTGGAGAACTCACCACAAGAATCAATAATCTTAATTCCATCATAAACACGATTATACCAAGAGATGTCATCATTAGTGAGAGACATAAGTCTCGTGGACCACCGTAGACATCCCTTGTTCTCCTTGAAGGCAAGCGTCTGAGGCAAGTGCGAAATAAACCACTTGTACAACAGAGGCAGACATCATACAATGGAACCACCACCCTTTGCATTCCTCATATGCAAAGAGAAATAAGTGTCACCCAACAGAGTCGAAATGGGATTAAGAGAAGAGAAAATCCTAATAGCGTTCACATCCACGAAGTTGTCGATGTTGGGAAATAACACAAGCCCATAGATGAGGAGTACAAATATGGCTTCAAAATCTTCCTTACTCATGGCCTTCCCAAACAAGGTAGCTTTGGCAATCAGAAAATCAAACGGGAGACCTTGAATTCCACCCTTGGTAGTCATATTGGCAACAATGTCAGATACCTCCACATGAAGCATGTCAACAATCTCTTGAGAAGACGAAATCTTTTCCAAACCACTAAATGGCAATCGGTCAAGAATAGGTATACCCACATGATAAGCATACTCCTCTAATGTAGGCAAAAGCTGGAAATCCGGAAAAGTGAAGTACCAATACAGAGGATCGTAGAACTGCACCAACACACTCATCAGACCCTCATCCACCTTGGTAGAGAGAATAGCTAGAAGCTTCCCATGGTGAGCTTTTAACTCTAAGGGCTCTAATACATAAGATGTCAGACGCCTTAACTCTTTCAAGTAAGGTTGTCTGAAACTATACTTCTTCGTATTCCTTCTTTGCTTATCTATGTTTGAAAATTTGCAAATAGACCTTTTAAGTTCCTTACAAAACCTTATTGTCGATGACATGAATGCGGATGAATGCATGAATGCATGGATGCAACAAACACACTCAAGGATCAAGCAAGTCACACCATACAAAGGTCACGGGATGACTCAAGTCATCATCAATATCAATCATCCATTTTGGTGGATTATGGTTTACACCTTATCAACACCCAAGTCCATTGATTTTGAGGATATACGAGAACAAATCAACCGTGAATCACGGGTTTGTTGTAAGTCATGAGCATGGAGTCTCTGTTAAGAACCACCCAACGGGAGTGTGTTATGGTTAAACCTGACAATCATGTTCCAAAAGGTTCCCATAGTCATCATCCCATCTTTCAGATATTATCGGATAAAACGACTATCGTCTTCCAAAAACATTCTTGAGAGGGACTCTTATGAGTGTAGTATCGCGTAACAATCACATCAAGTCTTACACTTGAACGACCTTCGCACTACGCCCTAAAATAGGCCAAGATGGGCTAGGTATCTAAGGTCCTTGGTTTCTAGGATTCCTATTGGAAAGAATAATGCCTAACCACGACTACTCGTGTGACATTAGTGATCCCAATAAGACCTCCACCAAGTGAATGGACTTGCAAGTTAACTTGTTAAGGACTAACTCCACACAAGTCAACAAGACTATGCATTCTCCTATCATAAGTGCACTCGAGTTCGGGTATAGAACTCATCTCACAAGAAACCACCAAGCATACAAGCAATTAATATGTCAAGAAATTCATACATTACAAAAAATACCTTCATCCAAATTTGCACAAACAATATGCCACAAATAAATATAAACATACAATACATACAAGTAAAAAGTAGGCTAAACCCACGGGGCAAAAGAATCCCCAGCAGAGTCGCCACTTTTCTGTAGCGGGGTTTTCGTTACCTTTAGGTTTATTGACTAAACCAAAAGTCAACATACAGTTCGAGTCGCCACCTCACTTTTATTTGTCCAAAGGAAAGGCTAAAAAATGAACAAAAGCCAAGTAAGAAGTTTTTTCAAATCAAAAAGTAATAAAAATGTCAGAGATCTAGGTAAGAGGGTTGGTTATGAAATGGGAAGGTTTTACGCACCCCAAACATCCTTAGTACTCTAAGGGAACCTCTTTTTGAAAATACGTGTTGTAGGTTGGTATTTGTGAAAAGATTTGTGCAAAAAGATTGGAGGGATGAGAAGAGAATAGATTGTATTTACAAATTTTGTTGTCTGAATGGATGGACCCATTGCCTACGTACCATCACAAAGGAGGATCAAAACCTCGTAGTTCGTGGTAAAAATTTCAAAGGTTGGTGAATTGATTTTAATCAAAAGCCTTAAGGTCTTTTATTATCAAAGGGAGAAAACTTAACCTAAACCAACAATCCACCATGTGAGGAAGGCTTCAACATGCTAGTGAGGGGTTAACCCTATTATAAGCTTGGAAGACTTATAATCCAACACTAAGGATGAGGTAAGATTTATATCAACCACTATGATAACTCAAACCTATGACTAATGTTTTTGAAAAGATTTTAATAGGTAGCCATTGGAACCACAAAACAAATTTAAATGGGTTATATTTACAAGTTAAATTTATTTACAAAATAAGGTCAAAGTTGGATTAAAGTTTATTTACAATGAGTATTTATGAAGAGGATTTTGAAAAGTCAAAGGCCTAAGGCTTAGGTTTCTAATTTGAAATAAAGTCAAAGTTTTGAAAATGATATTTGGCTTGGTTAGAGTGGGGAGAAGAAAGAAGGGCTATTCCTAAAGCATACAAAGATAAGAGGGGGAAAGATAACCCTTGGAGTTCCTTTTCTTGAGGTCATAGAGATGACTCAAGATGCTCCCTTCCTTTGGATTTAGAACACAAAACAAGCAATCAATAAATTGAACTCCTTTAAGCATGGGTAAATCCTAATTCTAAGTCCTTTCTCCTTTTGCATTTTGGTTCACATCAAAACACAAACAACACAAAATAGCAATATATTTATATATAATAATGGGCTCAAATGAGCAAAAGGAAAATGACATAAACATAAAATATGTTCTAAAGTGAGCAAAGATGAAAATCAAGATGAATAATGAGAAAGAAATAAATGACATTAAAAGTAAATGACAAGAATTTAAAAGCTCAAATTAAACTTAGTAGTTAGTCGAGTTATGTTAGCTTGTCATAAGACAATGTAGCGCTATGTTGAGCAATCGTAAGTGGACTAATGTAGTATCCACACCTATCTGAGGCCGGTCAATAAGAATATAGGCAAAGAACACAAGTTAGAGATCATGACTAGTAAGCCAAGCTCCATAAACTTGCCATGCCAAACAAAAGGGGAAGGGCCTTGTATTGACTTTTGGTTATTTGCTTGACCAAGAAGTAACCTATCTTTGACACAAAATAACTCACTTGATCATGGATCAAGTTGAGTTTGGTTTGGATCAAAGAAGATTAAACTCCTATTTGCTAATACCAACCTCAAGACTTTAACTCATTGGCCATTGAGGGAAAGAAAGGGATGAAGATGAAAGGGAGGGGTAAGAAGTCAACAACCAATCCCAATTGATCAAGGGATAACTCATCCTTGATCAAATTCATTCATCTTTCTAGATGATGATCCTTAAGGATTTTCAAACCACAAGATCCAATGAATTTGATCAAAGTTGAATCAATTTAACCTTGATCAACACCAAACAGAAGAAGAATCAAGATAACAAGTCAAGAAGTCCATAATATTTTTTTGGTATTTTTTGAATTAAAACAAAATACAAATAAAAAATAAACTAACCAAGTTGAACCTCAAATTCAATTCAAAACAACTTCAATGAGTCCAATTAAATTCTCATAGGTTCAACATAGTCAAACAAACTTTGACTAATTTTCTCACAAACTTTTGAAATCAGAAAGTAATTAAAATCAATTAAAAACAACCAAAAATAGCATAATATGAATTAAAATCTCAAATAATCTCAAAAGAAACAAGAAATTGTTGAGACTATTTTTCATTGACGTATTATAATCCATAGATGCTAAGAAAATATTTTTGTATTTTTTAAAAGTCAGAAGGTATTTTAAAATGAATTAAAATCATTAAAAAAACAAGTAATTCATAAGAAATATCAAATTAAGTCACAAAAATAATTAATAATCATAATATGAAACTAGGTTTTTAAAGAAATTTTTTAGAGTTGGTCTCATATTTTTCTGACTTCATATGAATTTTTAATGATTTTTTGAAAATGAAATAAATTAAAAGAAAATAAAAGGAAAATGAAATAAGTGAAAAATGCAGAGCCATTAGATCCACTTCATTAATTGACGTGGCACTAATGCATGGCCTGGATCTGAGGATAAATGGTACACATAAGTCAACAGCGCCACACAAAGAATTAAAAGAAGTAATTAAAACGGACGCACACGATTAGATCATAGAAGGGAGATCCAAGGGCCATAAGCATGCACACGTGGTGGTGGCGGTGGAAACCATCGTCTTCTCCGGCCAACCACACAAACTCCGGCTAGATTTGAAGAGAAATGAATCTTAACAAAAATAAAAAACAAGGACATGGAAATAAAGCTCGTGTGATGTATATCATCACTGTACCATTGGATTTCTTTCATGCTTCCTATATTAAGAGAAAGATGAAGGAGAAAATCATGGTGTCCACACGGATTGTTCACGAAATGGCAAATTGAATGCATCAAAAGTTTGCCTCAAGTATGAGGATTTCAGAGAACCACAGAAACACAAGGATACTACATTGAATTAGGAGTTTCAGATCTAAAAAGTTTGAGTTTATACCTTCAAATTGGTGAGCTTCTGGCCACGAATTCTTCACACTTCTTGCTCCTCTTTGATCTCTGAATGTATGGAAGATGATTGGCTAAGGAATCTAGCTTTAAAACTCAGCTAATGTTGCTAAATTTCAAGCTCAAAAATCTGAAAAAATTATGAGTGATTCCTTTGGTGAGGGTTATGGTTTCAGTGCAGCAGCATATGGGATCTCCAAAAGGTTATAGAATGAAGCTCATGAGGTGTTTATTTATAGGTGAATACAGCTGAGTTCACACTTTGCTCATGTGCATGGGATTTGAACTTTTGAATGCATGGGCCTTTATGGACATGTGAGAGGCCCATGGATGGCTGAAGAAGCTTGATAAGATCATGTGAAAGGCATTTGGTCGTGCACATTGGATGGTAAATGCTTGCAATTCAAGTTTCAACATAAAATATCAATAATGCACCTAAATGAAAATAAATCCGAATCCCAAATGGTAGACCCCAAGGACTATTGTGAGTAATGGTTGGAAAGCTCTTGAAATAAGGAACAAAAGTCATGTTGGGAAAAAAATCATTTGGCATCTGCAAATTTATCAAAACTGGCTTGGAAAATTCAAGTGTAAAACATATTCAAATCACTTTGAAAAATTAACCCAAAAGTAAGCTTGGTTAAACCTCTATGTCCTCATGATACAAGAGTCAAATGAAAACGTCTCCAACATAAAAGTTGTATATCTTTTCAAGATAGTCAATTTTGACTAAAAGTTTGCATCATTTGGATTTTCTATGACAAAGTTATGGGCATTTGAAGTTGGGTACTTTTTCAAATTCAATGAATTAGGTCCAAGATGACCTATAATGTTTTGCAATATCACATGTATTTATTTTTGGATTATGAAGTTTTGTCCAACATAAAATTTTAAGTAGACATCTCAAGATTTCCAATTCATTTGGTATAACTTCAAAACCATAAAAATTAAGGAAGTTATGCCCTTGGTAAGTTGACCCAAAATTAGGGTTTCAGTCAAAATGACCTATAATGTTTTGAAATGAATGATGACCTTCCAAGTTTCAAATGGATTTTTGATGAACATGAAAGTTGTTCATATGGTTATTAGGAACATTGTTTCTTTTAGGGTAATATTCATTTGACAAACATATCATAACATTATATCTCATTGAACCTCAGCTTAGTCAGATGACTTGACTAGTCAACTTTTCAAGGTTAAACTTCCAATCTTGATGAATGAATTATTGAGGGGCCTCAAATAGGCTCATATATGCATAAAATGATAAATTAAAGAACTTCCCTTGATTAAATTTGATCAGAGATTGAGGTTGCTTCATGGGCAAGACACAATCAAAGCACGGTGAAATTAGGGTTTCCTTGGGAAACAGTCTTCAAGCCCTTTGGGTTATCTTGATAAAATTGGAAAATTGAGATAATTGGGAGACATATATGATGATTATTAACTTTGTGGAACATTTTCATGCTTTTCCTCATCTTCATCTAGCCATTACATTGGGCTTAGGAGCCTCCTAGGAGCATTGTGGAGCACATGATCTCTTGAGCTTCAAAACAAAAAGAGTTAGTGACATATTTTTGTGCTTTTGGTTAGTAATCAAATAAGAAGTGAAATAACATACAATACAAGCATGCTTGGTGATCTCAAACCACTCAAACAAGTCCCAACCCTAGGGTTAAGGAGCCAAACATGCTATGATCCTTGAGGCAATGCACTTGTGCAATAACATGATGCCATGAGGGATCTTAGGGTCAAAATTAGGGTCTTACAGGTTTGTTTAGGAAAACAATTATTTTATCTTCTTCAAGGGGAGTTGCATTTTATTGTTCTTGTTGGATTAGAAGAAAGAAAACCTTGTTGATGTAGGGTAAAGGTTGCATGATCATGAGTTTTAATCAAACATGGGCACATTTCTCATTTATCCCTTTGAGAAATCAGATAACAATCATTATCGCGATAATTTTTTAATGTTGGAAGAAAAAGGAAAGAACACTTGATCTGATAGTTGCATTTTCGAAAAGGAAAAAAAATAATCTCTTGCAACAATGTTTTTAGGGTTGTGAAGAATTGATGAATGGTGTTATCACCTTGTTTGATGGAGTATATATCTTCTTGCGAGTCAAATATACACATACATATAAGCACCATGGGGTAAAATAATTTTTTGTAATTTTCCCTTTTTGCTTGCGATTTGTTTGAGAATGTTTGATATGTGTTTTCTATGAGACCTAATAGGGGATTTGGGATAAATCCCCTAAGGTATCTATAAGTTATTCTTGTATTTGATAACCTTGTATCAATGATGGTTTTGATTGTATGAGTTATCTATTTTTCCTTGTTGGTCTAATCTCTTTTGATTAGGGATTCTGCCCTCAGGGATTCAAATGACTCTGTTTGGGTCATTTGACTTCCCAAATGTATGGTATGGAGACCTCTGTTATGTTTCCCTAAACATTTTCCTGAATCAATTCTTTAGAAATTTTCCCAAATTATAGAAAACCTTATTTTTTGGCAGAAACTAAAGAAATTGAAAAATCATTTTTTTTATAAATCAAACTTTTGAAAAATCAGAACTTTTATGAAAATAAAAAAATTGGTTCAGGGGGGATTTCGGCTGCGACCGACGATCATCGTTGCAAACACAGCGGCGGCCAGGGGTGTCGTTCCGCGAGGCGGTGGTCGATGATTGGCCTTTTGGTCATATCTCGATTTCCGATCTTCACGATAGGGTATTGCGTAGCGCTCCGACGGCGGCAACAATGGTGAGCCGTGCGGCGGTTGGCCGATGGTTGTTACTTATGATATTAACTAGACAAAACATAGAATAATATTACCTACAAAATACATAGAACTACACCCCTCCCTTTTTGATGATGACAACGCATATATCAAAGAGATTGTAAAATCGAAAGATATTGATGAAAAAATTGAGAGTTTGTTAAGCCCTCTCTAAGATATAAATATAATATCATTATCAAAAATCAGGATAAACATATCGATATAATAACCAAATAACATATATAACACATTTATTACATTCTCAAATTTAAGTGTAAAAGAAACTGATATTATATATGAAAAAATGTTTATTACAAAATGAGAGATAAAAAACATAAAGCATATAAAATTAGGAAAACAAACCCAACAAGACAACTACTCCTTGATGGTTTCATCATCAAAGTTAAACAACCTAGGACGAAATAATACACCAATGTTGATCAAATAATTAGTATATGATGCTACTTGGTCACCTATCCTACGAAAGGCTCTGTTGTTGTCTCAATTCATTCTATTATTTTATTAGATGCTTGTCTTAGATGTTTTATGGATCATGCTTTAGAATTACATTATTGTCTCTAGCCTGCATCTCCACAAGATCAATCTTTCCAATAAATAAGCTGGATGAGTTAGATAATTCTCCCTCTAAACTAACTTTAACATGAATCATTATTTTTGTGAATAAACTCTTATATGGTAATTACATGTTTGTTTATCTTGATATTTAGTAAACAAAAACAAGTTTGATTTCACTTAAGAGATTAAACTCGAAAAGATCCCATGACATATTGTGTGAAAATCATAAGTTTGAAATGAATTTAACATCAAAGTCGAAATTGATAGAAAACGTAAAAACAATTTTGGAAACTAATAAATGAGTTGAAAAGAAAAGTTTAATTCATAAAATGGATCGCAAATACATACATTCTCATAACTCTTTTCTTACCAAACACGAATACTTTGAGTTTACAGAATTTATGTACAATTACGGACCCTTAAAACTATAAGTGATCGCTACTTATATACTATTCCTAATTTAACCATCTGCAACGGCCCATTGAGAAAATTATGCCACGTCTTCGTCTCCATGCATCCTTCATCTCCGATAAGCTTCCATGTGTTCTTAAATAACTGTCTCATCTTATTTACCTACACGTCATTCGACTGCATGTAGAATAAATATTTTAGAACTATAAAATTCACTAAGTCCAAAAACTAAAAATCTTGGATCTTTAACTAACTGGTTGGAATCTTCGACCAAGGTCATTAATATCATTCTATGGAGATGCCTCGTTGAAGAATGCTAATTATGACTACATGGTTGAATAACCATTTCAACCTAAGTTAAAAACTTAAACTATTAAACATTCTTCAAAATTATTAAATCTTGATCAAGGCTTGTGTCAAAAATTCGAGGTAAAAAATTGCCCCAAAAAATCCCATGTTTCGACTTTCCTTTTAATTAAAAGGAGAAAAGTGACATCTTTTATTTTATTTTCGACATTGTTCAAACCCCCCGCTGACGTCGGTGTTATCATTACATATTTAATGTAAGTTGTCATTTTCCAAAATATTTCCTCAGAATTCCATCATTACTCCTATTTCCTAGGAGATTATAGGTTTGCACGATTTCACCAACTTCTCAACTTCTATTAACTCTCCAACTTCTTGAGAAATGAAATGCCTTACCTCAACACATGTCTGCCATGTGTCTATCAATGAAGGATAAATACGTCTATAAATACTTCCCTCATAATCTCTTTCAATCTTCTTCACTTTTGGTTCAGTCATAATCTTTTACGCAGAAAAAAATCCTCTCTCTTTAGCAACAAGCTTTTCAAACTCAACAATGGCATCAGAATGTGCGTTTATTTGTTCATATTTTAAAATCAAGCGTAAAATCATTGTGAAGATTAATTGTTAAACCCATTGAAAACAATGAACCTATTCCTTCTCCCAACTTTAAATTCCCCGGGTTCAAAATGGAAGAAGAGGATGATGAAGAGATTCCTGATGAGATTTCTCGGTTGCTTGATCCTGAAGAGAAGACCATTCAACCTCATAAAGAGCCGTTGGAAGTAATTATTTTGGGTTCCAAAGATAACAAGAAAGAAGTCAAGATTGGGTCACTGCTTTGTCCAGATGTTAAGAAGAGGATGATAAAACTTCTTAGAGAATATGTGGATTTTTTTGCTTGGTCTTATCAAGATATGACAGGTCTTGATACTAATATTGTGGAGCATCGATTACCATTGAAGCCATAATGTCTGCTGGTTAAACAAACATTAAGAAGAACTCGCCCTGATAAGGCTGTCAAGATTAAAGAGGAGGTGCAAAAGAAAATTGATATGGGTTCCTTATTACTGCTGAATAAACTCAATGGGTAGCTAACATTTTACCTATTCCAAATAAATATGGTAAAGTATGGATGTGTGTTGATTCTAGATACTTGAACAAAGATAGTCCGAAAGATGATTTTCCTCTACCACACATTGAGATGTTGGTAGATAATACAACTAAGTTCAATGTCTTCTTCTTTATGGATGGGTTCTCCGGTTATAATCAAATCAAGATGGTGCTCGAGGACATGGAAAAAACAACCTTTATTACACCCTGGGGAACATTCTGCTATAGAGTGATGCCTTTCGGTTTAAAGAATGTTGGTGCAATGTACCAAAGAGCCATGACTACTTTTTTCCATGACATGATGCACAAAGAGATAGAAGTCTATATTGATGATATGATTGCTAACTTGATGACGCGCCTAGTATCACGATTATGCGCCTTGATAGATCTGCTCATGTGTTTGCAGCAAAAGAAGTCATAAATGATAAGCCTTGGTATTATGATATTAAATGTTTCCTCCAAAGTTAGGAGTACCCGTTTGGGGCATCCATCAAAGATAAGAAGACTTTAAGAAGACTGGTTGGCAATTTCTTTCTGAATGAAAATGTGTTGTACAAGAGAAACTTTGACATGGTTCTGCTCAGATGCATGGATAGACACGAAGCAGACGTGTTAATGCAAGAAGTTCATGAAGGATCCTTTGACACTCATGCCAATGGACATGCAATAGGTAACAAGATGTTAAATGCAGGTTACTACTGGATGACAATGGAATCTGATTGCTGTAAATATGTGAAGAAGTGCCATAAACATCAGATCTATGCTGATAAGACTCATGTGCTTGCGGCACTTCTCAATGTTATTTCATCTCCGTGGCCTTTCTCTATGTCGGGAATTACTATGATTGGTATGATTGAACTCAAAGCTTTGAATGGACATCGTTTCATCATGGTAGCTATTGATTACTTCACCAAGTGGGTTGAAGCAGCATCTTATGCTAATATGACCAAGCAGGTTGTGGTCCGATTTATCAAGAATCAGATTATTTACCGATATGGTGTTCCAAGTAAGATTATTACTAACAATGGGTCGAACTTGAATAATAAGATGATGAAAGAGATTTGTGATAACTCCAAGATTGAACATCATAACTCTTCTCCTTATAGACCTAAGATGAATGGGGTTGTTGAAGCTGCAAATAATAACATTAAGAAGATCATCCAGAAGATGGTTGTGATGTATAAGGATTGGCATGAGATGCTCACATTTGCTTTGCATGTATATCGTACATCTATCTACACTTCAATGGGGGGAACCCCTTTCTCTCTTGTGTATAGCATGGAAGAAGTGCTTCTTGTAGAGGTTGAGATCCCACCAATGCGAGTCTTGATGGAAGCAAATTTGTCTGAAGCTGAATGGTGTCAGAGTAGGTATGATCAGTTGAATTTGATTGAGGAGAAAAGAATGACGACTTTGTATCATGGACAATTATATCAAAAGAGAATGAAGAAATCATTTAACAAGAAGGTTCGACCTCGTGTATTCAGAGAAGGTGACCTTGTACTCAAGAAGATCTTGTCTTTCAACACTGATTCTAAGGGCATGTGGACTCCTAATTATTAAGGCCCATATGTTGTTAAAAGAGCTTTCTCCGGTGGCGCATTCGTTCTTATAACTATGGATAGTGAGGAGCTTCCTCGTCCTGTGAATGCTAATGCAACCAAGAAATACTCCTCCTAGAAAATAAAAGTACAACTCACTAAGTTGAAAACCTGAAAGGGTGGCTTAGGAAAAAATGAGTGTCTCGGTGGATTTAAAACCTGAAAGGGTGGCTTAGGAAAAAATGAGTGTCTCGGTGGATTTAAAACCCAAAAGGGTGATCCAGGAAAAAGTTAAAGACATAAACATAAAGTAATTATCCTGGTAGATTGAACCCGAAAGGAAAATCTAGGAAAAAGTTAGGGATTATGGCAAGTAACGACATCATGCCAGACTTGATCATTCGAAGCAACATTATCTATTGAGGGCTCCTATTCAGTCATCTTTGACCAAAGTTCAAAGCATAGTAGAATTCAAAGTTGTTAGGGAGAATAGTGGTCATGGTATTTCAATGTAGCCTTTTCCATATATTTACCATTTTCCAACTTTGTAATGATCCATGGAGTCACGCCATTTGTGGACTACCATTCTATCAATAAAATTTGAGCCTTTTGCCCATCTATTTGTTATTCTTATTCTGTTTCACTTTACGAAACTTCATTTATTTGTGTTGTTGATTTAAACAATCATATTTTTGAAAATTTACAAAAAAAACATATGTGTTTTCCTCGACTTGTGAATACAAAAGAGGAATGTTAATAGCAATCTCAAGGATGGTAAGATCCTGAAGTAGGGAATTCAGTGGCTTCCCTAGGCCGGATTTTTCTTGTTGCTACTTACGGCAGTTTCCCCAGTATTAGATCCCGAGATTGGTATAATCCCTAACGAATCTCTGCCAGCACCTCCATCTTGTTGAGATTAGTCGAGTATCCGGTTGTACTGTGCTATTAATCTCACACTCTTTGCATTTGTTTTGACAGCATAAGCATACACATGCGCATATCATCATGTTTATTTACGCATTTTGCATTTTTCTCGATGCTCCCTTTGCTCTCTAGAACTTTTCTCCCTATAGAGTGTGTGCGTCTTCTCTCTAATAGAGTGTCAACCTTAAGCAAAAATAGTTTATACTTTCTAATTCCCCACTAAGTTTGATCCTCGTGGAAGATTTTTGTTTCGTTTCCCCTTCCAGTTTTTTATATGGATGAAATCAATCTTCAATTGAGTTCTCTTTGACTGCTTATCTCTAGTTCATTCCTGGATAGAACTTTGGTCCCTTTTGGTTGGTTACTTTTGTTAAGTTACCACTTGGATGGTAGTTGGTAATCATTCAATTTTGAGCTTATTACCTTTTGTAAAGCTATTACTTGGCTGATAGTAGGTAGCACTTCTCTTACCTTTGATTGGTTACCTTTGTTAAGTTACCACTTGGCTGGTAGTTGGTAATCATTCCATTTTGAGCTTATTACCTTTATTAAGCTATCACTTGGATGATAATAGGTAATACTTCTCTTACCTTTGGTTGGTTATCTTTGTTAAGTTACAACTTGACAGGTAGTTGGTAATCATTCTTTTTGAGCTTATTACCTTTGTTTAAGCTATCACTTGGCTGATAGTTAGGTAATATTCCTTTCTTGTTGGAGTTAGGGTTTTCCCCTTTTGTTGATTTCTTTTCCCCGGTGAAATCTTGCTTTGATAAGCCTTCCCCGGTTCTCCATGTGGAAACTATTATCTCCCACAGAGATCATGGTTTACATTCATATCATACCATAAGCATTTTAAGGTATCTTAGGGCAAAAAATTGGGTCTTTGATATTTAAGTCTCTTCAATCTTGTCGAGACAAAGATTTCAACCTTCATATCCCCAAATTAAAGAAACTTAAATAGGGACATCTGTCATACCCTATTTTTAAACCCTAAAATCCTACATATCGTTTGCATCATTACACACAAACAAGGTCATATATTGGTCCTTCCCCCCTCTCATTTTTGGGTTTGTTTCTTGCAGGGATCACCAAGCACCTCTTGGTTGTTTTGTCTTACCTTTGTGTTTACATGATTAACTGCTTATCTAACCACTAATCAAAATATAAAAAAATATGTCTTGTTTCCCTTAAGTTTATTATGCAAGGTAAGGGATTTTTAACCAAGCACATCTCAAAGTTTTGTGGCTTACTTCTTAAGGAAATTCAAAGGTTCATGTGTTTATTTCCATGCCTTCTTCAATAAGCAACTTCAAGCTTTGAGAAATTAAATTAATAGGAAATCAACGACACCTTATTTTGAGTTTATATGATCACCCATGTGCTTTGAAATACATGGAAAGTCCAAGTACACCTTCCCAATAACCCTTGTTCTAAGAGGTTTGACCAAAAAGTCAACCTTTTGAAGTCAAAGTTCTAAGGATCACAACTCCTTCAATTCTAAACATTTTTGAATGCTTCTTTTTGCATATGACTCTTCCCAATAACCTCTGCAACTTCTCTTTACACGACAAGAGCCAATTATGCTTGGAGGATCATCAAAGTTTTAGCGACATTATAGGTCATTTGTGGACTTAGTGAAATTTGACCTATTTTCAAGTGAATTTTCCCCAACTTTCAAGATTCATAACTTCTCCAATTTTTTCAACATATGAGGCTGATTCATTTTTCAAAATGTTATTTGTGATGCCCTCTACAAGTTTTCTTCAAGGACCAAGGTCAGAATATACTTGAAAGGCAATGGAATTCATTGAGACATTACAGGTCATTTTCAGCCATGAAGCACTCAATTTTTTCTAAGTTATAGGATCAGTTTTTCATGCCAACTTTAACATGACATAACTTTGTGCTCAAGCAATCAAATGCAACATTTCTTGGCATATTGTAATCTTGGCCATGATGTTAACACATTGCAAAAAGGATGGGATCAAAAAGTCTCTTTAGCAAGTTGCCCCACTGAGTTGAACATGGTGACTTGTAACTAAATTGCCATTGCCCGAATTTGGAACTTCACTAATCTTAATTCGAAACGAAATTAGCATGTATTTTAGACCTAAACATGTTTAACCAAGTCTGTAGAAGTTATTTGACCCTTAAAACGAATCATTTGGCTTAGTTTGATGAGTTTCAAGTCACACTGTTCACACACTCGGATCATATTCATTTTGCATGAAGTCTGCATCATTTCACACGTATTTGGATCTAATCACATTCCCTATAAATATAGGAAGCTATTGCCTTCATATGCAAGCTTTTTAGAGCCAAGAAATCCCTATTGCAACTTGAAATTTTTCCAGAAAATTCAATTAACGTGTTTTGAGTTTCAGCTTGTTTCAATTCAATTTCTTGATTCCATTAGCACCTTCAGCATTTCTGAAACTTTAGCAATAATTCCGAAGCTCTGAGACCTCCTGAAGTGCTCTAACCATATCGAGCTTCATCAACTTCTAATCACCATCTGGACAAGATAGTTCTGAGCATCATTTGAACTGAAACAAGTTATCATAATGTAGTCTTTCACTCTCTCATGCTTTCCCCTAACTTATCTAGTGTTGATTGATCGTTTTCATCATTTAATTTTATTTTTCATGGCTTGCTTGTTTCTGAAACTTCTCTGAAATTCCCTTTGCTCAATTCACATAAATGAATTTGGAGCATAAGGTTGAATTCAAGATGAGAAGAGGATCAATATGGTGGTGATCTCGTGTCTTGAATTTACCAAACGATGAAACTCAAATGAGAGCTCACCGGAGAAGATGACCAGAGCTTTCTCAGGTTATCTGAGTTTAATCAAACACATTGGCAGAATGAAATGTTTTGATTCGTTGGATTTAAACTGGATCATGTGTTTGGCTTGCAGCGCGTTCTATCGTGTTCTATAACATTTGGAGTGTTGGATTTTCCACGTCAATTAGTGAGGTGTGATCCAACGCTCCATGTTTTTTCTGATTTTAATTATTTTTCTTTTAATATTTTAAATTCTTTTTTCTTTAAAAATTCATAGTAATTTCGTTTTTCATCCAAAAAATCTCAAAATAATTTCTAAAATTCTCTTTTATTTTTCTTCATATGATTTTTATTTTTCCATATTTTATTTCACTGATTTTTTATTTTTCATGAATTTTCTCTTTTCTCCTTTGTTTTAATTGGTTAAAAATACTTTTTTGTATTTTAAAATTCTGAAAAAATTATTATATACTTCTTATTTTATTTCCAACCTTCCATAATTTTCTTGACCATTTATTTGGTGTTTGGAAGGACTTTCTGGATTTTCCATTTTATTTCTGTTTTAAAATTCATTTAAAAATACCTTTGATGCATTTTTATTTCATTTAATTGCATTTTTATTTGTATGACCTTTACAAACTTTTGTTGGCCTTGGATCATGATGGTTTGGATTTCAAGTCTCATAAAACTCAATGGATCTTTGGTGTTGATGGGGTGAAAATTCTAATCCACCAAAATGGATGATTGATTTTGATGATGACTTGATCAAAATTTTGGTCCAATTTAGGCGTGCTTCTCTTGTGTCTCTCTTCTTCATCTATTTCTTTTTCCTTTGATCAATTGGATGTCTTGTGTCTATCTTGCTCATGATGTATGGATTTTGTACTTGATGAACTTTCATCATTTCAAATCTACCTCCTAATTGATCATAGATCATTTAAGGTACTTTGGATTGATGCATAAGTTTATCCTAAGTGTCATGAAGGGTGGTTTAAAGTAATGGACCATCCTCCTAGCCTTTGTGCTTGATCATCCCTTTTTTTTTGATGTGGCATGTCTTTAGGAGAATGGTTTACATATCATCTCTCTAGCATTAAAAATATATTATTATTGATTGGCCTCAGATAGTTGTGACTTCTACATAAGTCCAATTCCGATTGCTTAACATAGCGCTAAATTTGTCCCAAAGAAAACAAAGGCATTTTTATAGTGAGATTTTAAGTCTCCTATTTCTCATGGTATTGTGTGAAAATGTTGCTCCTTTTCCATTTGTGAGAGCTAGTGGCATACTTGTTGGTTCTATCCAAGCTGGAGCCCTTCTCATAAATGATATATAGGTTTATATTTTCATGCTTGTGAGTGGATAGTTGAGTGTTCTCCAAAAAAATTACCAAAACATATTTTCATCTTTAATTACTAACATCCTTTACTAACACTTTACTTGTATTAACTTCTACTTCAAAGTCATTTACTTTATGCTCTTTTATTTTATGGCATTTACTTTATACTTTATGTTTAGCATTTCATATCATATTGTTTGTGATCATGTCATTTGTTCTTTGTCCATTTGGACTTTTATTTTATATCATTATAAAGAAGACATTAATAAAGAAAAAACCTAAAAAGAAACTTGATTATCCTGATGCATGGACTTGTGGTTACTATCCTTGGCATCATTGAGGAGTTATGGACTTAGAATTAGGACCATGAACTTTGCTTTGGACTTATGATTTGAGATCTTGGGACTCATCTGATACCTTTGACTTTGGAATTTATTTGGAGACTTGGTTGAGTTAATTTGGTTTCATCTGATGCATAAATCATTATTTGCTTATTTTGCTTGCTTAGGGATTAATTCAAAGGAGGGAATTCTTGCTCGACTTATGTCATAAAGCTTTCTATATATTGGTTAGATCTTTCCTGCCTAGATTTTACTTTATGCTTTAGGATAGTCTCTTTTTCTCCCCCCCCCCCTTCATTAATTTTCAAAATCTTCTTTTTTTTCTTTTCAAAACCATCTTGTTTCTTTTAAACTTGAACTACTTTCTCAATAAACCTTGACTTTGGTCAAGTGATCTTCAAAACCTTTTTCCTAAATAAATGTCAATCCATCTTAAGAATGTTTATACCAATTTCAAAAGACTAAAAATGCATAACTCATTCAAATCATTTTTGTGCCTTTGTGCATTTTTCCTTTTAAAACTTTTCTCAAGGCATTAGACATGAGTCATTTCCATAGTTAAGATATAACTCTCCTATATCCATTATATTGATGGCAATTCTTTTCCATCTGTGAGAGCTAGTGGTATACTTGTTGATCCTTATCCAAGTTGGAGTCCTTCTCATGATGATGCAAAGTACTCATATTTGTGGGTGACTAGTTGAGTATTCTCCTTAAAATGACAAAATGTCTTTTCCCATAAAAATGAATCAAAAGAAACCCCATTTGTTATTTTTGCCACGAACTACGAGGTTTTGATCCTCCATTTCACTTTGTTGGTACGTAGGAATGAGGATTCAAAAGTCTTGGCAAACCCAAAAAAAGAGAGAAAAATATATTTCTTTTCCCATCTCTCTAATCCTTTTACAAACAACACCTATTTTTCAAACCAAAAGGCACATTTTCAAAGAGGTTCCCATGGAGTACCATGAATGTTTAAGGTGTTAATACCTTCCCTTTGCATAACCAGCCCCGAACCATTGTTCTCTTTTTATTAGTTTTGTTTTAAAACTTCTTCGGGGTTTGTTCGTACTTTTTCTCTTTTCCTTTGAAAACAATATAAGCGCGGTGTCGAGTCTTGCTTTGCGAGTTAAGTTAATCAATAGCTTAATCTCAAATTTTTTACCGCTACAACTAGCTTCAGGGAGGTTTCTCCAAATAGTGTTTATAAAGAACAAGTCTTAAAGAAATGTTATACTCCTTTCCCCAAGAATTGATATTGAGAGTATTCAATAATGCTTGAGAGCTTTTAGAAGGTTAAGCTCACGAACCCCGTTATAGAAGGAAAATAATACTTTAGGCTAACTTCCAAACAAATAGAAAATTGAGGAATGAAGCATTTAGTCTTTATTACAAACAACAAGTAGAGCTTCGAGCGGTTAGTCTCTAAGAAAAACTGAGATTTTGCACGAGCTGAACTCGAACTAAGTTAGAATTTTGAGTTGGCTATCCTCTAAACCAAATTGGGGTTTTATATGGGATGAGCATGAACAAAACCGGGTTTTTACCAAGCTGATCTTGAACCTACTAAGTTTACATATGCTTAACTCAAAAACCAAGTGATATCTTAATCGATATGATATCAAATTGATAAACATTTAATTGGGATGAGCTCAAGAATCACTGTGAAGATTTTTATCTAGTTATTCTTCACAAAACTAAAATGAGATCTTTTCTTCAATGGCAGAGCTTACAAAACCAAACAAAGACTTAAGTTAATCCCCAAAATAGATTTTACACTGATTTAGCTCCAAACCAAAATAACTACTTCCTTAGGAATAATAATTTACTCAAGAGAAAAATAACTCTTGGTAAATTTACAATAAAGCCCTCACCTAGAACAATTTTCTCACTAAACTCAAGAACACTCAAGAGAAAAAAATGATTTAGATAGATTGAGAGAAAGAGGAAAAGTGAGATATTTCATGCTTTCTAAATTATTTGAAATGAATGGGAAGCTCTCTTTTTATAGTCCCGGATATGGTTTATTTTAGGAAACAATCCATGGGTCAAATAAATGATCTAATCAATTAGGTACTTGCAATAACCGATTATTGTTGTCTAAATTGGAAGGTTTTGATAAAGAGTCGTTACCATTCACTATGAAACTTTCATAATAAATTATATACTCGATTATCCCTTATCTCATAGATTAGAATAAATACCTAATCGATTAGATAAGTGTAGACGTTCTTCTAATCAATTAGATAATTTTCTAGTCAACTGGCTAGGCTATAAAACATGATTGGTTATTTTATTTGAAAAAGAGAGGCTTAAAAATATTTTAATGTATGTTTAATTTATCCATAACACCTCCAGAAGCACCCTTGTGTCTTTACAATACTCTAATCACTCAGATGAGTATCGTGTCGCTAAAAATATCTGAGCGTATCGCTTGCTCGAAGATACAACAAAGTCGCCACCAAAATTTATTTATCCCAAAAGGAAAGGGAAAATATCGATAAAGACCAAGTGGAAGATGAAAAGGGTAAGAAAGTTAGTTATGTAAGGGGAAGGTATTAGCATATCTCACATCTGTTGTATTCAACGGGAACCATTTTGATTGTAGCACGGATGGGTGTTACAATCTAAAGGTTACTTGTGAAATTCTAAAAGGGGGGAAATAAATTTATTAGTTAATGTGCTCGCAAATGATTCGAACCCTTGTGCCTACGTATTCTCATAGTGCAACGAGAAAATCAGAGCTCCGTGGTTCGTGGTAGAAAATATAGATTCGTTGGTTAATTTTAGGGAATAGTTATAATTGTATCCTAGAACTGTCCAGACGTAAGTTGATTTTGATCCTTGTTCGGATGCTCTAAGTTTTTAGTCTGACTGCTAAGGAACAAATTATAAAAGTTATTTTATGAAAAGAAAGGAAATTGTTTTGAAAAAGATTTGTGTGATAAAAGAAAAAGAAAGAGTTGATTGAATTGAAAAAGAAAGAGAACGTGCTTAAACTATAAAGGTGTTGTTTGAAATATAAAAGAATTTGAAGTGTAAGAAGAAGAGTATGAAAATGAGGAAAATGTTATGTGTTAATGTAATCCATAGGGTAGGTCTGTCTGGACCAAATAGTGGATATGGTGTTAACCAACAGATGGTGTAACCAATGTAAAATTGTAGGATTTTTCCTAGATCTAGGGATTAAGACCTATAAAAGAGGGTGTTTTCCTAAACACCGGGTCTAACAAGGAAAACATGTATGAGAAGGGAGTTTGCCTAAGCACGAGGTCTGAAAAGGAAAACATGCATGAGAAAAAGGTTTTCCTAAGGACAAGGTCTAACAAGGCAAATAAGAAAGAGAATGAGTTGTCTAAGTATCGGGTCTGACAAGGCAAACATGTATGAGAAAGGTATTTTCCTAAGCCCGAGGTCTAACAAGGCAAACAAGAAAGAGACAGTTTTGCCTAAGCATTGGGTCTGACAAGATAAACATGCATGAAGAGAGGGGTTTGCCTAAGCACGAGGTCTGACAAGGCAAACTTGCATGAATAAGGGGTTTGCCTATGCACGAGGCCTAGCAAGGAAAACATGCATCAAGAAGGGGTATTTATTTAGATATGGGTGCTTGATCATGAGGTGTTTAACCCAAATAAGGTATGAATGCTAAAGAAGGTTGTGTTTGGCCCAATGAAACAAGTATTGTTGTTGGAGATTATTGCAGTGTTGAGATGTTGTCCGTGAAGAAGAAAACTTAGCAGTTATTCGACTTGAATTGCACTAAAGTCTATGAATGGTGGTAAATACTTTGGACAACTGGGTTAGGAATCCTATATCTAAAGTTATTCAGAATGAGGATAAGAATACTCCCTCTCATCCCTTCTCCAATACTTAAGGCCTATGGAATACAATTCGCATCACAAATGACAGGTGTTGACAGGAGAATCTTTTGTTATGCTTAAAGGGTGAAGAAGTGATCCAATCTTGATGTCCAGAGTCTTTAAAATCTTGAATGTGAAGAGTTGTCTATGGAGGGATAAAACATGACAATTATTACACTTGAATTAAACTAAAGTCTATGAGTAGAGGTGAATACTTTGAACAACTAGGTCAGGCGTCCCATATCCAATGATATTTAGAATGAGAATAGTAATACTCCCTCTCATTCCTTCTCCACTACTTAAGGCACATGGCGCGCAATTATCATCATAATTGACAAGTGTTGAAAGGGGAATCTTTTTATTGCGCTTGAATGATGAACCAATGATCTAGTCTTGAATGTGAAACTTGACTTTGACTTTGACTTGAGGATCCAATGCAGTGTGAATGTAAAGGACTAATTCACTCAAATGGTTAAGGGACTTTTGATCATCTGAATGAATAAGAATCCTAAGGGGAGCATGCAATTGTAGACAAGTCTAAGACAAGGTCCAATATGAAGTGCAATTAATTGATCAAGATTGAATTTGATCAACTAATTAAGGGACAAAGATCATGCTATAAACATATTAAGCATATGGAATTATGGAAAAGAAATAAGGTATTAAAAATTGAAATTTAATCATGTCAATTCTAATGTCTAAGTAAACATGAAATTAAATTAAAAATAAATTAGCAATTAAACTTAATTAAAAGCTAATCTTAATTAATTAAATTCTACCAAAACCAAATCCAATTAAAATGAATTTTATCTATTAAAAATGTTTATTTATGTGTATTTTTTTTTAGTATTTTCATGAATTAAATATAGAAAATGTGTGACAAAAGAATATACAAAAAAATAATAATTAAATGATTAATTATTAAAATCTGTAGGGGTTTAAAGGGAAAAAAAGTGTGTGAATAGTTAATGGGGCGTTGGCCCAAAGGTTTTTATTTATTTATTTTTGGTTCAACAGTTTTGTCCTGTAGTCTGTTTTGTCTTATTTGTTGGGCAGAACCATTGACAATGTGCCATGTGGCACAAAGAGAGAAAGAGAAAAAGCAAAAGGTAAGCAGGACACGTGTTAGAATTCTGGTTTTATTACTCATTTTGTTCATTATTTGTTCATACATTCATGAATTTAATCTATCAAAATTATTAAGTCCAACAAATAATATGCAAATTATATATCACTGGACTCGATTTTTTGCAAGAAATCCAAATACGTGACCGAATTTTATAAATGAGCCACACATTTTGAAGAATTGGGTGAAAAGGTGAAGACAAAGTGTATAAAGAGTCGATTGATTCGTATTCGTTATAATGATTCGTGAAAAAGTAATTACATATTCATAATTATGGTGAGAAATCGCTTCTAATGATATATTCACATGTTATTAATAGTTAAGAATTAAAAAATCACTATTTTCAAGTTTATGTGTCTTATGCCAAAATAAGTGATTAATTTAATAAGCAATTCCAAAATAGTTGCTTAAATTAATAAACAAGAAAACATCCAAAAAAATAATGGCAAGAGTGTGGAAGAGATAAAAGATTTCCGATGAAGCAGAGGTTTTCTCCGGTTAGTGTTGAAAATTGGTGTGCCGAAGAGAAACCTGAAATACCTCAAGAATAAGCTCCTTTAATCCAATTAACTTCCAAGCTTGATGATTACTTTTTATGATGAATGAATATATAAGATGAATCCTGAATGTACAATATTGACGAACAAACTTGAATAGATGAACTTTAGATGATGATTGGTGATGAATCTTGATGAACTTTAGATGATGATTATTGATGATAATGTAAGAACTGTTGATTGATAATTTGAAATGTTGATTGATGATTTGTGGAAATTGGTTTGTGGCTAAGTTTCACCATTTTAAAACTTCAATGTGAAGTTCTAAATGGTGATGAAGATGAACTTTTGTAATGGTGAGGGAGAAGATGAATTGAGAGAGAGAACTTGAGAAATTAATTTAATCCTTAGTTGCGGATCACCAATTTCAACCCTTAGATTAATTGTTACGAACGATTAGGATTGAATGGAAATTTGATTGAAAATGGAAGTTAGAATTTATGTTTGTTTGGAGTTTATTTGTGTTAGTTTGGTAGTTATGGTAGTCAATGGCTAATTGGGTAATTTAATGGTTGTGAGGAATGAGGTAATTAGAGACCAATGATGTTTGAGTTTAAGCAAAAGTACCAAGTTAATTTTTTAGTGAATCATACCAGGATTTAAGTGCTTCTAGGAAGTGATTTTGTGTTAAAAATAAACACTCTTGCATGGTGTAAACTCATGAATCAAATTCTAAATTTTTTTGGGCTTGACACAATGTTGGAAAGTGTTGAAAAACAAGCCATGGAAGTGAAGCTTGATGGAAGATAGAACTTGTTGGAAATTAGCACTTGACATAATCATGACACAAGTCATTTATGATGAACGGTGATGAATCCCTTGATCAAAAGCTTCTAGAATGGGTCTAGAAAAATTCAGGAATCAAAACCGAGTCAATGGTCGTCAATTGACAAAAAGTCAACTATTTGACCAAAAAGTCAGTTGTACCCAAAAAAAATGTAACTTTTTACCTTTTTTCCTTGTGATCCATTCTTTTGATTTATATCTCAAGAAATATGCATTGTGCCGTGAATTTTCAATAAATGAATGAAATCTTCCTTTTATTCCAACTTTGCCCTTTTATTTGAAACCAAACTGTCATGCAAATTAAGTGACAATCATTCCAATCTCCCACCTAACCATGAAAAGATTTGATCCGCACCGCAAGAAATAGGGGAAAGAAACCCGAATAATTACCAAATAATATGCCCCTCAAAAATTCACTTAAAATGAAATTAATCCATTATTGCCCAACTTTTGGCCTAAATTTGTTACAATATGCAAATGTCGATTAATGACCTAAATGCATGATCAAATAAACAAATGTATGCAAATGAACAAAACCATAAGCCATGCGAATTGAATGAGGAGGTAGGGAAAATTTTGGGGTATGACAGCTGCCCTTATTTAATCATCTTGGACTTGAACACATGAATGGTGATAACTTTTTGGGTATTCAAGGTAGAAGAGGATTAAATACAAGAATATCCAAAAGTTTGTCCATTGAGGATGAAGTGTATGAAGTTTAAAGAAGGTAAGTGCAACAAGGGTTTATTTATTGGGGATATGGACTGGAAGACAGGGTCTTGTAGATTGATCTGATGGGGATTTACTAGAATGTTCTCTTGGGGAAATAGCTTGACATGGGTGAGAGTTAGAAAGGATCAACACAGACGAGTGTTGGAAATCAATACGGATGAGTATTGAAAAAGGTGATATCAACACAGATGAGTGATGGAAATTAATATTGACGAGTATTGAGAAAATGATCAAGACGGGTGAGTATTGGAAATCAATATGAACGAGTATTGATAAAATGATCAACACAGACGAGTGTTCAAAATTAATACTGACGAATATTGAAAAAAGGGATCAATCCATACGAGTGTTAGAAATCAATACAGATGAGTATTGAAAAAAGGATCAACACGGAAGAGTGTTGGAAATCAATACAGACGAGTATTGAAAAAGGTGATATCAACACGTACGAGTGTTGGAAATAAATACGAACGAGTATTGAAAATCAATACAAACAAGTATGGAAAAAGGTGATATTAACACGGACGAGTGTTAGAAATCAATACGGATGAGTATTGAAAAATGATCAACACGGACGAGTGTTGGAAATCAATATGAATGAGTATTGAAAAAGGTGATATTAACACGTATGAGTGTTTGAAATCAATATGGACGAGTATTAAAAAAAGGATCAACACGGACGAGTGTTGGAAATCAATACGGACGAGTATTAAAAAAGGTGATATCAACATGGAAGAGTGTTGGAAATCAATACATATGAGCATGAACAAAGGATCAACACGGACGAGTGTTGGAAATCAATATGGACGAGTATTGAAAAAAGGGATCAACACGTATGAGTGTTGGAAATCAATACCGACGAGTATTGGAAAAGGTGATATCAACACGTACGAGTTTGGAAATCCATACATATGAGTATTGAAAAAGGTGATATCAAAACGGACGAGTGTTGAAACTCAATACAGACACGTATTTTTTAGGAAAAAAAACAGACGAGTGTTTAAAAAGATGGTCAAGAGAGACGAGTGTTAAAAACGTTCAACACAGAGGAGTGTTGGAAATAAAAAGGGTCAACACGGACAAGTGTCTGTCTTATGCTTTGTATGCATGCTTGAATTTGTATGGCATAATGCTCCATCTTGATGGATATGACCTACGTTTGAGGATGTAATGATTTATATGATGATAGTTACTATATGCAGAATGCCAACAGTTGGACTTTGGAGGTACCAAATAAGGTTGGCCTTTGAGAGGTGCCAAGCAAGTCGAGTTTTGGGAGATGCCAAGCAAGTTGGGTTTGCGGGATGCCAACCAAGTTGGGATTTTTAGGGAGGTGGCAAAGTATGATTGGGCTTTGGAAATGCTAAACAGGCTAGGCTTTAGGGAGATGCCAAGAAAGTTGGGCTTTAGGTAGATGCCAAGCAAAATTAGGCTTTAAGGAGATGCCAAGCAAGTTGGGCTTTGTCTTTTCTCACTCGTTTTACAAGGCTTCATGCTATGCTAGATGAATGATATGCATAAGTGAAGCGACATGATTAATGCATGTTGACGATTTATGTAAATATTTACAAAATGCTCATGTAGCAGGAGATGGAAGATTTAAGGATAGGATAAGGCTTATGAAGACAAGATTCTCTAATACCTATTTCAGGCTCAACGGTTATTGATGCACTTGCCTTGAAACATGGAGAGAACTTGTACCTTACCTTCGTAGCCTATCTCTGCCCTAGTGTGTTGGGTATTTGCAAGAATTGCCCCAATCATAAGTTATGAAGCAACCTTGTCATATACGATCTCGATTTGACTTGCCCTAGTGTTTTAAAACTGTATGCCCCTGATTAACCGTCTCCTAGAGTAGTTGACTTCTTGTGCTCTTAAGGTTGCCTGCCCTAGTATTAGCCTTGAGGTAATTTTCCCCCTGGTTGGCTGAACTTTAAGGGAATGGCCTTGGCTAACTGATCTTGGGAGAATTCCCTTGATTAACTGATCTTGGAGGAATGCCCCTGATTATCTGATCTTGGAGGAATGCCCATGGTAGGACCATATGCTACAGCTCATCATTGCAACCTCCTTGATGCTAGGTGCTGATTTGCCAATTAAAATTGTTGACTCAAAAGCGGTAATTTTAATGCAACACTCATGCAAGTTTTGAGATCAAAATCATTATTTAGAGTGTGAAAGACAATGTGGAAATTCGATATCAATACAAATGTTTTTAACAAATCTCTAGGAATCAGGTTTACACAACCTTGTTGTAGTATGCCTTCATAATGCATTTGCTTCAATTAGGTCTTTTGCATGTTGTAACATGGTCTGGTTCACGGTTTGAGAAACAAAGGATATAAGGCTCAAAATTTTGATTTTAGCCCACCCCATTCTACTTGATATTCTCTAGTACTACATTCAGCTAACTCAGCACACACATTAAGTTTCCAAAAATAAATTTTAATGATTTTTGAAATCAATGAGGTTTTTGTTTCATTCGCTTGAATGGAAGTCACCCTTTTTATTGGTAGTCACAACGTTTTGCTCTTGCTTTTCTTTTTGATGAAGATTTTTTATTCTTTTGTTATCCCTAATTTTTGCCTGGATTGATCTTTTTGACTTTGTAGTCCACCGCGATGCCATAACTTTTTCATAAGTCACTTGTTTTCAAGTTTTCGACTCAGCGGACTTTTTTTTTGTGCTTTTGAAAGATTATGACTACCGTGATATTGGTTATTGGAACACAACAATTGTGAACTTTTGTATTTACAACCTCTTTGACATCGGATGATGCATAAGATGTGATTGATCCCTTGATGGGATGTTCTTTTTGGAATTTGAATGCACAACCGAATTAACTAAAGACTACCCTGCCCCTGGTTTAAGATTGAAGGGTTTTTTCGTACAAAAAGAAACACCAACTTCTAGGCTCAAAGAGGTTGACAAGGGATTATATTCATTATATCTCTGGTGTTTTGGGGATGAAACAATACCTTACATTATTAGCAAAGTTTTATTCAAAAGCATAATGTCAGCAATTTCGAGTACATGTTCTTCGTCATTCTCCATTTGATCCTTTCTTAAGTGAAGTGAAGACGTATTGATATCATTTTTTGGTTTTTTATGAAGAAAAACAATGAATTAAGCATGGAGTGAATACGAATGGATTGACTCAAAAAAATCATTCTCGTTTTATTCATATCACCATTGTGAGTAACAATATTAAAAGCAAACATTACTTTTACAGAAAGAAAATGAAAATGAAAAAGCTAAAGATGGCCTATAGGTGATCATTAGTGAGGATGATATATCAGGGCTTCTCTGTAAAGCATAGAAATTTCTGATCAATGAGCTGTTAAACTCTACTCTTGAAACCAAAATAGAGTTCCATAGAATGCCCCCACGTATCCATCATGGTACTTGCATGTGGCATTAATATTACACTTAGGATGGTAGGGAAACCTGGAAGGTTCGATCTCCTTGGGCATAATTTCCCCAACATGAATCAGGATAGGGAGTTGATGTATATAAGACATTGGAATCGAATCATTGTAGGGACCTCTCCTCTCTTGATCATTGTTCCTTTGGCTATTTTGCTTCTGCTTTTATTTCTGGTTGCCTTGAGTGGGCTTTTGATTTAGTAGAATACATTTCTCTTAGGGATAAACTAGAATACTGATTGTAGTTACATTATGGATTTTACCTGCCTTTAGTCCATTCTCAGCTCGTTCACCAATCACAACTTTATCTGAGAAGTCTGTTGTCATACTGTTGAGGAATAGTTACAAAATCATGTCGACCTTGGCTTGGGCATGATTCAAGCTTTCCTTGCACATCAAGTTCTCATGCTTAACCTTTTCCATGATTCCTCAGTGACTGGATTTGAATCAAATATCATTGTCGGGGAATCGTCGTCTTCTTGATGAGGAAAGGAAAAGGGTGAGCTTTTTCTGGTTTGTATACATGAAATGCAAATGAATGTACGCATATGTTGTTTTTGTGGATGGAATGAAAATAAGTACACAACATCCATTGATTCAAAGTTTTAATGATGCAATAATTTAGGTTCAAAAGTTTGGTACGTAGACGATGATGCAATAATGGTATGTGATAATATAGGTTAAAGGTTCGGCATGTTTTGGATAATCTGTATATGATTCTCAATGCAGGTTTAAAGGTTTATCACATTTTTTATTTTCAAGAAATGTAGAGTTTATGGTTTCCTGCAAAAAACTTATATCCCTTCAGAGTGATCCCTAAAAGGCCTCGTAGGTTCATGGATCCAAATGAAAAAACCTTATCCTAGCAAATGCTTGCAAGACAATGGTACTTCCAAGTGAATATAGTTTTGGTGTGGGTCTCGTGCTAACCCAACATACAAAGCATAGGTCAACACGACTATCCATAATTCTATCTTGTGTGTATGCTCAAGCTCGGGTATGGAGCTTCTCTCAAATCACAAAGCCCAACCCACAATGAAGAATATAACATATATCCAGAATATGAATATATAAAGAAGTAAAGAATGTGATAAATGAAGTAATGATAAAGCAATTAAATAATAAATATAAACACCCAAACAAGCAAGGAAACAAACAAAAATAGGATTGACGGACTTATGGACTCCCCAACAGAGTCGCCAACTATCGCGCGTCGAAAAATACTTGAGCGCATCGCACACCCGAAGATACAACAGAGTCGTCACCGAACTTTATTTATTCCAAAAGGAAAGGGAAAATATCGATAAAACCCAAGGGGAAGAGAAAAAGGGTAAGGAAGTCAGTGATGCAAGGGGAATATATTAGTATCCCTTAGACCTGTTGTACTCAACAGGAACCATTTTTATTGTTCTTTACGCGGATGGATGTTACTATCTAAAGGTTACTTGTGAAATTCTAAAAGGGGGAAAATAAGTTTATTAATTAGTGTGCTCGCCAAGGATTCAAACACTCGTGCCTACGTATTCTCATTGTACAATGAGAAAATCAGAGCTCTGTAGTTCATGGTAGAAAATATGAATTTTTTGGTTGACTTTAGGGAACAATTATAATCGTATCCTAGAAGTGTGTAGACGGTAGCTAATTCTGATCCTTGTTCGGATGCTCTAAGATTTTAGTCTGACTGCTAACGAACGAATTCTAAAAGTTCTGTTATGAAAAGAAAGAAAATTGTTTTGAAAACGATTTGTGTAATAAAAGAAAAAGAAAGAGTTGATTGAATTGAAAAAGAAAGAGAACTTTCTTAAATTGTAAAGGTGTTGTTTGAATTATAAAAGAATTTGAGCAGTAAGAAGAAGAGTATGAAAATGAGGAAAGTGTTATATGTTGTTTGAATCCATATGGTAGGTGTGTCTGAACTAAAAAGTGGATGTGGCGTTAACCAATAGATGGTGTAACCAACGCAGAATTGTAGGATTTTGCCTAGGTCCAAGGATCAAGACCTACAAAAGAGGGTGTTTGCCTAAGCACCGGGTCTGACAAGGAAAACATGTATGAGAAGGGGTTTGCCTAAGCACAAGGCCTGACAAGGAAAACATGCATGAGAAAAAGGTTTTCCTAAGCACGAGGTCTGACAAGGCATACAAGAAAGAGAAGGGTTTGTCTAAGAACCGAGTCTAATAAGGCAAACATGTATGAGAATGGGGTTTTCCTAAGCACGAGGTCAGACAAGGAAAATAAGAAAGATAAGGTTTTATCTAAGCACTAAGTCTGACAAGACAAACATGCATGAAGATGGGGATTCTCCTAAGCACGAGGTATGACAAGGCAAACATGCATGAAGAAGGGGTTTGCCTAAGCACGAGGTCTGATAAGGCAAATATGCAATAAGAATGGGTATTGATTCACAGATGGGTGCTTGACCATGAGGTGCTTAATCTAAATATGGTATGGATACCAAAGAAGATTGTGTTTGCCCCAAAGAAACAAGTATTTTTGATGGAGATTGTTGTAGTGTTGTGATGTTGTCTTTGAAGAAGAAGACTTGGTAGTTATTTGGCTTGAATTACATTAAAGTCTATGAATGTAGGTGAATACTTTGAACAACTAGGACAGGCGTCCCGTATCTAAAGATGTTCAGAATGAGGATATGAATACTCTCTCTCATCCCTTCTCCACTACTTAAGGCTTGTGGCGTCTAATTCACATCACAACTGACAAGTGTTGATAGAAGGATCTTTTGTTGTGCTTGAAGGGTGAAGCAGTGATCCAATATTGATGTCCAGAGTCTTCAAAATCTTGACTGTAAAGTGTTTTCTGTGGGGGGGGGGGGGGATAAGACTTAACAGTTATTCAACTTGAATTACACTAAAGTCTATGAGTAGAGGTGAATACTTTGAACAATTTGGTCAAGAGTCTCGTATCCAAAGATATTCAAAATGAGGATAGGAATACTCTCTCTCATTCCTCCTTAAGTACTTAAGGCTTGTGACGCACAATTCTCATCATAATTGACAAGTGTTGAAAGGAGAATCTTTTTGCTGCCCTTGAATGATGAAGCAATGATCTTGTCTTGAATGTGAAACTTGACTTGACTTTGACTTGAGAGATCCAGTGTAGTGTGAGTGTAAAGGAATAATTCACTTAAATGGTCAAGGGACTTATGATTATTTGAATGAATAGGAATTCTAAGGGGAGCATAAAATTGTAGACAAGTCTAAGACAAGGTCCAATGTGAAGTGTAATTAATTGATCAAGGTTGAATTTGACCAACTAATTAAGGTATAGAAACATACTAAGCACATGGAATTATGGAAAAGAATTAAAAATTGAAAATTAATCATGTCAACTCTAATGTCTAAGTAAACATGAAATGAAATTAAAAAGAAATTAGCAATTAAACATAATTAAAAGCTAAACCAAATTAATTAATTCTACAAAAATTAAATCCAATAAAAATGAATTTATCTATTAAAAATATCTATTTAAATGTGTCTTTTTTATTATTCTTATGAGTTAAATGTAGAAAATGTGTGACATAAGAATCTACAAAAAAATAAATAATTAAAGGATTAATTACTAAATTCTACGGGGGTTTAAATTGAATAAAGAGTGTGAATAGTCAAAGGGGTAGTTAAGGGTCAATTGGGTAATTGAAATGATTGTTAGGAATGAGGTAGTTAGAGATCAATGATGTTTGAGTTTAGCAAAAGTACAAAGTTGGAATGTAAGGAAAATTGTCACTATTAATTAATTTGAATTTGAATGATTTTTCCTTGATTTTTCTACCATTTTTAACTTGAATATTTAGTGAATCATACCATGATTTTAAGTAATTTTGGGTTGAAAATCAACACTCTTGCATGGTGTAAACTCATAAATCAAATTCTAACTTTTTTGGGCTTGACACAATGTTGGAAAATATTGAAAAAAAGTCATTGAAGTGAAGCTTGATTGAAGATAGAATTTGTTGGAAATTAGCACTTGACATAATCATGACACAAGTCATTTGTGATGGATGATGATGAATGCCTTGATCAAATTCTTGTAAAATAGGTCTAGGAAAATCTAGGAGTTAAAACTGAGTCAATGGTCGACAATTAACTAAAAGTTAACAGTTGACCAAAAAGTCAACTATTTGACCAAAAACTCAATTGTACCTAAAAAATGTTATTTTTTACCCTCTTTCCTTATAATCCATTCTTTTGATTTGTATCTCAAGAAATACGCATTCTACCGTGAATTTCTAATAAATGAATGGAATCTTCCTTTTATTCCAACTTTGCCCTTTTCTTTGAATCCAAGCAATCATGCGAGTTAAGTGACAATCATTCCAATCTCCCAGCTAACCATGAAAAGAGATGACCCGCACCACAAGAAATATGGGAAATACACCCGAATAATTATCAAATAATATCTACCTTGAAAATCTACTTAAAATAAATTAATCCATTATTGCCCAACTTTTAGCCTAAATTTGTTAGAATATGCAAATATCGATGAATGACCTAAATGCATGATCAAATAGGTAAATGTATGCAAATGAACAAAACCATAAGCTAGTCGAATTAAATGAGGAGGTAGGGAAAATTTTAGGATATGACAACGAGCACGATCATGCGAGCTTTCACACTTTCTCTCTTTCACGCTCTGAAGTTTCCAGTCCTTTTTCTAAATATACCAATCATATAAGCACTTCACTTTGAATCTTCTTGCTGACAAGGCTTGAGATGTCTTCAAGTTTTGCCACTGTCATTAGAGTGTTATTAAGATATTTCTGGTGATCATGAACCCTAATATTTTAGCTTGATTTAGAGAAATAACTTGATCAACGACCTTGTGCATCTTTGACCACTTGATCTATCTTTCACAATAATTTTTCATCATTAAAGCCAAATCATCATAAGGGCTAAACATGAATTGCTTATCTTTGAGCTTTGATTGGTTATTGATTATACCTGCAAGAACATAGTTCTATATTCTTTCCCTTTTAGATGATGACAAATCATCTCTTAGAGATGAGTTAAGAGAAATACAAAGATGAATACAATTTGTAGTGGTTAAGCATCCTCTCGTATGAGTAGAGAGTATACTTTACTCCTCTTGAGAGTATACTTCTCCCCCTTGTCATAATCAAAAACACGGGAAAAGATGCAAGACATAAGTTTAAATATGCATGCAAGTTATTCACGTAGTCCAATACCTTATTAATTTAAAATACTGGAATTCAAATTATAAAAAACTAGGAAGTTTGTGAGTATTAAAAATGCGGGAAAGATGGGAAACCCGATTAAGAAAACTAAGAGACACATTGCCGCTACGCGAAAACTAAATTACTGATATGTTTTAATAAAAAGCACACAGAAGAGTCACCATCGGATTTTATTTATTCCATAAAAAAGAGGAAAGGGAAAATAATCGATAAAATCCTCTAAAGAAAAATAAAATTGGTCTCGCAACCAAATTAGGATTCAGAAGTCGGTTATGCAAGGGGAAGGTATTAACACCCTCACATCCATCGTACTAGATGGAAAACATCTAAGTTGACCACGTGAAACAAGTGTTTATCATCTTAATGCTTAATTTCTATCGGGAAAAAGAGGGGAAAATGATTGGTTATTTATTATTGTACTCCCAAGGATTGGGGCCCTTGTGCCTACGTATCATCATCGCAGGATGAAGATCACATCTCCATAGTTCGGAGTAGAAAATGATTTTTTTTTGTTTTTACCTTGAAAAGGATTTTCGGAGTAATGCCCTAAGACACAAAAACAGGTTTGATGAGTTGATGTTGATTTTATGTTTTTGAAAAGAGTTTGTTCTTGATTAGAATTGCACTAAATATTACGGGCAAAGGTGAATATTTCAGACAAACAAGCCAAGCGTCTAGTGTCCAAAATACTCAGAGTGAGGATAGGAAAGCTCCATTCTCACTCCTTCTCCACCACTTAAAGCTCAAGCCACACAATTCTAATCGTATTTTTATTGTATATTGAATTTAATTAAGACAATTCTGCTTGACGTTGAATCAAAGGTTGATTGCTTATTGATTTGAAATGGTGAGGTATATGGATATTTACAAGAGAACAAAGCGAGAAATAAAGGGGCTCGTTATAAGGTAGCCCAAGAGAAAGCCTTGTGTGTGAAAAGTGACCTAAGCTAACAAGTGGACAATATACCTAAGAACATGTCTCCCTAGGGTAGTGCCATGAATTTTATTCTTACAATAAAAGATTACAATTCACAAATGAAATTCAAAATCAGAGCAAAAGGTCAAGAATCATGATCCAAGGTTCAAGTGAAAGGGTCCTAATGAGTCCTATAAGTCCAACAGTGGGTGACATATGAATGTATCTTTTGGTCTTTTGATTTTATCATGTTTTTGTTCTTTTTGATTATGAAATGCAAGAAATAACTGATAATATGATAAGGATGCATGGAATAGATGCAATGATGATGGACATGAGAATGAAATGCTTGAAAATAAATAACAAGAAAATAACTTGACAAGAAATAAAATGAAAAAGATTAGGTCAACAAGTCAATGGTTAGTGACAAAAGTTAGTGGTTTAGAGGTTAAGTTACAAAAGATGATCACCTAGGGATCCTCTATCCATAAGTCAAAGGACTCAAAATATGGCGCATTAAGGGATAACCTATCATTGATGTAAAGTGTCAAAAATGATCCAATGATCGTTTATTAACAAGTTTGAATCAAAGAAGATTGAATCGACCGAAACGTCCATCTATCGATGATTTGAAGTATGGAAGATTTCATCACCCGAGTGATCACAAATTAAATCAAATGGGATAAAAGTTAAACATCAAATTCCAAATGTTAGTGGCTAATGATCAAAGAAAAGATTTAATCGAGTCGGGACACTTTAGCGCTATGTTAAGCAATCTCAAATGGACTTATGTAGAAGTCACACCTATCTGAGGTCGGTCAATAACAATGTATATGCTAGGAATGTTAGAGATCTAACACAAAGTTAGCCTTTTGAAACAACGTAACACATGAAATAGAAAGGCAAAGCTCAAGCAACAAAAGGTCTCATCTATGATCAAGAGATGCAACAATATGATCAACTAAGGGCAACCTATCAACACCTCAAAGTGTCAAGAATGATCCATTGATCATTCATCAACATGTTTGAAGTGTTTAAGTTTCAATCAACCTTAGGATCAATAATCAATGATATTCAAGATTTGTCATCAACCAATATAATCAAACAAAAGGGCAAAATGGTCAAAAATAATAAATAATAATAATACAAAAATTTATATTAAGTAAAAATTAGTAAAAGAAAATAAAATCAAGAATTGATTAAAAGATAGTTAGAAATGAAAATATTAAAAGAAAAATAAATAACATAAACATGTAACAAAAGGGGGTGCAGTCAGCAACTTGGGTTGTCACCCAAGTAAAAATGCAAGGGCCTAAGGTTAAGTCCCATTGGCCTGTCAGCAATGGCTAGAGAGGTGCAAGCAGTGGAAGTATGGTGTAAAAAGTAATTAAACATGGTCCCAAGGGCAAAGGCCCAAACCAAAACTAAGTGAGAAAGAGAGTTTGGAATGAAGCTCTGAAATCTCCCTCCTTCGCTTTCAAACTAAAAAATGTTCAAAAAAAAAGAACCTTTACCACTCTGTCACACTGGAGCTCATCACCGGAGGTGGCGGAGCTCCTAAAATGAAAATGAAAAATAACAAAAACTCCGTCTCGTCACACTGAACATGAACCCCCAACCCAAAATCCCCAATTCCTGAACATGAGGTTGAATCGAAGGGAAATGCACAAAAACCCTAAATCCAAAAAATAAATATTAAATTATTGTGGATTTGAGTCAGAGTCTCAAACAAGGGGGGTTTTGAATCCCTGTACAGATCTCTACCTCGTGCTAACTTTGTCTGAGGAGATGAAGGAGTTAAGGGTACCACTTCGCCGGAGAAGGTGACCGAAGCACCACGACGACTACAAAGATTTTAGGTTAGTTCTTTCTATATGTTTCTATATCTTCTTCTTCTTATTCTTCTTTTTGTTCTTCTTCTTCTTTTTCTTTTATTTCTCAGAGTAAAGGGAGTGAGTGTTGAGAGGTTAAAGAGGTTTCAAAAGTGATTGGGAGGGTGAAAGGCTTAAGGTTTTTCTTTTTTATCTTCGTAGCTAGCTCTCTTATGGTTTTTGATCTTTGCCTTATTTTTGTATTGAAAGTATTAGGGCTTTGGTTTGTTTTTTTAGACAAAAGAAGGCAAAAGGTAATTGAATGGGAATGTTTTCTTCTGCAGGTTTTGGTCCCCCTTATTGTATGTTTTTTGCTTCTGAAAAGTCTCTGCACTATGTACCTTCTATGTAAAAATGTTTTCTTGGTTTTGAATTGTTATGAACCTCCCTTTTTACTTCCTTTCCAAGTGTGTCTTTTTTTACTACAGTAAGTGAATTTGTGGTTTTTTAGACAGAGATTGAACTGGACTGAAAATGTTGCATATGTTGCTGGATGCTCGATGTTGTTTTGATTGTTTGATTGCCTAACCTAAACTTGGTGCGGGGTTTTTTTGCAGGGTGCTTGATGGAATTGTTGTTGTGGTGATGATATTGTTGCAAGGCTACTCCTGATGTTAATGGCTTGTGGTTTGTTAAGATGAGAGGTTTGCTAATGGTTTTGAACATTGCCCTAGTTATGCTTGAACTGCATGTTGTATTTGAATGTGAGTTGAACCATTTGCTAGATTTGTTGTTGGACTGTTAATGCTTTGCTTTGAGTTAGGTTTGAATGCTTTGGATTGGTATGTCATGAATGAGGATGGTTAGTTGCTCTTGATGAAGTCTTGGTGTATGATACATGTTGCTTTTAAATAGGTTGCGGTTGGACTTTGCAAGGCTGTAACTTGTGGGTTGTTGCAAGGGTATGAAGGCATGGACTTGTTTGCTGTAGGTTTGGAATTTAGGTACTGTAGTTTGTTAGATTGCATTGCCTTGAGTGGCTTGGATAGGCCTGCTTATTGACATGTGTGCAGTGTTGCAATGCCATGATTGTTGATGTGGTATGCTAGTTAGTGCCTTGATATGTTCTGCAATGTTCTTTAGGTCTGCCTGGAGTGAATTGCATTGTCTTATGTGTTGTAGGTCTAGTATGTATTGTGAGTGTTAATGACATGGCTTTGAATGAGTTGTTTGCATTATCATACCATTGTTGAACTTCTTGGTTGTTATCATGGTTGCAGCCTGCTTACATGGTTTACATTGCATTGCTTGGCTTGATGTTATAATTGAGTTTGAGTGATGTGCCATGACTGAGTTGATGCTTTAGTGAATAGGCTTGAATTTTTGTTTGGATCACTGATGATGCATTGTTCATATAGTATCCAATATGCTTAGAATTCTCATGTTTGGATAATGGTAAGCCATTTTTTAATGTGTTTTCAGGTTTTGAATGGTTGCAAATGTATAGTGATGAAGGTTGTGGAACAAAGTGAAAGGATGCTTGGTGCAATTTGCTGCAGCTTGCCATGTTGCTGAGTTTGTTGAAGCTGCAACTTGGTGTGCAATGCAGGACTGGAATTGTTGGCCATGCTGCAGGTTGTTTGTGCGGGTAATGGAATGTAGGGTTTGAAATTATTTGGGCTTGCTTGCACTATTGTGATTTGTATTAGATTTACAGGTTTTGGTGAATGGGCATGACTTGCTTAACATATCAAGGCTAAATGGAACTGGATGGAGCATGGAAGATCATGACAAAAGCTGCCCATTTCAAGCAAGATGCTCTCTTAATTTTTTTTCATGGTAAGGATTGTAACATGTGAACATCCTTGTAATAAAATGAGTTCATGGATGGTTCATGTAGCATGCTTATGCATGTGACATGCTGATGAAATGAAAAATGCCTATGCGATTTTAATTCAAAGTATTTCAAAGTTCAAACTAAACCTATAATGTATGAAAGGAGTTTATGAATGTTATATGAAATTGACATCATGCTTAAGGTCTTGTAAAAAAGGGGGTTGACTTTGGTCAAAGTTGACTAAAAAGTCAAATGTTGATCAAAGTCAACCTTTGGTCAAAGTTGTGATCTCTTTTGTATTTTCTTGTAAGAATGATGTAACTATGAATGGAATGAATTTCAAATAAATGTCAATCTTTATATAAAGATTGAATTGAAAGTAGGGTTTTTTAGAAGGATGTGTTGACTTTGGTCAAAGTTGACCAAAAATTCAATTGTTGACCAAAGTCAACTTTTGGCCAAAAATGATATTTTGCACTTTCTTATATGAATGATATGTCTATGGATGGAATTGACTTGAATGGATGTAAATGGACCAGTGGATTAATGAAATCATGATATGAACCAAAGCAGCATGAGATGACCAATGAAGTGCATCACAAATCGTGGATCACAAGGAAACTTGTATGGACCAAGATCTAACAAATTAAACAAGGGAACTTAGGCAAATGATTGATGGCAAATGCACGCTAAAAGGAACAAGTACAAACTCCATGAAGTAAGGTTTCAAATAACAAGTCAAAGCATAATACACATAGGCACAACTAGGGTTTGGTGCACAAGCAAAATCAACAAGTAAACCCCAAGGCAAGACCTCATAAGCTAGGGTTTCAAGTCTCAAGCAAAGATCATATGAGCCACCAATGATGAGTACCCACAACTAGGATTTCTTGGGTCAAAAATTCAATCAAGGACCAAATCCAGAAAAACTAGGGTTTAGATGTACATGAGGGATTATGGTTTCATTCAATGCCAAGGTCAAAACACAAAGCACAAAGTCAAATGATGACTTGGACATGTCACATAGGATCAAGGAATTAGGGTTATGGCCCATGGATGACCAGATGAACAAACGATGCTTCCCATCAAGATCCATCATCTAATTAGGGTTTAGGAGGTAAATGAGGAACCTTGTGCAATCTTACAAGATCAACAAATGTTTGAAGTTGGGATTTAGGGTTTAGGGTAGATTCGACACATCCCAGCATGATCAAGAAAATCTTAGTGATCCTCAGATTTGAACACCATACCCTGAGTCCATGTAGCATGCTCTCTTGTTATGAATGCAAATGCAAATGAGGTGATGAGATGGGGAATGTATGCCTATGAATTAGGGCCATGGAAGTTATATAGAAGTAGGGTAAAATTGGGGTATGACACACATAAGTGAAAGTGTTCTTCACTATCCTCATTATCATTGGTTAAATTTCCTAGAGGTATATGTATCAAGTCTTGGGTGAAGTGAAGAGTCAATAAGTTTGTCTTTTCATTTTTCCTTTTTAGTAATCTTAAATATGCCCTTGAGTAGATCTTCAATAGAGCATATTTCGGGGATGTCATAGTCATAATCTTCTAGATTCATGGTTATTTCTTGATCTTGTTGTTCCATTCCTATTTTCTTTCCTTTGGAGAGTTTTTATTTTATTTTTTCATTAATAATCTCGTATCTCAGTGTTCTAGTGTTGATTCTCCTATTTTTGTTACTTCTTCCTCATAATCTTCTTCTCAAGTTTGAAATGGGTGTGCTCCAGAATTTTTGTGACCAGGTATCTATATGGTAAGCATAATCCTTTGCTTTTACTTGCCAACATATATTGTATCACTTCTCTTGCCCAATTTTTTTCAATTTTATTTGCAATCATCCACATAGTTGAAACATAAGGCCTAGTTAGGTGACTAATGTTTTTTTCCTGGAAATAGTATGAGAATTACCATATAATGAATCAAATGAATGCTAGGGCGTACAGACCCAACAATGAAAAAGTAAGTACTAGAGACTTTGGATTAATAAAAATTAAGGAGGCAACGATCTTGTAGTTAAATTTTTCCCCTTGTTCATCTAGATTCAAGCGAGGTCCATCATGGGGATGATCCAAAATGTTCGCAAACTATTCCAGATATAGGGATATATCTTGTTTTCTTACTTCAAAATACATTATTTCATCAGTAAGTAGAGATTTGAGAAGAACATTTTGATTTAGGATGGGTACTCTTTTATTGGAATGTTACAAATGAAGGTTGTTAAGTTTAAGTTGTCAAAGATCTTGAAGAATTCACATTTTTAAAAAATTCCAGCATCCAAAGTTTGAATTCTCAAGACGGATCTACTTGCGAAATCTTGAAAAAAACTTCCTTCTTGTTATGGAGATGAGAAACCATCAGTGAAAGGAGTTGAAGGAGAGACAAATCTTAACCTTCTAGGTCCCATGATGATGACGATGAAATACTAAATTGATATTCTCTCAAATAGACAAGAAGAGAAAGAGAATTAGATGCAAAAAGAGGAGAATAAAGTTAGCTATTTATATCAAAGCTTCTGGTGGTTTTAGGCATGTAAAAAACATCACAAAATCATTGGAGATCTGGCCTAGAAAATATGAGAGGCAAATCATTCCAAAATAAGATATCTAATCGATTATATTAAGGCCATAATCGATTAAACCCTAACATTTTCCAAGATCTTGTGTGTTTGCCATTAATACACAAATTTGATTTACTTGGTGAAGGAGAAGATTAAATATGATTTTGCTTGAAATTTGAAGCATGTAGGTCACATAATAGATTAGCCTCTTGATTTTCAACCTACTTGGTGCTTTTTGGGCCTTGTGTTGGACTTTAACTTTGTCACCCTGGTTTTTGCACCCTTACTCATTTTGTATACACCCTTTCTTGACAAATGCTTGGTTATCAAGTAACCTTGATACCCCCCCCCCCCCCTTCGAGGGTACTACAGCATAATGTTGTACGCAATTCTCTATAAATCGTTAGATCGAGAGTTGGTTAAACATGAGATAGATATATCCACTACATACTTATCTTGTCAACCTACTAAGAGGTCGATTGATCATCATAGATCATAAATGTTGAGATCATCATCAACAAGCATTCTCTTTGATCATGACTATTGATATATACCATCATCGAGAAGTATTGTATCACAAGCATTAGCACAAACAATCACAACAATAAACATCAGATATACTCCAGGGTATACTTATTTCTTTTCAGAACTTTATTTAATAGGCACTACAACTACATTAAACCTGAAAAGCATTCCTGCAAAACACAATAGCTTTTCACCTTTGGTACCCAAATTTTCTAGGGTCCTGGTGCATCAGTAGTTAAGACACCTATGGTTATTATTATGTTTATACCATCTTAATTATAAAAAAATGGTTCTAGTTGTCCAAATCTATTGTAGTAAGAGAATTTAAAAAGCATAACAATTCACGTTCTTCATATTAATTTATTTACTGTGTGTCCTACCAGATTTAAACCCTAATCCAGTTTTATTTAAGGAAGGCCTTTGACTTGATAAAATCAAGTCAATATTTTCTTTCCCCTTAGTAAATTTACCTTTGGTTTCATGCAATTCTTTCACTTACTTTTTCATTGAGACACAAGTTTCCCATCTTCCATCTTGGTTTCTAATATTAGATATTTGATGCTTAAGTGTTTCATTGATCTTTTCTAAAAACTCAAGATAATTCTTAAGATCTATGTTTTTCTTATTAATCTTATAATTTTCCTATATTAACTTAGCGCTTAATTTGAACAATAGCTTTTGTGATTACCTATTTTACCTCATTGTCATCTTCTTTGTAGGGTGCTTTCAAACAAACATCATCTTCTTCATTAGAAGAAGAATCTTCGAAGGTTCTACCTGAGGTTGACTCATCAAGGTTCCTCCTTGATATTGAATCTCCTAAAGTATGGTTCTTTGAGACTTCCATCTCATTTATTTTTTTCAAGTATTCCTCTAGATTAAACTTCTTATTCATATTCTCTTTTTGATGAATTTCCTTCACTTGATGTTGAATCTTACGAGGATTGTTCAACTAATGAGACTGTACGTTCGAATCAGATTACTAGAGTTGATTCTTATTCACGTGAGTTTGTTGGTGAAGTTTCTGTTGATTCGTCTAGACTTGAGCTCATTCCTTCTTCCTTTAACATTTTAATCAACTCATTTAACTTCTTGACAATTTCTTCCTTCTTGGATTTTTTTGACAAATTGTAAACATTCTCATCTCTCGATTTAAGGATTAAATCAAATTTTTGATTCCAATTCTTAATTTTTAGATATATGTTACTGAGGAATGTTCTAATATTATTTCCAAAATCTCTAAGGGTATATAAACATTTATGATGGAAGCATTCATGTTCTTCTCCTTGCATGTTCATTCTTTCTTGTTCGATACTTGGAAAAAGTACATATATCATTTCAAGAGTGTCCCACATTTCCTTGGAGAAATTACAAGTATGGACATAGAAAAATTGAGTTTTATCTAAAGATATAACGAAGAAATATTTGAGTTTTAAATTCAATTTCAAACTTTCTCTTTTCTTCCACAGTCCAAAGAAAATATGGTTTATCTACTACTTCACCATTAACTTGATGAGTAGGGATAAACGTGAAGATGTGAAAAGAATAAGAAATGGGGGTTTGAATTGGGTTTTGCAAAACAAAATCGTTTTACCAACTCAAGAACACCACTTAAAAGTTAATAACAAAGAGATAAAAACACAAGTATTTTTATCCTGGTTTGCTTGAAACTCAAAGCTACTCTAGTCCACCCGCCAAGGTGATTTTGCATTATACATAAGGAATTAATCCACTATAATCAACTAATCACAATAATCACAAAGAACAACCTTCTTTGTCTTCTCAAGGATCTGACTATACCCTAGTCTACTTAAGGACTCACAAAGAACAACTTTCTTTGTCTTCTTAAGAATCCGACTATACCCTAGTCTCCTTAAGGAATCAAACAAACAGTTTGAATAATATTTTTTGCGTTACAAGTTGCTTTTATACAAGAAGATTTTACACAAATGATAAACAAATACTTCAAGAAAAAATGTGTATAAAATTTGATAGTTTTTCACAAAGAAATAAACTTGTCAAGTTATTGTAGCATCGACGTTTTCTTCAAGTCTCAAAGTATCACTTATGTAACATAAGAAGAAGACCATTGGAGGGAAAAATGGGGAAAGCTCATAGAGCGACTGTCCACTGTTGGATGGTGAAAGGAGTGATACTGCATACTGTCCTTCACACATAAATTCAGTGACAGGTGTGATGTATAGTACTTCCCTTGCCCACAAAATCAAGTAGTGGAAAGGATATTTGATTTGTATTATGTACTATTTGATCACGTAGCCATTTGATCTTATCTTCAAGTTCATTGGCTTCTAATGAAAGTTAATGAAGTATGAAATGAAGAAACATAAAGTTGGATTCAGAAACTTCAGAATCTTCGGTTATAACCTTGACATTGTCAGTCGTCTGGCTTGAGATCTTCAGTATCTTCATAATCTTTAGAGTCTTCAGAATCTACAGTCAGAACCTTGATAACCTCAACGTCTAGCTTGAGATCTTCAGAATCTTTAACTAAGTAACTTAACTTCAAAAGCTTGCCATTCTTCATAATCTTAGTGATCAGAGTCACGTCTAGAAGCACGAACAGGGAGAATGTTGCAGTAGCTACATAGTGTCTCCTCAGAAGCTTCTCAAGATTTAATCAACACAGAAGCATAAAGATTAGTGCAGTAGCAACTTTGAACATCTTTAAGAACTTTGTATGACTTGCACAAAAGCAGAATTGGAACTTATTATTCAGAAAATAATGACGTTATACGTCATATACTCAGAATTGAAATTGATTATTAAAGCTACACAATAACAAACCATCAGGTTACCAAAATTGTTCTCACACAAATAATACATTATTATCATCAAAACTCAGGTATAGATGCAGAACTAAATCTTGTTCTAACAATCTCCCCCTTTTTGATGATGATAAAACATGTATTTCAATGAACAACTTTGTATAGGGTAATCACAGAAGAATACATCTTACAGAAGCACAAAGATGCCCCTGAGACGTATAATCCTAAAAAGATAAGATCAAAATGAAAGATCACTTTCCTGATTAACCTTTTTGAAGTACCATAATGATCTTCAATCAGAATCTGGTTTGTCTTCAGAAGATGCTTGATGTTGTCCAGAGCAAGGGTTTGTTAACATCACATTGTGATGAGCTTCACTTTAGAAGCTTGGTTGAGTTCTTTTGAAGAAGCTTCCGAGTTTGTTATTTTCAGAAGCTTGAATTCTGATTCTCTTTGAAATTCTCTTTCAGAGCCAGATTTCCTTTGAAGAGCAGAACTCTTTGAGAAGAACTTTCAGAACCTGGTTAAGAATTATTCTTAAGATCTTGATTGCCAAGTATGATTACTATGGAAGTTACACTTCCTCATAGTTTGATGTCGAATTTTCTAATTCTTCAGAACTTGATGCCAAGTACCCAATGTTCCAAGTTTAGAACATGGTTATTAATTCCTTAAAGACTCATATGCTTGGATCTGATTCTCAATCATCATCATGAGAGTTTTCAGACTCATATAGTAGACAATTTCATCAGAAACTGGTAACTTACATTATGATCCTTGAAACTTCAAATGAGATTATGATGTTTAAACTTAATCATTCTGACCTTTGAGTATAACCCTGTAAAGTAGTTAAGAAACTATTCTTCAAAGCAGTTGTTAGCAAAAACATTAGACAGTGTTTGGGTTCTTAGTTAGGAATTTAGGTATGTCAAAATCAAATAACTATTCTTCCCCTTAGATGTGTTTCTCCCCCTTTGTCATCAATCAAAAAGAAATAGACAAAAGAAATAAGATAAAAATAAATGGAAAGAAACAAATGTGATTTTTATTAATCAATGCTAAAATGCAGAAAGATATAAAAAAAGAAAAACGCTTAAAGTAAATATGTTTTTAAAAGTCCTACGGATTCGGAGGAGAAGGCGGTGGAAGTCTGGATAATATCAGTAGGAACATCATTTCTTGTCTGTCCATACGTTCTTTGACTAGAGCATTATCAGGTTTTATCTCATCAATGGTCTTCTGAAGCGCATCAGGAATTTCTCCAAAAGAAGTTCTAGTAGATTGTTGATGAAGAGAAACTTCAGTTTGTTAGTTTTTAGACTGTTGGATCTCATAAGAAACTATCTGAGCAATTGCTTCTTCCATAGCACATTTTGGATGCATAGAATCTACCTTAACTTCCTGAAACACATCCTGAATAACTTCCTTAATCTTCGGAGTAGGAAGACATAGTGGAGCATTTCTTAACTTGCAGAGTTCCATTAAGGGAGAAAACCTAAAGGGAAAATTTCTTGTAGATAAGGCATACCCAAAATCCTTTAGCTTGTATATTTTGGAGTTAATCCACCTTCTGTAGACTTCCCAAGCAGAATCACTTTCAGCTGGATTGCTGAAGAATGACTAGTCTTCATAGCTTCATGCAGACGAATTCTTGATTCTTACTCAGACTTCCTCATAATCTTACCAATATTGGGACTAGGTTTTGGTGGTTGGGGGATTATGGAAGAAAGGTTTATTTTGGTTTCATCATGATCAGAGCCATAAAGAGTTAGATGTGTAGGGAAAATGATCTGGGGTGTTTCAGAATCAGATACTTCTCGTTCAGGTTCATAATTGAATATGCCTTCAGGAGTGCCCTCAGACATATGGTTTCCAAAATTTCTCGAGGGAGATGTTCTAGGGGTTGTTATCTTTGGATTTTCTATGGGGGGATCAGAAATAGATGAAGGTGTAATGGGTGAAGATTGTAACTGTGAAAGAGGTGGTGTTGATGGTATATGTTGATGTTGTTGTTGTTGCAACTGAGTTTTAGAAATTGTAGAAGTTTCTATAATAGGTACTAAGATAGGAGTTTCTGTCGGAGGTGAAAGTAAAATAGGTTCAGAGATTGGTTGGGAAAAAAATAGTTGAGAGATGGATGAAACTGATTGATAAGTGGGAGGTGGTGGAATTGGTAAGATTCTTTTAGAAATAACAGAATCAGAAACAACAAGATTACTAGCTTCAGGAATCTTACCAAAAGTAGTAGTTTCAAAAGCTTTAGAAGATTGTTGGACAACATCAAGCGTGTCCTTCAGAAGCATTACTTTCTGGTGCTCACTGAGAGGCACCTCATCTTCATCCAGAAGGACAACAACTTTCTTCTTCTTCTTCTAAGGCCTTGAAAATCCTTCTTCTCTTGATCCGTTCTTCCTTCTCCCATATGCATCTGGGTAAGTGTATGGTATGTTAAATGGGTCAACCATTGGGTCAATACCATCCTTAAGACAATTCTCAAGATAAGCCATTAGAATTTCCAAAGGATCAATCTTAGTAAAGATTGGAAAGTTGTCAACTGGAATCCTCATTCAATTGATATCATCCTTTGAGGGAATGAAATCTGGCCTTACTACCTTAGAGATGTGACCCATGCTCTTAAGATTCTTCCCTCGAAAGATCTTTCCACCATCCTTCACCAACTCATCAGTTAAACCACTGATCAGAAGGTCATCCACCAGACCATTCTCAACAAGAATATCAGAAATAAGCCTTCCATTTGGAATGAACCTACTTTTGCTTTTCTTTGAAGAACTACGAGTTCTGGATTCTCTAATTGAATCCCTCAAAATTTTGAACAAGGTAAAATGGAGTGCTATCTTGAGACCCTTTTCCAGAAAGAATAACATACACTTATGACGAGCGTTGACATAGTCAGGACTACTTGTGCTAGGTCTATGGTGAATGCAACCCAAAGTGATTCTGAACCAAACTCATAGATTGTTTATCAAGTACTTAGCACTAGGACATTTTATCATCATCAAGATTAGTTCCATCCTTGAAGATGACATGAGCTATTTATGCTTCTCTCTTAGCATTTATTTTGGCATTGTGGGTTCTTTTCCTCTTCCATTGTGCGAGATTAAGTCAGCAATGGATTTCTCAGTGATTACGATCTTCCTGTTCATAACATAGGAAGTTATCGTTTCCTTTTCCGTAGTAGCATGCACCCCAAACTACTTCACAAGCACTTGGTAAACATGACCAATTAACCTTTCAAATAAACCCTTCCATTCTTGGCATTCCAAGGTTTCAGAGAAATTGAAGCCATTATCCTTCAGATTTTTGAAGTCCACGATAGTCTCACAAAGCACCATTAACTCATAAACAGCAGTATTGATAGTTAAGTCGGGAATCCCTTCCATGATCGGATGATTTTCATCAGCCATGGAGCGACTGGGAGAAAGTTGTTGTTGAATGTGTTATTAAGAATCATCCATTATTGAAGTTGAAGGAGAGGATGAACAGTTGCAGAGAGGTGTTTTAGGTTTGAAAGAAGAAAGTGTGGGAATAATGTGAGCGTAGTTTGAAAATGTGAATGAAATGGATTTATATAGAAATTTTTTGCAATGATGACAAGGTACAAAATTATGCAGTCATAGGGGGAAGCGTAAGAGATTTTAACCTAATTCTAAGAAAATGTGAAACCCAAGGTGTCACGTTGTTATCACGCATGCTCAGAAAGTGAGACAATTGTCACCACTTAGAACCAAATGAAATCACATGATATGACAAATCGAATAGATTGCTTCTAACCAGAACCTTTATGATTCATGAAACTTCCTTACTTCAGAAAGCTCATGTCTCAAAGTCAACAAATAAACTCTCAGAATCTAATATAGAGTTCTTAAGAGTTAAACATTCTAAAATACATCTTTTCGTTCTAGACATAAATCCATAAATAAGTTTTTCAGAATGAAAATGAATCTATCTTCAGCAAGGGGTTTTGTAAAGATATCAGTCCATTGATGGTATGTATCAACAAATTTTAAGTAAAAAATATCCTTCTGAACATAGTCACGTAAAAAGCGATGTTTAATTTCAACATGCTTAGCCCTAGAATGCAAGATATGATTCTTAGACAAATAGACAGTAGAAGTATTATCACAGATAATAGGAATATTACTCTCAGATATTTGATAATATTCCAGTTGACTCTTCATTCAGAGTATCTGAATGCTGCATCCAGAAGCTGCAATATATTCAGCTTCGGCTGTTCAAAGCACAATTGTTGATTGTCTCTTGTTGGACCATGAGATCAGATTGTCTCTTAGAAATTGACAACTTCCATAAGTACTTTTCCTTTCTAGTCATCATCATAATAGCCTACTAATTTGTATTCACTTGATTTTCTATAAAACAAACCAAGGTTAGTAGTACCTTTTAGATACCTAAAGATTCTCTTAATAGGAGTTAAGTGAGTTTCCCTAAGATATGATTAGAAGCGAGCACATAAACAGACACTGAATAAAATATCAGGTCTATAATCACTTAGATAAAGGAGAGAGCCTATCATACATCTGAATAACTTCTCATTTACCTTACTGCTTACTGCTTCTTTCTCCAGAATATATGAAAGGTGCATTTGAGTCTATTCTTGCTTGCATTATGACAAGTTAAAATTCTTCAGAAGTTCCCTTGTATATTTTCTCCAATGAATGTACGTTCCTTCTGAATGTTGATCAATATGGATTCCCATAAACAACTTGAGTTCTCCAATCAAAGTCATTTCAAATTTTGCTTGCATTGACTTAGAAAAATCATTGCACAATGAAGCATTAGCATAACCAAAAATGATATCATCAACATAAATTTGCACAACCAGAGTATCATTCTTAAAGGTTTTTCAAAAGAGAGTTGTGTCCACTTTCCCTCTAGTAAAATTATTTTTCAAAAGGAAGTTACTTAGTCTATCATACCAAGATTTGGGAACTTGTTTCAGACCATATAACGACTTTTTCAGTTTAAAAACAAAGTCAGGATTTTGAGATTTCAAAACTAGGAGGTTGGTGTACATATACTTCTTAAGAAATATATCCATTTAAGAATGCACTATTAACATCCATCTGATAAAGGATGATGTTATGATTGGCTGCAAATGAAATTAATAGACGAATAAACTCTAGCTTAGAAACTAGAGCAAAGGTATTTGTATAGTCTATACCTTCTTGATGACTATAACCTTGTGTTAACAGTCGAGCCTTGTTTATGACAACACCTCCCTTCTCGTTGAGCTTGTTTCTGAATAACTATCTGGTTCCAATAACATGGAAACCCTTTGGTTTTTGAATAAGATCTCAAATGTCGTTTCTGGTGAACTAATTCAGTTCTTCTTGCATAGCTAGAATCCATTCATTATCCATAAGAGTTTCATCAATGCATGTGGGTTCTATCAGAGATACCAAACCTAAAAGATTCTCTTCAGAAGGTTTGAATGAAGATCTAGTTCTGACTAGATCATCTTTATCTCCCAGAATCAATTCTTCAGAATGAGAAGTTCTTGGTCTACTATTCTTTTGATGAGTTGACCAACGACAACTTCCAGTTGAGTCACTTCTGAGTCGATTTCTTCAAATTCTTTTGCTTTACCTTCTGAGTCCTTTTCTCCATAATCAGTGTTAACTACTTCTTCTCAGAAATGCTAAGCCATGCCATTTTCTAGGATCATGGTGTGAGCCATTTGTTGCAAAGTCTTATTCTTCCTTTCTACAACCCCATTTTGATGTGGAGTTCTAGGATAGGAGAAATAATGGGAAATGCATTTTTCATCAAAAATATTTTTAACAAGTTTATTTTCAAATTCGCCACCATGATCACTTCTAACTCTGACAATTTTGCAGTTCGTTACTGTTTGCACAAGTGAGCAGAAAGTAGAGAACAAAAAATGTGACTCATCCTTGTGTTTCAAGAACTTTACCCATGTCCATCGACTATAGTCATCAACAATGACCAATCCATACTTCTTTCCATTTATAGAGGTAGTTTTCACTGGTCCAAACGAACTAATGTGTAGAAGTTCTAACGGTCTAGAGGTGGAAACATCAGTTTTCATTTTGAAAGATGTTTTAGAAAACTTGCCTTTCTGACATGCTTCACAAAGAGCATCTGAAGCGAAATTCAGGTTGGGTAAGCCTTTGACTAATCCAAGCTTATTTAGCTGAGAAATCCTTTTCATGCTAACATGACCCAAACGTATGTGCCATACCCATTGCTCTTCATTAACATGCATTATACATTTTACATTCTGATCCTCAAGATCAGAAAGTATGATTTTATAAATGTTGTTCTTTCTCTTTCCGTTAAAAAAGACTGTATCGTCTTTCTGACTAACAACCTTACATGACTTTTGATTAAAAATGATATCATAACTATTATCACTAAAATGACTAATAGACAAAAGGTTATCCATCGGACTATCAACTAAAAGAACGTTAGTAATAGAAGGAAGTTTACTGTTACCAATATTTCCAGAGCCAGTGATCTTACCCTTTGTATATTTCTATGTCTATGCAGAAATATTAAACTAAATGCCAGCAAGCACAGAATGCGCATAGAGAAGTTTTGGTTTTACCTTCTGAGTTTCGTCAGGTTTTATAGTTTATGTACAACGTAAACCTTTCTTTCCATTTCTACTAACTTCATAGATCAAAGAAGCCATTTTGCTTCTATCTATGCTTTTAAATAGAAATTATTGGAATGCTCTTTCATATATAATGACACAATCAGTACCAGAAGCTTCTGAGACTACTTCCTCCTCTAGTTTTGAATTTTTTATTTTCAAATCAGAGTTGTTACTGTAAGACCCCAATTTTGACCCTAAGATCCGTCATGTAACTTCATCATATGCATTAACATTGGGATCATACCTTGGCATCCTCCTTACCCCTCTTTCATTGGGTTTGTTTTGGGAGAGATCACCAAAGCACCATGTGGTTGTTTCATACTTGTTTATTATCATTTTTACTAACCGAAATACAAAAATATGTCTTCGCATTTGCCTAACTCTTTTGTAGGTAGGGCATGATCCCCATTGATCCAGCAAGCACCTATCTAGGGTTTAAGACCCTCATGGCTACAAGAGCACAACGAAGGAATGATCCACAATGTCTTTAAGCATAATATATGAGTCCCCATGATCTTTATATGTTACTTTGATCAAGTATTCTTCAAGAGTTTGGAGGTAGTTTGCCTTGGAAACCCTAGTTTGTTTGGGTATCTTGAGTAACTTCTTCAACTAGGTTCCTCACCAATTGATCAAATTTCTCAAGGGACACTTAAAATTTCGTCATATTATGCATATATGATCTACCATGAGCCTAAAAAGTCAAGAGAATTGGAGGTTAGCAAGTTGGTTGATGGCGGTTGGCCAGATGAATTCATCTAATCAAAATTGGGTCTCCCTAGACCCTATCTCCTATAATTTTCACCATATGAAAATGATTCCAAGAGAAAGGTTACTCTAAATTACATTCCAAACAACTTTCATGTTGAGACCTAGATCTAGTTTTGTTTGGAAAATCATTTTCTATGTTGAAACATTATAGGTCATTTTGTCTAAACCCTAATTTGAAAGTCAACTTCCCAAGGCCATAACTTGCTCAATTTTTATGAGATGAAATATTTTCAAGTTGCAAAATCAAATTGAAGATATCTACTTAAACTTTTATGTTTATAGTGAGAGATAATTCAACTTTTATGAGCATGTGATATGAGGATATATAATAGGTCATTTTTTCCCTATACCATTGAACTAGTGATTTTCCTCAACTTCAAATATGCATAACTCTATCATTCTAAATCCAAATGCCATGATATTGGTAACAATTTTGAAGGTATTTGACAGAACTACAACTTTGATGAAGGCACTTTTCTCATTTGGAGCTCACATGAAAAGCTAAGTAAGGTGGAATATTGAGATATATGACTTAACACTTAGAAAAATTTACAACATGTTGAAATTTCCAAACGTCCACCTCAAAATTCACCATGATCCAAGTTCCAAATGAAAAGGTGTCCAACATCAAAGTTACTCCCCTTGATCTAATCTTTCCAAAGAGTCCTATTTGATGCATTTATGACGGGGTTTGCTAGTTCTACGCATGGTCTTAACAAGTCTGCATCAAGTGGAAAAATCAAATGTCCAAAACTTCACATTGCATTGCCTTGCCATTCAAGCATCATTTGAACTTCAGTACAGTTGGAATTGGATCAAAATGGATTGCTTCATGGGTCTGTACACGCCTATGCAAGCTTGTGCATGACATTGTCAAATTTAGCAAAATTTCAAGTGTGCAATTATCAATCCCAAATGCTATAAATACATGGCCTCTGAGCTCATTTCAAGAAGCCCTTGCACGCCAGCTTTGCCCCCTTTTTTCAAACCCTCACAATTCAAAGGAAAACCTGAGAATTTTCAACTTGAAAATTGAGTTTGAATCTCATTGTTTGGAGATTCAAAAACTCCAGGATCTAATGCTTTGTTCCATTGTCAAGCCACTTCCACAAGCTTCCTGAGTGTGATCAAGTCAAGTTTGCAGCAAGCAAGATCCAATTCTGCATAACATTGATGGTATTTTTCAGAAATCTTCTTCTCTTCGATTCTCACTCAATTCTTATCAATTCTCTTGGATCTTTGGTTTTCTGAAGTCCTACCAATGTAGGCAAGAAGATTGATTTGCTTTGAGGTCAAATTGAAGCGACTCAGTTGACACACCTCAAAATTCAACTCCTCATATCTTTCTATATATGTGGAGTTAGTTAAAATTGAGGTCAGATTCGTGCTCTACGCCATTTTTTCTTTCAGATCATGTCCTCCTTTTTCATTTATGTGATGGTGATGAGTGAACCAGTCCGGTGAGCCTCGTCTGAGAAGGTGACCGGAGTTCCAGCGCCGGTGGTGTGCTGGACAGGTTCTGAGCCATTGATCTTGTTTACAATATTTTAGTCTTACGCGTTGGTTTTGATTACCATTCCTGTGGCGCATTGACTTAAGTCCATGGTGGAAAGCGTGTTAATGACCACTTGATCTGCCACCTCAATTAATGAGGGAGATCAAGTGGTCCACGTTTTTTTTTGATTATTTGAATTTCATTTAATTTGTTTTATTTTCATTAATTCATATTAATTTTAATATTGATCCAAAAAATATGAGAGTTTCACCAAAACGTTTTAAATAAAATCCTCTTTCATATTTTGAATTAAAATTATTTTTTGGATCATTATTAATATTTTTCACGATTTAATTGAATTTTGTGAATATTTTTAATTGTTTAAAAATACATTTAAGCCTCCAAAAATTCTGAATTTTTTTCTCCAAGGTCCTTTGACCTTATTTGACCTATGATAAATCTCATGGCCATTTCTTTGGTGTTTTGATGAGATTTTAGAAATTTGACATACCATATTTTATTTAATGCATTATTTTTAGTATTTTTAAATTGAATAAATGCCAAATAATTGTGTTGATGCCTTGCTCTTCAAGTTAATATTGTATGCGTTGTTTGCTGCTTGATTCTAATATCCAAGGGAATTTAGGGTTCTATATGACATTTTGTCTATTGGATTGCAGCCTATTGGTCAGATCTTTTCAACCTTTAACTTTTAAATTTATGCTTAGGATTAGTCCCTTCATCTCCTCCCCGTCTCTTTAATTTCAAAATCTCTCCCTCCTTTTAAAAACTTATTTGCTTGTACTTGTCTCTTTTTTTAACTCAGACCCCTTTGCAAATCAGAAACTTTGGCCTTATGCCATTGCATTTTTCAAACTTCTTTTCTTAAATCAAACTTGTAAATAAACTTAACTATACTTGACTTAAAATTTTCAAAAGCCAAAAAGAACTAACTCATTCAAACTATTTTCTAGGCCCTTGTGCCTTTCAAACTTAATTTTTGATTAAAAGCAATGCATCAACTTTGAAATTTGCATCACGAACTATGAGGTTTTGACCCCTCAGTTTTATGTTGGTACGTAGGCACAAGTCTGAAGGTCTTTTCAAACACAAAAATTTAATTAATGAATTCTTTTCTCACCCCCCCCCCCCCCATTCTATTTTTTGTAAACATCACTTTGTACAAAATACATGTGCACACAAGAAAAGGCACCATAGGAGTACCTAGGACACTTTGGGTGATAACACCTTCCCTCTGTGTAACCAACCCCCTTACCTGTAATCTCTGGCATTTTATTAGTTTTGATTTGAAAACTTCTTATTTTTGGGTTTTATTCGTACTTTTCCCTTTTCCCTTGGAAACAATAAAAGCGCGGTGGCGACTCTTGTTATTTGATGTCTTGCTTATCCATAGCTTGATGATCATGAATTTACCGCTACAGGAATTAAGTGGCGACTTTGTTGGGAAGTAGTCTCCATTGGGTTTAGCCTACTTTTTTGTGCGTATATAATTGTATATATGTGATGTATGTATATTTGTTTATGTGATATAATCTTCTTGTTGTGCTTGGTCATCTCTGAGTGGTGAGATAAGTTCTAACCCGAACTTGAGTGCAATTAAGATAGGAGGATGGTATAGTCTTGTTCGACTTGTGTGGAGTAGTCCTTAACAAGTTGGCTTGAGATCCATCTGCGCAGTGGAGACTCTTTTGGATTTGGAAATGTCACACAAGTATTTGTGGTTAGGAATTACTATCTCTAATTTGGGTCCGAGAAGATGAGGACCGTAGAACATTTACCCCCTCTTGGCCTATTTAGGACGTAGTGCGGAGACTGTTCAAGTGTAGACTTGATATCAGTTGTTACCCGATACTACACTCAGACGAGTTTCTTTTAAGAATATTATGGGTCGATGAGTCAGTCATCTTAACCTGTAATATCCGACAGATAGAATTAAGACTCTGGGAACTTTTTAGAACATGATCTACAAGTTTTATCCTTAGTTCACTCCTTTGGGATGCTTCTTACCTAGACTCCATGCTCGTGACTTACAAAAAACCCTTGATTCTTGGTTGATCCAATCAAGTCTTGTCAATATCAATGGAACTTGGTGTTGATAAGGTGAAAACCATAATCGACCAAAATGGATGATTGATCTTGATAATGACTTGATTCATCCCTTGACCTTTGTTTGTTTTCCTTGTGTGTGATCCCTTATTTGTGATTGTTGCATTCATGCATTCATGCGCATCATAACATACATCCCACGAAAATTTCAAGGAATTGAGGTATTATTTGCAAATATTTTCAGACCATGGATTATGGACGAAGGAACACTAAGAAGTACAGTTTCAGATGTCCCGACTTGAAAGAGTTAAGGAAGCTAGCATCTTTTGTATTAGATCCCTTGGACTTCAAACAACATCATGGGAAGCTTCTGTCTATCTTGTCTGCTGATGTGGTTGAAGGACTTTTGAGTGTATTGGTGCAGTTCTATGATCTTCTCCACCGTTGCTTCACTTTTCCTGATTATCAGCTTGTGCCTATGTTGGAGGAGTATGCCCATCTCTTGGGGATACCTATTTCTAGTAGAGTGCCATTTAGTGGGTTGGAAGAGATTCCCAGATCTCATCTTATTACTGAAGCTCTTCACTTGAAGAAGTATGAGATAGAGGCTCATTGGGTGAAGAAAGGAGGATTGTTTGGGTTGCCATCTGTCATACCCCGATTTTGGTCCTGAATTTTTTTCATTTTATTTGGCCCTTGGCCTAAAATTCATTTGCATACATTCATTCCCAAATCCATTTTTTTTTAACAGACATTGGTCATTATCTAGCTTCTTGATCATGGTGTTTTTTTATTATAAAATGGATTTTAATTATTTGACTTTTTTTTAATTTTCAATTTGATTTTAATTTCGAATTAAGTTTAATTCTAAATTTCAATTTAATCTTAATTGTTTATTTTACTAATGATTCAAACTCTAATTGATTTTAATTTCCAAATGAATGTTAGAGTTGATATCAAAGTAGTTTTAACGAATTATAGATTAATTTGATTTTAATTTGGTTTATGCTGATTTGTTATTATTATTTAAATTGATATTTAGATTAGTCTTGAATTATTCCTAAAAAATCCATATCCATTTTATAATCAAATATCCAAATTCTTTGAACCCACAATTAAATCCATTTTTTCCAATCCAATAACCCAACTCTATTTTTAATTCCATATCCATTTTCATTATCCATTTGGAACCAATTTAAACCATAACCATCCAAATAGTTATACATTCCATACAATCAACTACATTTTCATTCATAAATTTCCATACAGAACCATTTCCATACAATATCCAATAAACCTTCCATTTAAATTCAAAACGCCATACAAAGTCAATTCATCACATTCCATACAAAAAATAATGCCATAATTGTTCCATTACATTTCTATCCCCTCAACTACAACATATACAACCTAATTCCAAGCTCCCAACCTAACTCTAAACAAGCAAGCCTTCTATAACAAAGATCCAAGCGTAACATTTGCCCATGTCCATTGCCTTTCATTTCTTCAATAAAACTCGTTGCCCTACTACAAGCTGAAGCATTGCTCTGCATTTCCTCAGCAGAACACCACCATTTGCACCTGCTGCCGGTACTCCTTCATCAACATGCTCAGAACCTCGTCCCCAGCCTGCAACAAACAATCATTAACATAGTGAAATCACAGCAGCATCAACCAAAATCATGACCAAACAGGCTTTGAAATTATTTTATCAGATGGCTAATGATTATGATACTAAGCCTAACAATGTAACTTTTATCTCAATTCTATCTTCTTGAAGTCATTCAGGTTTAATTAAAGAAGAGATACAATTGTTTGATATCATGATTAGCAAGTATCAATTGGTACCAAACTCAGAGCATTATGCGATAACGGTTGATCTTCTTGGTCGAATGGGAGAGTTGAATACGGCTTCGGACGTAATTAACGACATGCCAATGCAAGTTGGGCCTGATATATGGGGAGCCTCACTCGACGCCTGTTGCCGACATCAAAATATGAAGATGTAATCTGCCTTAACCTCTTCTTTAAGGAGTCCTGAGAAATTCAAGCTCAAACCATAAAAAAGGGAGAATAAGAGAATCAACAATGAGAAAGAAGTAAGAGCAGATTATGACGATGAATACTTTACCGGTATGGAAGACCCCGATTCTCTATGTTTTAGGATAGCATACACTATGTTGCTGGATTGTGAAGATCCTCATCAAATTTGTACGTATGTATGAAATGTTATACAGCTGGTTTTACCTGATTTAAGAGACAGTGTAATGACTGCCTTAGATATTTGTGGAGTACGTGTGGATCTTGTCACACCAGATGAAGTGATGGCTGGTTATGGATGGAGTACTGAACAGTTGCCGGAAATTCCTAGGAACAAAACAGCAATATTGTGGGCGGGCTATGTCCTGCCATTATTCAAGAACATAAACACTGCCACATATCAGAACTATATGAACAATAGGATATCTGCATTGTCAAGGTTGGCTCATATGCCGTCTGATGCATCAATGGAAAGACCCTTACAACGTTCCAGGCAGAACAAGTGCGGCACCTTTTGGGGACCCAACAGGATTTTTTTTGCAGGGATATATTGAATTCTATTATGATACAGGCCACGCAGAATAGCTATTTGAGGTCAACATACCAGTACTTGGTCAACATCTTATCATGGACTGATATGAGTCTTTACTTTCATCACAGAGACATTGATCTATCCTGAGTTGCCGGTAGTGTATGACAGGCAGCTACGAGGAGAAATAGTTAACTTCTTTAAAGCTGCAGTTGTTATAATCAACTGTCGACACCCGCAGTTTTTTAGATATTATGGAGATTTGAAACACCATAACCTTTTACATATGAGCATTTTTCCAGTTTTGATTGCATTGGCAATAAAACTGAAATTTGAGACAAATGCGAAGATAGTTAATCAGTTCCAGGCACCAACAAACATAGACCCTGGAGTGGTGGATTATTTGGCTAAGCTTCACAATCTGCTATGAGCATGAGCAAATAGGCTCTATTGCAAGCTTGCAATCAACATTACCAAGCGCGTCAAAATCAAACCAAGCTCACCAAATTTCACTGCGGTAAAACACAAATTAAATTAGTCAAAAACAGTAAAATCTCAGGAAAAATATCCCAATTTGGCATCCAGACAAAACAATTGGAGAAAGTGTGGCTTTGTGTTACCTCTTCCGAATTTAACCATCAAGCAGGGCGACCAAAGCCTGACAACCCAAAAGAGATTTCGCAGGATGCTCTTTTGGACTCCATAGACCAAATCCCAAACCCTAATCAGCAGAGCATAAAAAGGGAGGAGGAATCAGTAAAGAGGAGACGAAAAAAATTTGGAGGCGAAAATCTCAAACGAAACCCTAAAATCGCAAAATTGAATACCGGGATTGGGAGGCCAACTTCTTCACGCCTTTCACCGCCGCCGTGACACTTTGTGAGAATTTTTCCTTTTTCCTTTTATCATTTTCATATTGTTTGTTGATAGAGACTTCGTTGAGATGCGATTGAGAGATTCGTTGAGGGTGATGAGAGTAGAGAGAGTCTCGTCCGCGAGAGAGATGATTGGGTGAGGTTGAGGATGATTGAGTAAGGTTGAGAGCGATTGAGCGAGCTTCGCTGAGAGTTTGAAAGGGATTCGTGAGTTTGTAAGAGACGAGTTTGTGAGAGGAGTTCGTGAGAGTGCGAGAGAGATGGGTGAGCGTTGATGAGCGTTTTTTGAGAGAAAGAGGTTTGGTGTTTGCGAGTTTGTGAGAGGAGCTCGTGAGAGTGTGAGAGAGACGAGAGGTTGAAGACGTGAGGTTGAGAGTGTGAGTGAGATTGGGAGAGAATGACTCTGTTGCTGTTCCAATTTGTTTTTTTCTTTAATTCATTTTAAACAGATTAAGTCCTTTTGAAAATATTAAAAATTTTGTTTAAGCTTCCTAAATTTTAGTTAGTAAATGTTTACACATTTTCAAAGCATATTCTGTTGAAGAACCCAACAGCCAGGCGGCTGGGTTTTAATTTTTGGTTCCCCATCATTTATTAGGATAGTCCAACAGATTCCTTTTTTATTAGTTTCTTTATTTTAATTCCTTTTTTAATTTATCTTAGTTTATATATTTAAAGTAACATCAAAATAATAAATAACCATGAGTGGTCTGGTGGAGAAGGGTAGTATCATAGTCTTGAGTGGGGTGGGTTCAATACTCATGTGTAGCATTTTTTTAGTATTTTATTTTTCTTTTAGCATTTTATTTTCTTTTAGTATTTTATTTCTTTTAACATTTTTTTGTTATGTTTATGCTTTATTATTTTCATAGTTTCATTATCATAACATAGATTTGTTGTCTTTTAATTTCATCATTCATTCAAAACCATTTTTAAACTATAAAAAATCATATTTTTCTCGATTTAATATCGAGCCCATTTTTCCACACCCTTGTAAGTCGATTGCTTTTTAAGCATCGCCATCAACCTCACATAGCTTACTCTTGGGCTTTCTTACAATGAGCCGGTTCTCTTGCACTTACACTCATATTTCGAGTCATTTTGTTGTTTGGGCCCGATTTAATTATTTCATGATTTTTGACAACCCCCATTCATAACAAATGTATCCCTCTCCCATGAAATGTATAATATTTATTCTTTCATTCTTTATTCATCTGTTAATACAAGAATTAAAATGAACATTCGATAACCATTTCAAAGCAAGATCAAAACCTCGATCCAACGTCGAGTAATCATTTTTCAAAACCTAACAGAACCAGCACGTATTCATCCACCCTTTTGTAAGTCGATTGCTTTATGCATCGCCATCAACCTTGTAAGTCGATTGCTTCATGCATCTCCATCTACCCTTATCCCTAACACTTCTCCTTTCTCCACTCGTCAACTCTTGTTCCGATTAGGTAGCACCCATTAGATAGAACCCTTTGTATGATAACATAGGTAGGATTCCCATATCCTTTTGTATGATAACATAGGTAGGATTCCCATATCCTTTTGTATGATAACATAGGTAGGATTCCCTTATTCTTTTGCATGCTAACATTAGGTAGATATTCCCATTTGTAAATCCTAACACTTAAATACATATTGCATGACAACTCTAGGGCAGAGCTTCCCCCACTTCTAGACCTTTCCGAGCGTCTCCGATCTTGTGGCATGTAGTCCGTTCTATTGCAAAGAGGTAACTGCCTAAGACTCGATTCAGCGAGCTGCGACACCTACTGCTAGGACGTGAACACATCGCCCACTCTCCTTTGACACAACTGGTGTCCTCCTTTTGTAAGTCCATATTCAGATGGCAATCCCTATGTAGCCGGACTACGGCAACTCTGGTTCTCATGTTCAGGTGAGATACGTAGGCACAAGATGCGATGTCTTATCGAGTTTGACTAACAACTAACAACTAATCCTTGTTTGCTTTCACCCTTGTTGCGATCCTTTCTCTCGCCCTCGTTGCAATCGAGACATTCCCTTTCTCTTGCCCTAGTTGCAATCGAGACCCTTATTCCCGTAGTTAGTTGAACTACATTATGCTCTGATTCTCATTCCAGATGAGATATGTAGGCATAAGACGCGATGTCTTAGCGAGCACACATCTCTTTAACCCATAGGTACCCGAGCTACGAAGACTCTGATTCTCATATTCAGATGAGATACGTATGCAATGGATGCGACATCCGTGCGAGTCATTTTCTTTGACCCTTTCTTTTAGTAAACAACACAAGATAAACTCACACCCTTTAGACAAGAACAACAAGAGTGGATCCCGTAGAGTACTACGGATGCGTAGGGGTGCTAATACCTTCCCTTCGCATAATCGACTCCCGAACCCAAGATTTGGTTGCGAGACCTTGTCTTTTCCTTTCCTTCTCTTCAGGTTTACTTCGAGCGTTTCCTTTCCCTCCTTTGGGATAAATAACGCACGGTGGCGACTCTTCTGTCATCTTTTTCTTTCGCCGGTTGTTTTTTCGCACCTCTGTATTTTTCAGGTTGCGACACCATCTGATTTCCTCATCAAGGAAGCTACTGCTTTTTCTCAAGTCGGTAGTGTGGATGTTTTTGAAGCAATCTTTGTGTTGCTCATTTATGGATTAGCTTTGTTCCCTAACATTGACAGTTTCGTTGATGTTAACGCCATTAGAATTTTCTTGATTGGGAATCCTGTGCCTACTCTGTTAGGTGATATGTATTTCTCTTTGCATCTAAGGAATTCTAAGGGAGGTGGAACTATTGTCTGTTGCGTTCCTCTTCTATACAAGTGGTTTATTTCGCACTTGCCTCAGACGCCTGCTTTTGTTGAGAACAAACAATGTCTACGGTGGTCTCAGAGACTTGTGTCTCTCACTAATGATGATATATTTTGGTATGATCCCTCTTTGAGCAGTTTGGAGATTATTGATTATTATGGTGAATTCTCTAATGTGCCTCTCATTAGTCCACAAGGAGGAACTAACTACAACCATGCTTTGGCTCGTCGTCAACTTGGGTTCCCCTTGAGAGACAAATCTAATAACACTTTGTTAGAAGGTCTTTTCTATCAAGAGGGTAAAGATCCCCAACATTTGAAGCAGAAGATTGTGCATGCTTGGCATAATGTGAATAGGAAAGGAAGGTCCGAGCTTGATCCGCGCAACTGTGTAGCTTTGGAAGCTTACACTCTTTGGATGAAGAAGAGAGCTTTGGTGTTGAAGATGCCTTATCCTTGTGAGAGACCTATGTCTATGGTTGTGGTTGAGCCATTAACTCACCCTAAACAAGATTTAGAGGAGTTGGAAGACGCACTCGCCAAGATGAAGCAAGAGAAGGATATGTGGGAAGAGCATTTCTGCGTTTTGAGCAAAAAGCATGAGGAGTTGCAGTTGGAGTCTAAGGACAAAGATGCACTTATTGAGCTACTTAAAGACCGAGTGACAAAGAGACAAAGAGAGTCGGAGGTTTCATCTTCTAGCATACCTCGGCCTTTCGTTTCTTGGAAGAAGATTGTTGATCAGCTTGTCCTCGAGAAGACTCAGATGAAGGCTTCTTTTGAGTCCGAGATTCGACGCATTCGAAGGAAGTACGCGCCTATATCCAGATCTTTTGACGTTGTTGTTAGGGATCCTTAGGATGACTAGTCTCCTTTTCTCTTGTATTTTTCATTTGGTTTCTGAAATCGTACTCAGTGTAATCCTTCCAATTGGTATAAATTAAAAGAGAGTTTTGGTCATATCAAATTATTGCAATTGTTGTTATATATATATATATATATATATATATATATATATATATATATATATATATATATATATATATATATATATATATATATATATATATATATATATATATATATATATTTGCAAATAATATAGTAAGTTCCTTGAAAAAATAAAAATAAATAAACAAGCATTGCATTTCATGCATCATTTACATAAGCAGGTTTCTCTTTCGCCAGATGTCTCATTGGTGTTTCTTCTGTGCTTCAGCCAAGCCGACTCATCGGTATAACACTCGCGCCAATCACTCCAGAATTATGGAACATCTTGAGCAAGAGAATAGAGAGCTAAAGGAAGAGATCGCCCTCCTGACTGCCATGATGAAGTCAGTTCTAGATGCACAAAGCCAGTCTTCTCCAACACCCGGAACTCCTCCTCCTCAGAGGACTGTTATTTCAGAGGTGGCTACCTCTACCATGCCTGCTGCTACCTCTCATTTCACACCTGTTATGCCTGCCAGATTCCCGTGGGGAATGCCACCGAACTTCGTACCTGAAGGCTTTGCGCCTATGTTTGCTTCTATGTTGGCATCTAGCCCCGTCATGTATGTAGCACCGTCTGTAGTGCACACCTTACCTCGCGTAGAAGACACTATTTATCATTCAGAGTCATCTGAGGGTCCGGACGTTTATGAGAAAATGGGTGAGATGAAAGATCAATTTCTTGAGTTGCGCAAGAAGTTGAACACTTTGAGAGGTAAGGATCTTTTTGGGAAGAGTGCTTCTGAATTGTGTCTGGTGCCGAATGTGAAGATTCCTGTGAAGTTCAAAGTGTCTGACTTTGAAAAATACAAAGGGAACATATGTCCGCTCAGTCACTTGGCGATGTATGCCTGCAAGATGTCTACCCTAACTGACAATGATCAATTGTTAATCCACTACTTTCAAGACAGTTTGATCGGCGCTATGCTAAGATGGTATGTGGGGTTGGATAGTGCAAGCATCCGCACTTTCAACAATTTGGGAGAAGCATTTGTTAAGTAGTAAAAGTATAACATTGATATGGCTCCCGACCGAGATCAGTTGAGATCACTATCTCAGAAGGACAAGGAAACGTTTAAGGAGTACGCGCATAGATGGAGAGAAATCGCTGCTCAGATCACCCCTCCTTTAGAGGAAAAGGAGATGACCAAGATATTTTTGAAGACCCTTAGCTCATTTTATTATGAGAAGATGATCGCCAGTGCCCCCAGTGACTTTACCGAAATGGTAAATATGGGGATGAGGCATGAAGAAGGTGTCCGAGAAGGACGGTTGTCGAAGGAGGAGGTATCATCTAGCAAGAGATACGGTGGCAGTTTTAGTAAGAAGAAGGATAATGAAGCCAACGTGATCATTAGTGGGAGGCAGAGGAGGCCTCAGGCCAGAAGAAGTCAACCACCCCGTCAACATCATCATCAAGTGTCATCAGTAATCCCAGTATTTTCAGCAAATCAATCAACACCAATTCAACAACAACAACGTCAACAACAACAACCACAACAACGAGCAAACGCCTACAACAACAACAATACCAACAATCACCAACAACAAACGTTCAAGAGGAATAAGGCCTCTTTCGACCCAATTCCTATGACATATGCAGAGCTCTATCCATCGTTGGTTCTCAAGAACCTGTTACAACCTAGAAATTCACCACAAATTCCTGAACCACTTCCATGGTGGTACAAGCCTGACCTCCGTTGTGCTTTTCATCAAGGAGCACCTGGACATGACATTGAGAACTGCTATCCGCTCAGATATGATGTTCAGAAGCTAGTAAAGAGTGGAATGATGTCCTTTGAGGACCGCGCACCTAATGTGAAAGCAAACCCACTGCCAGCCCATGGAAATTCATTTGTTAATATGGTAGACGACTGTCCTGGGGAGTTCAAGGTGTTTGATGTATGTTTCATCAGAAGGTCTTTGGTGACAATGCATAAGGACATTTGTATGGTAAGCGATTGTGAGCATGACCATAATGGTTGTGCTATCTGCAGTGTCAAGTCGAGAGGTTGTATGATTGTGAAAAGAGACATCCAACGGTTGATGGATGAGGGTATGATTCAGTGTTTAAGAACCTCGAGAGGGTGGTGATTCAGTATGATAGCAGTAACAGTAACAATATCAGTCAAAGATCGATATCGTCGTTGGTCATACGGTTAGTGGGCCCAGTCCCGTATTCATCCGATAAGGTTGTTTCATATCAGTATAATGCAACTATGTTGAAGGATGGTCAAGAGGTCCTGTTACCTACAACCAGTTTTGTTGTGAGCATTTCTGATGTTACTAAGGTGACCCGTAGCGGTCGAGTGTTTGGGCCGGCGTTCCCAAAATATATAAAAGATTCAACAGTTGGTAAGAAGGTGGACGTACCTGCAGTAGATCCGATTAGCACTTCAAAGCGTCAGTTTGGTGAATCTAGCAATTTGAAAACTAATGATGATGATGATGAGGTACTTCGGTTGACAAAGAAAAATGAGTTTAATGTGGTGGAGCAGCTGCTCCAAACCCCCTCAAAGATTTCAGTACTATCTTTGCTTATGAATTTAGAAGCGCACAGAGAAGCACTGCAAAGAGTTCTAGAGCAAGCTTTCGTGGAACATGATGTTACGGTGGATCAATTTGATCATATTGTAGCTAACATCACTTCCTAGAACAATCTCAGTTTTTGTGATAAAGAACTCCCTGAGGAGGGTAGGAATCATAATCTGGCTTTGCATATCTCCATGAATTGCAAAGATGATGCTTTATCCAATGTATTAGTTGACATTGGGTCTTCGTTGAACATGCTGCCGAAGTCAACTCTTTCAAAGATGTCATATCAAGGAGCTCCCATGAGATATAGTGGTGTAATCGTCAAAGCTTTTGACGGTTCACGCAAGATAGTGATAGGTGAAGTGAACCTTCCAGTGAAGATAGGTCTGAGTGACTTCCATATTACTTTTCAAGTAATGGATATCCACCCGACCTACAGTTGTCTGTTGGGAAGGCCATGGATCCATGAGGAAGGAGTTGTTACCTCCACATTGCATCAGAAACTCAAATTTGTTAGGAATGGAAAATTAGTCATTGTTGGTGGGGAAAAGGCGATGTTGGTTAGCCACCTATCATCTTTCTCTTACGTTGAGGCTGAGGATGAAGTTGGAAATCCGTTCCAAGCCTTATCTATTGTTGTTGATAAGAGAGTTGGGGAACCTATGTTCTCATTGAAAGATGCAAGGAAGATTGTTGAAGAAGGAAATGTGGATCAGTGGGGACGCATGGTAGAGGTCTCCAACAACAAGAACATAACCAGTCTGGGTTCTCAGCAAGGTTCATCAATTGCTAGATCAAAGGATATGCAACTTAGCTTCCGTAGCGGAGGGTTCATTCATGGCAATGAACAACACTTAACTGTAGTGCTAGAGGATGATGAAGAAGATGACTGCACCAATTTTGTGACACATGGAAAGGCTTGCAACAATTGGACTGCTGTTGATATTCCTGTTATTTTCCATCGATCTAAGTAATTGCTTTTATTTGCTTTAAAAATCCTTATCCTATGCCTAAGGGGGAAGTGAACATTGTTAGGAATTTCAAATTTGATCATCAATAAAATTAATTCTTTTCATCCACATTTATGATGTTTTGTCTTTACTTTTTGCTTTATTCTGAATATTGTAATCGCAAAAAACATAAATAAACAATATAATTGTACATCTGCATAATGTTTGTTCATAAATTCACTTCTCTAAAATCAAAGTATCAAATCATTATGCAGGTTGGTTTCTAACCCCATTGGATATAATGATCCTTCTCCTTCTCCAAATTTTGAATTCCACATGTTTGAGGGCGAGGGGGAAAGTGATGAAGAAATGTCTGATGAACTGTCTCGTCTTCTTGAGCATAAAGGAAAAGCCATTCAGCCATTCGAAGAGAAGATTGAGTTAGTCAACTTAGGTTCCGAGGATGATGTGAAGGAAGTCAGGATTGGGTCTCGACTGTGTCCAGATCCGAAGAAGGGGTTATTTGATATTCTTCGAGAGTAATTAGATGTGTTTGCTTGGTCCTCTCAAGACATGCCTGGTTTAGAATCTGAGATTATGGAGCATAGATTTCCATTGAAGCCAGAATGTCCGCCAGTCAAGCATAAGTTGAGAAGAACGCATCCTGATATGGCAGTGCAGATCAAAGAAGAAGTGCAAAAGCATATTGATGTCGGCTTTCTTGTGACCGCTGAGTATTCCCAATGGGTGGCCAATATTGTGCATGGGCCAAAGAAAGATGGAAAAGTCCGCATGTGTGATGATTACAAAGATTTGAATAAAGCCAGTTCGAAAGATGATTTCCCTCTACCACACATTGATATGTTGGTAGATAATACTGCTAAATTCAAAGTCTTTCGTGTATGGATGGATTTTCTGAATATAATCAGATCAAGATGGCACCCGAAGATATGGAGAAGACCATGTTCATTACACCTTGGGGAACATTCTATTATAGAGTGATGCCTTTCGGTTTGAACAATACTGGTGCAACTTACCAAAGAGCAATGACTACTCTTTTTCATGATATGATATATAAAGAGATTGAAGTTTATGTCGATGACATGATTGCCGAATCGATTGATGAAGAGGAACATGTTGAGCATCTGTTGAAGCTATTCCAGCGTTTGAGGAAGTGTAAACTTCGCTTGAATCCCAATAAGTGTACTTTTGGTGTTCTTTCTGGTAAGTTGTTGGGCTTTATTGTCAGCGAGAAGGGTATTGAGGTTGATCCTGCCAAGGTCAAAGTAATACAAGAGATGCATGCGAACAAAACTGAGAAGTAAGTCAGAGGTTTTCTCGGTCGCTTGAATTATATCTCGAGATTCATTTCACACATGACTGCCACATGTGCGCCTATATTCAAGGTTCTTCGGAAAGATCAGTCTTGTGATTGGACTGAAGACTACCAGAAAGTGTTTGATAGTATCAAGGAATATCTGCTTGAACCTCCGATTTTGTCTCCATCTGTTGAAGGAAGACCGTTGATCATGTATTTAATTGTGCTTGAAGATGGTATGGGTTGTGTTCTTGGTCAGCAAGATGAGACTAGAAAGAAAGAATTTGCAATTTACTGCCTCAGTAAAAAGTTCACCGACTATGAGACTCGGTATTCTGTGCTAGAGAAGACTTGTTGCGCATTGGCTTAGGCTGCTAAGTGTCCGCGTCAGTATATGTTGAATCATATTACTTGGTTGATATCCAAAATGGATCCAATCAAGTATATTTTTGAGAAGCCTGCTTTAACTGGGAGGATTACTCGTTGGCAGATGTTCTTATCAGGGTATGATATCGAATACCGATCTCAGAAAGCAATCAAAGGTAGTATCTTGGATGATCATTTAGCTCACTAACCAATCGAAGATTACCAGTCAGTGCAGTATGATTTTCCTAATGAAGAGATTTTGTACTTGAAAATGAAAGATTATGATGAACCATTGCTTGAAGAAGGGCCAGAACCTAGTTCCCTTTGGGGCATGGTATTTGATGGAGCTGTTAATCAATATGGTAATGGTATTGGGGTAGTGATTATTACTCCTCAAGGCACGCATTTTCTGTTTACAGCTAGATTGACTTTCAAGTGTACAAATAATATGGCAGAATATGAAGCTTGCATTATGGGGCTCGAAGAGGCCATTGATCCCAGAATCAAGCATTTAGATGTCTTTGGAGATTCAACTTTGGTTGTGAACCAGATCAAAGGTGAATGGGAGACGAATCAACCCGGTTTGATACCGTATAGAGATTATGCGAGGATGATTTCAACTTTCTTTACAAAGGTTGAATTTCATCATATCCCTCGAGATGAAAACCGGATGGCAGATGCTCTTGCAACGTTGGCGTCAATGATTATAGTGAAGTATTGGAATGAGGTTCCCAACTTGACTGTGATGCGTCTTGATAGGCCAGCTCATGTTTTTGTTATTGAAGAGATCAAAGATGAAAAGTCATGGTATTATGACATCAAGTGTTTCCTCCAAAGTCAGATTTACCCGCCTGGGGCATCTTTGAAAGATAAGAAGACTTTGAGAAGATTAGCCGGCAACTTCTACCTGAATGGTGATGTGCTGTATAAGAGAAACTTCGATATGGTTTTGCTTAGATGCGTGGATAGACACGAAGCAGACCTATTGATGACTGAAGTCCATGAAGGTTCCTTTGGTACTCATTCTAATGGACATGCGACAGCGAAGAAGATGTTGCGAGCAGGTTACTATTGGCTGACAATGGAATCTGACTGTTGCAAGTTTGTGAAGAAATGCCACAAGTGTCAAATATATGCAGATAAGATTCATATTCCTCCAACACTGTTGAACGTCATTTCCTCCCCATGGCCCTTCTCCATGCGGGGAATTGATAGGATTGGCATGATTGAGCCCAAGGCGTCAAATAGACATCGTGTCATTCTTGTGGCAATTGACTACTTCACAAAATGGGTTGAAGCGACATCGTATGCAAATGTAACCAAGCAAGTGGTTGTAAGGTTTATCAAGAATCAGATTATATGCCGATATGGTGTGCCAAGTAAGATCATTACTGATAATAGATCGAACTTGAAAAATAATATGGTGGAAGATCTTTGCAAGGACTTCAAGATTGCACATCATAATTCTTCTCCCTACAGACCTAAGATGAATGGGGTTGTTGAAGCTGCAAACAAGAACATCAAGAAGATCATTCATAATATGGTAGTGACGTATAAGGATTGGCATGAGATGCTCTCATTTGCTTTGCACGAGTATCGTACATCCATCCGCACTTCAACAAGGGCAAACCCCTTCTCTCTTGTATATGGTATGCAAGAAATGCTCCCCGTAGAGGTTGAGATTCCTTCGTTGTGTGTGCTCATGGAAGCCAAGATGACTAAGGCTGAATGGTATCAGACCAGGTATGATCAGTTGAATTTGAGAGAAGAGAAGAGATTGACTGCCATGTGTCATGGTCAGTACTATCAGCAGAGAATGAAGAAAGCTTTTGACAAGAAGGTCAGACCTCGTGTATTTAGAGAAGGTGACCTTGTGCTCAAGATGATTCTATCTTTCAAACCAGATTCTAGGGGAAAATGAACTCCTAACTATGAAGGCCCATATGTTGTCAAAAGAGCCTTTTCAAGCAGTGCTTTGATTCATACAACTATGGATGGTGAAGAGTTCACTCGTCCTGTGAATGCAGATGCAGTCAAGAAATACTTCTCCTAAAAAAGAAAAGAATAGCTCGCTAAGTTGAAAACACGAAAGGGAGGCTTAGGCAAAAATGAGCGTCTCGGTGGATTGAAAACCCGAAAGGGAGGTCCAAGCAAAAGTTAGAGACATAAAAGAGAAAGAATCATCTCGGTAAATTGAGTACCCCACCTTGGGGCAATTTATGCAAAATAAGGGATTATGGCAAGTAATTGCATCCTGTTGATCTTCAGTATTGGGAAACTTTGTTGAGCACAAGGGTTGACGGTGATTCATCATCCCCAGTAGCGGCCAAAAGCACAATGGATGTCAAGAGTTGGTAGAAGGATTACTGATCATTCGTATTCAATGTAACCCTTTTCCATGCAAATTACCATTTTCAACTTTGTAAAAATCTATGGAGTCCTGTCATTTACAGACTACCATTCCCTTAAATAAAATTTAAAACCATTTTCAACTTTGTAAAAATCTATGGAGTCCCCATTTTGTTCCCCAGAGGGTTAATCCTTGATGTGTTCATCCTAACCGGTGACAAATTTCCTTCTCTTTGTGGTCTTCTACCCAGTAACTGATAGATGTAATCCCTATTTCTCTCCTCGCAGAGTTTATCCTTGATATGTTCATCCTAACTGATGACGAATTCTCTCTCTTGTGGTAGTCTATCCTGTAACTGATAGATGTAATCCCTATTTCTCTCCTCGTAGAGTCTATCTATCCTTGATATGTTCATCCTAACCGATGACGGATTTTCTCTTTGTTAGTTTTCTATCCAGCATTCGATAGATGTAATTCCTACTTTTTGTTTAGTGGGTTTATCCTTGATATGTTCATCCTAACTGATGACGGATATCCTCCTTAAACATCCTCAGGCAAGTCTATCCTTGATATGTTCATCCTAACTGATGACGAATTTTCTTTCCTTTGAGTCTATCCTTGATATGTTCACTTTAACCGGTGACGGATATTCTCATCTTTGGTCTTCTTCCTAGTAACTGGTAGTTATAATCCTATTTCTGCAGTTTTCCCCCAGCAGGATTATTCTTACCCAGTAACCAGTAATGAATACTCCCTCTTGGTGGAGATTCCCAGTGAGTCATCCTTGATATGTTCATCCTAACCGGTGACGGATGTTCTCTCTGTCAGATCTTTATTATCTCCTTACCAAGTAACCGGTAGTGGATAGTAGATTTCTGCTCCTCCTGTGTCGAAGATTATTTCTTCCCCAGTTGAAGTTGAGTGCGCTTTTCCTTAGTGAAATCGTTTTTCCTGTATGATTCAAGTATGTCAGTTTTATCCTGATCTACTTGTTTCCCTTGCAGATGTTTTGTTCCCCGACTGAGTGCTTCCATTTTCATGGAATACCTCTAGTCTCCCAGCAGTTTTTAAGTCGTAGCCTGGCCTACGCATAACCCTTTTTATCCCCTCAGAGTCTATGTCTTCCCTAGTGAGTTTTCCTTATGGAATGCTTTATGCTCCTGCGGACCTTCGATCTCTCTGATTTCTTTTCCTTTGTGGCAATATTTCCCCACAGAGAATTCTCTTTTACATTCATATCATATGCATCATAAGGTCTCTTAGGGACCAAAATTTGTTTTTATGTTGTTATTTAAGCCCATTCTACTGAGTTGATATGAAGATTTTAACCTTCGCCTCCTCAGTTAGAATGTCCTTAAATAGGGGCAGCTGTAAGACCCCAATTTTGACCCTAAGATCCCTCATGCAACTTCATCATATGCATTAACATTTTGATCATACCTTGGCATCCTCCTAACCCCTCTTTCATTAGGTTTGTTTTGGGAGAGATCACCAAATCACCATGTGATTGTATCATACTTGTATATTATCATTTTTACTAACCAAAATACAAAAATATGTCTTTGCATTTGCCTAACTATTTTGTAGGTAGGGCATGATCCCCATTGATCTAGAAAGCACCTATCTAGGGTTTACGACCCTCATGGATACAAGATCACAACCAAGGAATGATCCACAATGTCTCTAAGCATCATATATTAGTCCCCATGATCTTTATATGTTACTTTGATCAAGTATTCTTCAAGAGTTTGAAGGTAGTTTGCCTTGGAAACCCTAGTTTGTCTCGGTATCTTGAGTAACTTCTTCAACAAGCTTCCTAAGAATTGATCAAATTTATCAAGGGACACTTCAAATTTCATAATCTTATGCATATATGATCTACCATGAGCCTAAAAAGTCAAGAGAATTGGAGGTTAGCAAGTTGGTTGATGGTGGTTGGCCAGATGAATTCATCTGATCAAAACTGGGTCTCCCTAGACCATATCTCCTATAATTTTCACAATATGAAAATTATTCCAAGAGTAAGGTTACCCTAATTTGAAAGTCAACTTCCCAAGGCCATAACTTGCTCAATTTTCATGAGATGAAAGATTTACAAGTTGCACAATCAAATTCAATATGTCTACTTCAACTTTGATGTTGGTAGTGAGAGTTAATTCAACATTTATTAGCATGTGATATGAGGATACATTATAGGTCATTTTTTCCCTATACCATTGAACAAGTGATTTTCCTCAACTTCAAAAATGCATAACTCTATCATTCTAGATCCAAATGACATGAAATTGGTGACCATTTTTAAGGAATTTGAAAGAGATACAACTTCTATGAATGAACGTTTCTCATTTGGAGCTCACATGAAAAGTTAAGTAAGGTGGAATATTGTGATATATGACTTAACGCTTAGAAAAATTTGCAACATGTTGAAATTTCCAAACTTCCACCTCAAAATTCACCATGATCCAAGTTCCAAATGAAAACGTGTCCAACATCAAAGTTGTTCCCCTTGATCTAATCTTTCCAAAGAATCATATTTCATGCATTTTGGATGACGTTTTCTAGGGCTGATCATGGTATTAACAGGTCTGCATCAAGTGGAAAAATCAAATGTCCAAAACTTCACATGGCATTGCCTTGCCATTCAAGCATCATTTGAACTTCAGTACAGTTGGAATTGGATCATAATGGATTTCTTCATGGGCCTGTACACGCCCATGCAAGCTTGTGCATGACATTGCCAAATTTAGCAAAATTTCAAATGTGCAATTATCAATCCCAAATGCTATAAATACATGGCCTTTGAGCTCATTTCAAGGAGATCTTGCGCGCCAACTTTGCCCCCTCTTTTCAAACTCTCTCAATTCAAAGGAAAACCTGAGAATTTTCAACTTTAAAATTGAGTTTGAATCTCACTGTTTGGAGATTCAAAAACTTCAGGATCCAAAGCTTTGTTCCATTGCCAAGCCACTTCCACAAGCTTCCCGAGTGTGATCAAGTCAAGTTTGAAGCAAGCAAGATCCAATTCTGCACAGCATTGAAGGTATTTTTCAGAAATCTTCTTCTCTTTGATTCTCACTCAATTCTCCTCAATTCTCTTGGATCTTTGGTTGTCTGAAGTCCTACCAATGTAGGCAAGAAGATTGAGTTGCTTTGAGGTTAAATCGAAACAACTTAGTTGACACACCTCAAAATTCAACTCCTCATATCTTTCTATATATGTGGAGTTAGTTAAAATTGAGGTCAGATTCGTGCTCTACGCCATTTTTTCTTTCAGATCATGTCCTCCTTTTTCATTTATGTGATGGTGATGACTGAACCAGTCCGGTGAGCCTCGCCTGAGAAGGTGACCGGAGTTCCGACGTCGGTGGTGTGCTGGACAGGTTCTGAGCCATTGATCTTGTTTAAAATGTTTTAATCTCATGTGTTGGTTTTGATTACCATTCATGTGGCGCATTGACTTAATTCCATGGTGGAAAGCGCGCTGATGACCACTTGATCTGCCACCTCAATTAATGAGGGAGATCATGTGGTCCACGTTTTTTCTGATTATTTGAATTTCATTTAATTTGTTTTATTTTCATTAATTCATATTAATTTTAATATTGATCCAAAAAATATGAGAGTTTCACCCAAAAAATTTAAATAAAATCCTCTTTCATATTTTAAATTAAAATTATTTTTTGGATCATTATGAATATTTTTCATGATTTAATTGATTTTTGTGAATATTTTTAATTGTTTAAAAATACTTTTAAGTCTCCAAAAATTCTTTAAAAAATTCTCCAAGGTCCTTTGACCTTGTTTGACCTATGATAAGTCTCATGGCCATTTCTTTGGTGTTTTGATGAGATTTTAGGAATTTGACAAACCATTTTTTATTTAATGAATTTGACAAACCATTTGGATTGTTTGTATAAGTTTGACTTGTGTTGCTGGGCCTTGGTCAAGGTTGATTTGACTTTGTTAGGTTAAGATCATTAAATTTAGGGGATTGATGGAATGTATATTCCATCTCTCAAAATGAATGAATGATCTTAATTTGGTAAAAGTCCTCCTTTGTCCAATTTGAGTCTTGATCCATTCCCCTCCCTCTTCATCTAATTCCCCTTCTTTATGCATCCATTTCATTTGACCTATGATATCTCAATATTTTAAGGCTAGTTGATTGCAAAATCAACTTAAGTATGGATGAGATTATGCCACCTCTTTTGCATATTCTTTTTGTGTGTGGTATGTTTCATGAGCATAGTCTATTATACTATGTCTCTAACATGCATTAACACCAAAATTCTATTTACCGGCCTCAAATAGTTGTGACTTCTACATAAGTCCAGTTACGATTGCTTAACATAGCGCTAAATTTTTGACACAAAAGGCATAGAGTTCTAGTTAGTGAGATTGTAAGTCTCCCCTCTTTCATGGTATTGTGTGGAAACTTGATCTTTTTTCCTTCCTTTGGAAGATGTCTTGGTTCAAGGATCCATGCTTGTAATAAGTGGGTTTAGTGTTCTCCAAAGAATGACTTAAACAAAAAAAGCAAAAACAATACTAACTTCTAACTCATTAACAACTAACATTTAATTTCAAGTATTTTACTTTTAATGCACTTTATCTTTAATCCTTATTCATTTGCCATTATTCATTCCATTCTAATTGTTTATGTTAATGTCATTTTCACTTTGTCCATTTGGGCCATATTTTGTGATATATTTTGCTTGTGTATATTGTGTGGTCTTTAACCATTAATGTGCATAATAAGAACAAAAACCCTAAAAAACTTCTTGTGTGGACTGTTGGTTTGATCTGAGACAATTGGACTTAGAATTTAGGCAACACTCCCTATGCAAAGGATTTGGCCAATGCCAACTTTCATGTAACCAAGTGCTTGCAATTTGAAACTTCATCTGATACATCATGGAAGATCCCTTTGAGTACATCTGCAACATGATCATTGTGAAGCTATTATTTTGAACCTGTGAATTGTGGAATTCATCTGTTACATGGGCAAATTTGAAGAAGATCATGGAGTGGCTAAAGCTTGGATGTGGCTATCTTTATTTGATGCCTTGCTCTTCAAGTTAATATTGTGTGCATTGTTTGTTGCTTGATTCTAATATCCAAGGGAATTTGGGGTTTCTATATGACATTCTTGTCTATTGGATTGCAGCCAATTGGTCAGATCTTTTAAACCATTAACTTTTAAATTTATGCTTAGGATTAATCCCTTCATCTCAACCCCATCTCTTTAATTTCAAAATCTCTCCCTCCATTTAAAAACTTCTTTGCTTGTACTTGTCTTTTTTTTAACTCACACCCCTTTGCAAATTAGAAAATTTGGCCTTATGCCATTGCATTTTTCAAACTTCTTTTCTTAAATCAAACTTGTAAATAAACTTAACTATACTTGACTTAAAATTTTCAAAAGCCAAAAAGAACTAACACATTCAAACTATTTTCTAGGCCCTTGTGCCTTTCAAACTTAATTTTTGATTAAAAGCAATGCATCCACTTTGAAATTTGTATCACGAACTACGTGGTTTTGATCCCTCATTTTTATGTTGGTACGTAGGCACAAGTACAAAGGTCTTGTCAAATACAAAAATATAATTAATGAATTCTTTTCTCATCCCCCCATTCTATTTGTTTGTAAACATCACTTTGTACAAAATACATATGCACAAAAGAAAGAGCTCCCTAGAAATACCTAGGACACTTTAGGTGCTAACACCTTCCCTCTATGTAACCAACCCCCTTATATGTAATCTCTGGCATTTTATTAGTTTTAATTTGAAAACTTCTTATTTTTGGGTTCTGTTCGTACTTTTCCCTTTTCCCTTGGAAACAATAAAAGCGTGGTGGCGACTCTTGTAATTTGATGTCTTGCTTATCCATAGCTTGATGATCATGAATTTACCGCTACAGTTACTTTATAAAGAAAATAATTTTTCATTTAGAGAGGAAATATCTTTCTCAAGCTCACTGCGAGTTTCAGAAGCAACTACTTGGACTTATTTAAGGTCATTGTACTTACTCTGAAGACTCTGGTACTTTTCCAGCATTTCAAAGAGACAAGATTCAAGATCAGAACGAGATCAGTTGGAATATATCTCTTCAAAATCGGAGTCTGATTCTGATTCTATCAGCACCTTGTCTTTTGTTTCTTCAGAACCTTTTGGATCATATGTAGTTGTCATCAATGCAACGTTGGCTTTTTCTTCGTCATAATCTTCTTCTTCGGATTCTGAGTCATATCATGTAGCCATCAACCCCTTCTTTCCTTTAGAAAAAATCTTCTTAGGCCTTTTGTCCTTTTTCAGCTTAGGACAATCATTTTTGTAGTGGCCTAGCTCCTTACACTTAAAGCAAATAATTTCATTTCCAGAACCTTGCTTCTTCTGTCCAAATGAAGAATCAAAACGACTAGCAGTCCTTCTGGATCCTCTTAACTTCTCTTGACCATTGTGCCTCTGCTTCCAGAGTCTTTTGACTCTCTTTGAAATCAGAGACAACTCATCATCATCTTCTAAGTTTTCATCGAAACCTTCTGATACTTCCTCAGCTTGATAAGCTTTTGTCTTATCAGGCTTAAACTTTAAAGTAACAGATTTACCTCGCTTCCGAGGTTCATCTTCCTCGAGCTAAATCTCGTGGATTCTTAAAGAACTAACAAGTTCTTTAAGACTAATGTTGTTAAGATCCTTTGTTATGTTTAAAGTTGTTACCATAGGTCTCCATTTTTTAGGAAGACTTCTGATAATCTTTTTGACATGGTCAGATATAGAGTATCCTTTGTCCAGAACTTTCAGTCTTGTAACAAGCATCTAAAACCTTGAGAACATAGTCTCAATTGTTTCATCATCTTCCATTATGAATGCCTCATACTTATGGATTAAGGCCAAGGCCTTTTTCTCCTTTACTTTAGCATTCCCCTCATGAGTCATCCTCAAATAATCAAATATGGATTTGGTAGAATCTCTATTTGTTATCTTCTCATACTTAGTATAAGAGATAATATTTAACAATATAATTATGACCTTATGATGATATTTGAAATATTTCTTCTGTTGATCAGTCATAGCACTTCTTGTTAGCTTATTTCCTTCAGCATTAATTGGATAAACATAGCCATCGACTACAAGATCTCAGAGTTCAACATCATTACCAATAAAGAAACTTTCTTTTGTATCTTTCTAATAATCAAATTTCTCACCACCAAAGATTGGTGGTTTTTCACTGTAGTGATCTCTTTCACTATTATTAACAATGTTGGCAGTGTTAGTAGCAACCATTGTTTCTCACACAAAATTGGATCGGTAATGAACACGGTGAAGTGTTGATAAAACTTTTATCACAATCAGAAATGGAGCTCTGATGCCAATTGAAGGTGTGAAAAACAAAATAAATGGGGGTTTGAATTGGGTTTTACAAAACCAAATCTTTTTACCAACTTAAGAACACCACTTAAAATTTAATAACAAAGAGATAAAAACATAATTAGTTTTATTCTGGTTCGCTTGAAACTCAAAGCTACTCCAGTCCACCCGCCAAGATGATTTTTCCTTACACACAAGGACTTAATCCACTACAATTAACTGATTACAATAATCACAAAGAATAACCATCTTTGTCTTCTCAAGGATTCGACTATACCCTAGTCTCCTTAAGGACTCACAAAGAATAACTTTCTTTGTCTTCTTAAGAATTCGACTATACCCTAGTCTCCTTAAGGAATCAAATAAACAGTTTGAATAATATTTTGTGTGTTACAAGTTGCTTCTATACAAGCAGATTTTACACAAATGATAAATAAATACTTAAAGAAAAACCGTGTACAAAAGTTGATAGCTTTTCACAAAGAAACAGACTTGTTAAGTTGTTGTAGCACCAACGTTTTCTTCAAGTCTCCAAGTCTCTCTTATATAGCATTAGAAGAAGACCGTCAGAGGGAGAAATGGGGAATGCTCATAGAGCAGATGTCCATTGTTGGATGGCGAAAGGAATGATAATGCATGTTGTCCTTCACCCATAAATTCAGTGACAATTGTGATGTATAGTACTATCCTTGCCCATGAAATCAGGTAGTGGATGGGATATTTGATTTATACTATGTACTATTTGATCACGTGCCCATTTGATCTTATCTTTAAGTTAATTGACTTCCGATGAAAGTTGATGAAGCATGAAATGAAGAAACATAAAGCTGCATTCAGAAACTTCAGAATCATCAGTTAGAATCTTGACAACGTCGGTAGTATGGCTTGAGATCTTCAGTATCTTTAGAGTCTTTAGAATCTATAGTTAGAACGTTAATAACCTCAACGCCTGGCTTGAGATCTTTAGAATCTTAAGCTAAGTAACATAACTTTAGAAGCTTTCCATTCTTCATAAGCTTGGTGATCAGAGTCACGTCCAGAAGCAGAAACTGAGAGAACATTACAGCAGCAATATAGTGTCTCCACAGAATCTTCTCAGGAGTGAATCCACAAAAGCCGAAATATTAGTGTAACGACAACTTTGGACATCTTTCAGAACTTCTTATGGCTGGCGCATAAGCAGATCTGAAACTCATTATTCAGAAACTGATGACGTTGCACGTTATATACTCAGAATTGAAATAGGTTGTTAAAGCTACACAATAACAAACCATTAAGGTTCCAAAGTTGTTATCACACAAATACAACATTGTTATCATCAAAACTCAAATTATAGATGCTGAACCAAATCTTATTCTAACAAAATGGACTTGCTATAGTTTTTCATAATTCAAGATTAAAAATTTGAACGAATATTTTATATCTACCTTTCCACATTTAAAAACTATCACCATTAAATGGTGGAGGTGTGTTTACGAAATTCCTCTTGTTAAAAATATTGTTGGAAGTAATATTGCTCCTGAGACGATTAGTTCATAAACAAGAGTTAAGCTCTAATGTAACTTGTTGAACATATGACTCCATACACAATAGGGGGTGAATTGTGGAGGTTTGAAAAATGATATTTTAAAACGACATGATCTTCTAAAATATATTTTGAAAACATTTTAATAATTTTGTTTGAATATGCATCATAAATTAAGCAGAAAATAAAAGATTTAAAGGAAGAGAGATAACACCGGGATCTTATAGAGGTTTAGTCTTAAATAAGCGACCTAGTCCTCTCTCATAGAATTGATCTTGAGAGTATCAAATAATTCATGAGATATTCTTATAAGGTTAAGCCCATGAACCCCCTTATACAAGGAAAATAAAATTTTAAGTTAACTTCTAACCAAATAGAAAACTGAGGAATGCAGCGGTTAGTCTTCATTTCAAACAACTGATAGAGCTTCGAGTAGTTAGTCTCTAAGCCAAAATGAGATTCTGAACGGTATGATTTTGAACCAAGTTTGAGTTTTGAGTTGGCTATCCTTCAAACTAAACTTACGTTATACACGGGCTAACCACGAACTGTACCGATTTTTCACTTGGCTGATCTTGAACCTACTGAGCTTTTACATAGAATGAACTCAAAAACTGAGTGAAACTTTAACCGGGCAGATCTTAAACTTATAAAGCTTTTAACCGGATTAAGATCAAGAATCTTTGTGAAGATTTTTCTCTGGTTATTCTTCTTAATCCTAAAAGGAGAGATTTTCTTCAATATAGGAGCTCATGAACTAAATAGAGACTTAAGCTAATGCCTAAAAGAGATTTTACACTGGTTTATCTTCAAACCAAAATAACTACTTCCTTTGGAATAATAATTTACTTAAGAGGAAAAATAACTCTTGGTAAATTTACAATAAAGCCCTCGCCCAGAAAAAATTATTCACTAAACTCAAGAACACTCTCAAAGCACTACGACTAAAATTTTGAGAGAAAGAGAAATGATTTAGAGAGATTGAAAGAAATAGGAAAAGTGAGATATTTTAGGTTTTCTGGATAATTTGAAATGAAATGGAAGCTCTCTATTTATAAGCCAATAAATGGTGTATTTTAGGAAGCAACCGCGAGCCAAATAAATGATATAATCAATTAACTAATTAATTAGGTACTAGCAATAATTAATTATTGTTTCCCGAATTCGAAAGTTTTGATAGAGAGTCATTATCGTTCATTAAGACACTATTAAAATCGATTATAGACTCAAGTATCCCTTATCTAATTGATTAGGATAAATATTTAATCAATTAGACAGTTATAAAAATTCTTCTAATCAATTGTACAATTTCCTAGTCAACTGGCTAGGCTCTAAACACATGTTTGGTTATTTTATTTGAAAAAGAGAGGATTCATAAATAGTTTTTAATGTTTGTGAGATTTAGCCATCACACTTCCAGAAGCTCCCTTGTGTGTTTACAATACTCTGATCACTCAGATAGACACGATCATGCGAGCTTTTACATTTCCTCTCTTTCACACTATAAAGTTTCAAGTCCTATTACATATATACCAATCAAATAAGCACTTCACTTTGAATATTCTTGTGGGTGAGGCTTGAGATTTATTCAAGTTGGTTACCACCATTAGAGAGTTGTTAAGATAACACTCGTGATTATAAATCCTAATTCTTTAGCTTGATTTAGAGGAATAGCTTGATCAACCTCCTTGTGCATCTTTGACCATTTAAGCTATCTTTAGTAGTGATTTATCATCTTCAAAACTAAACCATCATAATCGCTAACACAGATCTTTATGATCTACGAGTTTTGATCACTTCTTGATTATACCTTCAGGCACATAGTTCCATAACTACACTTTCTCGGCCAGCGTACAAGGATAACTTGAAGCTTCTACATCGACCCTTTTCCAAGAAGGCAAGATAAACACCTCTTAGAGCTCTTCCAAGTATTGGTTTCACTCAATTGTGAGACCATTGATACATTCATGGAGACATTACTTTTCCTTTTGAAGACAGTCTTGCAATATGACTTCTCCTTTCCCGATGACACCAAACGCCAAGACGCATGACGCCTGACGTGTATGATATGCCAAATCTGCTAAATCCTTCTAGCGAACAACTTCAACCTTGCTATAGAATTATGTGTAGTCCTATTATAAAATAAAATCTTTAAATTCACCAACCATTCACTGATCAGGGTGAGCAAGGACACTGGATTTGATAAAAAGCCTCTCGTAGAACCAGTTTCCCACAAGTTTTGCTCATGCATCGAAGGTCGACTAACATGCGAACCTTCCTCACGGAGCATTCAAGCTTAAGAATAAAGATTCGACTCACCTAGCCACATGTGGGGACCGACACAGTGCATCTTCAACTAGAACCTGATCAAGATAAAAGCCCTGTAATTGGAGCCCTTACAACTGGGACGTTAGTAATGTCTACTAACAAGGGGACACCCTGAGGTTCTTCGTCATTTGTTCCACCATTTGATAAAATTTCATCTTATATGCGTACCAATAATAGATAGGTTATAAAGTAAGCCACCAGATGAACACTCAAGAAAATGGAATTCCTCATGTTACTCACCAAAAATGATCTTCCTAGCTTCTTTTGAGCCAACATCCACCAGCAAGCATGTCTCTATGTACTGCTTCTTTGGTTTCTTCGACTCAACATCATGGGGGGGGGGGGGAGGGGTAAAGTCGTCAACTAAACCCAATACCTCAAAGAAGGTAATCAATTGCTTATTCAGATAAATCTCCTCTTGATAAAAATCACCAATCTTATAGACGCAAGTCCCGGAATCCGCCAAGAAATGATTGTGACGCCATAACTTAGAGAATTTGTTCGAACATTGATAAGGCATACCATGTTCTATAGTACACAAGTTAGCATGAGTCGTCTCGGTGAGAGGAGTGACCAAAAAATAGAGATCCTTGAAATGCTTCAAACTCTCCGAGTAAACATTAAACATTTTGTCACACTACCTAAGAGATAACAAATCTTGACCCCGCGTTGAGTCGGTAGAGATGCGTTGAGCCTTAAAGAGATGGAAGAAAAGCGTCACAGACAACACTCCCTTCTTGTACTAACACATATATTGAAAGACTTTGATATATGCTTAGCTCACCAAATGCAATTACTAAGGAGATATAAATAAATGATTAAGAACTCCAACCTTAAAGTCATTAAAAGGAAGGCGGAAATCTATCAAAGAAAATATGCATTCATGATGAGGAATGAAAATACCATCATATTTGTTGCATATCCTCTTATCTTCCCCAGAGGGAAGCATCCCCCCAATCTGAAGAAGATTCCACCTCAACAAGGCATGGTTCAAGCCGCCCTCACCCACCAAGGCAAAGGTGATATCCAAAGTCTCTTGATCCAGCCACACCGCTAAGTTGTCCCCATTCGCCTTTTGGATTCTGGTTGGATAATTTTTCATTATAAAGGGTTCTACGAACACATAAAAAAGAAATGAATACAAGTAGTGTCCCAAAGCATATTTAAAGATAAATATGGTATCCCTATCAAAGTACATATATGGCAAGGAGATTCATCAAAATTCAAAAGATAAAGGTTAGAAATCCCCTAACCCTCTTGTTTCAAAAATCCTAATGAAGAAAGCAAGACTATAAGGGAATGAGGCATGAGTGTTACCTCGAAGAAACAAAATTGATGGCTTGCATGTTTTAGATCCTCCCATAAGTAGCAGCGCAAATATATCAGATATGAAGAGCAATGTATAAATATTGGCCGCAAAAGAAGAAGTTGCAAGCGAAAGAGAAGATGAGTTCAAAAATTCACAAATGAGGAAGAAAGAAAAACTAATAGTTCAAGAAATCCTTGTATACGTCTCAATAAGAATTAATCATGTGATATATTACATTGGGAAGTGCAAACCACACCAATGATTGAGATCTCATTACAAATTGTTCAAAGTACTAGAGTATCCTAGGACAATGAATATATCATTATTGTCAGACATGGGGACACATATCAAGAATTCCATGTGAAACATTGTTGGTCAAGAGAAAAACATTTAATGTATTTGTTCTCAAAGCTAGTCACATCCCGTAAAGAATCCTCACTTGCTTCGGTTAATGGCCGGCCTAAAGGTGTGCATGAATAAGCCTTAAGTCTACATAATATAAATAAGAGTTTGTGGACAATTGTTCTTGGCCATTCACAAGGCCTATGACGAAAGAACCAAGAACAAATTCCAAGTAGGAAGATGCATGAAACAGGTAGACCTTCACTCTAGCCAAAATCAAAAGATTCTGCCCACAGATGCATCAACCACCATATAATTCAATCAAACGATTGTCACATAGAACAACACATCATGCACGAACATTTTCAATAGCGCTTGATATATAAAGGGAAAATGTATCATTCACGTGTTCAAATTCATTCTCACTCACACATTACTTTTCATTTCTTATTGACTCGGATGTTACAGTGCTAACTTTGCAGGTTCGTCTCGCTCCGCTACATCAAAATTGATGCTCCACAAGAATGTGACCCAACTCCAACCACTCTATCTTTCATTCTCTAGTTTCTAACCGACAACTCTTGATTATAAAATTTTATCTTATTATACACATTTGACTTTTATAAATTTTATAGAAATAATTATTAAATTAATATAAAAACATTTAATAATAAATTTTATTTTATTCAATATCTATAATAAATTATTAAGGGAGTAAGTAAAGGAAAATTATTCTTAAGAATAAAAAACCGCAGACATTAGCTGTCGGTATATAAATAAAAGAGGATGCAATTTTAATTTTTAGATTAAAATGAATAGTTAGGATTACAACATGAACTACTATATCTTCGGAAAACTTTACCCCGTACCCTTACAATTGTACCCATACCCCTACATTTAAATTTTTTTGACCAAAATACCCTCATATAAATAGGGTATATTTTTCATTTTTAAATTTTTTTACCATTTTCGTCTGAAGACTTTCGGAAAGCAAATTTTTCACTTTTTGGCATTGTAAACCGGAACACTCAGAGTAAGTCTTCCGGTTCACGTAATGTATACCGGAACACATGCCTAAAGAGTTCCGGTTTGTTGCCTTTTGGGGCACTGAACCGGAAGTCTTTTAGAAAGTCTTCCGGTTTGGTTTGTTGTATACCGGAAGTCTTTCTTAAAGACTTCCGGTTTGGATGGTCTAAACCGGAACTCTTTTAAAAAGTGTTCCGGTAGTCATTAATTTTTTTTAATTCACCGGAACTCTTCTTTGAAGTGTTCCGGTGCGTTTTTTTTTTGTTTTTATTTTATTTTATAATTTTTAATAATTTTTTTTAAATGCCAAAAGGGATAGAATGAGAATTTTTAAAAAATTGTAGGGATATGAGACTAACTGTAGGGGTACAAGGTAAAATTTTCATATCTTCGTTATTCTTCTTCTCCCTTGTATCCAAAACATCAACCAAATCCAGCCCAAATTTTTAACTTTTTTTCATGAATCTTCTTCTCCCATAAATCCAAATTGTCGAACCTATGATAATCATTATCGATTTGAATAATTTATAATTTCTTTTTCAAATTTAGAAATATGTCCACCATAAACTGTATTTCAATTAAATAATATCTCACTTCAAATTTAATACAATTTCACAGGTTATATATATATATATATATATATATATATATATATATATATATATATATATATATATATATATATATTATATATATATATATATATATATATATATATATATATATATATATATATATATATATATATATATATATATATATATATATATATATATATATATATATATATATATATATATCTTACTATTCTAGAAGTATATTGGTGCAAGCATATACCAACAGCTAGCGCCCACGGTTTTTGATTAGGGTGAAATTCTTGCACAGGTTATTTTCCTAAAAGTATGGAGGCTCTCGAGCAAGTTCCTAGTAGTGAAGATATACTATGTTGTAATTCTTGAGGGTGACAAAAGGTGTCCTACTTTACAAACGTTTGAAACTTCGAAGAATATTACTTACTTTACCCATTTTCTTTTCATCGTTATCTTATCCATCACAGTATTAACTAGTGGGTGTTAATTCCATTAATTTATCATCATCCATTTAATCTATCCAAGCATATATCTATCAGACTAATCTACTATGATAAACAAAAAAGAATTAGATTCGATTCATAATTAACATGGAAAATTTATTTATTTGTTCCGTTAATTTATTAGATTATGTTAATTAAATTTATAATATTTATTAAATTAAAAATAAGTGTTTAATATGTTTGTGGTTTTCTTAAAAAAATATATATATTTTGAATCCTTAGAAAAAATTTCTTTAAAGAAAGGTCATTTTAAAGATTTTCATCCATATATTTTGTCTTTCCTGCTAAAACCGTCGTTAAATAGTAAAATGTCGTTAAAATCATTGCTAATTATATCGTTAATTTGTAAAAATCATCTCTAAGTTGTAGAAGAGACCAAAAGTGTGATACAAAATGTTATGAATAAAAAAAATTTATGAGTTAAAAATGAAATATGAGATATTTAGAAGGACCACAAACATATTTAACCCTGAAAATAATAGCCATATGATGTGTCATAGAGACACTTTATAAGAATTCCAAATATATATAAAGTATCACAACTTCTCTCAAATAAATTGTATCGCAAAACGTATGCTAATAGGTAAAATTGAATAAGTCAACGCAAATAAGCATTTTGTCTCGATGATATTTTATTTTGTTAGTTTATTTAAACATTAGATGAGTTATTTATTTATAAATGTTCAAATAAAATAAGTTTTTATGTAGGTTAATAGGCCAATCAAGCATTCGAAAAAGTCAGACTCGAACTAAAAATAAGCTTATAATAGGCCATAAGCCAGACTTAGGCTTTGAAATTTTTAGCAGACCAAACTCATGCTTGCTAAAGCCTAACTCAATCCAACCTACTCCCTCCCCTATTTGAGATATTTCTTTATGAGCAACACCCCAAGTGCGAGAACATCACATATTCATCCAAAACCTTAAGGTGATAGGTGTATGAGTTCTCTCATTTATAAGTGTTAAAATATCCACATTTCTAATTAATGTGGGACTTCCCCACACTTTGTTTCGCAACACTTTCAACTCACACTTATTTTAGTCTATCAATAATGCTCCCAATCTAGTGAAGGATCTTTCATCCAAATATACTTGTATCGTTGCTCACTTTTTCAACCGGACATGGCTTCTACCCACCACCATATGGGAGGACTTTCGATACAAGAAAGTCAATCATTCGCCCGAGCCAACGATTCATGATATCACTGTTAGATCATCAATTTGGGGGTTAATGTGAGAGGTCATTTTTATGAGCAACACACCAAGTGAGAGATGCATCACATATTCATCCAAAACTTTAAGATGATAGACGTATGAGTTCTATCACTTACAACTGTTTAAATATCCATTTTTCTAATCAATATGGGACCCCATATTTTGTTTTTCAACACTTCTAATTCACACTTGTTTTTCTCAATATTGAATACACGTATTTCTAAAAAAATTATCTTGTTAATCTCTTAAAGAGTGTCTCTAGAATACTCGTTAATATTTCTCCAATAATAATAATAAATAATATTTTAACCTGAAAACTCTTGGAATAGATAATAAAAAATATCTTCAATTTTAATATAAGATACTGAGTTCGAATTCAACCCTGAATTACGATGGTAAAAGATAATTGTTTGCTAGTGACAATCCATGTTGAGAGATGGTAGTCATTGTTATCAATTGAGACTAATACCTTCAATAAATTTCACTTGATAGAAGAATGTTTTAAACAAATCTCTTTTATGCAGAGTTATACACTTGTTAATCACATTTTGTCATTAATATTTACTTCTTATAGACTTTTATCGTGTGCATTTTTTACGATGACTTCTTACAATTTGTATATTATAATAAAATTACATCATGAAAAATATTATATGTACTCTACAAGGAACTTTTTTCATAAAGGTCATGTCACATTACAACAATCTATATGTTGTGATACCTTTGGTAATAGTTTTGAAAGTGCAAAAATTAAAGGAACCTCAAGGTAATATTTGAATTGAATTCCCCTTATATGCATTACTATGAGTTAAGGTATATATTTTCTTGTATTCGTATTTTTGTAAAAGTCTCAAAGAGGCGACATAGGAAGTTCCCTAAGGAGATGCGACATAATATATCTCCCCGCCAGCTTCTTAGTCATTCCTTTATTGGAACAAGTGTGCATCATTTGGTTATGGGGATCATTAACTATATCACTCACCTTTCAATTAAAATATGGGGATGATGTGTCATTATACATAATGGTACTGAAGAAGATTTCGAAAGTGGAAAACCATGTTCTCCTAAATAGTATGGGAGTTGACTGCTCACACCCCACGCTCTTGAGAGAGGTATTACTCTCTTAGGGAATAAAATTTAGGCCAAAAGGATTCATATAAATACCTCAACTCTGAGGTTGAGTGGTGGATATATTCAATTTATCCAAAAAATAAATAGTATATCGAGTTTTTCATCATCCTAGTTTGAGATTTCTCTAACACCACAACAACCTTAAAAAATCTCTAACATCCCTACAACACAAGGGATTATCATGTATTATACTTTTAGCAAGTACAATTGACATCCATCACGGGACTTGGTAAAATAGATTTGGGTCACCATTAATACATTATTCTAGATTGCTCTCTTCGTGTCCAACTCCTTTGTTCATCGTGGTGAACAAGAAGGTGGAAATTCCAGACAACGACGAGTCTAACAATGATGAGGATCCCATGGCAGAAATGTGTGCTTCCATAGACAACATAAAACATAAGGATCTAAGTTTGGAGGATAATGTTCTTCACATCCAACAAATCTAGCAATAGGCTCACCCTCTAGAAGAGACTGAAATCCTAGGCCCCTAACCTCTCTCTGATGAGATATGGGGGCGTTAGTACGAAAGAACTTTAAACCGCTTTCATTGTCCAATTTTGATGGTCACAATGACCCATATTAACATGTAACTTTCATCACCACACATATGGATATTATTGGAGCCTTTCACTCTTTAAAATGCAAACTTCTCTCTTAGACCTTGAGAGATTCAACTTTAACGGCATATCAATTTACATCAAGCATGCACAAAAAGATGTGTGTCACTGGCCTTTTCAACATTTGCCAAGGCCTTTCCTAATATTTAAGAGAATATCTCGCCCACTTCAACAAGGCGACTATCAAGGTCATCCACCCCAACCATGAAATGTTCATGGAAGCATTCATAAATGGGATGAGGGCATGTCATTTTAATGAATATCTTTACTAGAGGCAAACAAATTCCTTGGAAAAAGTGGTGACGCGTGCATAATGATATATAAAAGGCGAGGAAAGAAACATCGAAAAGAAGTCCAAAGATGTGAAATAATGTACAACTAGCTATCCTAACAACTTTCAGCAGTCACGAAAGAGACATTATACCTTACCCATCAGAGACATGGAAGAGTTCAAATGAAGTGTAAAACTTGAATAAAGCTTCACACTCCTAAACACTCATGTGAGAAAATATTGCATGAAGTCCTCAACACACATAACATTCCACTCCCACCAACACCCAAGTTATATGTCATAGGGCTTGGGCCTAGAAGGTCGTACAAGTTTCAAACGTTCAAATGACATCACACTAAAGAGTGTTATCAACTTCAAAGGGAGATAGAATGCCTCGTCCAAGAGGGTCGTTTGAAGAAATATGTCAAGGGTGATGTTGTCCAGATGATAAACATATCGGACTCCCGAGGACAAGATGTGTTTGGGAGTCCTGTAAGACCCCAATTTTGACCCTAAGATCCCTCATTCTATTCTCATCATAGGCATTGGCATCGGGATCACACCTTGGCATCCTCCTTACCCCTCGTTCATTAAGTTTGCATTGGGAGAGATCACCAAGCATATTTTATTATATCATACTTCATTTTTTCTTTATTTACTAACCAAAATACCAAAAATATGTCATTGTATAGCTTAACTCTTTTGTAGGTAGTGCACATGCTCACATATGCTCTATCAAGTTCATATCTAGGGTTTGAGACCCTCATTGCAAGGACCTCAATCAAGAAATGGTTTACTATGGCTCTAAGTATCATATATGAATCCCCATGATCTTCACATGTCATTTTGATCAAGAAATCATCAAGAGTTTGGAGTTGGTTTGCCTTGGAAACCCTAATTCATCTGGGTATCTTATGTAACTTCTTCAACAAGTTTCTTCAACAATTGATCAAATATTTCAAGGGATACTTCAAATTAAATCATATTATGCATATATGATCCTCCATGAGTCCCAAAAATCAAGATAATATCAAGCTAGCAAGTTGATTCATGGTGGTTGACCAGAGGAATTCAACTAGTCAAAACCGGGGTTCCCTGGAACCTAACTCCTACAAGTTTTGTCATATGAAAATTATTGCAAGATCAAAGTTACTCTAAATTACAATCCAAACAACTTTAATGTTGAGGTCAAGAGCTAGTTTTTCTTGGAAAGTAATTTTTATGGTGAAAGATTATAGGTCATTTTGTCTAAACCCTAATTTGGAGGTCAACTTCCCAAGACCATAACTTGCTCAATTTTTATGAGATAAAATCCAAAGTTGCATGATAAAATTAAAGATGTCTAATTCAACTTTGATTTTTGGAGGAAGTTCCAATTAAACTTTTAAATGCATGTGATATGAGGAAACATTATAGGTCATTTTGGGCCAATACCATTGAACAAGTGATTTTCCTCAACTTCTAAAATGCATAACTCCTTCATGGTAAATCCAAATGAGGTCAAATTTGTGACTGATTTGAATTAATATGAGAGAGATATAACTTTAATGAAGGAACTTTTCTCATTTGAAGTCCATAGAAAAAGTTACCCAAGATGGAAGAAATGAACATATTGCTTGGTACTTAGAATTTTTTTTGATATGTTTGATTTTCCAAACTTCCACCTTAAAATTCATCATGATCCAAGCTTCAAATGAAAAAGCATCCAACATGGAAGTTGTTCCACTTGATCTAACCTTTCTAAAAAGTCCAAATTCATCTCATTTGGAAAAGTAATGAATGACTTGTGTATGGCTTAAAGTTGAAGGACCATTTGGAAGATTTGACGTTTCATTTCTCATACACGAATGCATGGCCTTTCCACATGACTTCAGCATTGCTTACACTCATTTTTGGACCTGAATGCATCATTACATGGGCCTATCACACGCCCATGCATCCATGCAAAGGCAATTGTTATTTTTGGAGTTTTGAAAGAAGTGTGTAATTATCAATGACCTTGGCTATAAATAGAAGCCCTCTCACTCAGAATTGAGGACCCTTGCGCGCCAGCTTTGAAGCTACAACCCTAAACCTCCACATTCAAAGGATAAGCTTAGTGATTTTCATTGGAAATCGAGTTTGAAATCTCCCACTATTTTGAGATTAAAACTCCAAGAGTCTTCCTTCTTCCTTGATCCATTTCCACTCCATCAAGCATCCAAAGCAAGGCCAAACACAATTGAGAGCAAGATCGTGTCCATCTGAACCTGCAATAAAGGTGAATTTTTGAATTTTTCATCTCTTAGATTCTCACTCAATTCTCCACTATTCTTATTGATTTTTGGTTGTCTGAAGTCCTACCAATGTAGGCAACAAGATTGAGTTGCTTAGAGGTCAAATCGAAACAACTCAGATCATGATCCTCAAAATTCAACTCCCTGTATCTTTCTATATACTTGGAGTTAGGTGAAAATGAGGCTAGATTCGAACTCCTGAGCATTTTTACTTTAAATTCATGTCCTTCTTTTTTATTTTGGTGATGGTTGAAGGTGGACCAGTCCGGTGAGGTCCACCGAAGAAGAAGACCGGAGCTCTGGCTCCGGCGATGCGTTGGCGTGTCTCAGACCACATGATCCTTCTATTTTGTTTTAATCTTGAGCGTCCAAATTGATTATCACGCGTTTGGCACATTGACTAAGGCTTACCATGGACAGCGCGCTCTAATCCACTTGATCTGCCACCTCAATTAATGAGGGAGATCAAGTGGTCCACATTTTTTTAGCATTTTCTGATTTTTATTTTAATTGACTTATTTTCATTAATTCATATTAAGTTTAATATTGATCCAAAAAATATGGGACTTTCACCAAAAAATTCAAATATTTTTTTCTTTCATTTTCAGAATTAAAATTATTTTTTGGATCAATATTAATATTTTTCATGATTTAATTGTTTTTGTGCATATCTTTAATTATTAAAAAATAATTTTAAGTTTCCAAAACTAATGAATTTTTTTCTTCAAGGTCCTTTGACCTTGTTTGACCTATGATAAATCTCTTGACCATTTATTTGGTGTTTTGAAGAGGTTTTAGGATTTTGACCAACCATAATTTAATTTAATGCATTTTTTTATTGATTTTTAATTGTGTAATTGTAAATAAATTATGGTGAACTATTTGTGTTGACTTATTGAGTTTGAATTTTGTTGTTGAGCCTTGGTCAATATTAATTTGACTTTATTGGATTAAAATCATTGGATTTAGGGGATTGATGAAATGTACATTTCATCTCCCAAAATAAATGAATGATTTTAATTTGATAAAAGTCCTCCCATGACCAATTTGAGTTTATTCCATTTCCCCTCCCTCTTCATCTTCAATCCCATTCTATGCCATCCATTTCATTTGACCTATGATATCTCTATATCCTAAGGCTACTTGATTGGAAAAATCAGCATAAGTATGGATGAGATTAAGTCCACCCTTTTGCCATTTTCTTTTAAGTGTGGTATGTTTTAGGAGTATGGTTCATAATACCATATCTCTAACATGCATTAACACTAAAATTTCTATTGCCTGACCTCAGATAGTTGTGACTTCTATATACGTCCAATTACGATTGCTTAATATAGTGCTAAATTTTGACCCGAAAGCATAGCATTCTAGTAAGTGAGATTGTAAGTCTCCCCCCTTTCATGGTATTGTGTGGAAAATTGGCATTTTTTCCTTACTTTAGAAGATGTCTTGGTTCAAGGATCCATGCTTGTGAATAGAGGGTTGAGTGTTCTCCAAAGAATGACTTAAACAATAAAAAAGCAAAAATAATACTAACTTCTAATCAACTAACATTTGACTAACTTTAATTTCAAGTCATGTACTTTATGCACTTTAAATTCAAGTTTTTATCATTTGCCATTATTCATACCATTTAACTTGTTTACTTTAATGTCATTTTCACTTTGCTCACTTGAGCCATATCTTGTGATTATATTGTGATTGTATATACTTGTTTGTGTATTTTGCTTGTGTTTGTGGTGTTTTGACCTTAATGTACATAATAACAATAAAAACCCTAAAAAAGATTTGTGTCGACTGTTGGATTTGATTTGAGACATTGGACTTAGAATTAGGCAACATTCCCTATGCAAAAAGGACTTTGTCAATGCCAACTTTTCTGAAGTCAGTCATTGTGAATTGAACTTTCATCTGAAGCAAGTATTGAGATCCCTTTTGAGTTCATCTGCTACATGGTCTGGATGCAATTGTTACTTTGAACCTGTGTTTAATGCCTTATTCTGAGCCATTCAAGGAGCATGTCATTTGATACATGGGGAAGATTATAAAGAAGATTATGAAGTTGCTAACTTGGACGTGGCTATCTTTATTTGATGCCTTGCTCTTCATCTTGATATTTGTGTATTGATATTGATTAATCCTAAAGTCCAAGGGAAACATGGGTTTCTAAATGACATTCTTGTCTATTGTATTGCATCCCATTGGTCAGATCTTTTCAACTCTTAACTTTTAATTTTTGCTTAGGAATAGTCTCTTCATCTTCTCCCACTTCTTAAATTTCAAATCTCTCCCCCATTTTTCAAAATCTTCTTTGCTTGTGATTTCTAAACTATGACTTGGTTGCAAATTAGAAACTTTGGTCTTATGCCATTGCATTTTCAAAATCTTTTTCTTGATCAACTTTGTAAATGAACTTAACCATACTTGACTTAAAATTTCAAAAGACAAAAAGAACTAACACCCATTCAAACTCTTTTAGGCCTTTTGGTGCCTATTTCAAATTTAAATTTTATTAAAAAGCAACTCACTCACTTTGAAATTGTTACCACGAACTATGAGGTTTTGATCCCTCATTTTATGTTGGTACGTATGCACAAGTCTGAAGGTCTTGTCAAGCACAAAAATATAATTAATGAACTCTTTTCTCACCTCCACGCTCTATTTTTTTTCAAACATCATTTTATACCAAAAAAACATACACACACAAAAAAGGGCTCCCTAGGAGTACCTAGGATACTTTGGGTGCTAACACCTTCCCTCTATGTAACCAACCCCTTTACCTGTAATCTCTGGCATTTTATTAGTTTTGATTTGAAAACTTCTTATCTTTGGGTTTTGTTCGTACTTTTCCCTTTTCCTTTTGAAACAATAAAAGCGCGGTGGCGACTCTGGTTTTATTGACGTTAAGTTTATCCATAGCTTAATGGTCATGAATTTACCGATACAGAAATTAAGTGGCGACTCTGCTGGGGAAGGGTCTCCAATGGGTTTAGCCTACTTTTTTGTGTGTATATAGTTGTATTTTTGATGTATGTATATTTGTTTGTATGATATAATTTGCTTGTTGTGCTTGGTGATCTCTGAGTGGTGAGATAAGTTCTAACCCGAACTTGAGTACAATTAAGATAGGAGGATGGTATAGTCATGTTCGACTTGTGTGGAGTAGTCCTTAACAAGTTGGCTTGAGACCCATCTACTCAGTGGAGACCCTTTTGGAGCTATTAATGTCACACAAGTTATTTGTGGTTAGACATTACTTTCTCTGATTTGGGGTCCGAGAAGCTGAGGACCGTAGAACATTTAACCCAACTTGGCCTATTTAGGACGTAGTGCAGAGACTGTTCACGTGTAGACTTGATAATAGTTTTTTCGCGATACTATACTCAGACGAGTTTCTCTTGAGAATATTATGGGTTGATGATTCAGTCATCCTAACCTATAATATCTGATAGATAGAATTAAGACTCTGGGAACTTTTTAGAACATGATCTACAGGTTTTTATCTTTAGTACACTCCTTTGGGATGGTTCTTAACCTAACTCTATGCTCGTGACTCACAAGAAACCCTTGATTCTTGGTTGATCCAATCAAGTCTTGTCAATATTAATGGAACTTGGATGTTGATAAGGTGAAAACCATAATCCATCAAAATGGATGATTGATCTTGACAATGACTTGACTCGTCCCTTGATCTTTGTTTGTTTGCCTTGTGTGTGATACCTTATTTGTGATTGTTGCATTCATGCATTCATGCATTCGTGCACATCATAACATTCATCACAAGAAAAATAACTTCAAGGAACTGAGGTTTTATTTGCAAATATTTTCAGACCATGGATTATGGACGAAGGAACACTAAGAAGTACAGTTTCAGATGTCCAGATTTGAAAGAGTTAAGGAAGCTATCATCCTTTGTATTAGATCCCTTGGACTTCAAAAAAAGTCATGGGAAGCTTCTATCTATGTTATCTGCTGATGTAGTTGAAGGACTCTTGAGTGTGTTGGTTCAGTTTTATGACCCTCTTTACCGTTGCTTCACTTTTTTCGATTATAAGCTCGTGCCTACGTTAGAGGAGTATGCCCATCTCTTGGGAATACCTATTTCTGACAAAGTGACTTTTAATGGATTGGAGGAGATTCTCAGATCTCATATTATAGCTAAAGCTCTCCATCTGAAGAAGTTTGAGATTGAGGCTCATTGGGTGAAGAAAGGAGGAATGTTTGGGTTGGCTTATGAGTTCCTCATCAAGGAAGTTATTGCCTTTGCTCAAGCCGGTAGTGTGGATGATGTTGAAGCTATCTTTGTGTTACTCATCTATGGGTTGGCTTTCTTCCCTAACATTGACGGTTTTGTTGATGTTAACGCCATTAGAATCTTCTTGATTGGAAATCTTGTGCCTACTTTGTTGGGTGATATGTCTTTATCTTTGCATCTAAGGAATTCTAAAGGTGGTGGAACTATTGTATGCTCTATTCGTCTTCTGTACAAGTAGTTTATTTCGCACTTGCCTCAGACACCTGCTTTTGTGGAGAACAAACAATATCTAAGGTGGTCTCAGAGACTTATGTCTCTCACTAATGATGATATAGTTTGGTATGATTCTTCGTTGAGTAGCTTGGATATTATTGATTGTTATGGTGAATTCTCTAATGTGCCTCTCATTGGTACACAAGGAGGAATCAACTACAACCCTGCTTTGGCTCGTCGTCAACTTGGGTTCCCCTTGAGAGATAAACGTAATAACACTCTGTTAGAAGGTTTATTTTATCAAGGGGTAAAGATCCCTAACATTTAAAGCAGAAGATGGTACGTGCTTAGCATAATATGCATAGGAAAGGAAGATTCGAGCTTGGTCCGTGCAATTGTGTAGCTTTAGAAGCTTACACTTCCTGGGTGAAGAAGAGAGCTTTGGAGTTGAAGATGCCTTATGCTTGTGAGAGACATGTGTCTATGGTTGTGGTTGAGCTATCAAATCTCCCTAATCAAGATATAAGGAGTTGGAAGATGCACTCGCCAAGATGAAGCAAGAGAAGGATATGTGGGAAGAGCGATTCCATGCTTTGAGCCGAAAGCATTAGGAGTTGCAGCTTGAGTCTAAGGACAAAGATGCACTTATTGAGCTTCTTGAAGACCGATTACTGAAGAGATAGAGAACCGAGAACTGAAGGACGAGATTGCCCGCTTGACTTCCATGATGGAGCCTATGTTAGCTGCTTAAAGTCAATCTTCTCCAACACCTGCAACTCCTCCTCCTCAGAGGACTGTCATTTCAGAGGTTGTTACTTCAACCTTGCCTACCACTCAGTTTGCTCCTACTATGCCTGTCGGATTCCCTTGGGGAATGCCACCCAACTTTGTGCCTGAAGGTTTTGCGCCTATATTTGCTTTCATGCTGACCTCTAGCTCGGTCATGTCTGTGTCGCCTCAAGTTGTTCACACGCTGCCTCATGTTGAAGACACCATCTACCATTACGAGCCGTCTGAGGGTCCGAATGTTTATGAGAAAATGGACGAGATGAAAGACCAATTCCTTGAGCTGCTAAAGGAGTTGAAGACCTTGAGGGGAAAAGATCTGTTTGGTAAGAGTGCTGCTGAACTTTGCTTGGTTCCTAACGTCAAAATCCTGATGAAGTTCAAAGTCCCTAACTTTGAAAAGTATAAGGGGAATACATGTCCACTCGGCCATCTTGTCATGTATGCTAGAAAGATGTCGACGCAAACTGATAATTGTCATACCCTAGTTTTCAACCCTAAGATGCCACCATCATTTGTATCATTTTCATGACATCTATCATCTTTGCATTACTAACCTATCGAAAATACAAAAAGATTTTCTACTTTGTTTCTCTTAAGCTAGGGTTTTGCACCAAGAGTTTTCAAAGATTGATCAATCAAGACTTGGCATGAGTTTCAAAATTTAAAATTCCTCATCCTTCCCAAGTGATCAAGTGACTTCCATAAACAAGAATCAAGTTCAAGATCATTTTGTCTCAAATTCATCAAGGTCAAAGTTCATCTGATACCCTCAACTAGGGTTTTGACTCAGAGTCAACTGGTTGACTTTTTAGCCAAGGCATGATCCTAAAGCTTGAAGTATGGTTACAAGACTTCAAATACATCGTAAGTGATTTATTCACATCATCCAATATGCCCAAGAGATACCAGTCATTAAATATTGCAAGAATTGGATTCATTCAATACAAAGTCAACTAAGGCAAAGTCAAAGTTTGACTTTTGACATTCTTGGTCAACCATGGACTTCTCAACTCAAGGATCATGAAAATATAGTTGATGGATGCATTCGATCAAGAAAAAACAAGAAATTAGAGGTTACTTGCAAAAAGGGCAAGATTTGGTTTTGTAAAGTTTTTCGAAGTTATAAAAAAAATACATGTTCAAGTACCCATCTTTCCAAGACCATAACTTGTGATCCAGGCCACCATTTTCTTTGCTCCAATTATCATATTAAATGTATTACTTCATACTTTAACTTTTTCCTTGATGATCTATTCCCATAAAAATGCAAGGATTTCAAGTTATGAAGTCATGAAGTTGGTACCATAAAACTAAAACACTTAGAAAAATTTTCAACCAAATCTGCCTTCAAAAAGTGGCTTACTTTATCATCACTTTTCAGTATTATCCACATTTATTCAAGGAAAACTCTCAACATGAAAGTTGTATAGCATGGTCTTAGCTTTCCAAAAAGTCTAAGAGCATGAGATTATCGTATTTGAGCTAGGAGTTTCAAAGAGTTGAAGTTGGCTCTCCAAATCTGAATTTTTGGGTCATTTTCATGACAAATTCATCATGTAACCTTGAGCCAAAGCTACATGATCTTGCATTACAAGCTATCTTGCTTATAAATCTAACCTTAATCAGAATATTACACAAACCTTTGATGAATTACACAAGGGATTGAGCCATTGACCAAGTCTTGATACCATATTATGAAGGTTTTGCAAAAAGCTTCATATCCATTTTGATAAAGGCCAACTTTTCCAACCACTCTTGCATTGAGCTCCTAACTTGTTTCTTCTGATCACACTTAACCTCTAAACCAGAAGCAACATCCTAAAAGTACCTCTAAACTCCTCCTTTCACTCCACCTTTTCATCATGATCCATTATGATTTTTTGTGTAAAATGAAACCAAGTCACCAAACTAGCATTCCAATTGAACCAAGATTGATTTCTGAAAGTTACATGAACCATATGGAGCCTCTATAAATAGAGAGACAAGACTCATAACTCAATACACCATAATTGGCACAAAAACTCTATTGTAGCAAATTCTCTAAACCTTAAACTTCCAAATTCCATTGTGCTTGTGTTTGCTCCAAACCAACACTTCAAACAACTTCTAAACATCCATTAGAAGTTGTCCAAACACTTAACAACTTCTGTAACAGCCCTACCATCATCTTCCAAATCACATTTTTATAGCTTGCAATTTTATTTATAAAGGAAGAACCAAACACTCTCAGCTCAAGTCAGGCATTCAAACACCTTCCTAGAGGTGTAAGGAAGTTGTTCAGATCATAAAATCACATCTGGAACACCCCTATTCCAATGGACGATTTTCATTTTTGAGGTATGTATTCATTTCTTCAATTTATGATTTAAGGCACCATATGGCATCATTATTGTTACTATTACACTTGTCAATATGTCAGGAACAAAACCCCTATGATCATTTGTCTTAATTGGTGATGTTTGGAATTTAATTTTAAATTCAATTTTTAGGGTTCATATGCATTTTGTTTGATTTATGGATATTTATGAAAACTAAATGAAATTGGTGATTACTATTAGATTCCTTGTGAAATTCTAAGCAATTTTGGTCTTTACAACTTTTGATTTCATTAAGAATTGAGAGAGTTAGAGTTTTAACCATAAGTGAAAATGGTGGAAATTATGGACTACGGGATGAATGAGGAAGATGAAGTTTGGAGCCATTTTTAAATTTTAAAAGTCACTTTAGTATATATTTTAATTAATGTAACTGAATAGATGAATTGGCATTGCGCCCCAGTGGTAAAACACTGATTTGTTAAGTTACTGGGTGTGGGTTCAAATCTGGGCAGTGTAATATTTTTTTGTTTTCACTTGTTAAATGTTCATTTTTCTTCATAACTTCAAATATCCATAACTTCATGATCCCTTAACATTTTTGACCCATTCTTTTTGCCATGTGTTCATGAGAATGTCTATTTTATGATAACACCAAAAAATCCCAAAAATATTATTTATTTCACCATCTTTGATTTGATGGAAAACATGTGTTTTAAGTGTTTTTTTAAGGCTCCTAATTGATTCTTATTGATTCTTTTGGCTTATGTCTTAATTTGTTCTTGATGTTGAAAGTTTGTATGATTAAATCATACTCTTTTAAATATTGATTTTTATCCTTAACATGTTTGAACTTTATTATATTCATACAATGTATCAATTGATTCACCTTTAAAACATGCCTGAATGAATAGTTAGGAGGTGATTAGGTTTCCACTTAAGTTTGGTCTTATCATGAACTTTGATTCAAGTCTAATGTTTATTTTGTGAAGAATTATAATGTGATACATGTTTTACCTAAATTGATTCATGTTGTGTTTACCATGTACCAATTAATGCTTTCACCATGTCAAATATGATTTTGTCTTCATCATCATTATATTGTGTCTTGTGATGTTATGTGAAACTTCATCATTGTCTTGTTTATGTTTATCTCAATGCCTAAAAACCATAATTAATATTGTCATCCATATCTCACTCAACTTGTGATTGCCATTGTACTTAGACATATTTTATTCCTTAATGTTAATGTATGTTCAATCTTGTTATTATTAATATCCAAGGGAAAAGAATCATGACATTATTGTCATTTTGCATGTGTGTGTTCATCTACATTCTATACAACTTTTTATTCCCCTTAATCCAAAAACTTCTAGATACAATCTTAGGTTCCCCTCAATTTAAACCTTGGGATTCTATCTCTCTCTCATTCTTATAACCACTTTCATAATAAACTTTAACTTAGGTCATTGTTTCTCCTTTTATTTCTTAATCAAATGCTTCAAAACACTTAAGCATATTCAAAGATCTTTTCATAGACCTAAAAATTACAAATTTAATTCAAACCCTTTTGCCACTTTGGCTTTTCCATGTTTAAAACCTTTTCATAAAAGGATTAGAAATGAGTCATCCCTAGTTGAGATTTAAATCTCCTACCCCATAACATTGTTGAGATTGATATTGATTCTTTTCCATTTGGAAGAGGTATGTGGCATACTTGTTGAATCTATATCCAAGTGAGAGCCCTTCTTTCAATTTGCTGCAAAGAGCTATCTTCCACATGTTTGTGGTGGTTTAAATGTGAGTTTTCTCCTTAAGATGACAATTTGTCTCTTTCTCATAAAATCAACCCCAATAAATCCCTTCTTACTTTTGAACCCGAACTACGAGGTTTTGATCCTTCACGGGTACGTAGGCATAAGACTCAATGTCTTTCCAAATCATTAACCAATAAAATTATGTTCTTTTTCTCATATCCCCAATCAAATAGCAAACAATTTTAAACCAAACACATACATTTAAAAGGTTCCTGTAGAGTACTACAGATGATTAGGGTGCTAATACCTTTCCTTTTCATAACACACCCCCGTACCTTTAGAATCTCTCCCCCCCCCCCCCCTTTTGCTTAGCTTAAGTTAATTTTCTAGCTTTGCATATACATATTGGGTTATTTTTGAATCTTTTCCCCTTCCTTTGGATAAATTAAATTTAGGTGGTGATATTTTGATTCCTAAGTTAAGTCTAATCAATAGCTTGGTCTCTAATTCTTCACCGTGACAGAAATGGCGACTTCACTGGGGACTGGAATATTAAATTGGTGATACCTAACTTGTTTATATGTGTTGATTATTATTTGTTGCTATGTTTTCTTGGGTTTCATTATAAAGATCTATAAGTGGTGAGGAAATCCTAACCCGGATTAGAGAATACACATAAGATAGGATGGTGGTATAATCAAAGTTGCATGTCTGGAGTAATCCTAAGCATGATTAACATATGATATAACCCCGCTCAGTGGAGACCCCTTTAATGGTAATATTTGTTGTTACGAGTAAATCATAGTGGCATTATTATCTTCGATCTAGGAGTCTAAGAAACTGAGGACCTTTAGAACCCTTTCAACCCCTCTAAGCCTTTTTAGGATGTAGTGCAGAGATTATTCAGGTGTAAGATCTGAGGTAATTGTTACACGATGCTATACTCAGATGAGTTTCTCTTGAGAATATTATTGGTCTACGAGCAAGTCGTTAAATTGATAATATCCGAAAGATGGATCTATGACTCTGGGGACCACTTTAGAACCTTATTCTACAGGTACAAAATAAACCTATTAGTTCATACATTGTAGGATGGTTAGACCCTTGGCTCCATGCTTAATGTCAAAACCCTAAACTCGTATTTGTGAAACATTCATTCATGCACTCATGCATCTATAAAAACCTTTTGCATAAAAACTAAGAAACTCAATAGTTTTCTTTTGCAAATACGATAGGTAAAATGGATCTTGGAAGGAGGAATACCAAGAAATACACTTTCAAATGTCCTGACTTAACAGAGTTGAAGAAGCTTGGTTCTATGATAGTTAGTCCAAAGGATTTCAGAGCTCAGTATGGAAGACTCATGGGTATCTTGAAGACCAAGGTTGAAGATGGAGTTCTCAACACCCTGGTACAGTTTTATGATCCACTCTACCATTGCTTCACATTTCTAGACTACCAGCTTATGCCTACTCTAGAATAATACTCTTATTGGTTCAGTTTTCCAGTCTCTGATAAATTACCATTCAGTGCTTCAGAGAAGACCCCTATATCAGCAGCTATTGCAGAAGCACTTCACTTAGAAATGTCTGTTGTGAAGGCCAACTTCACTAAAAAAGGAGGGATTCTAGGTCTAACCTCTAGATTCCTGTTGGAGAAAGCCTTTATCTTTGTAGAAGCAGATAGTAGAGATGCCTTTGAAGCCATTTTTTCTCTACTCATTTATGGAATTATGCTCTTCCCAAACATTGATGACTTCATGGATATTAATGTTATATGAATATTCTTAATTGGTAACCCAGTACCCATATTACTTGGAGATACCTACCATTCTATCCATCCCAGGACTAAGAAAGGTGGTGGAACCATTCTTTGTTGTGCACCTCTCCTATATAAGTGGTTTATTTCTCACATACCCAGATTCAGGCTCTTTAGGGAGAATCCACAGAAGCTCAGATGGTCTCAGAGGTTCATGTCGATTGATCAAGGGAGTATACATTGGTATGACCCCTCTTATGATGTTGGAGTAATTATTGACAGTTATGGTGAATTTCCTAATGTACCTCTCCTTGGTGTACATGGGGCAATTAACTACAACCCCATCCTTGCCAGACACCAGTTAGGATATCCTATGGCGGATAAACCCGATAACCTTCTGTTGTCAGGTTTCTTTTACCTCAATAAAGAAGAGAATTCCGGTCTGAAGGATAGAATCATACATGCTTGGCGCAACATTCACATGAAAGGAAAAGACCGATTAGGAAGAAAGAATTGTGTTGCTTTTGAGCCCTACACCCAATGGGTTTGTGCTAGAGCCAGTGAATTTAAGATGCCTTGTGCTCTTGAGAAACCCTCATTCCCTTTTACTATAACATCATCATCCACCATTCCTATTGAGAATAGGGAAGAGTTTCAAGAAGTTTTGGATAGTTTAAAATTGGAAAGAGACACTTGGGAAGGCAAGTACCATGTCTTGAGTGATAAGAAGATGAAGATGGAGCAACAGCTAAAGGATAAGGATGATTTGATTGAGATTTTGGAACAACAAGTTATAAAGAAACAGGAGGAACAAGAAGGTTTACTTCTATCTAAAGTCCAGCCTTTTCATGAGTACTCCAGCATACCTCCCACCTCAGGTGCTTGGAAGGAAATCGTCGACAAGCTTATGATCGAGAATGCTCAGCTAAAGAGGCAGAAAAGGAAGCATCCGCCAGCAGCAAGACCTTCTACATATGAGATTCCTTAGGACTCATAGACTTAGATGTTTTCCTCTTGTATTGTTTAGGATCATTGAAATTGTATTTCATCCTTTGTAATCCCTCAATTGTTTAATAAAAAGAGGTTTTTGTTCAACTTATACCAAATTTTGTCTCTATAATATTTGTAATAAATTATTGAGTTTCTTTAAAATTAAAACTCATCTTTTGCATCTGCATATCATGCATCATTCAAGCACAAGTTCCTGCATTTCAAGAAACTTACACGTGTCTTCTCCCTCCAATAGTCAAACTGAACCACCAGTACAATACTCGAGCCAGTCGCCAGAGAAGGATGAGTTAGCTCGAACAAGAAAACCAAGAGCTCAGGGAGGAAGTAATCACCTTGAAAGACAGTTTGGAAAGGCTTACTGCTATGATGGACACTTTGGTGGCTGCTCAGAATCAGTCATCGAACAATTCTCAAGATCTATTGCAACGAACAACAATCTCTGAGAACGTCTCGACGCCCATTCTAGTGGGCCGTCAATGATCAGCAATATCACATGCCACCTGGTTTTCCTTGGGGCATGCCTCACGGTTATATGCCAACAGGATACCTCCCTCAAAACGTTGAAGTTCCAGTAGTGACTGTTGTGATGTCTGTACCTCCTCCTGTGGTGCATACAACTCCTTATAATGAAGAAAAAAAATTTCACGCTGCTCCAAGCGAAGTTGTGGGAGTAGATGAAAGGTTAGAGGGATTTCAAGATCAATTCTTAGAAATGCAAAGGGAAATCAACGCTCTTCGAGGTAAGGATCTTTTTGGAAAGACCGCTTTCGATCTCTGCTTGGTTCCTAATGTTCAAATCCCATCTAAATTCAAAGTACCAGACTTAGAGAAATACAAAGGAAATTCATGTCCTCAAATTCATTTGGTGGTGCATGCTAAGAAGATGTCCACTCAGACTAACAACCATCAGCTTTTGATCCATTACTTCCAAGACAATTTAACTGGTGCCGCTCTTAAGTGGTACATGGGCTTGGACGGCGCAAAGATTCGTACTTTCAACGACCTTGGTGAAGCTTTTGTTCGTCGATACAAATATAATGTAGATATGGCTCCAGATAGAGATTAACTTCGGGCCATGTCTCAGAAAGACAATGAGAGTTTCAAGGAATATGCTCAAAGGTGGCGTGAAATCGCTGCACAGATTTTCCCTCCACTTGAAGAGCAAGATATGACTAAAATATTTTTGAAAACTCTGAGTTCATTCTACTATGACCGCATGATCGCCAGTGTACCCAGTGATTTCACCGAGATGGTAAACATGGGCATGCGACTTGAGGAAGTAGTCCGAGAGGGACATTTGACTAAGGAAGCTGGCGCTTCTAGTCATGTTAAGAAATTCGCCAATAATTTCTCCAAGAAGAAAGAATCAGATGTTAGTGTCGTTTCATATGGCAGACAAAAGAAGAAAGTATCAACATGTTGCAGCCGTTTCACCAATCATTAGTCCATCATTGGTAGCGCCATTTTATCAGCTGCAGTTCTCACATCAACATCAATAACATTATCTTGAACAACATCAGCAATAACAACATGTTCAGCAACAACCACCAAATAACAACATCAACAACATCAACAACCTCCACAACAGGCTCGCTCTCAATTCAACAATTAAAATCATATTCAAAAAAGGCCAGAGTTTGATCCTATCCCAATGTCCTATGCAAAACTGTTTCCTGCACTGCTAGCTAAAAATCATGTCCAAACAAGGTCTCCACCGCCTGTGCCAAAGGAAATTCCCTATTGGTACAAGGCAGATCAATTTTGTGCTTACCATCAAGGGGCACCATGACATAACATTGAAAACTATTTTGGTCTAAAGTCAGATGTTCAGAGGCTCGTCAAGAGTGGTATCCTTTCATTTAAGGATATAAACCCCAATGTTCAAGTTAATCCTCTACCACAACATGGTTCAGCCTCGATTAACATGGTATATGGTTGCCCGGGTAGTTTCCGGATCTATGATGTACGGTTATTGGGAGAGAACTTAGTAAAGAAACACGCCAGATATAGCAAGAATGGTTTTGTGCCTCCACATAACTATGCCTCTTGTAGGGTTTGTCCTAGGAACTCTCAAGGATGCCTAACTATTGTAACGGATCTCCAGGATCAAATGGACCAAGGTTACATTGAAGCCTACCAAGCCAGAGATTATAATCAGGTCAATATGGTCAATAGTGACAGCGAAGTAAATGTCATAGTTCCTCAGTTCAACGACTCCAAGCCTATACATATTATTTATGACAGTCGGAAGACTTCTGTGACTCCTCTGGTCATTAACTTACCGGACCCAGTTCCCTACCAATCTGATAAAGTCGTACCTTACAAGTACAATGCTACAATGACTGAGAATGGAAAGGATGTTCCTCTACCCTCCATTGTTAACGTCGCTGATGTAAGCAGAGTCACAAGGAGTGGGCGTATATTTGCAAAAAGGACTAAGGATGTCACAGCAGGAAAGCAGGTTCATGTTGAGATCCCTTTTGAACCGGTTGGCCAATCTGATAACATGAACCCGAAAAGTGATGATGATGAGGTGTTGAAGCTCATCAGGAAAAGTGAATACAATGTGGTGGAAGAATTACTGCATACACCTTCCATGATATCTGTGTTATCTTTGTTGATGAACTTTGAGGCTCACTGTGAAGCTTTACAGAAAGTCCTAGAACAAGCTTATGTAGACCATGATGTGATGGTTGGACAGTTTGATGGTATCGTCGCTAACATCACGGCCTGCAGTAACTTGAGTTTCAGTAATGAAGAGCTCCCCGAAGAAGGAATAAATTATAACATGGCACTAAATATCTCAATCAACTATATGAATGACTCTTTGTCAAGTGTGTTAGTGGATACAGGATCGTCTCTCAATGTCATTCCAAAGTTGACACTTTCCAGACTTTCTTTACAAGGTGCTCTTATGAGGAGTAGTGGGATTATTGTCAAAGCTTTTGATGGTTCCAGAAAAACAGTCATTGGAGAAGTTAACCTTCCTATGACCATCGAACCTCATACTCTCCAAATAACATTCCAGGTGATGGACATAGAAGTTGCGTATAGTTGTTTATTGGGTCGGCCTTGGATCCATGAAGTTGGGGAAGTCACTTCCACTCTGCATCAGAAGCTTAAATTTGTGAAGAACGGGAAGCTAATGATAGTTTATGGGGAGAAAACACTGGTTGTGAGTCACTTATCATCTTTCTCTTATCTTGAACCTGAAGAAGCTGTTGGAACTCAATTCCAAGCCCTTTCTTTGATTGACAAAGATGTCAAGATAGGAGTATCCATCTCTTCATTCAAGGATGCACAACGGCTAGTAAATGATGGAATAACCGATGGTTGGGGAATAATTTTGGATCTCCCAGAAAACAAACACCGAGAGGGTATAGGATTTTCTCCTACTTCCAAGAAGATTGCAGAAGGAAGTATATCTATTCGTTCAATCAAAGAAACTTTCCATAGTGGAGGGTTCATCAATCCCACTTTGCGAGAAGTTAGTGTCGTCACTGAAGATAATGATTCAACATGGGAACCCTACTGCGATGATCCTGAATATGATCTTGAGGCGGAAGATGCATATGTGCCTTTCTACTTACCTCAGCATAGAGAACTTGAATACATCACGGGGTCAGAAGACGAAGCAGCTGAAGCCAATGCCACTATGGAAGACAGTCCTAAAGATGTTACGACCGACTTCGTAGCTCGTGGTGTAATTCGCCAAAACTGGACCTCTGTTGATGTTCCTGTTGTTGTTCACATTTCAAAGTAATATTTTGTTGTCTGTTTTCTTTTAAAAAAAAAATCCTTTCGTTATGCTTAAGGCGAAAGTGGTAATGTTTGGGCTTATGTTTCAAGAATTAAATAAATGAAAATGTTCGTTTTTATTATTTTGCTATTTTTTCTGGAAAAATGGTAACTATAAATAAATAAATAAAACAAATAAACACTTCCAGATAGTTGCACATGACTTCACACTTTTATCTGTTTCTAAAACAAGCATAAAATCACATGTGCATATTAATTCATGACATATCCATTAAAACCAATGACCCTATGCCCTCTTGCAACTTTGAATTCCTTGTGTACGAAGCGGAAGAAGAAGAAGAGGAAAACATTCCAGATGAAATCTATAGACTGCTCGAAAATGAAGAAAAGACCATTCAGCCATTCAAAGAGCCTATGGAAGTAATCAACTTGGGGTCTGAAGAGGATAGAAAAGAAGTCAAAGTTGGAGCACTACTCGCACCAGAGGTCAAAGAGAGGATGATGGAGCTTCTCCGAGAATATACCGATGTGTTTGCTTGGTCATACCAAGACATGCCAGGGTTGGACACTGAGATTGTGGAGCATCGTTTACCGTTGAGGCCAGAGTGCCCACCGATCAAGCAAAAGTTAAGAAGAACTCGTCCGGACATGGCGATCAAAATCAAAGAGGAAGTGTAAAAGCATATCGATGCAGGTTTCCTTGTCATGTCAGAGTATCCACAATGGTTGGCCAACATTGTGCCAATTCCCAAGAAGGACGGAAAGGTTCGCATGTGCGTTGACTATAGGGATCTAAACAAAGTCAGTCCTAAGGATGACTTTCCTCTGCCACACATTGACATGTTGGTCGACAACACCGCTAAGTTCAAGGTCTTCTCTTTCATGGATGGATTTTCCGATTACAATCAAATCAAAATGGCGCCCGAAGATATGGAAAAAATAGTTTTTATTACACCTTGGGGCATATTTTACTACAAAGTAATGCCTTTCGGCTTGAAGAATGTTGGTGCCACCTACCAACGAGCTATGACTACTCTTTTTCATGACATGATGCATAAAGAGATTGAAGTCTATGTAGATGATATGATAGCAAAATCAAAGACTGAGGAAGATCATGTTGAGTATCTTTCGAAACTGTTTCAGCGATTGAGAAAATACAAACTCCGCTTGAACCCAAAAAAATGCACCTTTGGGGTTCGTTCAGGAAAGCTTTTAGGCTTCATCATCAGTCAAAAGGGTATTAAAGTTGATCCCGACAAGGTTAAAGCCATTCAGGAAATGCCAGCACCTCAAACAGAAAAGCAGGTGAGGGGATTCCTTGGACGTTTGAACTACATTTCAAGGTTCATATCTCATATGACTGCTACTTGTGCTCCCATTTTTAAGCTCCTCTGAAAGGATCAGGGTTGTGTTTGGACGGATGATTGTCAAAAAGCCTTCGACAGTATCAAAGAGTATTTGCTAGAACCTCTTATCTTGTCCCCTCTAGTTACGGGAAGACCATTGATTATGTATCTGATTGTACTAGAAGAATATATGGGTTGTGTCTTGGGTCAACAAGATGAAACAGGAAGAAAAGAGTACGCCATCTATTATTTGAGCAAGAAAATCACTAACTGTGAGTCCCGATATTCCATGCTAGAGAAAACTTATTGTGCTCTGACTTGGGCTTCCAAGCGTCTCCGTCAATATATGATGAATCACACAACTTGGTTGATATCCAAGATGGATCTGATTAAGTATATCTTTAAAAAGCCTGCATTGATCGGAAGAATTGCTCGTTGGCAGATGCTCCTGTTTGAATAAGACATTGAGTATCACACCCTGAAAGCTATCAAAGGAAGTGTCTTGGCCGATCATTTAGCTCATCAGCCAATCGATGATTATGAGTCTATAAATTTTGAATTCCCAGATGAAGATGTGATGTACTTAAAAGCCAAAGATTTCGACGAACCACTGCCAAATGAAGGTCCAGAGCCAGGTTCTCAATGGGGTTTAATATTTGATGGAGCAGTTAATGCTTATGGTAATGGTATTGGGGAAATAATCGTCACTCCTCATGGCTCACATCTCCGTTTTACTACAAGATTAACATTCAAGTGCACGAACTGTAACACCCCGATAATAATATGTATTTATTTAAATTAAATTAATAATATGTTTATTAATTTAATTAGAATATTTGAATTATTATTATTATTTTGGAATAATAATTATTGGGATAATTATTTAGTGGAATAATATTATTGGAGTATATAAGTTGGAATAATAAAAAGTCCCAATTTTTGGAAAAAGGTTTTCACGTAAAAAGGGAAAAGAGGCAGAAAGGGCAAAAGACAGAGCAAGAGAAGAGGAGGAGCTTGAAGCTGCGGAATTTGCCGGATTACTCAGGTAAGGGGGGTTTATCATCGATTAACGGGTATTATGGGATGATATGTACTGGGTAGTAATAGACCATTGTTTTACCTCTGATTGGATGATATATGTTGAATTTGTGAACTTTTGAGATGAACGAAAATTTGGATTATAATTGACGAAATTCGTAGGAATTAGAGGTAGAAAGGTTAGAAATTTGTGAAATCGAAAGTGTATGATTCGTGTTAGATGATATGAATGAATTGTGTGTGAAATTTGGACTGTAGAAGGTTGAATTGGATAGGTCTCGTAGCAGAGAAAGCCATTGCAGATCTGAGAGCTCTGGTCTCTGGTCATACGCGTATGGCACTAGGCAATACGCGTATGAGATGTTGGTACGCGTATGGGGGGAAGCCTTACGCGTATGGGTGGAAAAGATGGCATTTTGAACGTGAATTGGTCTCTGTTGGTACGCGTAATGGGAAGTTGTTACGCGTAGCGTACGCGTATGGGATAGGTGGTACGCGTATGAGTTGGGCGAGGAAATGCGCAATACGCGTAAGAGAGTAGGCATTACGCGTATGGAGTTGGCCAGGTTTGGGCAATACGCGTATGGCATGGACAGTACGCGTATGGGCAGAGTTGGGATTTTCCTGAACTGTTGTTGTGCAGTTTTTGGTTGTTTAGGCTGAGTGATGTACTTAGCTGAGATATGATGTTGTAGGGATCATTTCCCGTTGTTTTGAGTGGTATAGGTATTAGTAGAGCGGGCTAATACTGTGGTTGATTATGTGGCATGATATGATGTGCTTTTGTGATTAATTATGTTGATAATGTGTGATGGTATACATGATGATGTGAATGTATACGTTTGTGAATAGACTGTATTATGGCTTAGAGTGTGAGCATGTGTCTATTCTTGATTGTTGTTGATGTTGCATTGCTAGATGATTAGCATGCATATTGTGGCCTTCGGGTGGTAGCTAATTCCCATGGTGAGGAATTAGTGAGTAAATCATTTTGATTGTTGTTGATGTTTGCATGCTAGGTGATTAGCGTGCATTTCATGGCCCATTTGGGGTGGTAGCTAATTCCCATGGTGAGGAATTAGTGAGTGAGTCACTATGTCTCAAATGAGTGGGACTAGTGAGCTTGGTAGCCGTGCCTGGATTTGGACGGTGAGGTTGAACTATATGTTCACAAATAGTCGGTACCGCATGCATAGAGTCTCATTGCATAATGAATGTATGGCATATGATATGAATGGATGTATTCCAGTATCATATGTGTGTTGTGTGTTGTGTTGTTAATGATTGAATATGATGGAGAATTGTACTGTTGATTACGATGTTTGAATGGATATTACTGTTGCTGAATGCGTAGTCTAATTAGGGTGAATTAATGTGTCAATTACTTGGCATTACATGTTGTTCTATAATGCTTATTATATTGATTGAGGAACTCACCCTTACGCCTATTTTTCAGGTAACGAGAAATGAGTTGAGTAGAAGCTAATGCTTGGAGTCTAGAGTAGTTTCTTATGGGTCATGCTCTGATAGATGTAACATCGGGAGGGGATGTTTTAATTAATTTGATTTCTGTTGTTGAATGATTGACATGTATTGTGTTACATGTTTTACATTGATGTTGAATTGATTCCGCTGCGATTTATGCAAAGAATCTTATTTTGATTAAAGAAATGAGCATGACAGGATATTTTGATAATTGTTGTGAAATGATTGTGTGACACCCTTCGGGGCATAATTACTCTGATGAATATATATTGTTATTTTAATTATAATAATTTGGGGTATTTAGAAGGGTGTTACATTAGTGGTATCAGAGCATAGTCGGTCGTGTCGAGTCGTAGTTATTCTGTTTCCCCTGTACGGGATAGGTGTTGTTTAACCCTATCAGTACTTATTGTTTAGCTTGTTTGGGTTTTCAGAATCGAGATGGCTGGAAGAGGTAGAGATGATGCTGCGATTGCTGAGGCTCTGGGTATGCTAGCTGGAGTACTTGGAGGGAATCCAAATGTTGTGGGAATGGGAGCTGCTCGTCAGTTGAGTGAGTTCCAGAAGAACAATCCTCCAATGTTCAAAGGAGCATACGATCCAGATGGTGCTCAGAAGTGGTTGAAGGAGATAGAGAGGATCTTCAGAGTAACTGAGTGTGCCGATAACCAGAAGGTCAGGTTCGGTACACATATGCTGTCAGAAGAAGCTGATGATTGGTGGGTTGCTACCCACACTGAGTTGGAAGCTGCGGGAGATGCTGAGATTACTTGGGCTGTATTCAGAGAGAGATTTCTGAGGAAGTATTTTCCCGAAGATGTCAGAGGAAAGAAAGAGATAGAGTTCTTGGAATTGAAGCAGGGTAACCGGTCTGTTACGGAGTATGCTGCTAAGTTCACAGAGTTGTCTAAGTATTATACTCCCTATGCTGAGGCTGCTGGGGAATTTTCCAAGTGCGTGAAGTTTGAGAACGGGTTGCGTCCCGAGATCAAGCAGGCGATTGGATATCAGAGGATTAGAGTGTTTTCTGATTTGGTTGACTGTTGCAGGATTTTCGAACAGGATTCCAAGGCAAGAGCTGAGAGCTATCAGCAGAGAGTTGATAGGAGAGGCAAGAATCAGATGGATCGTGGAAAACCGTATGCAGCTGGCAAAGGTTTTCAGAGGCAGAGTGGGACGAAGAGGACTAGTGGGGGAGATTCTAGTGCTCCTGTTAAGTGTTACAGATGTGGTCAGGCTGGACATCATATCCATGAGTGTACCAGTAATGAGAAGAAGTGTTACAAATGTGGAAAAGGTGGTCATTTGGCTGCAGATTGCCGGTTGAAGACTGTGACTTGCTTCAACTGTGGAGAGGTAGGTCATATCAGTCCGCAGTGTCCTAAGCCAAAGAAAGAGAATCAGTCAGGAGGCAAGGTTTTTGCTTTATCAGGTTCTGAGACTTTTGCAGATGAGCGTTTGATCCGAGGTACGTGTTATATTAATGGCTTTCCTCTTATAGCTATTATTGACACAGGTGCGACTCATTCTTTTATATCTGTGGATTGTGCTGTGAAGCTTAAGTTAGAGATATCTGAGATGCATGGAAGTATGGTGATTGATACTCCTGCGAAGGGTTCAGTGACTACTACTTCGGTTTGTTTGAGTTGTCCTTTGAATATTTTTGGTAGAGATTTTAGAATGGACCTTGTGTGTCTTCCATTAGTGCAGATTGATGTTATCTTGGGTATGAACTGGTTGGTGTTTAACCGGGTTTCTATCAATTGTTTTGATAAGACTGTGATATTTCCTGAGATTGAGGAGGGAAAGAGTTTGTTTCTATCAGCAAGGCAAGTGAATGAGGAAGTAGCTGATGGGGCAGAGTTGTTTATGCTGTTAGCGACTCTGGAGACTAAAGATAAACTGGTGATTGGCGATCTAGCGGTGGTGTGTGATTTTCCTGATGTGTTTCCGGAAGAGGTGAATGAATTACCGCCAGAGCGCGAAGTTGAGTTCTCGATTGAATTGGTACCTGGTACTAGGCCGATATCGATGGCTCCGTACCGTATGTCTGCTGTTGAGTTAACTGAATTGAAGAGTCAGTTGGAAGATTTGTTGGATAAGAAATTTATTCGTCCGAGTGTGTCACCGTGGGGTGCACCAGTGTTGTTGGTTAAGAAGAAAGAAGGTACTATGAGGTTGTGTGTGGACTACAGACAACTGAATAAAGTGACGATCAAGAATCGGTATCCTTTACCGAGGATTGATGATTTGATGGATCAGTTGGTTGGTGCAAGTGTGTTCAGCAAGATAGACTTGAGATCTGGGTATCATCAGATACGTGTGAAAACTGAAGATATTCAGAAGACTGCTTTCAGAACAAGGTATGGACATTATGAGTATTCTGTAATGCCTTTTGGTGTGACTAATGCACCTGGAGTATTTATGGAGTATATGAATAGGATTTTCCATCCGTACCTAGATCAGTTTGTTGTGGTGTTTATTGATGACATTTTGGTGTATTCGAAATCTGAAGAAGAGCATGCTGAGCATTTGAGAGTGGTTTTGGGAGTTCTACGAGAAAAGAAGTTATTTGCTAAACTGTCGAAGTGTGAATTTTGGTTAGAAGAAGTTAGTTTTCTTGGCCATGTGATTTCCAGAGGTGGTGTTGCCGTTGATCCTTCTAAGATAGAAGCGGTATCTAAGTGGGAAGCTCCGAAGTCAGTTTCTGAAATAAGAAGTTTTCTTGGACTGGCAGGTTACTATAGGAAGTTTATTGAGGGATTCTCTAAGTTGGCGTTACCGTTGACAATGTTGACTAGAAAGGGGCAAGCGTTTGTTTGGGATTCAAAATGCGAAGAAGGTTTCCAAGAGTTAAAGAGAAGGTTAACTACTGCTCCTATTCTGATATTACCGAGTTCGTCGGAATTATTTGAGGTTTATTGTGATGCTTCATTGTTGGGTTTAGGTGGTGTGTTGATGCAGAATAAGCAGGTTATAGCTTATGCTTCGAGACAGCTAAGGGTTCATGAGAGGAACTATCCGACACACGATTTAGAGTTGGCAGCTGTGGTATTTGTTCTGAAGTTGTGGAGGCATTATTTGTATGGATCGAGATTTGAGGTTTTCAGTGACCATAAGAGTTTAAAGTATTTGTTTGATCAGAAAGAGCTGAATATGAGACAGAGGAGATGGTTAGAGTTTCTGAAGGATTATGACTTTGGTTTGAATTACCATCCGGGTAAAGCAAATGTAGTAGCTGATGCATTGAGTCGGAAATCATTGCATATGTCTATGTTAATGGTTAAGGAATTGGATTTAATTGAGCAGTTTAGAGACTTGAGTTTGGTGTGTGAGAGTACTCACAATAGTGTTAAATTGGGAATGTTGAAGTTAACAAGTGGTATTCTGGACGAGATCAGAGAGGGTCAGAAATCCGATATGCTTTTGGTTGATAAGTTGACGTTAGTGAATCAAGGTCAAGGTGGTGAATTCAGAGTTGATAAGAATGGTATTTTGAAATTTGGTAGTCGGGTGTGTATTCCAGATGTTACAGGACTTAAGAAGAGTATTCTTGAAGAAGGACATCGTAGTGGTTTGAGTATTCATCCTGGAGCTACGAAGATGTATCATGATTTGAAAAGATTATTTTGGTGGCCGGGAATGAAAAGAGAAATTGCAAGTTTTGTGTATTCCTGTTTGACTTGTCAGAAGTCAAAGATTGAGCACCAGAAGCCGTCTGGGCTAATGCAACCGTTGGCTATTCCAGAGTGGAAGTGGGATAGTATCAGTATGGATTTTGTTTCGGGTTTACCGAGGACGAGTAAGAATTTTGAGGCTATCTGGGTGATTGTTGATAGATTGACGAAGTCGGCTCATTTCATTCCGATCAGAATGGATTATCCGTTAGAGAGATTAGCCGAGTTGTATATTGAGAAGATTGTAAGTTTGCATGGTATTCCGTCGAGTATTGTTTCGGACAGAGATCCTAGATTTACATCGAAGTTTTGGGAAGGGTTGCAGAGAGCTTTGGGAACTAAGCTGAGATTGAGTTCTGCATATCATCCGCAGACTGATGGTCAGACTGAGAGGACGATTCAGTCGCTAGAGGATCTTTTGAGAGCGTGTGTTTTGGAGAAGGGAGGTGCTTGGGATTGTTATTTGCCTTTGATTGAGTTTACCTACAACAATAGTTTTCATTCGAGTATTGGCATGGCACCGTTTGAAGCTTTGTATGGTAGGAGATGTCGGACACCTTTATGTTGGTATGAGTCCGGTGAGGGTGCTGTGGTTGGACCGGAAATTGTTCAACAAACTACAGAAAAGATTAAGATGATTCAGGAGAAGATGAGAATTGCTCAGAGTCGTCAGAAGAGTTATCATGATAAGAGGAGGAAGTCACTTGAGTTCCAAGAGGGAGATCATGTGTTTCTTCGTGTTACTCCGATAACTGGTGTTGGTCGAGCTTTGAAGTCGAAGAAGTTGACACCTCGATTTATTGGTCCCTATCAGATTTTGGAGAGGATAGGAGAGGTAGCCTATCGTATCGCCTTACCACCGTCGCTTGCGAATTTGCATGATGTTTTTCATGTGTCTCAGTTGAGGAGATACATTCATGATCCGTCGCATGTTGTCCAAGTAGATGATGTACAGGTGAGAGATAACCTGACTGTTGAAACATCACCTATGAGGATTGAGGATCGAGAGTTGAAGCAGTTGCGGGGTAAAGAGATTGCCTTGGTGAAGGTAGCTTGGGGAGGACCAGCAGGTGGCAATGTGACTTGGGAACTCGAGAGTCAGATGAAGGAGTCTTATCCGGAGTTGTTCGCTTGAGGTATGTTTTCGAGGACGAAAACTCTTTTAGTGGGGGAGAGTTGTAACACCCCGATAATAATATGTATTTATTTAAATTAAATTAATAATATGTTTATTAATTTAATTAGAATATTTGAATTATTATTATTATTTTGGAATAATAATTATTGGGATAATTATTTAGTGGAATAATATTATTGGAGTATATAAGTTGGAATAATAAAAAGTCCCAATTTTTGGAAAAAGGTTTTCACGTAAAAAGGGAAAAGAGGCAGAAAGGGCAAAAGGCAGAGCAAGAGAAGAGGAGGAGCTTGAAGCTGCGGAATTTGCCGGATTACTCAGGTAAGGGGGGTTTATCATCGATTAACGGGTATTATGGGATGATATGTACTGGGTAGTAATAGACCATTGTTTTACCTCTGATTGGATGATATATGTTGAATTTGTGAACTTTTGAGATGAACGAAAATTTGGATTATAATTGACGAAATTCGTAGGAATTAGAGGTAGAAAGGTTAGAAATTTGTGAAATCGAAAGTGTATGATTCGTGTTAGATGATATGAATGAATTGTGTGTGAAATTTGGACTGTAGAAGGTTGAATTGGATAGGTCTCGTAGCAGAGAAAGCCATTGCAGATCTGAGAGCTCTGGTCTCTGGTCATACGCGTATGGCACTAGGCAATACGCGTATGAGATGTTGGTACGCGTATGGGGGGAAGCCTTACGCGTATGGGTGGAAAAGATGGCATTTTGAACGTGAATTGGTCTCTGTTGGTACGCGTAATGGGAAGTTGTTACGCGTAGCGTACGCGTATGGGATAGGTGGTACGCGTATGAGTTGGGCGAGGAAATGCGCAATACGCGTAAGAGAGTAGGCATTACGCGTATGGAGTTGGCCAGGTTTGGGCAATACGCGTATGGCATGGACAGTACGCGTATGGGCAGAGTTGGGATTTTCCTGAACTGTTGTTGTGCAGTTTTTGGTTGTTTAGGCTGAGTGATGTACTTAGCTGAGATATGATGTTGTAGGGATCATTTCCCGTTGTTTTGAGTGGTATAGGTATTAGTAGAGCGGGCTAATACTGTGGTTGATTATGTGGCATGATATGATGTGCTTTTGTGATTAATTATGTTGATAATGTGTGATGGTATACATGATGATGTGAATGTATACGTTTGTGAATAGACTGTATTATGGCTTAGAGTGTGAGCATGTGTCTATTCTTGATTGTTGTTGATGTTGCATTGCTAGATGATTAGCATGCATATTGTGGCCTTCGGGTGGTAGCTAATTCCCATGGTGAGGAATTAGTGAGTAAATCATTTTGATTGTTGTTGATGTTTGCATGCTAGGTGATTAGCGTGCATTTCATGGCCCATTTGGGGTGGTAGCTAATTCCCATGGTGAGGAATTAGTGAGTGAGTCACTATGTCTCAAATGAGTGGGACTAGTGAGCTTGGTAGCCGTGCCTGGATTTGGACGGTGAGGTTGAACTATATGTTCACAAATAGTCGGTACCGCATGCATAGAGTCTCATTGCATAATGAATGTATGGCATATGATATGAATGGATGTATTCCAGTATCATATGTGTGTTGTGTGTTGTGTTGTTAATGATTGAATATGATGGAGAATTGTACTGTTGATTACGATGTTTGAATGGATATTACTGTTGCTGAATGCGTAGTCTAATTAGGGTGAATTAATGTGTCAATTACTTGGCATTACATGTTGTTCTATAATGCTTATTATATTGATTGAGGAACTCACCCTTACGCCTATTTTTCAGGTAACGAGAAATGAGTTGAGTAGAAGCTAATGCTGGGAGTCTAGAGTAGTTTCTTATGGGTCATGCTCTGATAGATGTAACATCGGGAGGGGATGTTTTAATTAATTTGATTTCTGTTGTTGAATGATTGACATGTATTGTGTTACATGTTTTACATTGATGTTGAATTGATTCCGCTGCGATTTATGCAAAGAATCTTATTTTGATTAAAGAAATGAGCATGACAGGATATTTTGATAATTGTTGTGAAATGATTGTGTGACACCCTTCGGGGCATAATTACTCTGATGAATATATATTGTTATTTTAATTATAATAATTTGGGGTATTTAGAAGGGTGTTACACGAACAACATGGAGGAATACGAAGCCTACCTCATGGGTCTAGAAGAAGCCATTGATCTTAGAATAAAAAATCTCAATGTTTGTGGATACTCACCTCTAGTTGTCAATCAAATTAAAGGAGAATGGGAAACTCGTCAACCCGGCCTAATCCCATACAAAGACTATGCAAGGAGGTTATCTACTTTCTTCAACAAGATTGAATTTCATCACATCCCTCGTGAGGAAAATCAAATGGCAGATGCCTTGGCAACTTTGGCTTCCATGATCATTGTGAATCGTTGGAATGATGTGCCTAAGATCGATGTTATGCGTCTTGATAGACCTGCTCATGTATTTGCAATGGAAGAAGTCTTTGATGACAAGCCATGGTACCACGACATCAAGTGTCATCTCCAGAGTCAAGAATACCCACCTGGGAAATCAAACAAAGATAAGAAAACCTTGATAAGACTGGCTAATAACTTCTTTCTGAATGAAGATGTGCTATACAAGAGAAACTTTGACATGGTTCTGCTCAGATGCGTGGATAGACACGAAGCAGACCTGTTGATGCAAGAAGTTCATGAAGGTTCCTTTAGTACTCATTCCAACGGACATGTGTTGAAAGTATATTTCGTGTCGGGTTTTTGTTATCGTATCCACAGGGATTGTAAGATATCACCGCCGTTCGATGGTTGTATTAATCTTAGCTCAATGTAACAATAGGGTTTTGGTTTTAATCAAGTTATCTTGCATAAAAAGTAATAAATTGCGGTAAAAGTTTTGGTTTGAATAAATGAGAAATATTGCCAAAGTTAGGTTTCAATGATCACTTTGCATGTATTTGCTCGGTCAACAATCTTATAAACTCCTTTAGATGATAAATCATTTCACAAAGTCCTCTCAATATGTTTCTCTCGAACACACATTGTGAGTTTTGCCATTTTGATCCATTGTTTCTCTCGAACACAATCTATCAAAATGACAACTTTTTGGTTCAACCTTATGGTGAACAAAATCATTCATTACTATCTCTAGCTAACAAACAAGTTTGGATGAAAACCTAGGTCAAGAGTCGGTAAACATCTCTCGATCATAAACCAACACAAAGAGTTTTAAATAGAAACAAAGTTTTCATCATATATTTACCATTAAAGAGTTTACATATGAGGATCCTTACATTTACACACAAAGCTATTAATCACCTACATCTAACCTTGACAAATGGATGACTTAGCTACTCATTTTCATGGTAGCTTGGTCGGCAAGTAAGGAAAGAAGGTTGATCAACATCCAAGTCGGATAATCGAAGTTGGATGGGAATCCACCTTCTTTTTGTAGAAGATGGTTCTAAGATGAAGAGAAATGAAAATTAGGGCATAAAAGATCCCCTAGAACAATGCTGTAAAATATCTCTCCAAAGTACAAAAGTGGAAAAAGTTGGTAAAAATGAGGTATGGTGCTCAAAAGTGGCACCTGCTACTTATAGACCTCTGCTGGGCTGTCATGCTCGCTAGGCGAGAAGAATGGCTCGCCTAGCGAGGGTCTAATATGGGCACATAAGGCACCTGCGCCCAGAGAAACAGGGTCTGCTGAACTGTCATGTTCGCCTAGCGAACATACCTTCGCCTAGCGAAGGACACGCTTCAACCTTCGCCCCAGCGAGGTTGAGAGGTTTTGCTACTGGAATGCTCGCTGGGGACTCGCTAGAGCTTCGCCTAGCGAGTGAGTGCTGGCTGCGCTTTTCACCAAAACAGAACGAACTCGCTACCACCTTCGCTGTCAGCTCGCCTGGCGAATTTATTGACAATTTACTGGAGCTTTTCGCTTGGCGCTCGCCTAGCGAACCAGTGCTTCGCCACAGCCCTCGCCTAGCGAGCAGGCTGATGAATGCTTGTTTGCTTTGGTTCCTTTGCCAACTTTCTTGTGTCTTCAATTTCAATTATTTCATGCCTTCTTTCTGCACAATAACACACAAATCAAAGGCACCAAGCTTGTTTATCAATGTAATGCATTTCATCAAAAACCAAGGTGATTTTGACAATTTTAGCAGGGAAATAGAGTGAAAGATGCCCACATATGATAGCTCAAATAAGCACCTTTGGGCATCTAACAACATGCAATGGCTAAAAAATGTTAAGAGCGAGTTACTATTGGATGACAATGGAAGCTGACTGTTCAAAGTATGTGAAGAAGTGTCAGAAATGTCAGATTTATGCTGACAAGATACATGTACCTTCGACTCTCCTCAACGTTCTCTATTCTCCGTGGCCTTTCTCTATGTGGGGCATCAACATGATTGGTATGATTGAGCCCAAAGCTTCCAACGGAAATCGTTTCATTCTGGTGTCTATTGATTATTTCATAAAGAGGGTTGAAGCGGCCTCATACACCAATGTGACCCAGCAGGTGGTAGTTAGATTTATCAAGAATCAACTTATTTGCTGTTATGGTGTGCCAAGAAGAACCATCACTGATAATGGTTCAAACCTGAACAATAAAATGATGAAGGAAATATGTGAAGAGTTCAAGATTGAACATCATAATTCCTCTTCCTACAGACCAAAGATGAATGGCGTTGTTGAAGCTTCCAACAAACACATGAAGAAGGTCATTCAAAATATGGTAATGACTTATAAGGACTGGCATGAGATGCTCCCTTTTGCTCTGCATGGATATCGTACGTCCGTCCGCACTTCAACAGGGGCAACCCCCTTTTCTCTTGTCTATGGCATGGAAGAAGTGCTCCCAATAGAAGTAGAGATCTCGCCAATGCGTATCTTTATGGAAGCTAAGTTATCCAAAGCTGAATGGTGTCAAAGCAGGTATGACCAATTGAATTTGATTGAAGAAAAGAGGATGACGACTTTATGCCATGGTCAGTTATATCAACAGAGAATGAAGAAAACATTTGACAAGAAGGTTCGACCTCGCGTATTCAGAGAAGGCGACCTTGTGCTTAAAAAGATTCAATCTTTCATATCTGATTCTAGGGGCAAATGGACTCCTAATTATGATGGCCCAAATGTTGTCAAGAAAGCCTTCTTCGGGGGGCCTTGATTCTTACAAATATGGATGGTGAGGAGCTTCCACATCCTATGAATATTAACGTAGTCAAGAAATACTTCGCTTGGAAAAATAAAAGAACAGCTCGCTAAGTTGAAAACTCAAAAAGGCGGCTTAGGTAAAAATGAGTGTCTCGGTGGACTGAAAACCCGAAAGGGCAGTCCAGATAAAAATTAGAGACATAAACAGAAAATGCTTATCCTGGTAGATTGAAAACCTGAAAAGGAAATCTAGGCAAAATAAAGGATAATGGCAAGTAACTGCATCAGATCAGATTGGATCACTTAAAGCAACATCTGCCTGTCAAAGCTCTCAATTGGCTCTTATCAGAAGCCCAAATACATCTGGAATTCAAATTTGTTAGGGAGAATAGTTTAATTGTATTTTAATGTAGCTTTTTCCCATATTACCATTTTTATAACTTTTTAAATATCCATGGGATTATGCCATTTGAGGATCATCATTCTATCAATAAAATTCGAGACTTATCCATTTATTGGTAATCCTTATTTTATTTCTGCTCCGTAAAAATATCATTTTTACTTTGACAAAAATTCTTGAAACGAATATTTGAAAAAAATTATTTTTTTCAAAATAAAATTTTGTTTTGATTTGTGAATGCAAAAAAAGAACGTCCATAGTTAAATCCCCAAGCGGCGAGTATCTTGTGAAGTGTTGGATGTTGGAACTCAATGCTCCCCAGCAAAGTGCTAAGCCTGGATTTTCTATCAAGTTTTAAAATAAACAGTCAAGCTTTTTCAGCAATCTTCATTATCCCCGGTGGAAGCTGCAAATTTTGATGATGTCCTCGAAAGAATCATTTTGAAGGTTTTCCTGACCAATCTAGACCCGTCCTTGGTAGAGTCTACATGTTTTTTTCTTTCTAAGTGAAGTCTTCTTCTCTAGAGAAATTGGAACCCTGCAACAAGATCTTTTCTCCATCAAAGGTTCACATTTCATCCCCAGATGAAGCATTTTCCTCTCCCCAAAGAGAATTGGACCTCGTGACGAGACTTTTCTCCTTTGATGAGCTTTAACTCATCTCCAGTGATGTTTTCCACCTTAATGAGACTAGCCAAGCTCATGTTGAGCTATGAAATATATTATGTCCCGAACGTGTCTGTTTTGTCTATTTTTGTCAGCATAAACATAACGTGCATACATGCATATATACATACATGCATATATATCATGAATAACCAAATTCACATCCATTTTTGCATTCCTTGATGATGTTTACCTCAATTTATTTGAATATGTTCATCCTTGGGTGTTATGTTTCCTTCCCAATAGAAGTCTTCAACCTTAAGCAGAGAGTTTATATCCTTTCTAACTCCCCACTGAGTTTATTCCTCGTGGAAGATGGTTGCTTTAGTTGTCCTTTTTCATCTTTGGATAGGATAAAATCCCAATTGAGCTTCATTCCCCATTGGTAGAGTCTTACTTGATTTTTTTTCTATCAAGCTGTTCCTGGAGTGAGCCAAATATTTGGAAATTAATGGTGAATCTCTCTAGGTTGTTAAACCTAGGCCGGGAGTGCATTTATTTTGCACTGTCTCCCCGTGAGAAGCATCTTCAATATCGACAGTGAAGACATATTATTTTCCCCAATATGAACACAAATGGTTATCTCTTTTGAGAAGCTTGTCTATCTCGAAGGAATTATCAATATAGAAGTTTTCTTCCATCAGATGGTTTTCTCTTCAGAGAAGTTTGATGAAGACTTCCAACAGGTAGTTGTCTCTTTATTTGAGAAGTCTGTTTCATGATCTCTGGTCCCTAATAAGTAGTTGTCTTTTCCCGAGAAGCTTATTGACGCCCATTTTGGATAACAAATGACAGCCTCTTTTTGAGAAGTTTGTTTATCCCTAATAAAGTTATTAACATATTAACCGTTCTTTCCAACAAATGGCCATCTCCCTAGGAAACTTCGTCAGAGAAGTTTGTTGAAGACTACTACAAGCACCTTTCTTTTATCACAAGACTTTATATCCCCGGTGAGGTATTCCGTTACAAGGACTTATATCACCAGTGAGGTGTTAGTCACAGCCAATGGTACTTTCCCCAGTAAATCACGGTGGAAGTCTGTTGAAGATCCTTACTGTGATTTTCTCTTTATGTGAGAATTCCAGTTTTTTATAAGATTAACTGACCCGCGTCCTTCGAAGATACTCGAAGAAGTTACTTCTCTTTCCCCAACAAGTGGTCACCTTTTTAGGAGCTTGTTCATTGATCCCTTCCGAGAGAAAGACTTGGTTAACAAAGAAACCAAGGCCCGTTCGCTGGCTTATGACCTGAATCGCGGATAAGTTTATTTTGTCGTTTCTAAGTGGAATACTTAAGTAAAGAAGAAGCCGAATCATGTTTTGATCATGTAAGCTTATTTGGACTCGTTATTTGAACAGGCGGTCATATCTACCTTTGAGAAACCTGTTGCGAAAGCTAGAACTCGTTATTTGAACAGGCAGTCATCTCTACCTTTGAGAAACCTGTTGCGAAAGCTAGAACTTATTATTTGAGAAGGCGGTCATATCTACCTTTGATAAACCTGTTGCGAAGATATTTCCTCAGTTGAAGTCTCGATCATTTGGAATGATCTATTCCCCAGGAAGCCCAGATCCATTGGAATTTGCAAATCTTCTTCCTCAACTGAAGTTGTAATCTTTTCCTCAGTGGAATTTCCTTTTGTTTGTCCTCACAATGGTGTTCCTTTATCCCTGTGTGTTTTCTCAACTAATATTACTCCCCTTTGACATTGTTCCTCACAGAATTCTTAAGTCCTGCATGGATATCATACCATAAGCATTTGGTGGCCTCTTAGGGCCAAAAACAGTGCATGTTTGTATTTAAATATCTTCAATCACGTCGAGATGAAAATTCTAATATTCATATCTCCGGATTGAAGAAACTTAAATAGGGACATCTGTCATACCCTAATTTTCAATCCTAAGATTCCACCATCATTTGTATCATTTTCATGACATCTATCGTCTTTGCATTACTAACCTATCGAAAATACAAAAAGATTTTCTACTTTGTTTGTCTTAAGCTAGGGTTTTGCACCAAGAGTTTTCAAAGATTGATCAATCAAGACTTGGCATGAGTTTCAAAATTTAAAACTCCTTATCCCTCCCAAGTGATCAAGTGACTTCCATCAACAAGAATCAAGTTCAAGATCATTCTGTCTCAAATTCATCAAGGCCAGAGTTCATCTGATACCCTCAACTAGGGTTTTGACCCAAAGTCAACTGGTTGACTTTTTAGCCAAGGCATGATCCTAAAGCTTGAAGTATGGTTAAAAGACTTCAAATACATCGTAAGTGATCCATTCACATCATCTAATATGCCCAAGAGATCCCATTCATTAAAGATTGCAAGAATTGGATTCATCAATACAAAGTCAATTGAGGCAAAGTCAAAGTTTGACTTTTGACATTCTTGGTCAACCATGGACTTCTCAACTCAAGGATCATGAAAATACAGTTGACGGATACATTTGATCAACAAAAAACAAGAAATTGGAGGTTACTTGTGTAGCGGTAAATTCATGATCATCAACCTATGGATAAGCAAGACATCAAATAACAAGAGTCGTCACCGCGCTTTTATTATTTCCAAGGAAAAGGGAAAAGTAAGAACAAAACCCAAAAAATAAGAAGTTTTCAAATCAAAACTAATAAAATTCCAGAGATTACATGTAAGGGGGTTGGTTAAACAGAGGGAAGGTGTTAGCACCCAAAGTGTCCTAGGTACTCCTAAGGAGCCCTTTCTTGTGTGCATATGTATTTTGTACAAAGTGATGTTTACAAACAAATAGAATGGGGAGATGAGAAAAGAATTCATTAATTATATTTTTGTGTTTGACAAGACCTTCGGACTTGTGCCTATGTACCAACATAAAAATGAGGGATCAAAACCTCGTAGTTCGTGATACAAATTTCAAAGTGGATGCATTGCTTTTAACAAAAATTAGGCTTGAAAGGCACAAAGGCCTAGAAAAGGGTTTGAATGAGTTAGTTCTTTTTGGCTTTTGAAAATTTTAAGTCAAGTATAGTTAAGTTTATTTATAAGTTTGATTTAAGAAAAGAAGTTTGAAAATTCAATGGCATAAGGCCAAAACTTCTAATTTGCAAAGGGTCTAAGTTTAGAAAAAAACAAGTTCAAACAAAGAAGGTTTTTAAAGGAGGGAGAGATTTTGAAATTAAAGAGATGTGGGGGAGATGAAGAGACTAATCCTAAGCATAAATTTAAAAGTAAAGAGTTAAAAAGATCTGGCCAATGGGCTGCAATCCAATAGGCAAGAATTCCATATAGAAACTCAAATTCCCTTTGACATTAGAATCAAGCAACAAACGAGGCATAACATATTAACTTGAAGAGCAAGGCATCAAATAAAGATAGCCACATCCAAGCTTTAGCCACTTCATAATCTTCTTCAAATTGGCCTATGTAGTAGATGAATTCCACAAGTCACGGGTTCAAAATAACAACTTCACAATGATCATGTTGCAGATGAACTCAGATAGATCTTCAATGATGTATCAGATGAAGTTTCAAATTGCAAGCACTTGATTACATAAAAGTTGGCATTAGCCAAGTCCTTTGCATAGGGATGTTGTCTAGATTCTAAGTCCAATTGTTCAAGATCAAACCAACAGTCCACACAATAGTGTTTTAGGGTTTTTGTTCTTATTATATACATTAATGGTCAAAGACCACACAAGCAAACAAATATGCACAATCAAGATATCTCACACAATATGGTCCAAGTGGGCAAAGTGAAAATGACATTAATATAAATAATTAGAATGGTATGAATCATGGCAAATGAATAGAGCTTAAAATTAAAGGGAATTAAAAGTAAATGGCTTGAAATTAAATGTTAATTGTTAATGAATTAAAAGTTAGTATTGCTTTTTATTTATTTTTTATTTTTTGAGTCATTCTTTGGAGAACTCAACCCACTTATCACAAGCATGGATCCTTGAACCAATACATCTTCCAAAGGAAGGAAAAAAGGTCAAGTTTCCACATAATACCATGAAAGAGGGGAGAGTTACAATCTCACTACCTAGAATGCTATGTCTTTTGTGTCAAAAAGTTAGCACTATGTTAAGCAATCGTAATTGGACTTATGTAGAAGTCACAACTATTTGAGGTCGGGCAATAGAATTTCGGTGTTAATGCATGTTAGAGACATAGTATAATGGATGATGCTCATGAAACATACCACACACAAAAAAGAATATGCAAAAGAGATGGCCTAATCTCATCCATACTTATATTGATTTTTCAATCAACTAGCCTTAGGACCTTGAGATATCATAGACCGAATGAAATGAATGCATAAAGAAAGGGAATTAGATGAAGAGGGAGAGGGATGGATCAAAACTCAAATTGGACAAAGGAGGACTTTTACCAAATTAAGATCATTCATTCATTTTGGGAGATGGAGTGTACATTCCATCAATCCCCTAAATCCAATGATCTTAACCTAACAAAGTCAAATCAACCTTGACCAATGCCCAACAACACAAGTCAAACTTATACAAACAATTAAAATGGCTTAACACAATTATTTGACATTTATTCAATTTAAAAATAATAAAAATAATGCATTAAATTAAACATGGTTTGTCAAATTCCTAAAATCTCATCAAAACACCAAAGAAATAGCCATGAGATTTATCATAGGTCAAACAAGGTCAAAGGACCTTGGAGAAAAAATTTCAAAACTTTTGGAAACTTAAAAGTATTTTTAAATAATTAAAAATATTCACAAAATCAATTAAATCATGAAAAATATTAATAATGATCCAAAAAATAATTTTAATTCAAAATATGAAAGTGGATTTTATTTATAAAATTTTGGTGAAACTCTCATATTTTTTGGATCAATATTAAAATTAATATGAATTAATGAAAATAAAACAAATTAAATGAAATTCAAATATTAAGAAAAAACGTGGACCACTTGATCTCCCTCATTAATTGAGTTGGCAGATCAAGTGGATGAAAATGCGCGCTCGATGGTACACTTGAGTCAGTGTGCCACACCAATAGTAATCAGAACCAATGTGTGAGATTAAAACATTTCAAATGAGATCAATGGCTCAGAACCTGTCCAGCACACCACCGACGCTGGAGCTCCGGTCACCTTCTCAGGCGAGGCTCACCGGACTGGTTCACTCATCACCATCAAAAAAATAAAAAAAGAGGACATGATCTGAAAGAAAAAATGGCGTAGAGCATGAATCTGACCTCAATTTCAACTAACTCCAAATATATAGAAAGATATGAGGAGTTGAATTTTGAGGTGTGTCAACTGAGTTGCTTCGATTTGACCTCAAAGCAACTCAATCTTCTTGTCTACATTGGTAGGACTTCAGACAACCAAAGGTCCAAGAGAATTGATGAGAATTGAGTGAGAATCGAAGAGAGGAAGATTTCTGAAAATTACCTTCAATGTTGTGCAGAACTGGATCTTGCTTGCTTCAAACTTGACTTGATCACACTCGAGGAGCTTGCAGAACTGGTTTGGCAATGGAAGAAAGCTTTGGATCCTGGAGCTCTTGAATCTCCAAATAGTGAGATTCAAACTCAATTTTCAAGTTGAAAATTCTCAGGTTTTCCTTTGAATTGTGAGGGTTTCAATTTGGGGGCAAAGCTGGCGTACAAGGTCTCCTTGAAATGAGCTCAGAGGCCTTGTATTTATAACATTTGGGATTGATAATTGCACACTTGAAAATTTGCTAAATTTGGCAATGTGATGCATAAGCTTGCATGGACGTGTACAGTCCCATGAAGCAATCCATTTTGATCCAATTGCAACTGTACTGAAGTTCAAATGATGCTTGAATAGCAAGGCAATGTGAAATGGAGTTTTGGACATTTGATTCTTCCACTTGATGCAAACCTGTTAAGACCATGCGCATCCCTAGCAAGCCTCGTCCAAAATGCATGAAATAGGACTCTTTAGAAAGATTAGATCAAGGGGAACAAATTTAATGTTGGACACTTTTTCATTTGGAACTTGGATCATGGTTAACTTTGAGGTGGAAGTTTGGAAATTTCAACATGTTGAAATTTTTTCTAAGTGTTAAGTCATATATCTCAATATTCCACCTTACTTTACTTTTTATGTGAGCTCCAAATGAGAAACGTGTATTCATCATAGTTGTAGCTATTTCAAAGACCTTAAAAATGGTCACCAATTTCAAGTTATTTTAATTTATAATGATAGAGTTATGCATTTTTGTAGTTGAGGAAAATCACTTGTTAAATGGTATAGGGCAAAAATGACCTATAATGTATCCTCATATCACATGCTCATAAATGTTGAATTAGCTCTTACTCCAAACATAAAAGTTGAATTAGATACCTTGAATTTTGTTGTGAAACTTGGAAATATTTCATCTCATAAAAATCAAGAAAATTATGGCCTTGGGAAGTTGACTTTCAAATTAGGGTTTAGACAAAATGACCTATAATTGAAATTCTAGTTATCAGACTTTGGATGTCACACTGGTTGTTATGACATCCAATTCTGCACAGACAGGGATTATGTAGAACTTAACAGTAAGTGCAGTAAATAACACAAGTAATTGTTCACCCAGTTCAGTCCAACATGACCTACGTCTGGGGGCTACCAAGCCAGGGAGGAAATCCACTATCAGTAGTATCAATTCAAAGCTAAACTCACCCGTTTACAACTTATCACTTAATCCCTACCCAATGCAATTTCAATCTTAACCTAAGATCAGAGTTCCTACTCACTCCCCCTCAATCACCTCAGTGATTACTATCTTTAAACAATATTAAAGACAAGTTGAAGTCACACTTCAAACAACTCTTGATTGTGCTTCACAGCTTTAATCAAGATACACAGCACTCACGCTTAAAAGCTTTGAGTGACACAACACTTACAACTCAATGAACACCCTATGCCAAAGCTATCATCTACTTGATAATGACTTGGCTTACAAGATACGTCTAATATAAGACTCACAAAAATACAGCAGTGAAGTATGATGGACACACTTAATCTTCACGCCTCAAAATCCCTGAAACTGAATGAAGGAACGCCTTCCTTTTATATTGCAGTATCCTGGGCTTTTGCACCTGTATTCTCCTGAATTTAAGGTCACACAAGTTCCCATAAATTCAACATTTAGGTTACTAACAAATAGGCTATTTTTTAGGTTCATTGAATGTAGATTGGTTGTTGATTTCCTGGTTTTTCTCTAAGCTGTTGACTTCCTGAAGAATAGCCTGAGAAAAAGCTGAAATAGAAAACTGAACAACCTACAATATAGCATATGCTGTCAGGCATGAATGTCACGACATTCAGCTTGACATCAAGGTCCATATGCTGAGTCTGTTTTTCCAGAAAACAGACTGTACAATTTTGCTGACCTGTACATGATCAAAATGACCATACTACAGTGAAAGCTTACATTAATAAATGTCAAAGTGTCCAACTTAACATTTACACAATTGGCCTTAAGTTAGTTCTGTTATTCTTTTGAAGAACAAACTAAGTTACATGCTGAAGTATAGCAGAACACCACTCTGTCTAATCTTCAGCAGCTACTGTCAATGATGAAAGTCATAACATCCAGTTTGACATTCAGTCAGTAGGCCTTATGCCAGGTCTGGTCTTTCCTTGATAACCAGACTGGAAATAGATACTAAATTCTAACAGAACACCTGCTGTTCTATTCCTTAGTATCTGTTGACAGGTATGAATGTCACAGCATCCAGTTTGACATTCAATAAATCCTGTGTTAGCTAGTCCTGCAGTAACTACACTGTAGTCACACATACATGTCATGACATCAGTCAAGACATTAGTAACCATCTAGTGTTTTACCATATAATGCAGCCAATTAAACACCTACAAACTCCCCCCTTTGGCAAATTTTTGGCTAAAACACTTTGATCCCCATAACAGAGTTCATGGCAGCGGAATCACACACCTAGCAGGAAATAATACTAGCTAATACACTCAGAGTGGCAGCACACTCACACACATACAGAAGTTAAATAAAAACTTCACACAGCAGCACACACATACAGAAGTTAAGTAAAAACTTCACACACAATAACTGCAGGGGAGAGAAGTTAAATAAAAACTTCACACACACATAGCAGCATACAAACAGAAGCTAAATGCACACTTCATCACACATAAGCTGCAGTAGAGGAAAACTTCAATCTGTCAGAATGAGAACCTGTTTTAACAAATTTAACAAAGTTTAACACAGTAAACTTTTGTAAACTTTTGTTGTCTTGGGGTATCACTTGTCACTCCCCCTTTTTGTCAAAAATGTTGCCAAAGCAACACATTAAGTTACAGATCCACAAATAGTAATGACAGAAAACACAGAAAGACAGGTATTTAATCCTCAGCCTCATCATCAGCCTCCTCTTTAGAGCTGGCCTCCTCCTCCTCCTCAGAGCTTTGCTTATCAGCTCCATCCGTGTCCTCAGCAGAAGTCTCCAATTGCAAGATGAGCTTTTCCAGAGCATGCTTTCTAGCCTCCAGTTCTTTGCAAGTCTCTTTGAGAACTGCAATAACATCAGCTTTGTCTGGTTGGTTGCCAGCTTTGGATGTTTCTCCTGATGTCAAGACAATGTCAGGGACATGCTTGCCCAGGAACAGTTTGTAGCTGAAAGCCAATGGACTCTCTCTTCTCCTCACAAAGTCATTATCTGTCAGGATATGTGGAAATTGATTCAGCAAAATTCCACATATGAGAGATGGAAAGGCAATGGGTCCCTTCACACTAAAGCTCCCAGCATGTTTCATTGTCTGATCAAAGATGTAAGTGCCATAGTCCACCTTTGTCTTGGTTCCCACTGCATAGATGAACTTCCCTAATGCCACAGACACAGTTGACTTGTGATTAGTGGGTACCCAGTTGGCTGCTCCAACTTTGTGAAGTATTGCATACTTAACACTTAGTTGGCTGGCTACCAGCTTCCCTTTGAGAGGCCATTTCTGTACTTGCTTTGCTGTGATGACTTGACAGATAATGTTGTCAGTCACTTCAAGTTCTGGCTGCACTTCATCTGGTCTTCCCAAATACAGATTTATCACTGTAGGGGAGAAAGTCACGCACTTGCCACGGACATAGACCTTTCTAAATTCTCTGGATTTCCCATCAGCACACTCCTCATACAGATTAACAATGAACTCCTTCACTAAGGTCTCATAGCATTTAGGGAGTTTACTCACAGTTCTCATCAGTCCTGCTTCTTTGATGAGATCCACAATTTCCTTACACTCCAATGCATTCTGGGCCAGTTCTCTCTCCAATGCCAGCCTCTTGTGGTATACATACTTCCACCTGTTAACACTGGAGGCAAAGTGGAAGGACACATTGTCAATGGGAACTTCTGGGACACTGGTTGCCAGCCTGCTGGAAGAAGGCTTCTTCCTGGACATGGATGTTGTGACATCACATGGGACATCAGATTCAGACTCAACCACCACAGCCTTGGTCTTCAACTTCTTAGGCACTTCTTTGCTCCAAGCTTTTGTAGGTCCATAACCTTTCCTCTTGTGTGCACTCTCAGACTCTGGTTGCTTGTGAGGATTTGTTTCACCAACTTCCTTGGAGGGGGACTTCTGCTCCACAGTCTTATTTTCCCTTCTAGACCTAACTCTCTTGGCTATCCTAGGGACAACTGAAGCCAGAAGTTCATTGTCCGAGAGCTCTTCCACGTTAATCGTTTCAGTTCTAGGGTTGTCCTCAACACTTTGAGTAACATTGGCCTTCTCACCTCTCACTTTGCCTGAGGGTTTGTCAATCTTTGACCCCTCATGAGCATCTGGTTTCTCAACATTGTCAGTGACATTTTTCCTCAACACTACAACTTTATCTTGACATGCAGCACTATCAGGAATGATTGTGTTCAAGGGAACAGAAACCCCAGGAACATTTCGATTACCAGATAGTATCTGAGTGATGATAGTTGCAATGGAGTTATGTACATACCTTGACCCTTCCCTTGTGTGTTCATCAAGAGCGATTTCTGATGAAAACCCGGTGACCGTTTCCTTAGGTCTTCTTGCATGGGACGAAGTTGCTGCGTCAACAACTGGATCCTCCCGGGTAGGGTGGTAAGACTCGGTGCTGAGAGAATCAGACATGGTGGTGTAGGAGGAGGTATCGGATTGACGAGCCATGCTGAAAATCTTGGAGGGAAGATGAACCGTTTCTTTGGACGAGGGTTTGCACGAGTGGAGAATGAAGCGACTGAATATGAAACGCTTTATGCAAGAGTAAGGTCTATTATATTTTGACCACTCCGAGCTCACTATTAGTTGTTTAATAATTTGACTTATTAAACAGTAGCTAACTAACTTCATTAGTTGCTATAACTTTTCAGACGCACGCATTCCCTTTTTGCCCTTACTAGTTTCACACTTAGTAATGTACAATGTCATGACATTCCGGGTGACATTGTACTCCGTCTGCATCAGGTTCCTCCATACTAGAGATGACCACTTGCTACCACAGGCTAGGTACTGAGTTTCTGCAGACGTCAATAATACACACCTCTGTCTGTCCCTTGCTGTCATATCAGTAGCATGATGACCAATGGGAACCAAGGGCACATTACTTTTGATCAGACACTTTCCACAATTTGTCCTTCTACCTAAAGACAGATATGAGACTCTTCTCATAGCTCCCTTGGAACTGCTCTTCTTCACTCCTTTTACCTGAAGGGGATCAAGTATTCCATGTCCCAGCTTCCCTTCCTGATCTCCCTTGGCCAAAGGACATTTGGGAAGGTTGAGATAGTCTTTAGATTTCCATAAATAGCAATTATCTTTGGATCTATCTCCTCTCATCACTTCTTGATTGCACCCATTCAACACCACACATCCCCCTTTGGTAAATTCCACCTTGTATCCTTGGTCATACAGCTGGCTGATGCTTATGAGGTTCACAGTTAGTCCTTTTACTAACAATACATCACTCAATTTTGGAGTTTCTGGACAGTCCAGCTTCCCAACACCCATGACTTCTCTTTTAGTTCCATCACCCAATGTCACAAACTTGGTGTTAGCAGGATGTAGATTCACCACTAGGTTGTTCATCCCAGTCATATGCCTTGAGCAGCCACTATCAAGGTACCAATCTTGTCTGATATGTCCCCTTGAAGAAGTGTGAGCAAGGTTAGCAACACACTGTTGATTCTCAGGCGAGAAGTGAATCTTAGATGCCAGCTGCTTAGGATTGACCTGAGGTGTCTGCTTAGCCGCCCATGTTTGTTTCTTGATGGGGACATTATGCATACACACCTGTTTCTTAGGCCTACCTTGAGGGGTCTGGTTTGGGTAACCATGCAGCCTATAGCAGAATGGTTTTATGTGACCAAATCTACCACAGTAATGACATTTCCATCTCTTGAATTTCTTCTTCTGATGATTGTTCATTCTGGTTCCTCGATGTTGTGATTTTGGATGTGACTTCCCTTTGGGTTTCTGAACTTTAGCCTTTGGGCGTTTGCGTTCAGCTGAGGATCTTTTCCCAAAGCCTAAACCAGATGTGGTTCCAGACTTCTGTCCTGTCTTCAGGATCTCTTCCAAGGTGTCAGATCCCTTGTTCAACATTTTGATGGATTTGGTCATTTGGTCTAGCTTAGAGATCAGCGAAGAAATCTCACCCTTCAGACCCTCTATGACTTTCAGCTGCTCTAGTTTCTCAGCTTCTAGCTCTTTGATGAGTTTCTTATGCTTTTCTCCTTGGATGCAAACTTCTGCACTTTTAACACATAATTCTTTATATGAGACAGCAAGCTCATCCAAGGTGAGCTCATCTCCACTAGAGTTATCCTCAGAGGCACAAACACTGGTCAGTGCAGTGACATGTTTGGCCGATTCTCCTTCAGATTCACTCTCAGTGTCTTTTTTTGACCAGGTGACAGATAGCCCTTTCCTTTGCCTCATGGGAAAGGTAGGGCAGTCATCCTTAATATGACCATATCCTTCACATCCATGGCATTGGATTCCCTTGCCTTGGGTGACCTTTTCTTCAGAAGTTGATCTTTTATTTATGTCAGACGGGATGTTCTTGACATTAGGTCTACCCTGTTGATCAAATTTCTTTATGAGCTTGTTGAACTGTCTCCCAAGCATGGCTAAGGCTTCTGATATACTTTTATCACCTCCAGTATATCCTGCTTCTGACTCCTCTTCAGCATTAGATACAAAAGCTATGCTTTTGTTCTTCTTCTCAGCATACTCACCCAAGCCCATTTCAAAGGTTTGGAGGGAACCAATGAGTTCATCCACCTTCATGTTGCAGATGTCCTGCGCCTCCTCTATGGCTGTGACCTTCATAGCAAATCTCTTAGGCAAAGACCTGAGAATCTTTCTTACAAGTTTCTCTTCAGCCATTTTCTCACCTAGTCCACCAGAGGTGTTTGCAATTTCAAGAATATTCATGTGAAAGTCATGAATAGTCTCATCCTCTTTCATCCTCAGATTTTCAAACTTGGTGGTTAGCATCTGAAGTTTGGACATCTTCACCTTGGAAGTACCTTCATGAGTTACCTTGAGGGTATCCCAAACTTCCTTAGCTAGTTCACAGTGGTGTACCAGCCTGAAGATGTTCTTGCTGATTCCATTGAACAATGCATTCAAGGCCTTGGAATTTCCAAGAGCTAATGCCTCTTGCTCCTTGTCCCACTCTTCTTCAGGAATCTGCACACTGACTCCATCTTCACCTGTCCTCATTGGATGTTCCCATCCTTTGTTGACAGCTCTCCAGACTTTGCTGTCTAGAGACCTTAAGAAGGCTATCATACGAGGCTTCCAGTCATCATAATTAGAGCCATCCAACATGGGTGGTCTGTTTGAGTGTCCTAAATCCTTGTCCATGGTACTAGAAAGTAACTTCCCTAGATCTCACCCAGAAATTCACAAGCAGGGTGCCTGCTCTGATGCCAATTGAAATTCTAGTTATCAGACTTTGGATGTCACACTGGTTGTTATGACATCCAATTCTGCACAGACAGGGATTATGCAGAACTTAACAGTAAGTGCAGTAAATAACACAAGTAATTGTTCACCCAGTTCAGTCCAACATGACCTACGTCTAGGGGCTACCAAGCCAGGGAGGAAATCCACTATCAGTAGTATCAATTCAAAGCTAAACTCACCCGTTTACAACTTATCACTTAATCCCTACCCAATGCAATTTCAATCTTAACCTAAGATCAGAGTTCCTACTCACTCCCCCTCAATCACCTCAGTGATTACTATCTTTAAACAATATTAAAGACAAGTTGAAGTCACACTTCAAACAACTCTTGATTGTGCTTCACAGCTTTAATCAAGATACACAACACTCACGCTTAAAAGCTTTGAGTGACACAACACTTACAACTCAATGAACTCCCTATGCCAAAGCTATCATCTACTTGATAATGACTTGGCTTACAAGATACGTCTAATACAAGACTCACAAAAATACAGCAGTGAAGTATGATGGACACACTTAATCTTCACGCCTCAAAATCCCTGAAACTGAATGAAGGAACGCCTCCCTTTTATATTGCAGTATCCTGGGCTTTTGCACCTGTATTCTCCTGAATTTAAGGTCACACAAGTTCCCATAAATTCAACATTTAGGTTACTAACAAATAGGCTATTTGTTAGGTTCATTGAATGTAGATTGGTTGTTGATTTCCTGGTTTTTCTCTAAGCTGTTGACTTCCTGAAGAATAGCCTGAGAAAAAGCTGAAATAGAAAACTGAACAACCTACAATATAGCATATGTTGTCAGGCATGAATGTCACGACATTCAGCTTGACATCAAGGTCCATATGCTGAGTCTGTTTTTCCAGAAAACAGACTGTACAATTTTGCTGACCTGTACATGATCAAAATGACCATACTACAGTGAAAGCTTACATTAATAAATGTCAAAGTGTCCAACTTAACATTTACACAATTGGCCTTAAGTTAGTTCTGTTATTCTTTTGAAGAACAAACTAAGTTACATGCTGAAGTATAGCAGAACACCACTCTGTCTAATCTTCAGCAGCTGCTGTCAATGATGAAAGTCATAACATCCAGTTTGACATTCAGTCAGTAGGCCTTATGCCAGGTCTGGTCTTTCCTTGATAACCAGACTGGAAATAGATACTAAATTCTAACAGAACACCTGCTGTTCTATTCCTTAGTATCTGTTGACAGGTATGAATGTCACAGCATCCAGTTTGACATTCAATAAATCCTGTGTTAGCTAGTCCTGCAGTAACTACACTGTAGTCACACATACATGTCATGACATCAGTCAAGACATTAGTAACCATCTAGTGTTTTACCATATAATGCAGCCAATTAAACACCTACAATAATGTTTCAACATGTAAAATTACTTTCCAAGCAAAATTAGCTCTAGACTTCAACATGAAAGTTGTTTGTAATGTCATTTAAAGTAACATTTATCTTGGAATCATTTTCATATGGTGAAAAGTGTAGGAGATAAAGTCTAGGGAGACCCAATTTTGATCAGATGAATTCATCTGGCCAACCACCATCAACCAACTTGCTAACTTCCAATTCTCTTGACTTTCTAGGCTCATGGTAGATCATATATGTATAATATGATGAATTTTGAAATGTCTCTTGAGAAATTTGATCAATTGGTGAGATAGCTTATTGGAGAAGTTACTTAAGATACTCAGTCAAACTAGGGTTTCCAAGGCAAATCACCTCCAAAATTTTGAAGAATGCTTGATCAATATAACATGTAGAGATCATTGGGACTCATATATGATGCTTTGAGACATTGTGAATCAATCCTTGGTTGTGCTCTTAGCTATGAGGGTCTTAAACCCTAAATGTGAACTTGATAGATCAATGATGATCATGCCCTACCTACAAAAGAGTTAGGCAAATACAAAGACATATTTTTGGTATTTTGGTTAGTAAAATCATGATATACAAGTATGATACAATCACATAGTGCTTGGTGATCTCTCCGAAAGCACACCCAATGAAAGAGGGGTAAGGAGGATGCCAATGTATGATCCCAATGCCAATGCATATGATGAAATTGCATGAGGGCTCTTAGGGTCAAAATTGGGGTCTTACAACTGCCCCTATTTAAGGACATTCTAACCGAGGAGGTGAAGGTTAAAATCTTCGTATCGACTCAGTAGAATGAGTTTAAATAACAACATCTAGAAATAAATTTTGATCCCTAAGAGACCTCATGAGGCATATGATATGAATGTGAAAGCAAATTCTTTGTGGAGAAATGTTGTCACAAAGGAAAAGAGATCCGAGCGACCGAAAGTCCGCGGGAGCGTAATGCATTCCGTAAGGAAAGCTTGGATCAAAAAGTGCGCCTTGAAATCTTTCTTCTTTTATTCTTTATGTGATGCTCATTGTGTGTCTTTTGCACCTTAGACAAGAGGATTCACATCATTCTTCATTACTTCAAGAACATCTTGGTAGTCAAACAACACATTCACTTCCTTGCACAATTTCTTGTAATTCTTCGCATCAAGGATGGTTTAGTTTGTAGGAATTATTTCATTGGAGACATAATTCATGGTGCACATTAGGTATTTGGTGGACCGAACCAGGCTCTTGATGCAAAATATTAGAACTTGGAACCGCAAGATTGGTGAAAATTGAGTAATTTAATGTGGAGAGAGAGAGAGAGTATAATTTAGGGTGATAATGCACATTAACATTGATTGTGATATCCCTTAGATATTTATATAAATTACAATTGATTGGGATACAAGAAACAACAAACAAAAAATAATATAAAAAATTATTTGTGTGTAACTCGAGTACAACTACTTCTATAATTCAAATTCAACATAGTGGTACTTGGATACCAAAATTCAATACCCGGGTACATATACTTCAAAGGTAAAAAATATAATGCAATGATAACTCGGTTACCAAAATGGAGAAACCGAATACAAAACTTGAATTATTTGGTTTTCACGACATGGTCTCACTCATAATTTTATAAACAATAGTATTTCTAAATCTCCTTTTAGGCGCTCAAATATTATGATAATTTACAAGTGTTTTTCCTGTAAATAGAGTACAATTTTAGCTCAAATAAATATCATCTTTCACACCATCTATGCAATATATATTTTTGTAATATTTTTCTTACATTAGCTTGCTTAATAATAATCAGGTTCTTTTATTTCTATTTTAGCTCTTACTATGTTTGCACTCATTTGATTTACTTTATTTATAATTATGTTTGAGTAGTAATTTTATTATGAAATTATGGAAAATCCAATGACAGATCTCCTATAAATTTCATTTGATTTCTGTTTTTTACATGTATAAACTCTTTAATGTAATCTTAGATCATAGAACGAAAGACCAAAATGTGAAATTTGATAATTTGAATATAAGAATAAATAAAATGATTAAAACATGAAAATAATTTTAATCTCTTGAGACCATATAAGATCACACTTAACATATTTTACTATTTGCCAACCATAAAAGTAGGAGGCTATTAGTTTGAAATATATATTTTTTTACTTCGAAAGAAGCGTAATTGTGTGGAACCATTAAAACTTATAGGAATAAAAAATACTTATGTGAATTTTTTATTAACTTGTAAATCATTATTAATTTTTTAAAAGTTAATATTCGAGTGTGTTGGAGTAATTGATTCAAGTAATAGGAGGAAGTTGTATTCGACAAAGTCGAAGTGTAATGTTTGTATATTTTGGATTTGGGTCTTTTTATCTCTCTCTATCTAGCTACCTACCTAAATATATATATATATATATATATATATATATATATATATATATATATATATATATATATATATATATATATATATATATATATATATATATAACAACTTCATTGTAATCACTTCAGTTTTAATTCAATAGTATTCTTCTGTCTTTTCTCCTCTTTCTTCTTCTTGAAAACCCAATTGTTCCATCAGTTTCAACAAATTGGTATCAAAGAGCCCGACTGGGATTTAGAGAGAATTTGTAATGGCAAACGGAAATATTGCATCAACGCAATTTTCAACGAATATACTGGTTTTCAAAGGGGAGAACTATGAGAGGTAGGGTTATGTAGATGAAGGTCATCTTTAGATTTTAAGATGTCACTGAAATCGTGAACGATGGAGTATTTGCATTGGAGGAGAATGCGAACGATGTTCAATAAACTGCGCACAAGGAACAAAGAAAGAAAGATGGAAAAACTAGCTTCATTGGAAGCTCATGAGATGAAACTGAAGCAGAGGAACTCAGAGAGGGAAAAAGTGGATGAATATGAAATGAAAGCAAGATTCACCAAGAAATCTGGGAAAGAAAAGGAAAAGAAAAGAAAAAATCTTGCTAATGATGAAAAGTCAAGCAAGAATTTCAAGAATCAGTCTGATTCAATCATGAGAGTCATATGCAACAAGTATTCAGGGAAGAAAGTTGACATGAAGGAGATGCAGTGTTACAACTATCAAGGATTTGATCATTATGCTTGAGATTGTCAAAGAAAGAAGGAATCAAGAGAAAAATACGATGACTGAGTGCGATATGCACATGCTGGAGAAAGCGACTCTGATGATATGTTTATCATGGCAAGTACTCAGTCGAACAATGAGCAAATCAACATGTGGTATCTGGATTCAGGATGTAACAACCACATGACTAGAAATAAAAACTGGTTTACCGAGTTGGATGAGTTAGTCAAGAAAGTGATCAAGTTTGCATATGGCATGCATTCTACATTAGAGGGAAGAGGAAACATAGTTGTGGTGAGGAGAGATAGTCGAAGGGCTGACATTACTGACGTATTGTATGTACCTTCAATGACAAGTAACTTGATAAGCATATGTCAACTACTTTCCAAAGGGTATAACTTGAAGTTGGAAGAAAATTTGATGAAGGTGTATAATGGTGAAGGAAGGATGATCCTGAAGGCACCATTGTAGATAACAAAACCTTCAAGATTGAGATCAACATGGTTGATCATTAATGTCTTGCTTCGACTGCTGTTGAAAATAGGAACTGACTATGGCATCACATGTATGGGGATATAAACTTCAGAGGTATAGGTATACTCAACCAAAACAAGATGGTGTATGGCTTACCTCAAATGAAATAACCAAGTCAAGTATGTGAGGAATGTTACAAAGCAAATCGGGTAGGAAGGCATTCAAACATGACTTGTCCATGAAGTCGACAGAAAAGCTAGAGCTTGTTCACTCTAACATGTGTGGACCTTTTGAAGTAAGGTGGAATGGATGTAATTACTATTTACTAACTTTCATAAATGAATTCACTAGATATATGTAGATTTACCTTATTGAAAGGAAGAGTGAGGTATTCACACAGTTCAAGAAGTTAAAATTGCATGTCGAGAAAAAAAGTGTATGCAAGTTAAAGAAATAGAGAATTGACGGTGATGGTGTATACGCCTCTATGGAATTTGCAAGAATTTGCACGGATGAAGGTATAAAGCATGAGGCCATTTCAACCTATACACCTAAACATAATGGTATAACTGAGAGAAGAAATAGAAGTATATTGAACATGACTAAGAACATTTTGAAAACTGAAGAACTGCCAAGGAGATTTTGGGGTGAAACAACTTTGACAGTAGCGTACATTCTAAATAGATGTCCCACGAAGAAGATAGTAGAGAAGACACCTTATGAGGCTTGGACATGACATAAGCCAAATGTTAGTCATCTTAGAGTGTTTGGATAAATGTGCTTTAGGCATGTACCTGAACAATTGAGGAAAAACTAGATGATCGAAGTCAAGTTATGGTACTCATAAGTTATCATTCGACAAGCGCATACAAACTGTATTCAACCAAATAATTATAGACTACTGATCAATTGATATGTTCTAGTGGATGAAAATTAAGGGGAGGGTTGGAGTCAAAGGTCAGCTCGACAAGAGCAATAAATAGTCACAATTGTGTTTTATGAAGACCAACAGACTGAAGCCATAACCAATCGAAATGAAGAACCAGCTGAGCAGAATGTTAGGAAACCGACTAGAGGGAGCACTGAGTCAACAAGGTTAGTTAGGTATGGGAGTTTTCCAGATCAAGAAGTCGATGCAGATGGTGATTTAATAAGAGAAGTAATAATGATGGCTAAATCAGAACCAATTAATTTTGATCAAGCCATGAATGATTCAAAATGGTTAGAAGCCATGCAAGAAGAACTCATGGCAATCAATAAGAACAAGATGTGGGAACTTGTCAAGAAATCAATTAAGAAGCTAATTGATTTGAAGTGGGTCTACAAGTTGAAACTAAGGCCAAATGGTGAGATTGCTAGGCACAAAGCGAGACTGGTGGCAAGAGGTTTTCTGCAAAAACCTAGTATTGATTTAGATGAAGTTTATAGACATGTGGCAAGGCTGGAAACCATCGAAATTTTTGTGTCGGTTGCAGCATACAAAGGATGGAAGATATAAAAATACATGTAAAGTCAGTCAACCACAGGATTCGAAGGTATACAAATTGAGGAACGCTTTCTATGGTATGAAGCAAACCCCAAGAGCTTCGAACAAAATAATAGATAACTTCTTGATCGAAAAAAGCTTCTCAAAATGTGTCTCATAACATGAAGTGTATGTCAGTAATGCAAGTAGGCTTAGTCGAATCATCAAATGCTTGTATCTAGATGCATTTTTTGTGAAGACAAGCTTCCTACAAGATTTTGATGAAGACAACATATCAAGCTCTCTATATTAAAAGAATGGAAAAAGAAGATCATTTCAACATTGCTCAAGTTTTTCATGGATCTAGTAAAGGTATATGGAATTCTTGACAATATACTCCTAGTGCTAAAAGGTTTTTATCATGCATTATATGATCATTATAAAACTTTTTCTATCATGATTTTTTTGTTTTAAAATGATGTTTAAAACATTGCATATTCAAAAAAAATTTAACTTAGAAAGTTTTCAAAGTTTTGGCTGTGTCAATCGATTGATGCTATATTGCAATCGATTGATCAAACTTTCTATTTTAGCATTCTTCGTTTTTAAAGTTGGACCAATCGATTGGTGTTGTATGTTAATCGATTGATCTTAGTGCATTTTTCAGTTTTTTGTTTATGTCAATCGATTGATCTTAGTGCATTTTTCAGTTTTTTGTTTATGTCAATCGATTGGTTATGAGGGTCAATCGATTGATGCTGAGAAATTTTTGAAAAATCTAAAATGTTATTTCACTATTCTTTGCACCAATTCATCATAACTCTTCATGGCAAAACCTTACATCCTTTCATCAACTATTCTCTGATTTCTCTTTTAACCATTGCCATTTTATGATTGAAGGGATGCATTAATACTATAAATATTCTTTATATTTTTATTTCAATATTCACCTCTTTCAAATCAATTTAAAAAATCTCTACATTCATTTTCATCTATATTTTCATATTCAGATACTTTTGAAATAGAATTTTCATATCATTTTCTTCAAAAGTACTCTTGAGCACTTAGAGATTATTTTGTTTTGAACCTTCATATTGAAAGAGAAGAAGATTCTAATAAATTGATTAAAGTCTTATCCAATACAAATATTCATATTCATTCACAATTAATTTGTAAAATCCTAAGTACCAAGGATTGTTTGGTTTTAGGTGTGTTGCTTATTATCCAGGATTGTTGGATATAAGTGTCAAGAAAAGGAAGGATTGTTTTCTTTTCTTGTGAGTTAAGTTTTCAAGAGGATTGTTCTTGATCACTTAGTTAGAGGCTTGTTTTAGGAGATTTAACAATAATAAAATCTCTTACACATTGTAAGGGGACCGCAGTACTCTCAAGTTGTGAGGGGAACCAGTATAATTCATGGTGTCCTTTACTTTCCGCTCTTTACCGCTTTCATTATCATATCAAAGAACATTTATCCACCAAATCAGAATAAATTTTCTAAAGTCCTAATTCACACCCCCCCTCTTAGGCTCATTCCTAACTTACATTTGGCATCAGAGCAGGTTCTGGTAACTTGCTCCACAGATCCAGACGATGGCTTCTTTAAGCACAAACCCGGTGTTTAAAGATGGAGGTAGTAGCAACAAACCACCTCTATTTTCTGGAGAATATTTCGACTTCTGGAAAATCCACATGAAAGCACATTTAGAAGCACAAGGAGATGGTATCTGGGAAATCGTAGAAAATGGTCCTCATAATCTGACAAGTGTGGTCAATGGTGTTGGCACCCCAAAGATAAAAAGCTCGTATGATGAAGATGATAAGAAGAGAATACTTAATAAGAATAAGGCCATCAATATTCTTCAAAGTGCATTAAGTATGGACGAGTTCTTCTGCATATCTCAATGCAAATCTGCGAAAGAAATGTGGGATACTTTGGTGGAGACTCACGAAGGAACCGCTAATTCTCAAAGAAAGGAGGCTTTAAATGCAAGAAGGATTTCAAGAACAAAAAGGTCTATGTTGCATGGGAAGATAATGAGATAAGTTCTTCATCCGAGTCGGAAAGCGAAGAATGTGAAAATTTAGCATTAATGGCTTCACACCACTTCGACGATGAAGAAGATGAGGTATGCTTGAAAACCACTTGAAACCTCTGGTATCTTGACAGTGGTTGTTCCATGCATATGACGGGAGACATTAACAAATTTTCAAATCTAGCATTGAAGGCCAAGGGTTATGTCACATATGGTGATAACAACAAAGGGAGAATTCTTGGCATAGGAAAAGTTGGATCACCACCTTTCACATCCATTGAAGATGTCCTTGATGTCGAAGGACTAAAGCACAATCTTTTAAGTATTAGCTAACTTTGCGACAAGGGCTTCAAAATCAAGTTCACCAAAGATGAATGCTTGATTGAAGATGAAGTCTCTCATGAGGTAAAACTCAAAGGTACGAGAATTAATAATATATTTATGATTTCCCTTGATGACTTGTCTTTGAAGGTAAAATGTCTTATGGTAAACAATAATGAGTCATGGTTGTGGCATAAAAGATTTGCACATATTCATATGGAACATTTGAATAAACTTATAAAGCATGATCTTGTCATTGATTTTCCTAAAATAAAATTCGTCAAAAATATACTTTGTGATGCTTGTCAAAAGGGGAAACAAACCAAATTAAATTTTACATCAAAGAATGTGGTGTCCACTACAAGGCCACTACAATTGTTGCATATGGACTTATTTGGTCCATCAAGAACAAGAAGCTTCAGAGGTAATGTATATGCTTTAGTTACTGTTGATGATTTCTCTAGATACACTTGGACTTTCTTCTTAGTGTAGAAAAATGATGCATTCAAGGCGTTCAAGAAATATGCGAAGCAAATCCAAAATGAGAAATCTCTAACTATTGCCTCTATAAGAAGCGACCATGGTGGAGAATTTCAAAATGCCTCCTTCGAAGAGTTTTGCGAAGAACATAGAATATTTCATAATTTCTCGGCACCAAGGACTCCTCAATAAAATGGAGTGGTTGAGAGAAAGAATAGGTCACTTGTGGAACTTGCAAGAACAATGCTTAGCGATTCAAATCTTCCAAAGTATTTTTGGACGGATGCGGTAAGCACGGAATGCTATGTAATTAATAGAGTTATTATTAGACCTATCTTGAAAAAGAGACCTTATGAACTCTTCAAAGTAAGGAAACCAAACATCTCTTACTTTCACATTTTTGGATGCAAATGCTTTATCCTCAACAATGATAAAGACAATCTAGGTAAGTTCGACAAGAAGTCCGACGGAGGTATATTTCTTGGATATTCTCTTACTAGTAAAGAATTTAGAATATATAATAAAAGAACCTTAAAATTTAAGAATCTATGCATGTTACTTTCGATGAATCTAACCCCTCCAAGGAGGATATTGTTTTGTGTGATGATGATGATGATGTTGTAGAAATCACTCAAAAAGATACTTCAAGTGGAAGCAATGGTGATCAACCAAAACATCAAGATGAGCAAGATCAATAAAAAGCAAATGATAATGATATACCTAAGGAATGGAGAACTCATCGGGATCACCCAATTGATAAAGTCATCAGTGATATTAGTTAAGGCGTTGCGACAAGATTAAATCTCAAAGATGCATGCTTAAATATGGCTTTTGTTTCTTAAATTGAACCTTCCAAAGTTGATGAAGCTTTAGGTGACGACCAATGGATAATTGTTATGTAAGAAGAGTTAAACCAATTTGAAAGGAATCAAGTTTGGGAACTTGTCCCTAGGCCAAGTGATAAACACATCATAGGTACCAGATGGGTGTTTAAGAACAAGCTTAATGAGAATGGTATAATTGTTCGAAACAAAGCAAGGTTGGTGGCCCAAGGATACAATCAAGAGGAATGCATTGATTTTGAAGAAACATTCACTCCAGTTGCAAGGTTAGAAGCTATCCGTTTATTGCTTACTTATGCATGCTCATTAAATTTTCAATTATTTCAAATGGATGTCAAGAGCGCATTTTTGAATGGCTGCATCAATGAAGAAGTCTATGTCAAACAACCCCTGGGCTTTGAAGACTTCAAAAATCCTTCACATGTTTTCAAGTTGAGGAAAGCTCTTTATGGCCTAAAGCAAGCACCTAGAGCATGGTATGATCGTCTCAGCAACTTTCTCTATGAAAAGGGTTTTGAAAAAGGTAAAATTGACAAAACCTTGTTTATTAAGAAAATAAAAGGTAACACTTTATTGGTTCAAGTCTACGTTGACGACATCATCTTCAGCTCAACAAACAAAGAAATGTGTGAAGAATTTTCATCGATGATGCAAGGAGAATTCGAGATGTCCATGATGGGTAAGGTGGACTATTTTCTTGGACTTCAAATCAAGCAACTGAGGGATGGAATTTTCATCAACCAATCAAAGTACTGCAAAGAGTTGTTAAAAAGATTCGACATGGATAGTTGCAAGGCAATGTCTACTCCAATGGGATCCGGATCTTATGTTGATCAAGATGAATCAGATGTTTCTATTGACATAACAAAGTATCGAGGTATGATTGGTTCCTTACATTATTTGACGGCAAGTCGTCCTGATATTATGTTCAGTGTGTGTCTTTGTGCTCGTTTTCAAGCCAATCCAAAAGAATCACATCTCACCGCTGTTAAGAGGATCATGAAGTATCTCAAGGGAACAACAAATGTCGGCCTATGGTATCCTAAAGGTAGTATTTTCAATTTAGTTGGTTATTCTGACGCTGATTATGCAGGAAGTAAAACTGATCGAAAAAGTACTAATGGTACATGTCACATCCTTGGAAGTGCATTAGTATTAGGGGCTTGCAAGAAACAAGTGTGTGTTGCTCTTAGCACTGCCGAAGCGAAATACATAGCAGCAGGTAGTTGTTGCACTCAAATACTTTGGCTTAAGCAACAACTTCGTGACTATGGACTCGATCTTGGATGCATTCCTCTTCGTTGTGACAACACAAGTGCGATAAACATTACAAAGAATCCGGTCATGCACTCAAGAACCAAGTATATTGACATTTGACATCATTTTCTTCGTGACCACGTGCTTCGAGGAGATATCGAAGTCACATTTGTGGATACTCATAATAAACTTTCCGACATCTTCACAAAACCTTTGGCACGAGAACCGTTTTACAAAATTCGAAGGGAACTTGGGATTCTAGATGAGTGTGATATATAACTCGCCAAATACACATCAATGCAAATATAAAGGTGCACTCTTTCTCATAATATTTAGTAATTAATTGTTCAATGTTATTGAAAATGTTTTTATTTTAATAAGTATGATTGCTGATGTGTTAATTTTAAGCATTTATCAAAATTTGTTTGATGTCAATCGATTGTTGGTCTTGTGTCAATCAATTGGTCCATCTTTATTTCTCAAATTTTATTTTACAGTAAGTTCATTCAATCGATTGCATCATTCTATCAATCGATTGGTTCCTTATTTTTTTTAGTTAAAAAAAAAATTCATCAACCAATCGATTGGATCCCTAACATCAATCGATTGGTCCTCTTATTTTTTTCAACTTTTTCACAATGCCAATCGATTGGTCCTTGCATGTCAATTGATTGGTCTTTAAATTTTTTTATTTTATATGTTCAGCATGCGCATGATTTCTTTCCTATTTTATTCCCACTTTATTCTCACTTTATTTTTTCACATGTGACTCCTGTTACATCTACTGATATACTCTCCCATATTGCATTTATTCATTTTTGTCTTTTACCACTTTTTTCTCATATTCCTTCTCCTTTTCCTATTTTCAAGTAAGTGCTATTTACCAAGTTTTGTTAAAAGCTCTTTATGTCACTTTATTTCTATTCATTGCTCTTTATTTTCTTGGTCCAACCACTTGATTCTTCTCATTACTACACTTTACCACCATAAAACCACATCTCTCTTCAAGAAAATCTTCAGCATTCTACACGACTTGTCTTATTCACTTAAAGGTTTTTGCTTTCTTCTTCAATCCTTTCCTATTCTCCAAGAAACCTTCACGGCCTCTCAACTTTCATCTAAGGGCAAAGGCAAAGGCAAGGCTTCTAGTTCTAGAGGCCCTCTAGATTTGTCAAGACTTTTCACTACCAAGAGCCAACAGGAAAGGTACGAGACGTACTTTTTCCAAAAGAAGATAATGAAACCAAAGTATGGCTCTTTTGTTTCTTTTCTTGAAGATGTGTTCAATTTTCCTACTGTTTTAGAGGAATTGGGATTGAGTGGCCTCATTGGTTACAATAAAATTTTTTACCCTGAATTGGTCAAGGTGTTCTATTCCAACATGGTGAAGAAGAAAGGGAAACTAATGTAAGTTTAAGGAGTGCCTTAGAGGGGGGGGGGGGGGGGGGTGAATGAGGTACTTAGACGATTTTCCGGATTTTTTACGGTTTATTGATTTTTACTTTCTTGAGATGCTTATGTGATGAAAAGCGATAAAGTGCAGAAAGTAAATAACACCATGATGTATAGTGGTTCCCCTCACAGATCGAGAGTACTCCACTCCCCTTTCAACACGAAAGAGAATTCACTATAATGTTAGAGTCCTAGACAAGACACCTTAAGACCTTTCTATCTAATTCTAACACACCAAGAACAATCCTCTTGGATTTACAATGTTTAAAGTCCAATCGAGACTCAAATTCTCACAAAAGGACCTCTTGCATCCACACACCGGATAGCAAGGATAAAACCTTACAAACTTATTCTTAACAATCCTAAAAATAAGTTGTAATCAAGAGATACAATTCTGAATTTTTGTAGAAGATAAAATAGTTGAAAATTTGAAGTATATCAATTTATCAATTGATCTTCTCCTTTGTAACACATAATTCTCACAATAAGTATACAAGTGTTCTTTGTATGGAATGAAACTATGATGCTTAAAAAGAAGGTTTATGCAAGGTTTCACTCTTAAGAAAATTTGGAAGAACACTTAAAAAAATGTTTGAAAGAATATGAGTAATTGATTTGAAATTTTTGCAAGGAGGTGAATTTGAAATCTGAAAAAATGATGTATATATTTTGTCTAAACACCTCCTCAAATGGATGTAATTACCCAAAGGATGCCATGGTTCATGGTAAAGAAAATAGAAAAGTTTCCATGAAGAGATGCACTGATTTTTGCCTCTGGTTCAGTGTTAATCAATTACCTTAATATGGGTAATCGGTTACTTGCCTCCAACATATAAAAATATTTGAATTTTTCACAGAGTAATCGATTACCTTAAAATGGATAATCGATTACTTCATCCCAGATTTGAAAAATAGCTTAAAAAATGAAGTGTTATGATTTCTTTGATGCATAAAATTACTTCCAATGATTATGGCATGAATGAGACATGTTTTAAACACTTGTATAATCATCTAGAGGTCAAGTGTTATACCTATTCATTTGAAATACCAATCTTCATGAGTTTCATCGAGACTTGATCATTTAGTTGAAAACTTCCTTCATGAGCTTGAATCTTGATCAATCCTTTTTGTTAATCAATCTTAGACTTGTAGAGAAGTTTGTCGTCATCAAAACATTTGAGAAGTCATGTCTTCACAATCTCCCCCTTTTTGATGATGACAACCCAAAAAAAATGAAAGTTCAATCCAAGCATGTTTCTCTAGGAAATGCTCCCCCTTAATTTATGATTTAAGGAGTCTCTTGAAATCTGCATTTTGTTAGAGAGAAACAGAAAACAAAGAAATAACACAATAACAATCTCTTCTCCTGCTTTGTCATTAACAAAAAGGGTGAAATAAGTAACAATATGCAAACAACATACACCAAGCACCACATAACACAAGAATGAAACAAAATATAATACAAACATAATATAGACCAAACTTAGTACGGAATGGAAAGACGGATAAAACATAAAAAGCCAATGGACTTAGCATAGTCTTAAAAGAAACTAGAAATGTACTAACTTAAAACCATAAACTAGTGAATAGCAAAAAACAAATGGCCAACTCAATCACTTTCTGACATATCAAATGTGAAGGTTGGAAAGAGAGAGATATAGAGTACCAATGCTGAAGGATTGACTTAAGAAAAAAAACAATAAAAAACACTTAAGACCAAAAGTACTCTTTATGACAAAAAAACTCACGTGTGTTAAAAAATTTTAAAAAAAATCTGGAATAAACAGTGGTAATCGATTACTCTAAAAAGGGTAATCGGTTACATAGATGAAAAAACGCGTGAGGAAGGCAAGAAAAGGCAGGGTAATCGATTACACAATTTGGAGTAACTGATTACTCTAAGAAAAAGTGAAAAAACAGTAGCTTTGCACAGTTCAAAATATGAAGGATTTTCAAAAAAATTAAGTTTGACAAGGTAATATACATAATAATGCAATTTTGAGTGAAAATTTTTTTTATCAAAAAATTTTTTTTACCTAATATAAAATCAACAAATGGCAAAAATTACATATACACATTTTAAAGAGAAATTTTACATATAAAATAAAAAAATTAAAAACTTGTGTACCTTGGCCTTATTATAATGTATAGTGAATAATTATGAAAGATTTATATATCACCTTCATCCAAAATGCCAAGTTCTCTTCGAATCTTATAAAATGGTTCTTTTGCGAGTGGTTTTGTGAAAATGTCCGCTAGTTAATTATGAGTATCGACAAAGGTAATTTCGACGTTGCCTTTAAGCACATGATCACGAAGGAAATGGTGTCGGATGTCTATGTGTTTGGTCATTGATCTTCACAAAAGTCTTCAAAAGAAGTATTTTGGAATTCTCCATCATGATCGCTTCTTATTGAGGCAATTGTTAATGATTTCTCATTTTGAATTTGCTTTGCATACTTCTTGAACGCTTTGAATGCATCACTTTTCTGCACTAAAAAGAATGTCCAAGTATATCTAGAATAATCATCAACAATAACTAAAGCATATAAGTTACCTCTGAAGCTTCTTGTTCTTGATGGACCAAATAAGTCCATATGTAACAATTGTAATGGCCTAGAAGTGGACACCACATTCTTGGATGTGAAAGTTGATTTGGTTTTCTTCCCCTTTTAACAAGCATCGCAAATTCTATCTTTGATAAATTTTATCTTTGGAAATCCAATGACAAGGACATGTTTTACTAACTTATTCAAGTGCTCCATGTGAATGTGAGCAAATCTCTTATGCCATAACCATGAGTCGTTGTTATTTTCCACAAGACACTTAACCTTCAAAGAAACATCATCAAGGGAAATCATGAAAATATTATTAATTCGCTTACCTATAAGCATTACCTCTTGTGTGACTTCGTCTTCAATTAAACATTCATCTTTTGTGAACCTTATTTTGAATCCTTTGTCACAAAGTTGACTTATGCTTAAGAGGTTGTGCTTTAGTCCTTCTACATATAGCACATCTTCTATGGATATGAAATTTGGTGCACCTACTTGGCCTATGCCAAGAATTCTTCCTTTGTTGTTATCTGCATAAGTAACATAACCCTTGGCCTTAAGCATTAGATCTGAAAATTTGTGCACATCACCAGTCATATGCTTGGAGCACCCACTATCCAAATACCAAAGATTTGATGTGGCCTTCAAGCATACCTACAAAACAAACTTAAGTTTTGTTAGGTACCCAAATTGCTTTGGGTCCTTCATAATTAGTACCTTTCTCAACCCATACATAATGCCCCTTTGCTACACTAAAGTTTCTAACATAGCAAGCATTAGGTGTATGGCCAATAATACCACAATAAAAACAAGTTGGTTCAAAATTGCTTTTATATCTAGGAACATAAGACTTTTTCTTTGTAAACCTTTTCTTTTTAGGACGTTGATGCACAACTTTTGGTGTGTTGACTCTTTCTTTTGGAGATTGATCTTTAGGCCTAACAAAGATAGTTTTATTTGAACTTGGTTTAGAAAATTTGGAGTAACCAAGTCCACTTTTGTCATTTGAGTACCTTTGTTGGCTAAGAACCCCTTCCAAACCAATTTGTCCTTTTTTCATACCTTTCAAGGACTCTTTTAAGTTGGACAATTTGGAAAGAGAGAGACTCACACTTTAGACATACAAAATTCTTCTTTTCACTAATCATCTTTTGTTTTTCATTTTCAAAATCTTTTTCAAAAATTTCAATCTTTTCTTCCAAGGAAGAAATTTGTTTCTTTTGAGATGATATAGTTTTATAAAGAATTTTGCATTCATTTAACAATTCATTAATTGCACCTTGTGCATCATCATCAAAAAGAGAAAAATCATTACTAACCTCTTCTTCATCATCAGAATGATGAGAAACCATTAGCACCAAGTTTGCACATTCTTCACTATCCGATCCGGATGAAGAACTAATGTCATTGTCCTCCCATGCAACATATGCCTTTTTGTTCTTGAAATCCTTCTTGCTCCTAAATCCGCCTTTCTTTGAAAGTTTAGGACATTCCGGCTTTATGTGGCCTTTCTTTCCACATTCGTAGCATGTTATATCTTGCGTAGATGTGGTGGTCTCCTTTTTCCTAAAATGTTTATTCTTTTTAGCGTTAAAGGATTTATCATTTTTGTTAAAGAACTTACCAAGCCTTTTAACAAGGAGCATGGTATTTTATTTCTATTTTCAAGTAAGTGTTATTTACCAAGTTTTGTTAAAAGCTCTTTATGTCACTTTATTTCTATTCATTGCTCTTTATTTTCTTGGTCCAACCACTTGATTCTTCTCATTACTACACTTTACCACCATTAAACCACATCTCTCTTCAAGAAAATCTTCAGCATTCTACACGACTTGTCTTATTCACTCAAAGGTTTTTGCTTTCTTCTTCAATCCTTTGCTATTCTCCAAGAAACCTTCATGGCCTCTCAACTTTCATCTAAGGGCAAAGGCAAAGGCAAGGCTTCAAGTTCTAGAGGCCCTCTAGATTTGTCAAGACTTTTCACTACCAAGAGCCAACAGGAAAGGTACGAGACATACTTTTTCCAAAAGAAGATCATGAAGCCAAAGTTTGGCTCGTTTGTTTCTTTTCTTGAAGATGTGTCCAGTTTTCCTACTGTTTTTGAGGAATTGGGATTGAGTGACCTCATTGGTTACAATACAATTTTTTACCCTGAATTGGTCAAGGTGTTCTATTCCAACATGGTGAAGAAGAAAGGGAAACTAATGTAAGTTTAAGGAGTGCCTTAGAGGGGGGGGGGTGAATGAGGCACTTAGACGATTTTCTGAATTTTTTATGGTTTATTGATTTTTACATTCTTGAGATGCTCATGTGATGAAAAGCGATAAAGTGCGGAAAGTAAATAACACAATGATGTATAGTGGTTCCCCTCTCAGATCGAGAGTACTCCACTCCCCTTTCAACACGAAAGAGAATTCACTATAATGTTAGAGTCCTAGACAAGACACCTTAAGACCTTTCTATCTAATTCTAACACACCAAGAAAAATCCTCTTGGATTTACAATGTTTAAAGTCCAATCGAGACTCAAATTCTCACAAAAGGACCTCTTGCATCCACACATCGGATAGCAAGGATAAAACCTTACAAACTTATTCTTAACAATCCTAAAAATAAGTTGTAATCAAGAGATACAATTCTGAATTTTTGTAGAAGATGAAATAGTTGAAAATTTAAAGTATATCAATTTATCAATTGATCTTCTCCTTTGTAACACATAATTCTCACAATAATTATACAAGTGTTCTTTGTATGGAATGAAACTATGATGCTTAAAAAGAAGGTTTATGCAAGGTTTCACTCTTAAGAAAATTTGGAAGAACACTTAAAAAAATGTTTGAAAGAATATGAGTAATTGATTTGAAATTTTTTTAAGGAGGTGAATTTGAAATCTGAAAAAATGATGTATATATTTTGTCTAAACACCTCCTCAAATGGATGCAATTACCCAAAGGATGTCATGGTTCATGGTAAAGAAAATAGAAAAGTTTCCATGAAGAGATGCACTGATTTTTGCCTCTGGTTCAGTGTTAATCGATTACCTTAATATGGGTAATCGGTTACTTGCCTCCAACGTGTAAAAATATTTGAATTTTTCACAGAGTAATCGATTACCTTAAAATGGATAATCGATTACTTCATCCCAGATTTGAAAAATAGCTTAAAAAATGAAGTGTTATGATTTCTTTGATTCATAAAATTACTTCCAATGATTATGGCAGGAATGAGACATGTTTTAAACACTTGTATAATCATCTAGCGGTCAAGTGTTATACCTATTCATTTGAAATACAAATCTTCATGAGTTTCATCGAGACTTGATCATTTAGTTGAAAACCTCCTTCATGAGCTTGAATCTTGATCAATCCTTTTTGTTTATCAATCTTAGACTTGTAGAGACGTTTGTCGTCATCAAAACATTTGAGAAGTCATGTCTTCACAATCTCCCCCTTTTTGATGATGACAAAAAAAAATGAAAGTTCAATCCAAGCATGTTTCTCTAGCAAATGCTCCCCCTTAATTGATGCTCCCCCTTAATTTATTATTTAAGGAATCTCTTTAAATCTGCATTTTGTTAGAGAGAAATAAAAAAAAAGAAATAACACAATAACAATCTTTTCTCCTCCTTTGTCATTAACAAAAAGGGTTAAATAAGTAACAATATGCAAACAACATACACCAAGCACCACATAACACAAGAATGAAACAAAATATAATACAAACATAATATAAACCAAACTTAGTACGGAATGGAAAGACGGATAAACATAAAAAGCCAACGGACTTAGCATAGTCTTAAAAGAAACTAGAAATGTACTAACTTAAAACCATAAACTAGTGAATAGCAAAAAACAAATGGCCAACTCAATCACTTTCCGACATATCAAATGTGAAGGTTGGAAAGAGAGAGATATAGAGTACCAATGCTGAAGGATTGACTTAAGCAAAAAAACAAGAAAAAACACTTAAGACCAAAAGTACTACTTATGACAAAAAAGTCACGTGTGTTAAAAATTTTAAAAAAATTCTGGAAGAAACAGTGGTAATCGATTACTCTAAAAAGGGTAATCGGTTACATAGATGAAAAACGCGTAAGGAAGGCAAGAACAGGCAGGGTAATCAATTACCCAATTTAGAGTAACCGATTACTCTAAGAAAAAGTGAAAAAACAGTAGCTTTGCACAGTCCAAAATATGAAGGATTTTCAAAAAATTTAAGTTTGACAAGGTAATATACATACTAATGCAATTTTGAGTGAAAAATTTTTTTATCAAAAAATTAAATTTAACTAATATAAAATTAACAAAAGGCAAAAATTACATATACACATTTTAAAGAGAAATTTTACAAATAAAATAAAAAAATTAAAAACTTGTGTACCTTGGCCTCATTATAATGTATAGTGAATAATTATGGAAGATTTATATATCACCTTCATCCAAAATGCCAAGTTCTCTTCGAATCTTATAAAATGGTTCTTTTGCGAGTGGTTTTGTGAAAATGTCCGCTAGTTGATTATGAGTATCGACAAAGGTAACTTCGACATCGCCTTTAAGCACATGATCACGAAGGAAATGGTGTCGGATGTCTATGTGTTTGGTCCTTGATCTTCACAAAAGTCTTCAAAAGAAGTATTCTAGAATTCTTCATCATGATCGCTTCTTATGGAGGCAATTGTTAATGATTTCTCATTTTGAATTTTCTTTGCATACTTCTTGAACGCTTTGAATGCATCACTTTTCTGTACTAAAACAAATGTCCAAGTATATCTAGAATAATCATCAACAATAACTAAAGCATATAAGTTACCTCCGAAGCTTCTTGTTCTTGATGGACCAAATAAGTCCATATGTAACAATTGTAATGGCCTAGAAGTGGACACCACATTCTTGGATGTGAAAGTTGATTTGGTTTGCTTCCCCTTTTGACAAGCATCGCAAATTCTATCTTTGATGAATTTTATATTTGGAAATCCAATGACAAGGTCATATTTTACTAACTTATTCAAGTGCTCCATGTGAATGTGAGCAAATCTCTTATGCCATAACCATGAGTCGTTGTTATTTTCCACAAGACACTTAACCTTCAAAGAAACATCATCAAGGGAAATCATGAAAATATTATTAATTCGCTTACCTATAAGCATTACCTCTTGTGTGACTTCGTCTTCAATTAAACATTCATCTTTTGTGAACCTTATTTTGAATCCTTTGTCACAAAGTTGACTTATGCTTAAGAGGTTGTGCTTTAGTCCTTCTACATATAGCACATCTTCGATGGATATGAAATTTGGTGCACCTACTTGGCCTATGCCAAGAATTCTTCCTTTGTTGTTATCTGCATAAGTAACATAACCCTTGGCCTTAAGCATTAGATCTGAAAATTTGTGCACATCACCAGTCATATGCTTGGAGCACCCACTATCCAAATACCAAAGATTTGATGTGGCCTTCAAGCACACCTACAAAACAAACTTAAGTTTTGTTAGGTACCCAAATTGCTTTGGGTCCTTCATAATTAGTACCTTTCTCAACCCATACATAATGCCCCTTTGCTACACTAAAGTTTCTAACATAGCAAGCATTAGGTGTATGGCCAATAATACCACAATAAAAACAAGTTGGTTCAAAATTGCTTTTATATCTAGGAACATAAGACTTTTTCTTTGTAAACCTTTTCTTTTTAGGACGTTGATGCACAACTTTTGGTGTGTTGACTCTTTCTTTTGGAGATTGATCTTTAGGCCTAACAAAGATAGTTTTATTTGAACTTGGTTTAGAAAATTTGGAGTAACCAAGTCCACTTTTGTCATTTGAGTACCTTTGTTGGCTAAGAACCCCTTCCAAACCAATTTGTCCTTTTTTCATACCTTTCAAGGACTCTTTTAAGTTGGACAATTTGGAAAGAGAGAGACTCACACTTTAGACATACAAAATTCTTCTTTTCACTAATCATCTTTTGTTTTTCATTTTCAAAATCTTTTTCAAAAATTTCAATCTTTTCTTCCAAGGAAGAAATTTGTTTCTTTTGAGATGATATAGTTTTATAAAGAATTTTGCATTCATTTAACAATTCATTAATTGCACCTTGTGCATCATCATCAAAAAGAGAAAAATCATTACTAACCTCTTCTTCATCATCAGAATGATGAGAAACCATTAGCACCAAGTTTGCACATTCTTCACTATCCGATCCGGATGAAGAACTAATGTCATTGTCCTCCCATGCAACATATGCCTTTTTGTTCTTGAAATCCTTCTTGCTCCTAAATCCGCCTTTCTTTGAAAGTTTAGGACATTCCGGCTTTATGTGGCCTTTCTTTCCACATTCGTAGCATGTTATATCTTGCGTAGATGTGGTGGTCTCCTTTTTCCTAAAATGTCTATTCTTTTTAGCGTTAAAGGATTTATCATTTTTGTTAAAGAACTTACCAAGCCTTTTAACAAGGAGCATGGTATTTTATTTCTATTTTCAAGTAAGTGTTATTTACCAAGTTTTGTTAAAAGCTCTTTATGTCACTTTATTTCTATTCATTGCTCTTTATTTTCTTGGTCCAACCACTTGATTCTTCTCATTACTACACTTTACCACCATTAAACCACATCTCTCTTCAAGAAAATCTTCAGCATTCTACACGACTTGTCTTATTCACTCAAAGGTTTTTGCTTTCTTCTTCAATCCTTTGCTATTCTCCAAGAAACCTTCATGGCCTCTCAACTTTCATCTAAGGGCAAAGGCAAAGGCAAGGCTTCAAGTTCTAGAGGCCCTCTAGATTTGTCAAGACTTTTCACTACCAAGAGCCAACAGGAAAGGTACGAGACATACTTTTTCCAAAAGAAGATCATGAAGCCAAAGTTTGGCTCGTTTGTTTCTTTTCTTGAAGATGTGTCCAGTTTTCCTACTGTTTTTGAGGAATTGGGATTGAGTGACCTCATTGGTTACAATACAATTTTTTACCCTGAATTGGTCAAGGTGTTCTATTCCAACATTGTGAAGAAGAAAGGGAAACTAATGTAAGTTTAAGGAGTGCCATAGAGGGGGGGGGGGGGGGTGAATGAGGCACTTAGACGATTTTCTAAATTTTTTATGGTTTATTGATTTTTACATTCTTGAGATGCTCATGTGATGAAAAGCGATAAAGTGCGGAAAGTAAATAACACAATGATGTATAGTGGTTCCCCTCTCAGATCGAGAGTACTCCACTCCCCTTTCAACACGAAAGAGAATTCACTATAATGTTAGAGTCCTAGACAAGACACCTTAAGACCTTTCTATCTAATTCTAACACACCAAGAAAAATCCTCTTGGATTTACAATGTTTAAAGTCCAATCGAGACTCAAATTCTCACAAAAGGACCTCTTGCATCCACACATCGGATAGCAAGGATAAAACCTTACAAACTTATTCTTAACAATCCTAAAAATAAGTTGTAATCAAGAGATACAATTCTGAATTTTTGTAGAAGATGAAATAGTTGAAAATTTAAAGTATATCAATTTATCAATTGATCTTCTCCTTTGTAACACATAATTCTCACAATAATTATACAAGTGTTCTTTGTATGGAATGAAACTATGATGCTTAAAAAGAAGGTTTATGCAAGGTTTCACTCTTAAGAAAATTTGGAAGAACACTTAAAAAAATGTTTGAAAGAATATGAGTAATTGATTTGAAATTTTTGCAAGGAGGTGAATTTGAAATCTGAAAAAATGATGTATATATTTTGTCTAAACACCTCCTCAAATGGATGCAATTACCCAAAGGATGTCATGGTTCATGGTAAAGAAAATAGAAAAGTTTCCATGAAGAGATGCACTGATTTTTGCCTCTGGTTCAGTGTTAATCGATTACCTTAATATGGGTAATCGGTTACTTGCCTCCAACGTGTAAAAATATTTGAATTTTTCACAGAGTAATCGATTACCTTAAAATGGATAATCGATTACTTCATCCCAGATTTGAAAAATAGCTTAAAAAATGAAGTGTTATGATTTCTTTGATTCATAAAATTACTTCCAATGATTATGGCAGGAATGAGACATGTTTTAAACACTTGTATAATCATCTAGCGGTCAAGTGTTATACCTATTCATTTGAAATACAAATCTTCATGAGTTTCATCGAGACTTGATCATTTAGTTGAAAACCTCCTTCATGAGCTTGAATCTTGATCAATCCTTTTTGTTTATCAATCTTAGACTTGTAGAGACGTTTGTCGTCATCAAAACATTTGAGAAGTCATGTCTTCACAATCTCCCCCTTTTTGATGATGACAAAAAAAAATGAAAGTTCAATCCAAACATGTTTCTCTAGCAAATGCTCCCCCTTAATTGATGCTCCCCCTTAATTTATTATTTAAGGAATCTCTTTAAATCTGCATTTTGTTAGAGAGAAATAAAAAAAAAAGAAATAACACAATAACAATCTTTTCTCCTCCTTTGTCATTAACAAAAAGGGTTAAATAAGTAACAATATGCAAACAACATACACCAAGCACCACATAACACAAGAATGAAACAAAATATAATACAAACATAATATAAACCAAACTTAGTACGGAATGGAAAGACGGATAAACATAAAAAGCCAACGGACTTAGCATAGTCTTAAAAGAAACTAGAAATGTACTAACTTAAAACCATAAACTAGTGAATAGCAAAAAACAAATGGCCAACTCAATCACTTTCCGACATATCAAATGTGAAGGTTGGAAAGAGAGAGATATAGAGTACCAATGCTGAAGGATTGACTTAAGCAAAAAAACAAGAAAAAACACTTAAGACCAAAAGTACTACTTATGACAAAAAAGTCACGTGTGTTAAAAATTTTAAAAAAATTCTGGAAGAAACAGTGGTAATCGATTACTCTAAAAAGGGTAATCGGTTACATAGATGAAAAACGCGTAAGGAAGGCAAGAACAGGCAGGGTAATCAATTACCCAATTTAGAGTAACCGATTACTCTAAGAAAAAGTGAAAAAACAGTAGCTTTGCACAGTCCAAAATATGAAGGATTTTCAAAAAATTTAAGTTTGACAAGGTAATATACATACTAATGCAATTTTGAGTGAAAATTTTTTTTATCAAAAAATTAAATTTAACTAATATAAAATTAACAAAAGGCAAAAATTACATATACACATTTTAAAGAGAAATTTTACAAATAAAATAAAAAAATTAAAAACTTGTGTACCTTGGCCTCATTATAATGTATAGTGAATAATTATGGAAGATTTATATATCACCTTCATCCAAAATGCCAAGTTCTCTTCGAATCTTATAAAATGGTTCTTTTGCGAGTGGTTTTGTGAAAATGTCCGCTAGTTGATTATGAGTATCGACAAAGGTAACTTCGACATCGCCTTTAAGCACATGATCACGAAGGAAATGGTGTCGGATGTCTATGTGTTTGGTCCTTGATCTTCACAAAAGTCTTCAAAAGAAGTATTCTGGAATTCTTCATCATGATCGCTTCTTATGGAGGCAATTGTTAATGATTTCTCATTTTGAATTTTCTTTGCATACTTCTTGAACGCTTTGAATGCATCACTTTTCTGTACTAAAACAAATGTCCAAGTATATCTAGAATAATCATCAACAATAACTAAAGCATATAAGTTACCTCCGAAGCTTCTTGTTCTTGATGGACCAAATAAGTCCATATGTAACAATTGTAATGGCCTAGAAGTGGACACCACATTCTTGGATGTGAAAGTCGATTTGGTTTGCTTCCCCTTTTGACAAGCATCGCAAATTCTATCTTTGATGAATTTTATCTTTGGAAATCCAATGACAAGGTCATGTTTTACTAACTTATTCAAGTGCTCCATGTGAATGTGAGCAAATCTCTTATGCCATAGCCATGAGTCGTTGTTATTTTCCACAAGACACTTAACCTTCAAAGAAACATCATCAAGGGAAATCATGAAAATATTATTAATTCGCTTACCTATAAGCATTACCTCTTGTGTGACTTCGTCTTCAATTAAACATTCATCTTTTGTGAACCTTATTTTGAATCCTTTGTCACAAAGTTGGCTTATGCTTAAGAGGTTGTGCTTTAGTCCTTCGACATATAGCACATCTTCGATGGATATGAAATTTGGTGCACCTACTTTGCCTATGCCAAGAATTCTTCCTTTGTTGTTATCTCCATAAGTAACATAACCCTTGGCCTTAAGCATTAGATCTGAAAATTTGTGCACATCACCTGTCATATGTTTGGAGCACCCACTATCCAAATACCAAAGATTTGATGTGGCCTTCAAGCATACCTACAAAACAAACTTAAGTTTTGTTAGGTACCCAAATTGCTTTGGGTCCTTCATAATTAGTACCTTTCTCAACCCATACATAATGCCCCTTTGCTACACTAAAGTTTCTAACATAGCAAGCATTAGGTGTATGGCCAATAATACCACAATAAAAACAAGTTGGTTCAAAATTGCTTTTATATCTAGGAACATAAGACTTTTTCTTTGAAAACCTTTTCTTTTTAGGACGTTGATGCACAACTTTTGGTGTGTTGACTCTTTCTTTTGGAGATTGATCCTTAGGCCTAACAAAGATAGTTTTATTTGAACTTGGTTTAGAAAATTTGGAGTAACCAAGTCCACTTTTGTCATTTGAGTACCTTTGTTGGCTAAGAACCCCTTCCAAACCAATTTGTCCTTTTTCATACCTTTCAAGGACTCTTTTAAGTTGGACAATTTGGAAAGAGAGAGACTCACACTTTAGACATACAAAATTCTTCTTTTCACTAATCATCTTTTGTTTTTCATTTTCAAAATCTTTTTCAAAAATTTCAATCTTTTCTTCCAAGGAAGAAATTTGTTTCTTTTGAGATGATATAGTTTTATAAAGAATTTTGCATTCATTTAACAATTCATTAATTGCACATTGTGCATCATCATCAAAAAGAGAAAAATCATTACTAACCTCTTCTTCATCATCGGAATGATGAGAAACCATTAGCGCCAAGTTTGCACATTCCTCGCTATCCGATCCGGATGAAGAACTAATGTCATTGTCCTCCCATGCAACATATGCCTTTTTGTTCTTGAAATCCTTCTTGCTCCTAAATCCGCCTTTCTTTGAAAGTTTAGGACATTCCGCCTTTATGTGGCCTTGCTTTCCACATTCGTAGCATGTTATATCTTGCGTAGATGTGGTCGTCTCCTTTTTCCTGAAATGTCTATTCTTTTTAGCGTTAAAGGATTTATTATTTTTGTTAAAGAATTTACCAAGCCTTTTTACAAGGAGCATGGTATTTCATTTCTATTTCCAAGTAAGTGTTATTTACCAAGTTTTGTTAAAAGTTCTTTATGTCACTTTATTTCTATTCATTGCTCTTTATTTTCTTGGTCCAACCACTTGATTCTTCTCATTACTACACTTTACCACCATAAAACCACATCTCTCTTCAAGAAAATCTTCAGCATTCTACACGACTTTACTTATTCACTACAAGGTTTTTGCTTTCTTCCCCAATCGTTTGCTTTTCTCCAAGAAACCTTCATGGCTTCTCAACTTTCATCTAAAGGCAAAGGCAAAGGCAAGGCTTCTAATTCTAGGGCCCTCTAGATTTGTCAAGACTTTTCACTACCAAGAGCCAACAGGAAAGGTACGAGACATACTTTTTCCAAAAGAAGATCATGAAGCCAAAGTATGGCTCTTTTGTTTCTTTTCTTGAAGATGTGTTCAGTTTTCCTACTGTTTTTGAGGAATTGGGATTGAGTGACCTCATTGGTTACAATACAATTTTTTACACTGAATTGGTCAAGGTGTTCTATTCCAACATGGTGAAGAAGAAAGAGAAACTAATGTAAGTTTAAGGAGTGCCTTAGAGGGGGAGGGGGGGGGGGTGATTGAGGCACTTAGACGATTTTCGGGATTTTTTACGGTTTATTGATTTTTACTTTCTTGAGATGCTTATGTGATGAAAAGCGATAAAGTGCGAAAAGTAAATAACACCATGATGTATAGTGGTTCCCCTCACAGATCGAGAGTACTCCACTCCCCTTTCAACACGAAAGAGAATTCACTATAATGTTAGATTCCTAGACAAGACACCTTAAGACCTTTCTATCTAATTCTAACACACCAAGAACAATCCTCTTGGATTTACAATGTTTAAAGTCCAATCGAGACTCAAATTCTCACAAAAGGACCTCTTGCATCCACACACCGGATAGCAAGGATAAAACCTTAGAAACTTATTCTTAACAATCCTAAAAATAAGTTGTAATCAAGAGATACAATTCTGAATTTTTGTAAAAGATGAAATAGTTGAAAATTTGAAGTATATCAATTTATCAATTGATCTTCTCCTTTGTAACACATAATTCTCCCAATAATTATACAAGTGTTCTTTGTATGGAATGAAACTATGATGCTTAAAAAGAAGGTTTATGCAAGGTTTCACTCTTAAGAAAATTTGGAAGAACACTTAAAAAAATGTTTGAAAGAATATGAGTAATTGATTTGAAATTTTTGCAAGGAGGTGAATTTGAAATCTGAAAAAATGATGTATATATTTTGTCTAAACACCTCCTCAAATGGATGCAATTACGCAAAGGATGCCATGGTTCATGGTAAATAAAATAGAAAAGTTTCCATGAAGAGATGCACTGATTTTTGCCTCTGGTTCAGTGTTAATCGATTACCTTAATATGGGTAATCGGTTACTTGCCTCCAACGTGTAAAAATATTTGAATTTTTCACAGAGTAATCGATTACCTTAAAATGGATAATCGATTACTTCATCCCAGATTTGAAAAATAGCTTTAAAAATGAAGTGTTATGATTTCTTTGATGCATAAAATTACTTCCAATGATTATGGCATGAATGAGACATATTTTAAACACTTGTATAATCATCTAGAGGTCAAGTGTTATACCTATTCATTTGAAATACGAATCTTCATGAGTTTCATCGAGACTTGATCATTTAGTTGAAAACTTCCTTCATGAGCTTGAATCTTGATCAATCCTTTTTGTTAATCAATCTTAGACTTGTAGAGAAGTTTGTCGTCATCAAAACATTTGAGAAGTCATGTCTTCACAACTAACATATATGGTGAAAGGAGTTCTAGTCTCCTTAACGGCTTCTGATATAAGGGTTATTCTTGAAATTCCTACTGGTGGTCACAAGTTTGTTGGGACAAAGGCTTCGTGGGAAGACTATAGCAAACATGCTTTCTACTATAGTTTGAGTCGTTTGTCTGAGCATCAGTTTTACAACAAGAGGAAGAAGAGTTTTGGAGGAGATAACTCGGAGCGTGTTTACTGGTCCCCAGCAAAGTTTTCTATTGATGATAGAATGTTGCACTATTTTCTGGTATATGTTATTGTGCCTAGATTCTCCAATCACTGCACTATAACAGATCCAGAAATGATGCTTCTATATGCCATCAAAAATAATTTTCGTGTTGATTGGGGACATACAATTTTGTCACATATGATGTCCCATGATTAATATGCTGAGGGTTTGCCCTATGCATATTTATTGACCAAGATTTTCCGTCATTTCAACATCAACATGGATAATGAGCTGTGCTTCTCAATGTAAAAACCTTCCTTCATGATTAGTATCAAGCAGGTAAATAGGAAGATGGGAGTTATCTATAATCACCAGACCCATGAGGTAAAATACCTAGACAATGATGATGAATAACCTCAACCAGAAGTCCACAGTGATGATCATTTTAACCCTCCTTCAGAAGCTCAACCGGATCAACCCTCCAACCAAATGATTATGGAATATCTTTAACGGTTCCGAACGGATGTTATAACCGAGATTGGTCATTTATCTTCTAGGATGGATCGTTGGGAGTTCTCACAAGGGTGGTTATCAAGGTGGTGGGTCAAATGATGGGAACAATAATCAGTGATTGGATAACATGTGGTGTTTTTATGACTTGTTCTTTTTTTTAATTCTGTCTTTTGTCATCCTTGTTTTATGTTCTGCATGACTTATTTGGTTCTTTGTGTTGTAATATTTAGACATATTTTGTGTGGTTTAATGTTTACTTTTCTCTTAGATTTTATTGTGTTTTTTTCCTTCTTTTTGATCATGACAAAGGGGGAGAAGATGTATGTGTGTTTTTCTTGTGTTGCTTTATGCATGGGGAGTTTTTCATGTGATTACTTTTAAGAGATAGGGGGAGTATGAGCTCAAGCTTCAAAATTGGTTGTCATCATCAAAAAGGGGGAGAATATGAAGACAAACTTCCTACAAGATTTTGATGAAGACAACATATCAAGTTGTCCATATCAAAAGAATGGAAAAAGAAGATCATTTCAACATTGCTCAAGTTTTTCATGGATCTAGTAAAGGTATATGAAATTCTTGACAATATACTCCTACTGCTCAAAAGTTTTTATCATACATTATATGATCATTATAAAACTTTTTCTATCATGATTTTTTTTTGTTTTAAAATGATGTTTAAAACATTGCATATTCAAAAGTTTTTAAACTTATAAAATTTTGAAAGTTTTGGCTGTGTCAATCGATTGATGCTATATTGCAATCAATTGATCAAACTTTCTGTTTTATCATTTTTCGTTTTTAAAGCTGGACCAATCGATTGGTGTTGCATGTCAATCGATTGATCTTAGTGCATTTTCAGTTTTTTGTTTATGTCAATCGATTGGTTATGAGGGTCAATCGATTGATGCTGGGAAATTTTTGAAAAATCTAAAATGTTATTTCACCATTCTTTGCACCAATTCATCATAACTCTTCATGGCAAAACCTTACATCCTTTCATCAATAATTCTCTGATTTCTCTTTTAACCATTGACATGTTATGATTGAAGGGATGCATTCATACTATAAATATTCTTTATATTTTCATTTCAATATTCACCTCTTTCAAATCAATTTAAAAAATCTCTATACATTCATTTTCATCTATATTTTCATATTCAAATACTTTTGAAATAGAATTTTCATATCATTTTCTTCAAAAGTACTCTTGAGCACTTAGAGATTATTTTGTTTTGAACCTTCATATTGAAAGAGAAGAAGATTCTAATCAATTGATTAAAGTCTTATCCAATACAAATATTCATATTCATTCACATTTAATTTGTAAAATCCTATGTACCAAGGATTATTTGGTTTTAGGTGTGTTGCTTATTATCCCGGATTGTTGGATATAAGTGTCAAGAAAAGGAAGGATTGTTTTCTTTTCTTGTGAGTTATGTTTTCAAGAGGATTATTCTTGATCACTTAGTTAGAGGCTTGCTTTAGGAGATCTAACAATAATAAAATCTCTTACACGTTGTAAGGGGACTGGAGTACTCTCAAGTTGTGAGGGGAATCAGTATAATTCCTGGTGTTCTTTACTTTCCGCTTTTTACCGCTTTCATTATCATATCAATCCAGAAAAGAAAAGAACATTTATCCACCAAATCAGAATAAATTTTCTAAAGTCCTAATTCACCCCCCCCCCCCCCCCCCCTCTTAGGCTCATTCCTAACTTACATGTTTTATCACAGGGGAAAAGAGGCAGAAATTAAAGGAGTCAAGTCGAAGTTGATGCAAGAGTTTGAAATGTCTAACATAGGAAATTTGTCATATTTCTTAGGGATAGAATTTAAAGACACGAGTGAAATAATGTTTATGCATCAAATGAAGTATGTCCAAGACATATTTCTTAGGAAATAAATGATGGATTTATAAGTGTAACATTGTACAAACAAATCATTTCAATAATAGGCCAAACATTTGTCAAAGTGTCGGATTGTTGAGTAGGTTCATGGAAAAACCTCAAGAATGTCATCTAACGGCAGTCAAGAGAGTGCTGAGATACATAAACGGTACGATTGATCATGGTGTTATGATTCCGAAGAAATGGGAGATCACCATATATGTAGAGGTATATGGCTACACTGATTCAGATTTCAGTGGAGATCAAGATGAGAAGAAGAGTCTTTAAGGCTACATATCCATGATTGGAGGAATGCCAATCTCATGGAGTTCAAGGAAGCAAATCATTGTGGCTTTGTCATCTTATGAAGCTGATATGTGGTTGCATCATATGCAACATATCAAGCAACATGAATAGAGATGTTTCTCGAATATCTCAAGATAATGGAACCTAAGAAAATGAAGTTGTTTGTCGACAACAAATTAGTTATCGATATGGCGAAGCATCCTATGTGTCATAGTCAAAGTAAACACATAGAGAGGATATATCATTTTATGAGGGATCAAGTTAACAAAGGAAAGCTTGACTTTAGCATTGCAAAACAGAATGATAACTAGCTGACATACTCACCAAACACCCGAAGAAAGTCAGGTTCGATGAGTTGAAGAGAAGCAACAGGATGAAAAGTCTCGAAAACATAAATTATGTGGTATGTTAGAACTTGCAACACTTTATTTTTAGAAAGTTAGTATTCCAATGTGTCAAAGTAACTAGTCAAAGTAGTGTGAACAAGTTGTATTCGACATATTCGAATACCCCATGTATTTGGTGTGTAAGTCAAGATGTAATGTTTTATATATTTTAGACTTGGACCTTGATTATATATATATATATATATATATATATATATATATATATATATATATATATATATATATATATATATATATATATATATATATATATATATATATATATATATATATATACTTTTGTAATTTTTAAATAATAATTTATAATCACTTCAATTTTAACTCATTAATATTCTTTTCCTTTCTCTCCTTCTTCTTAAAACTCAAATATTCCATCAGTTCCAACATTTTCCAAATCAAAATTAACTCCAACAAATTTCATTAATTTAGCTAATCATTATTTAAAATAAATTGATACTCAATTACCAAATATTCGTGAGTGTGAATTATTTTATTACTATAAAAACATACATTTGCAATAATATCAAAAAAAAAATCACTTTGAGAATAACATTAGATATTAAAATGATTTTTAAAATAACTACTCAACTGATTTTTATCTTTTTTTTGAGAATTTATTTTTCATATTTTTAACTATAACAAATGGATGAATTTTTCTAAATGACACGATTATACTTTTAAAAAAAGCTGGTTTTTTAAACGATAAAAGATCCTAATTATTGTGGTCTACCCACAATTAGTCCTTGGACTAAAAAAAGTCATTTTATAGGTGAGATGCATATGATTATCATATCTTAGAATTATTCTTTTCTCGGCAACTATATCTTAAGATTTAGTTTAAGAAACAGACAAAACAGCAATGATGAAAACACGTGTATATTAAATGAACTACTATTTCAACAATCCATTAAAAAATGAATAAAACTCCGCCATTGAACACTTCATAGATGGGCACACGTTATGGTCATCATACTAATTATATCTATATACTATATTAAATATGAGGTCAACATAAATTAGTTTAATTATTTAATTTGTGTGAGATGATTGGGCAGGAGTGCAATTTATTCTAGTTAAAGATATTGTTAATAAAATAGAATTTAAATAGTATGTGATATTTAACCGACATAAAAACATAGACTACCAATTCGGCTCAAACCATGCATGAACGTATGGCCTTATTTTGAATCCTACAACTCACAACACGAACCCAAACCACCCACATATCTAAAATAAACACAAATTCATACTAGCCCGCACCTCAACCTTCACGCCCATCTCATAATAAGATATTCTTAACTGTTCTTTTAGTATGATGGCTAGACTAAAGGACACGACCGAGGTGAGATTTATCAAGTGTTAATGGTTCTATTTATAAACTGAAATTTATTGAGTGTTAATGGTTCTATTTATAAACTGAAATTTATTGAGTGTTAATGGTTCTATTTATATAAAACCGCTTGTTTGGGTTACAAACTAAACAACTCCACTTCAACACGTTGTATCTTATGGGGTATCATAATTAAGTGTATTGTACTCACGGTGTATTGTATTATGTTAAATGTAATTCAAATTCAAAATTGTCACTTAGTTTGCATTTCACTTGTGTTTTTATTTGACATTTCATTTGAGATGTATTTGGTTTTCATTAATACAGTTAATGATTTATTAACTGAAATTTGAACTTTGTAATTCAGTTAGAGAGAGTTATCAATAAAAATTATTTTTACATTCATCTTGTATCTCATTTTCTCTGCATAATCAGTTCAACTCTTGTGTAACAATGATGTTCATCATTTGAACCCTAACAAATTGGTATCCATAACTCCGATTTTCGATCCAAAGGGAAACACAAGTGTATGTGAGTTGTGTGCTTGATTTCATTCCTCAAATTCACATTGAATTGAAGATTGAAATCAAAGATAATCATAATCTTGACTCTCAAGGTTAGGACAAACACAAGTGTTGGTGAAAATGAGCAATTTGCACAAGAACGAAGATGAACGACGGAAACAGTGGCTTGAATATAAAGCTCCCAATATTCGACGAAAAGAATTGGAACCGGTGGTCGATTCAAATATGTGGGTTGTTTGGCGTTAAAGATGTGCTTGAGCTCGTCAATGATGGATACGCGCTAGTTGCAGAAAACACAACAGAAGCGGAAAGAAATGTGCAACGTGAAACGAGGAAGAAAGATCAAAAAGCATTGTTCTACATTCACAAATATGTTGACATAAAGGTATTTGAGAATATTTTTTATTCAACGACAGCGAAGTCGACATGGAATACACTTCTGTGGTGCTATGGTGGTGATACATCAATGAAAAAAGTAAGGTTGTAGTCCCTATACAAGCAATACGAGAGTCTCAACATGAAGAACAATAAGAAGATGCATGCTTACATCTCAAGAGTGATTGTGGTGACAAATGAATTGGATTCTTGTGGAGAGACGCTCTTTGAACAAGTAAGCATTGAAAAGATACTAAGATCACTTACTTCTCAGTTTGATTATATTTTGGTAGTCATAAAACACTCAAAAGACACTTGCACCATGAGAATTGAAGAGCTGCAAAGTAGTTTAGAGACACAAGAATTGCGTTTAACTGAAAGAAACTCTAAAAGGGAAAAGAAATAAGATCTTAAAGCTCTTTTTGTCAAGAAGAGAAACAGTGATATTCTCAAGTGGAAGAACAAGAAACAAGCATGGCTAGAAATCAAGAAAAGGAATGATGGTGGTGTCCAGAAGTCAGATTTCTCAGTGAGAAGAAAAATTAAAATGATAAATAGGGAAAAGTGTAGATGTTTGATTGGCTGCATTTTATGTTAAAACACTAATTATACTCTGATGTCTTGACTGATGTCATGACATGCTTTGTAGATGTTTGATTGGATGCATTCTACGTTAAAATACTAACTGTACTCTGATGTCTTGATTGATGTCATGACATACTTGAGTAGTATGCTGCAGGTTTAGCTAATACAAGATTTACTGAATGTCAAACTAAATGTTATGACATTCATCCATGACAGCAAATACTGAACTATAGAATAGTTGGTTTTTCTATTATAGCTCAGTATTGAGTTCAGTCTGTGTTTCAGGAGAGTAGAAGACCTGGCACATAGCCTACTGAATGAATGTCAAATTGAATGTTATGACATTCATCATTGACAGCATATACTGAATAATAGGCAGGTTGGTTTTTCTGCTACAGTTCAGTATTTATTTCAGTCTGTTTTTCAGGAGAATAACAGACCTGGCACATGGCCCATTGTCTAAATGTCAAACTGGATGTTATGACATTTATCTCTGTCAGCTGATACTGAAGTATAGACTGGTTGGTCTTTTACAGTACAACATTTAGTACAGTCTGTTTTTAGGAAAATAACAGACCTAGCATATGGCCTATGTTCTGGACGTCAAACGGAATGTTGTGACATTCATTCCTGACAGCATATGCTAAAGTGTAGGATGGTTAGTTTTTCTGTTTCAGTATTTTTCTCAGGCTATTCTTCAGGAATCCAACAGCTGAGCTAAAATCCAGGAAACTAACAACTGAGCTACAATTAATGAACCTAACAAATAGCCTATTTGTTAGCACCCTAATATGTGGAAATTAGGTTAACTTGCTTAACCTTAATTTTAGGAAATACAAGTACAAGGCCCAAGTGTTGCAATATAAAAGGATGGTTATCCTTCTTTCAGAACTCAGGGGTTTTAGGCGTGAAGCTTTCATTGTACCATCATACTTCACTGCTGTATTTTTGTTTGTGTCTTGTATTAGGTTTATCTTGTGAGCCAAGCAATTATCACCTAGATGATTGCATTGGACTAGGGTGTTCATTGAGTTGTAAGTGTTGTGTCACTCTAAGCTTTTAAGCGTGAGTGCTATGTATCTTGATTAAAGCTGTTAAGCACAATCAAGAGTTGTTTGAAGTATTACTTCACCATTGTCTTTAAACTTAATTAAAGGTTGTAATCACTGAGGTGATTGAGGGGGAGTGAGTAGGAACTCTGGTCTTAGTTTAAGATTGAAATTGCATTGGGTAGGTATTAAGTGATAGGATTAAACAGATGGTTTAAGGCCTAAATTAATACTGCTAATAGTGGATTTCCTCCCTGGCTTGGTAGCCCCCAGACGTAGGTGTGTGTGACACCAAACTGGGTAAACAATTCCTTGTGTTATTTACCGCACTTTACATTTACCTGCTGTATACATTCCTATCTGTGCAGAATTGGATGTCATAACATCCAGTGTGACATCGAAAGTCTGTTAACTAGAATTTCAATTGCCATCAGAGCAGGCACCCTGCCTGTTAGTTTCTGGGTGAGATCTAGGGACGTTACTTTCTAGTACCATGGACAAGGATGTAGGATACTCAAATAGACCACCCATGTTGGATGGTTCTAACTATGATGACTGGAAACCTCGTATGATAGCCTTCTTGAGGTCTCTAGATAGCAAGGTCTGGAGAGCTGTCAACAAAGGATGGGAACATCCAACGAAGACAGGTAAAGATGGAATCATTGTGCAAATTCCTGAAGAAGAATGGGACAAGGAGCAAGAGGCACTAGCCCTTGGAAACTCTAAGGCCTTGAATGCACTGTTCAATGGAATAAATAAGAACATTTTCAGACTGGTGCATCAATGTGAGCTGGCTAAAGAAGTTTGGGATACTCTAAAGATAACTCATGAAGGTACCTCCAAGGTGAGGATGTCTAAACTTCAGATGCTGACCACCAAGTATGAAAATCTGAGGATGAAAGAGGATGAGACTATTCATGACTTCCACATGAATATTCTTGAAATTGCCAACACTTCTGGTGGCTTAGGAGAGAAAATGGCTGAAGAAAAACTTGTAAGAAAGATTCTCAGATCATCGCCAAAGAGATTTGCCATGAAGGTCACTGCTATAGAAGAGGCTCAAGATATCTGCAATATGAAGGTTGATGAGCTTATTGGTTCTCTCCAAACTTTTGAAATGGGCTTGTGTGAGAATGTTGAAAAGAAGAACAAAAGCATAGCTTTTGTATCAAATACTGAAGAGGATTCAGAAGAAGGAAGTACTGGAGGTGATGGAAGTATATCAGAGGCCATAGCCATGCTTGGGAGACAGTTCAACAAGTTCATAAAGAAGATTGATCAAAAAGGTAGACCAAATGTCAAGAACATTTCGTCTGACATCAGTAGAAGATCAAAATATGAAGAAAAGGTCACCCAAGGCAAGGGAATCCAGTGCCATGGATGTGAAGGTTTTGGTCACATTTGAGCTGAATGCCCTACCTTCCTCAAGATGCAAAAGAAAGGGCTATCTGTCACCTGGTCTGAAGGAGATTCTGAGAGTGAATCTGAAGGAGAATCTGCTAAACATGTCACTGCACTAACTAGTGTATGTGCCTTTGATGATGACTCAAGTGGAGATGAACTTACCCTTGATGAACTTGCTGCTTCATATAAAGAGCTATATGTCAAAAGTGCAGAAGTGTGTATCCAAGAAAAGCAGAAGAAACTCATCAAGGAGATGGAAGCTGAGAAACAGAAGCATCTGACAGTCATAGATGGTCTAAATGGAGAGATATCATTGCTGACATCTAAGCTAGAACAAATGACAAAATCCATCAGAATGCTGAATAAAGGAACTGACACCTTGGAAGAGATTCTAAAGGTGGGACAGAAGTCAGGAACCATGTCTGGTTTAGGCTTTGCTAAGAAATCCTCAGCTAAACACAAACGCTCAAAGGCTGAAGTTCAGAAACTCAAGCAGAAGTCACAATCAATGTTTCAACATCAGGGAACCAGGATGAGTAACCATCAGAAGAAGAAATTTCAGAGATGGAGATGTCACTACTGTGGTAGATTTGGTCATATTAAAGCCTTCTGCTACAGGTTGCATGGTTATCCTAACCAAACCCCGCATGTCAGACCTAAGCATAAGACATCTAAGCAAAATGCCCCCATCAAGAAACGACAATGGGTTGCTAGGTTAGCTCACACAGCTCTAAGGGCGTCTACCAGAGAAGACTGGTACTTAGATAGTGGCTGCTCAAGACATATGACTGGTATGGAGAATCTATTGGTGGATATACAACCTCACACTACCAGTTATGTGACCTTTGGTGATGGTGCTAAAGGAAAAATCAAAGGTGTTGGTAAGCTGGACACTTCTGGAGTTCCAAAACTGAATAATATGCTGTTAGTAAAAGGACTAACTGTTAATCTCATCAGCATAAGCCAGCTGTGTGATCAAGGTTTCAATGTTCAATTCACTAAGGAATTATGTGTTGTGACAAATGGAGATAATCAGGAAGTTATAAGAGGATCCAGATCCAAAGATAACTGCTATCTATGGGAACCTAAAGTCTCAAACTACTCCTCAATGTGCTCCTCAGCCAAGGAAGAACAGGAGGTGAAGCTGTGGCATAGACGTCTTGGTCATCTTCATTTAAGGGGAATGAAAAAGATCATCTCCAAGGAAGCAGTTAGAGGAATCCCAAAGCTGCTTATTGATGAAGGAAGAGTCTGTGGAGAATGCCAGGTTGGCAAGCAAACCAAGATGTCACATCCTAAGTTGGGACATCCTACAACATCCAAAACTCTGAAACTTTTGCACATGGACTTAATGGGACCTATGCAGGTTGAAAGTCTGGGTGGAAAGAGATATGCCTATGTGGTTGTTGATGACCATTCCAGATACACGTGGATAAGCTTCATCAGAGAAAAATCAGATGCATTTGATGTCTTCAAAGATTTGTGCATCAGACTTCAAAGGGAAAAGGATAGTCGTGTTGTCCGAATTAGGAGTGATCATGGGACGGAGTTTAAAAATTCCAAGTTTGATGAGTTCTGCTCATCTGAAGGGATAAGCCATGAGTTTTCCTCTCCTATTACTCCTCAGCAAAATGGGATAGTTGAAAGGAAAAACAGAACTATTCAAGAATCTGCCAGAGCTATGATTCATGCAAAGAAGCTTCCTATGCACTTTTGGGCTGAAGCTATGAATACAACTTGCTATGTTCACAATAGAGTTACCTTGAGAAAAGGAACCTCTTCCACTCTGTATGAAATATGGAAAGGAAAAAAACCCATTGTGAAGTACTTTCATTTCTTTGGAAGCAAATGTTACATTCTCACTGATCGTGAACAGAGAAGGAAAATGGACCCCAAAAGTGATGGGGGTATATTCCTAGGATACTCAACTAACAGCAGAGCCTATAGAGTGTTCAACTCCAGAACCAATGTCCTGATGGAATCCATAAATGTGATTGTGGATGATAAAGAGGAAGGAGCCAATGCCATAGAGGATGTTGGAACATTCCTTGAGACTTCAACAGACATACTAGTCAAGACTGAAGAGGTACAGGAAACTTCTCCTGAATGTGAGGTAGATGCATCCAACAAAGTGCCTTCTATAAGAATTCAGAAAGACCACCCTAAGGATCTTATTATAGGGGATCCCAATAGTGGTGTGACTACCAGATCAAGGGAGAATTGCTCAAATTCCTGTTTTGTTTCCAAGGTTGAACCAAAAAATGTGAAAGAAGCCCTGACTGACGAATATTGGATCAATGCCATGCAAGATGAACTGGAGCAGTTTAAAAGGAATGAAGTTTGGGAGTTAGTTCCACGACCTGAAGGGACCAACATCATTGGTACCAAGTGGATCTACAAGAACAAGTCTGATGAGAAAGGAGTAATCACTAGAAATAAAGAAAGACTAGTGGCACAAGGATATACTCAAGTTGAAGGGGTTGATTTTGATGAGACTTTTGCACCAGTTGCAAGGCTTGAATCAATAAGATTGCTGTTAGGTGTTGCCTGCATTCTGAAGTTCAAATTGTTCAAAATGGATGTGAAGAGTGTCTTTTTAAATGGCTACTTGAATGAAGAAGTCTATGTGGAACAACCTAAAGGGTTCTGTGATCCTAACCTGCCAAAACATGTGTACAAGTTGAGGAAAGTTTTGTATGGGTTGAAGCAAGTTCCTAGAGCTTGGTATGAAAGGTTGACTGAGTTTCTGACCACTAATGGGTACAGGAAAGGAGGGATAGATAAGACCTTGTTTGTGAAGGATGAAGATGGCAAAATCATGATTGCCCAAATTTATGTGGATGATATTGTCTTTGGTGGAATGTCAGAGCAAATGGTGAAACATTTTGTTCACCAGATGTAATCTGAGTTTGAAATGAGTCTGGTTGGGGAACTGACTTATTTTCTTGGACTGCAAGTTAACCAAATGGAGGATTCTATGTTTCTCTCCCAAAGCAAATATGCCAAGAACATAGTTAAGAAGTTTGGTATGGATAATGCTAGTCACAAAAGGACTCATGCACCTACTCATTTAAAATTAACTAAAGATGAAGGAGGTCCCAGTGTTGATCAATGCTTGTATAGAAGCATGATAGGTAGTCTACTATATCTAACTGCCAGTAAACCTGATATTTTCTATGTAGTTGGTGTGTGTGCTAGATACCAAGCAGAACCCAAAGTGAGTCACCTAAATCAAGTCAAGAGAATTCTCAAGTATATCAATGGGACTTGTGATTATGGTATGTTATACTCTCATGGCTTTGAGCCTGTTTTATCTGGGTATTGTGATGCTGATTGGGCTGGGAGTGCTGATGACAGAAAAAGCACATCAGGAGGATGTTTCTTCTTGGGAAACAATCTCATATCGTGGTTCAGCAAGCAGCAGAACTGTGTATCATTGTCCACTGCAGAGGCTGAGTACATAGCAGCTGGAAGCAGTTGTTCCCAACTGGTATGGATGAAACAGATGCTGACTGAGTACAATGTCTCTCAGAATGTCATGACATTGTTCTGTGACAATCTCAGTGCCATCAATATTTCAAAGAATCCCATCCAACATAACAGGACCAGACATATTGACATTAGACATCACTTCATCAGAGATCTGGTGGAAGACAAAGTGATTACCTTAGAACATGTAGCAACTGAACTACAACTTGCTGACATATTTACAAAGGCTTTGGTTGCTACTCAGTTTGAAAATTTAAGGGGCAAATTGGGAATATGCCTTTCTGAGGATTTATAGCAACCAAGGATGTTAGGAATGTATTGTTTAATATTCCAACCTATTAAACAATTGAAAGTGTGCTCTGACTGGGTAACAAATCATAGCTATTTCACTTGCTGCAAGTGTGTTAACAAGATATTAAGGGGATATCCTAACATAAGACAGCCTATGTACCTGCTGAAGTTCAAGAACATGTTCATGCAGGAGTGTTTCAAGATGTCATACACAAAGTCATGGCATCTGATATGGTTGTGAAGAAAGAGTGTGTGTGTCTACTTGATCAAAGCTGTGAAGCAAGATCAAGTGGGTGTTGTCTTGATCAAGGCTGAGAAGCAAGATCAAGAGGAGGTATTCTTGATTGAAACTATGAAGTAAAATCAAGATTGTGTTTTTGACAAGTCTGTGTAATTTTATTTTGTTTTGGTCTGTAATTTTAAGTGTTGCTTTGGCAACATTTTTGACAAAAAGGGGGAGTAACACCTGTGCCCCAGGACAACAGATTCGCTATGTGCTTGAACAGATATTGAAGATCCTCTAATCCAGAGGTTGTGCTGCAGCTTGATGTTCACCTTCTATGTGTGATGAGTGTGAGTGTGTGCTGTTTACTAGCTGCATGTGTGCTGTTGTTTGAAGTTTTTATCTAACTTCTGTGTGTGCTGCTGTTTGAAGTTTTTATTTAACATCTGTGTGTGTGCTGCGGTTCTGAGTGTATTAGCTATGGTATTACTCTGCTAGGATGTGTGTTTTCCGCTGCTGTGAACTCTGTTGTGATGCCAAGTTATTTTAGCTAAAAATTTGCCAAAGGGGGAGTTTGTAGATGTTTGATTGGCTGCATTTTGTGTTAAAACACTAACTGTACTCTGATGTCTTGACTGATGTCATGACATGCTTTGTAGATATTTGATTGGCTGCATTCTGCGTTAAAATACTAACTGTACTCTGATGTCTTGACTGATGTCATGACATACTTGAGTAGTATGTTGCAGGTTTAGCTAATACAGGATTTACTGAATGTCAAACTAAATGTTATGACATTCATCCATGACAGCAAATACTGAACTATAGAATAGTTGGTTTTTCTGTTATAGCTCAGTAATGAGTTCGGTCTGTGTTTCAGGAGAGTAGAAGACCCGGCACATAGCCTAATGTCTGAATGTCAAACTGAATGTTATGACATTCATCATTGACAGCATATACTGAATAATAGGCAGGTTGGTTTTTCTGCTACAGTTCAGTATTTATTTCAGTCTGTTTTTCAGGAGAATAACAGACCTGGCACATGGCCCATTGTCTAAATGTCAAACTGGATGTTATGACATTTATCTCTGTCAGCTGATACTGAAGTATAGACTGGTTGGTCTTTTACAGTACAACATTTAGTACAGTCTGTTTTCAGGAAAATAACAGACCTAGCATATGGCCTATGTTCTGGACGTCAAACGGAATGTTGTGACATTCATTCCTGACAGCATATGCTAAAGTGTAGGATGGTTAGTTTTTCTGTTTCAGTATTTTTCTCAGGCTATTCTTCAGGAATCCAACAGCTGAGCTAAAATCCAGGAAACTAACAACTGAGCTACAATTAATGAACCTAACAAATAGCCTATTTGTTAGCACCCTAATATGTGGAAATTAGGTTAACTTGCTTAACCTTAATTTTAGGAAATACAAGTACAAGGCCCAAGTGCTGCAATATAAAAGGATGGTTATCCTTCTTTCAGAACTCAGGGGTTTTAGGCGTGAAGCTTTCATTGTACCATCATACTTCACTGCTGTATTTTTGTTTGTGTCTTGTATTAGGTTTATCTTGTGAGCCAAGCAATTATCACCTAGATGATTGCATTGGACTAGGGTGTTCATTGAGTTGTAAGTGTTGTGTCACTCTAAGCTTTTAAGCGTGAGTGTTGTGTATCTTGATTAAAGCTGTTAAGCACAATCAAGAGTTGTTTGAAGTATTACTTCACCATTGTCTTTAAACTTAATTAAAGGTTGTAATCACTGAGGTGATTGAGGGGGAGTGAGTAGGAACTCTGGTCTTAGTTTAAGATTGAAATTGCATTGGGTAGGTATTAAGTGATAAGATTAAACAGATGGTTTAAGGCCTGAATTAATACTGCTAATAGTGGATTTCCTCCCTGGCTTGGTAGCCCCTAGACGTAGGTGTGTGTGACACCAAACTGGGTAAACAATTCCTTGTGTTATTTACTGCATTTTACATTTACCTGCTGTATACATTCCTATCTGCGCAGAATTGGATGTCATAACATCCAGTGTGACATCGAAAGTCTGTTAACTAGAATTTCAAAAAGTGAAGTTCGATAAGAGAAAGGTCAAATGCTACAATTACAATAAACTTGGTCACATTGTTGTTGAATGTTGGTCAAACAAGGAAAACAAGAATGAAGAGGCTAACATAGCTATAGGTGATTTAGAGGAAGAACCTGTGCTGCTGATGGTGATTGAAAATGATGTTGAAGCAATGGTAGACTGGTTGTAGATGGACATAATATGCTCCAACCATGTAAGTGAAAATAAACAATGGTTGATCAATTTTGACTCAGGCAGGAGGACCAAAATTAATTGTGTTGATGATGAATACCTAGCTGCTAAGGGAATGAGGAATGTCTTGGTAAAAGTGAGAGATGGAAAAATTATGTTAATCAAATATGTGTGGTATTTTCCTGCCATGAAGAACGACTTGATGAGTGTAGGTTAACTATTCGAGAAAGGATACTCATTGTCTATGAGAGACAACCTACTGAATTTGTATGATAGCAATAAGAAGTTGATCGTGCAGTATGCATTGGAAAGAAATAGAACATTCAAGATGAAGGTTGAAGCTGTAGAAACTCAATGTCTTAGCATAACAGATATTGAAGAAGAAAGTAACATGTGGCGCAAGAGATTAGGGCATTTGAATTTCAAGAGCTTAGGACATTTGAGCTCAAAGAACATAGTGCAAGGAATTCCAAATATTGCGGCACAAGAAAAATCATGTAATGTATGCATGAGAGACAAGAAATCAAGGTTGTCATTTACATCAGAACTGCCTCCAAGAGCCACTCATGCTTTGGGTGTAGTGCACTCTTATGTACGTGGACCCTTTGAGGTAACTTCACTTGGAGGAAATAGGTATTTTATGTCATTTTTTGGATGAACTAATAAAAGTCAAGCATGAAGTGTGTAAGTCCCAAAATTCCAAAGGATGAGTTATAAGTCATTAAGGCCAAGTATGAAGAGATAACATGTCGAGTATGACAAGTTCTGAGTTGCACAGATGAAACAAGTTAGACCCCGGGCTTTAGGGTAATCGAAGACATGTTGGTAGATGACTTGTATGGATTGGCTTAACGGTTATGGGATAGCTCCAAGATCTAATGAGAGTTACAGAAAATTATCAAGAAGACATTACATGAAAGTAATGGGAGTGGTGGATGTTATGGATAACATTTAAACATGGAATTTGAAGAGCCACTTCTTAATGATATTGAAGAATAAAGATTAGAATAAAAAGGATTCTCACTGAGGAAAGAAAGGATAGATAACAAATATCATCCTAAATATAGTATGTTTGTGGTCTTACCTGACTCGTCTCAGGGAGATTAACCAAAAAGTGTTTATTAGGAACATTTGGTGCCCACCGTGGGGCCTCAGTAAAAGTTTCCTAGGCCTTACAAAACAATATATTACACAATAGCAACACGATGTATGAATCATCTCCTAGAAGGAGTGAACTTCACACTCCACCATACATGGCACAACTTCTTATGTTTGGGGCCGATTTCCCGACATCTGTTTTCTTTCTCTTAAGAGCCTGAGCCTGGTTGTCGAACAAGTCGGTCTTAGAGGCAGATTGTTCTCCCTGCCATCAGCTTATTTTGTCCTTTCAGCTTGAGGTTCGTCACATCGGTTAAAAAAAGAGTGAAAATATAAGATCATAGAGGGTAAAATAAATAGTTCGTTAGAATATAACAAGAGACATATAAGCATTACCCAAGAAATTAGAGATTTGTTCTGAATCATCGGCCATGTTTAGTAAATCTTTGACCTTTACTACCAAGAAAGCATCTAGAATCACTAAAGTTCAGACTTCCAGAGCATTTGGTTTGTCATAATCAAAGTCGGACACTACCAATGGGTTATCCGTCCAATAGATCGGGAAGCGATGATCTCCGCTCAACGCATACATAACCTGAGGACGTCTTTTCCCATTTTTTACTCGAAGAAACTTATCCTTGAAACCTTTATAGTTGTTAGTGTATGCCTGGTGGAAACTGTAGCGGGGTATTCGTTACCACTAGAGATATTGACTAAATCTAAGGTAAATCATACGAGTCGAGTCGCCACCGCACTTCTATTTATCCAAAGGAATGGTTAGAAAGCAAACAAAAACCTAAAAGTTTTATCGAATCAAAAACTAGTAAAAATGTCAGAGATCTGGGTAAGGGGGTTGGTTATGCAATGGGAAGGTGTTAGGCACCCAAAACATCCTAGGTACTCCTAGGGAGCCCTTTTCACATTTGTTGTAAGGTTGGTGTTTTGTGAAAATTTGTTTGTGCAAACATGATTGAAGAGATGAGAAGAGAATGTACAAGTTATTTACATTTGTGTTTGGATGGATAAACCCATTGCCTACGTACCATCTTAAAAAAAAGATTAGGATCAAAACCTCGTAGTTCGGGGTAAAAATCTCAAAACAAGTGGGTGAATTGATTGGTCCAAAAGCCTTAAGGTCTTTTGTTATCCAAGGGAGAAAACTCAACCCAAAACCACAAATCCCCCATGTGAGGATAGCTTCAACATGCTAGTGAAGGGTTAACCCTATAATAAGCATGGAAGACTCATTGTCCATCACTAAGGATATAGGTGAGTATTACATCTACCTCAAGGATAATTCAAACCTAATAGCTAAAGGTTATGAACAATTTGATTAAGAAGGTGGCCATTGAAACCACAAAAAGGTATTTGAATAAGTGGTATTTACCAATGAAAAGTATTTACAAAATGGTCAAAGTTGACTTAGAAGTTCAATTCAAAATAAGTGTTATGAAAAGAAAAGCTTGAAAATCAAAAGCATAAGGCTTAGGTTTCTAATTTTGAAAGCAAGTGTTAAATGTTTGCACAAAGGTTTTGGCTTGGGTTAGAGTGGAGAGAAGAAGAAGAAGAAAGGATAAAGTCCTAAACATACAAGGGGTAAAAGATAAGAAGCAAAACCACAAATAGAGTTCCTCTCTTGAGATCATATTGATGATCCAAGTAGCTCCCATCCTTTGGAATAAGCAATCACATAAGCATAAACTCAATCAATCAACAATCAAATGAACTCTTGGGAAGCTCCTCAATATATCTTGGATCCCTCTCTCTTAGAAGTTCATGGCAATGGTTCCTCAATTTGGATCAAGTTGGAATCCCTAGCACATGAACACACACATCAAAAGATTCTAGCAAAAAAAACAAATGAGGAATGGATAAGAGGATTTTAGAAGTTGGTCCTTTCAAGGTCATCTTTCAACATTAAGCATTCTAAAGGCATGAGGCCTAGTTGCTCTTTGACATTTAAGCACTCTAAAGGCATGAGGCCTAGTTGCTCTTTGACTCCAAATTTGCATAGGGAAGGTCCTAAAGTCTAAGTCCATTTGTCCATTTCTTTGCACTTGGTTCACAACAAACAGACAAACACAAGCACAAAAGATATATACACAATTATGTGCTCAAGTGAGCAAAAGGAAAATGGCTTTAACATAAACATGTGCTCCAATGAGCAAAAGGAAAAGCAAATGGATAATATGTACAAGAATGATAAATTGCATAAAGTAAAAAGCAAAAGGTAAATGTTAATGGTTAATAGTTAGTGTTAGTAGTTAGTATGCCATAAGGCAAATTTAGCGCTATGTTAAGCAATCGTAATTGGACTTATGTAGAAATCACAACTATCTGAGGCCGGTCAATAATAATGTAGGCAACAACACAAGTTAAAAGTCTTAATTAGTGAACCAAGTTCCAACAACTTGCCATGCCAAAAGGAAAATGGGAAATGATCTTGTATTGGTTTAAGTCTTTTGCATGATTTAGGAAGCAACCTATCCTTAATGCAAAGCCATTCACTTGATCATTTGATCAAGATGAATTAGATTTTAATCAAGGAAGATTAAACCTCCCTAATCAATGCTAACTTATCAACCTTTAACTCATTGATCAAAAAGAAGAGAGAAGAAGGAGAAGAAGATGAATAATGGAAAACGGAAAAGGAAAGAATAAAGTGCATTAAATGAAATGAAATGTATCAATCAACATATGTTGACTAATGACATTGAGAATCATAGTCAAACAATCAAAAACAGAAGTGAGATGATGATGGGAAGACAAGAAATGAACAAAATATTTTTGGCATTTTTAATATTTAAAATAAACTTGAATTAAAATAATAAAAAAAGGTCAAACTTCAAAATCACTTCAAATCAACCTTGAAAGGTCCAAGTGATTTATCCCAAGTTCAACAAGGTCAAACAAAGTTTGACAAAAAATTTCAGCATTTTTAAAAGTCAGAAACTATTTTTAATCAATTAAAAATGAATAAAAATAACCTAATTGAACTAAAATCTCAAATAAATCTCAAATCAATTAGAAAATTGATGAGAATATTTTTCATAGATCCATCATCATTCAAATAGGTTAGGAAAATATTTTTGTATTTTCTGAATATCAAAAACTATTTAAAACGAATTAAAAATAACCAGAAAAGAGAAAATTCACAAAAAATATCAAATGACAAAATAAAAAATATTAAAAATCATTTTTAGAAACTAGAATTTAAATGGAGAAGAATGCAATTGGTCCCATATTTTTTGGAATTAAAATGAAGAAGTTATGAATTTTTGAAAATAAAGGAAATAAAAGAAATAAAATCAGAAATTAAGAAAAGAGAAAAAACCAGGAGCGTTTGATCAAGCCTCATTAATTGACGTGGATGATCAAACGCTCCACATGCGCGCGCTCATGGTGGTCTCCAGTCAAACACGTCACACAAGGCATTATTAAAAGTCATAAGATCCAAAGGTTGGGATACAAACTGGAGATCAGATCCAAGGGCTCACAATTGATTTGGCAAAGAGACGGTGGCCAGCGCCACCGTCTTCTCCGGTGAGCTCCGGTGAGACTCAAAAATTGCAGAAATGCAAATGTTCACCAAAACGGGCGATCTAGGTACCCTTCGAAAGAGGAAGTGATGTACATCACTCCTGTACCACTCACTTCCACTCTAGATTCCTATAAATGGAGAAATCAGAGATGGAAGCATGATGGTGTTCATCATGAACTTGCTTGATTTCAAAAATTAAACGCACAGCAATGATGACTCTATAGAGAGGACTTCAGACAACACAATATCCAGTTCAATAGGTCAAGGGATAAGGAGTTTCGAAGAAAAAACCAGTTGAAGTAAACCTTTGAATTGTGAAGATCTGAGCTCCTTTCCTTGGTTCTTGTGACAAAACAGAAGTTCAATGGATCATATAATGGAGGTCTAGGAACTTTAGATCTAAAGATTCAACCAGATTCAGTTGAATTTTAGATCTGAAAAATTGAAGAAAATGTGAACTAGTTCCTTTAGGTATGGCTAGGTTTTGATTTCTGCAGCATTTCAGATTGATTCAGGGTCCAGAATTATGAAGCATAGCATGTCTATTTATAGCTGAAATTGGCTGAGCAAGTGAGCTTTCTCGTGTGCATGGCAAGTGGATATTCTTTGCATGGGCTTGCATGATCATGTAGAAGGCCCAAACTCAATTTCATTTGCATGCTGATGATCAATCAAATGGATTTGGACATGTAGGTGGCAATGCAATGGCTTGTGTAATGAGTTTCAACATGTTATGCACAAATATGCCCAAAACTTCACCTCTTCGAAAATGCCACTTGAAAAAAAATTGAAACATAGGCATGTGGGTAATGGTTGGAAAGGTTTTGACATAAGGAACAAATGTTATGTTGGACCAAAACTCATTTGGAGTGTGTAAATTAGTGAATTTTGAGTTTAAAGTGTAAGGTGCAAAACATGCAAAGGTGAGGTTTCCAAATTTGGCCAATGTTCAAGCCCTTCTGTTTTGATGATGAAAGCCTCAAATGGAAAAACCGCCAACATCAAAGTTGTAGATCTTTTCAAGAAAATCAAAATAGACTTACATTTTGCAATATTTGGATTTTTTAGTAAAGAGTTATGGGCGCTTGAAGTTGGACTTTTTTGCCTTTCAATGCATTTGGTCCAAAGTGACCTATAATGTTTTGCATTATCAGATGTATTTCCTTTGAGATTATGAAATTTTGTTCAACATAACATTTGAATTAGACATCTTAATCTTTCCAATGAATTTGATCCCACCTCAAAATCATGAAAAATGAATAAGTTATGTTCTTGGGAAGTTGACCCAAAATTAGGGTTTTAGTCAAAATGACCTATAATGTCTTGGAATGGGAGATGACTTTCCAAGCTTCAAATCAATTTTTGATGAACATTAAAGTTGTTCATATTGTCCTTAATAACATTGTTTCTTTTGGAATCATATCCATTTGACCAACACATAAAAAGTTAGGTCTCAGTGCATTTCAAAATAGTCAGATGAATTGACTGATCAACTTCTCAAGTCCACAACTCATATCTTGATGAATTGATGATTGAGGACACTCAAATAAGTTCAAATATGCATGAAATGATGAATTAAATAACTTCCCTTGATTGTATTTGATCATGAGCTGAGGTTGCTTCACTAGCAAGGCATTGTAGGTGATCAGATGAACTTAGGGTTTCCTTGAGAAACAAAACCTCAAACCCTTTGACTTTATTTGATCAAAATGATGAATTGAGATACTTGGGAGACATATTTGATGGATGAGAGCTTGGGGAACCATTTCCATGCTTGCCTCCATCTTCTCTTGGCCATATCTTTGTACCAATGATTTCCTTGAAGCTCTTGACCTTGTGATTGCTCAAGCTACAAACAAAAGATGTTAGTGACATATTTTTGTGCTTTTGGTTAGTAAACAAAAATGAGAAAAGAAATAATATACAATTCAAGCATGCTTGGTGATTGTCGCATCCGCGAAAAACAACCGGCGGGCCTCAAATAAAAAACACAATACAGAGCCGCCACTGCGCGTTATTTATCCCAAGATAGGGAAAGGAAACGCTCAGAGAAACCTGGAAAGGAAATGGTCTTGCGACCAAAGAGAAAGGGTACGGGAGTCGGTTACGCAAGGGGAAGGTATTAGCACCCCTCACGTCCGTCGTACTCGACGGGATCCACGTTCTAGAAAGAAAAGGTTGCTAAAACAAACAGACAAACATCATACACACACGCTAAGACAACACAGGTGGGGTTAAGAAGAAGATAGCTCGATAGGACGTCGCATCCTATGCCTACATATCTTGTCTGGAACAAGAATCAGAGCCACTGTAGTTCGGCTTACGCACGCCAAACAACACAAACAAACACACCGGCAAACATGGAGCCTGAATGCCAATCAATGGACTTACATCAGCATCCGCACCAAAACACACACAAGAGGGCAAACGTGGAGCCCGACCGCCAATCACTGGACTTACGTCGGCATCCGAACCAAACACAAGATAACAAGCAAACACACACAAAAGAAAAAAAAAGTGCCCGGAGAGGTCTCGCACGACCTCCTGCCTACATACCTCGTCTGGAACGAGGATCAGGGCGATGTAGTTCCCCTTAAAGGGAAAGAAAAACTAACCAGAAACCAAGGGAAGACACACTACCAGGGAGCTGGACTCGAGCCTAGTGTTATCATGCATCATTACCCTACGTTATGGTTTCTACCTACTTGCACCACAGCAAGCTAATCCTATCCAGGAAAGAAGCAAGCATACAAGCATACAAGCAAACAGAGCAAACAAATATTCACAAAGCACACACTATAACCAGTCAAGTGAGGCTCAAACAATGGGTTTGACTGCCGAAGCAAGTCATCTGTACAAGGTAGTATTCGCTCTTAACCTTGCCATTACGAGGCTAAGGTGAAGCAGATGAAAGGTGAGTGAAGATTAGACTTCACAGCTCTTATCCCTGACCAGGGAGAGCTTCAGACAAAGGAGCGTGGGTCCAGAATGGAGGGACCCTTCTACGCTCAAAGACTCTGACTCGATTGTGCAACAGCACAAGATCTTGGGTTTGTGCCCCAATGCATCAACACACAACCGTGTGAGCAGAGGGACGACTCACAGGATAGTGGGGGATAGATTGCATATCCCTTGGCTTCCACCAATTGCCTCATAGAGGTCTTTACCTGCTTGGCACAAATGTAAACAACCACAAACATCGCCTCTTAAGGAGGACTTCAGACAGTTGCCTGGCCAAGTAACAGGCCAGGTCTTCCAGACTACATGAAGATTAGAAGTCCTACCTCAAGTGGTTTAAAAACCAAGCAACAGCAAGCTAGTTCTCAAGGAACTGTAAGCGACTAAATGTACCTGAAATCAATCAAGTATCAACAGTACTCAGACAAACAACAATAAACAGCAAATGTTAATCAGTCAGACTATACAGATTAAGCAACACAGGTTAATGCACATAAGTGCAAGCTATAAGCTCAAGCTCAAGCTTCACAACCTACAAAACAACGTCAAATTAGTTCAAAACATCCAACAATATCAATTTAATTGACTTGAAGCATTCTCCTTGAGCATTATGCATTTCATCCTGAAAAGTCAAACCAAATGTGAGAAACTGGACCACTAGGCCAAGCCTAGGGTCCAAAAGGGAGAAAAAATTCTAAACAGCAAGCAATTCTCAATCAAAATCAAATTCAAGCAATTCAAAAGCAAATGCAATTGGTCCCATGCTCATATCATCCACCATTTTCATTTCATGCACAATTTGGTACAAACTAGGTCAAATACAACATCAAAAGTCCAAACAGAATGACTTCAATCAAAAGCATACCAAAACAATTCCAAAAATCCTCAAGTAATTCACACCTAAACAGGACACAATCAGTAAGTAGCATGTCAATTTTCAGCTCAATTGGACAAAAGGAACTAGGCCAATGAAAATCAAGAAATCCAGACACAATTATTCAAGCCAATTCAAGGCATCAACACAAGCATTCACTTCAAAAATTCATAAAACAGTGAAAACATATTAGAAATGAATGGGACCAAAACAGTGATGTCCTACAATGTGTCTACAATCAACATACCAAATTTCACATTCATCCAAAACCATATGAGAATTTCACAAGCAAAATTCCAACATGTATCACACAATGTTACCAAATGAGCATACAGTGAAGAAAAATATCAATCAAATGGAAAATGCCATAGAAAAATCCAGAAAACTTCACATGTTATCTTGACATATCAATGATCATTCATGCAAAATATCAATCCAATCCAACAATCATAGGTCATGCAAATAAATTCATGAAGATGACCTAGCTAGGTGTGACACAAATTGTCACACCTAGATTCAAAAAATCATATCTCAATCATCAGGTATCCAAAAATCACAAACTTTATATGTAAATCACCATCAACATGTCCAGAATGAGCACAAAAAATTTCAGGAATTTCTTTAAATGTATGAGCATTTCATGATGAGAATGGCAACATGTACAAAAATATGACACAAGTCAAAGATCAATAGGCCAGGTCAACATTTTTCCATGCACAACTTATGAAACCATGCCTATAAAATTCTAGGGAAAAATTGGGATCCATCAAAAAAATCCTCACTATTTTTGGATTAATAATTAATTTTTTATGATTTTTATAAGTTTAAATGAATTATTGAATAATTATTTAGAATGTTCTAATTAATTAAAATGATTCAGTGGCAATGTTGTAATTATGCGCTCAGGATGCAAAACGACCACGTTTCATTTTTTCGCTGGCTGCGTACGATTGGTTGGATTTTGGCGCTAAACACAATTCGAATTAGCCAGGTAAGATTGAAAGATCAAACGCACAAAAAGTCCAGAAAATCATCGTTCTTCTTCATCTTTTTTCCAGAAATCCATAAGATCCAAGAACATCAAACTTTCACTAAAATTAACATGCTTATAGTCATTGGAAAGGTCTAAGTGTGTAGAGTCCAAATATCATCATCAAATCATCCAGAATTTCACATATATTACGAATCGATTGAATTAGGTTTTGACATCAATTCTTCAAATCGAAATATCTCTCTCTACAATCAACCATTCCAAAAACTAAATGCATCATGATCATCTATGTTGAATGCACTACAATAAGCATGTCTCAATTCAAAGAATAACGATGTTCGAATTTTGGTACCTTGAATGAAGCAGTGATGAATCTTGGAGTTATTGCACGCCAAAGTCCAAAACAGATCAAGGAGAAGGCTTAGGAAGTTGATTGGAACTCGTAGCTAAGCTCAAAGTCGATCCAAGTGAAAGAAATCTTCAAATGCCATTGATGAACACCACATGAACAGTTGCGATTCCAATGCTTTTTGGCTCCAAATCACCAAAACAGATCAAGCTTATGGCTTATGGAGATTGAATCAAAAAGAATTTCTCAAAATGATTGAGAATTGGTGAAGATTTTGTCAAAAAAATGATGAAGGTTTTTGATGAATTTTGGGAGAAAATGGAGGGAAAAACAGTTAGGTTCTTTGAGATTTGTGATTATGATCAAAATTCTGTTACAATTAGTGATATATACTTCAGCTCTAATCACCTCATTAATCACCAATTAGCCAAAACACATGTAATTAGCAAAAATGCATTTTACTAAGCAAGGGCAAAATGGACTTTTCACATAGGCCCTGTGACAGTTGTATGACAGCTCACACACTCTCCAAATTCCATTTGTGATGAGTTGGCATTGGTCCCACATCCATTGGCCTTGTAATTTCCATTTTCACTAGGCTATGGCAAATTATGCATTTTCAAGTGAAGTTACAAAATGACTTGGTCAAATATTGAGCCTTGCAAGTTTATGACAGTTGAAACAATTTCTATTTTGCATTTGTGAGGTGTTGCAAAAACTCCCATGCCAAAATTCTCATTATTTCTCAACTTGGACCATTTTGCCCTTGGATTTTTAACTGTACACTTGAAAAATGACTTTTTGCATTGACCATTTTTGATGAATTCCAATTATGCACCATGAAAGTACATGTCAAATGGAGTTTGCACATAAAAAGATCACTCAATTTGGACACTCCATGTGGAAGTTATGCCCCTCTGATTATGGGTCATTTTTGAAATTGAATGGACCATAACTTGCCAACCATACATGGGATTTTCAAGTTCTTGGACTTCTTGGAAAGGTGAGAACAAGATCTACAACTTTCATGTTGAACAAATTTTCATTTGAAGCTTCCTTGGACATGTAATTTTGAGGTCAAAAACTTTCCATTTTTGGAAACTTCCATTACAAGTCACTTTCTATTTTTGGCAATTTTTGTCCTGACTTTATTTTCTTCATTCTCGAGCTTTGCAATGTCAAATAACACTTGTTCCAACATGAGTGAAGTGTCTCCAACTCTCCCCTACCTCCAAATCCATCAAATCATGCACAGTTGACCACAGTTGACTTTTTCAACTGATAGATGAATTTGGCCATGCATAGATCAATCTGAGCCCCAATCCTCTGATGAAACGGCTCAAGGATGAAACCCTAGCCTCAATAAGCTCCATAAAAACATAAGATGATCCCCATATACATTGTAGACCCCATCTCCTAGCCATGCCCTGATTGGCCCAATGCAACTGATTAGGGTTGACCAGTGGTCAAAACCCTGATCTCAAGGAATCTGCTTCAACACTTGATGATGACAAACCATGATGATGATGATGATGAATCATTTCAAACAAGATGAATACCAATCTCCTTGAGAATCACAAAACCCTAATTTGGACCTCCACATCCTCAGATGATTAATGACCAGTCCAATGAAACCCTAGCTTGCACATAACCTCTTCATCTTCTGATCAAGACTTGGGGGAATGGCTTGCACAATGTAAACACATGATATGCAATCTGCAATGCCTAATGACCTAAAATGATATGTAATATGTTATGCTAGTCCCAAGAGAGGAGGGCAAATTTTGAGGTGTTACAGCTGCCCCTATTCAATCCACTATGAACCTGTCGATATGAATAGCCTCGGCTTTCAGATGATCAGGATGAAGAGTGATTGAATACCAAGAACAGACGAACAATTTGTACTCTGATGGGAAAATAATTAACAACGCCCGTCAGAATCGGCGAAGAAGCAATCTCGAAGAAAAAATCCGTCGGGAACGGAGAAAACTCGGCTTGAATACCGAAGCAACAACATCCACCTGGATACCAAAATAAATGGTAACGCAGGGATAACCACGGCCTGAACACCACTCATCCGCTCGGGATTATTATTTTTTTGCTTTTTCTTGAACCCCGAAACTTTCTGCGCAAATGATCCTCGGATCTCCGCATTCGAACCCCGCTCTCCTATTTCCTTGTGATAATCCCGCTGGCAACGTCGGAAATAACACCAAACACCACTCTGATGGCGACATGTCAGAGGGTACACCTTCAACCAGACACTGACTGATGATTGGGAAGAAACACGACGTTTACGTGACATCGAACGATGATGTTTACTGACACCAAAGAAAACTCGACCAGACACTTACTGATGACTGGGAGAAAACTCGACGTTTACTGGACATCGAACGATGATGTTTACATGCATCAAACAATGATGTTTACAGGCATCAAACAATGATGTTTACAGGCATCAAACAATGATGTTTACAGGCATCAAACAATGATGTTGACAGGCATCAAACAATGATGTTTACAGGCATCAAACAATGATGTTGACAAGACATCGAACAATGATGTTGACAGGCATCAAACAATGATGGGGAAATAACTCGACGTTTACTGGACATCGAAAGATGATGTTTTACAGGACACCAAAGAAAGCTCGACCAGACACTGACTGATGACTGGGAAATACTGTTGCTCCAAACTCACAATGCTGAACTCCTCGGAGTATCGTTTCACTGTACGGCAAAACCAAATCTCAAGTGGTAACCACGGCTCGAATCGCGCTGATCGCGTAACATTTCCATCTCTGTCCGACGTAAAAGTTTCCTCCAGCATCACACTACTGGGGAATATTGCTGATCTGTCATCATGATGCTAAACCCATCAGAGTAACATCTTCCAACTTTTGTCGAAACCACCTCTCAAACAATAACCACAGCTTGAGACTAGCCTATGCTTGCAATATGATGCATGACTTTTTCTGCGTAATGCTCCATAATTATGGAAATGCTACGCGCTTTATTATTTTTCTATGCAATATGCTATGCTTACGCTACATGATGAATGCATAAAAAGTATCCCCCTCAAGGGATTCTTCTGGGGAGCACGAGATACTCTGCTGAGGAACTCGTCAATACTCCGCTCTCCACCCTGCTGGGGAATAGCACTGTTGTTGAGAAAGGCAACCCTTGCTGGGGAAGAACCTTCTTTGCACCCAATCCGCTCGAGAAACTGCTGGGGATAAGCACCACCAACGCTCTGTGGGGATACATCGGTCTTTGACTTGCTGGGGATATCAATCCCGAACCTGCTTTGAGAAACCCTCACAGATACCTGACGATTTCACTGGGGAAATGCTCACAGATACTCTGCTGGGAAACAGCAACCTCCAGGCCTGGCGACTGGGGAAGCATCGATCTGACACCTGCTGGGGATAACCATCCTGACCCTGCTAGGGAAGCGAATGCTACTCCGCTGGGGACAACCCATGCAATCCATAGGTAGAATCAACTCAGCTGAGGATGCAGATATCAGTCTGCTACGGAAACTCATTCAATCCACTGGTAGGATGAACACTGCTGGAGATATATTATATTGAAACCCGCTCCACTCGGGGAGTAGCAACCTTCAGGCCTGGCTGCTGAGGAAACACTGTTTACCTGTCGGGAACAACCATCCTGACTCGGCTAGGGGAACCACAGACCTTGGATCTGCTGGGGAGTTCGCCCTCACAACTCTGCTTGGGGACCCCGCTGGGAAAATGAGAAAAGTTGGTACAGAACACCCGTCGACTCATCGAACCATGGTATCTACCTCCCAATCTCGTATCAGCTTTCCATTTTTGAGAATTCCCAGACCCGTCTGGACCTTTTCTGCTCCATCATCTTGTACTCCCAATCGCTCGGCGTTCGACGGAAACGTACTCCTGGGATTTATACATAATTTTCAATTTTCCGACTTTGAAGAGTCTTCTTGATTAATTCCAAAGGTCGTCGGACGTCCCAACGTCTTCTCCGTCATCCCTTCATATTCATTCGTCCCTGATCGGACTCTGCGGGGAATTTCTACAGACTTTCCAATCTTCCGATTTTGAAGAGTCTTCTTGATTAATTTCAAGGATCGTCGTACGTCTCGACGTCTCTTCGTCACTTCTCCCTATTCCTTCGTCCCTGACTGGACTCCTTGGGGATTTGTTTTCAAAAGCTTCCACACCACAACCTGCGAGTGAGTGAAAATACCTAACAGTTCCTGCAAAACAGACCGTAAGATAAAACCGTGCCCCAGGCGTGTCAAGATTTCAACACTTGGGTCACTTAACCTTCCGAATAAAATTTCAAGCTTTCAATCTTATAGACATGCATTGGAAGGGACCTGTATGTCTTAAAATGCAAGATTCTTTATCAAAAATAATCGGATGTTTTTGCAATCAAAGCGGTAATGAAAACAAAAAACAAAATTATTTGACTGAATATGCATTTTATTGATTGGAAAAGGGTGGCTCAAATGAGCAATACAAAAGGAAGCAATTCCTGAAAAGAGGTAATTGCACTCAAAAGGAAAAATCTATCCTAATGGCAACGTGAAACCCGTGATCTCATCGAGTTCCAACTCGGTTACACCCCATATATCCTCAGACCCTCCATGCTTTCTGCCTTCTGAACAAGACGATTCCAACTGATCCCTACCGGGTAGTATCCATGATGCTTTAACCAAAGCGCAAACGATCATGCTAGACGCAGTTGTTCGTTTCAATCCCTCTTTTGCCTGGACCGCCCTTTCGGGTTTTCAGTCCACCGGGATACCCCTTTTTGCCCAAGTCGCCTTTTCAGGTTTTCGACTTGCCGGGTGTACAGTTTTTTCATTTTATCCCTAATTTTTGCCCGAACCCTTCTTTCTGTTTTTGGTTCGCCGGGATGCCCATTTTTGCCTGGACTATTTTATTCTTTTCGTCCAGCGGGTCAATTTATACGAAGTATTTTTTAACTGCGTCTGCATTCACAGGGGATGGAAAATCCTCACCGTCCATGGTCGTTAACAACAAGGCTCCGCCAGAGAAAACCTTCTTGACCACGAACGGACCTTCATAATTCGGTGTCCATTTGCCCCTTCGATCGTTTTGAGGAGGAAGGATCCTTTTCAGCACCATATCACCTACGTGATATACCCGAGGTCGCACCTTCTTGTCAAAAGCACGCTTCATCCGTTGCTGGTATAACTGCCCATGACAGATGGCTGCCAGCCTCTTTTCCTCAATCAGGCTCAACTCTTCATACCGGGTCCTTACCCATTCAGCCTCTTGCAATTTGACGTCCATCAGGACTCTCAAAGAGGGAATCTGAACTTCAACAGGTAATACAGCCTCCATTCCATATACCAGCTTAGAAAGGCTTTGCCCCAGTAATCTCACACACCGAAGATCGATACCCAAGATACAAGTTTCATACTCAGCCACCATCGTTGGTGCATTCAACTGTCATCCTGGCCACAAAAGAGATGTGAGATCCTGTTGGCGTAACCAAAGCAGCACTAACTCCTTCACATTAACCCCATCAGACATCAGAATCCGTTCGGATTCAGGGTCAGGCCCCTCCTCCGGGATCGGTTACTCTCAATCTTTTGATCAGAGCACCTCGAGATGTCCTCATCAGGGAATTCAAACTTCCTCGGTTGATAATCCTCAATGGGTCGCGGGGCGATGTAATCAGACAATACACTCCCCTTGATTGCTTTCTGAGAGATATATCGAATATCGTATCCAATCAAAATCATTGGCCCTTTCGCAACCCGTCCGGTCATTGCCGGCTCTTTCAGAGATCTACCTGATCAGATCCATCTCGAAATCCACAAAGTGGTATGAACCAGCATATACTGTCTCAGTCGGCGAGCAGCCTATGCCAAAGCACATCAAGTTTTCTCGAGCAGTGAATGTATTGTTTCACAGTCGGTAAACTTTTTGCTTAGGTAAATTGCATGCTCTTTTCGACAAGACGCGTCTTGCTGACCCAATACACCTCGTAGACCCCTCGAAGGCCGTCAAATACAGAATTGACAATTGCTCCTTCCACAGAAGGTGTCAGAATCAGAGGTTCCTGCAACTTATTCTTTTATTTTTTCCAGTGCCCTTTGGCAATCATTATTCCACCTGACCGTTTGATTTTTTTTCAATGGCTTGAATATAGGTTCGCACGTGGTTGTTAGATGAGATGTGAACCATGACAGGTAGTTCAATCCACCTAATAGACCATGAACCTCTTTTTTTCGGTTCAGGCATTTTCCTTATATTTTTTTTCTCTGTTTAGCAGGATCAACCTCGATTCCTCTCTTATAATGAACCCCATCAGCTTACCGGCCCGCACTCTGATAGTGCACTCGCTTGAATTCAACCTCAGTTTGAATTGTCTCAACCGGTCAAACGACTTGCCCCGGTCTGCCAGATGCCCCTCTCCTGCTTGGGACTTTGCTATCATGTCATAGCATAGCATTCAACTTCATGATGAATCATATCATGAAACAAAGTCATCTTGACTCTCTGATACAGGCATTGACGTTCTGCTTCTCTAGAGGACAGTCTTCTCTCCATGGTAGCCTGTTCACAACGACATCGGTATCCTACCCTAGCATATCCTGACACGACCAGGTGAAGGTATCCACACGCTCTTTCAACAGGGCTACCATTCTGCTCTCGACTCGCCTCTGAAACGGCCCCAATTTTCATTTCCTTCCTGACCTCGGCGGCGCTTGGAATAACAATCTCAACCTGCTTCACGTGCGGCTGAATCACCTTCCCCTCTTGTTTTGACAACCTGGCTAATTCCAGCAGATCACAATCTTCTTCGCCTTCTTCTTCGGCATAATAGATCGGTTTGTCGAAGTCATATGAGGTGTAACCAAATTGTTATCAATGAGATCCGGAGAACTATTTTCTTAAAGTTGGGACGAGACAAATCAAAAAGAAAAACAACAAACATTGCCATTTTTATTTGTTTTTAAACTGCAAAAAATAAATGAAAAACAGGGAACACCGCTTTTTGACTGAAAAACATCCATTTATTAATGATGCAGAAATGTTGCAAAATGAAACATGAGGTGGCCCTTACAATGAACCATTACGTGTCGGGCAACACGTATGGCTTTCATGCAAATAAAACTGAAAACAAGAAATTATTACTCTTCAAGTAGAGCGACAGTGCTGATCTTTTTAAGCCTTCCAGTTCTGGACTTCCATCCCTGGTACGCACGGCTTTATCCAACCATCAAACTCGCAGTCATTGTCAGTTTCTTCACCTACTGCACAGGCGTGATCTGAATCTTCAGCAATTGCATTCACCATCTCCTGACCATGCGCCGGCATGGGATTAGCATTAACATTCGGTGATGGCGCAAAATTGATAGCCTTGGAGTCTACCAGATCCTGGACAACATTCTTGAATGCTCTACAGCCCTCAATGTTATGCCCCGGTGTTCCAGAATGAAATTCACACTGGGCGTTCTCATCATAGTTAGGTGGCCTTTGATCTGATCTCATCGGAACCATCGCCCTCGGCTGAACCAACCCAAGATCCATCAGCTTTTTGAACAGAACATCGTATGTCACGGGTAGCTTGTCAAAATGGCGATCAACCCCTTTTCCTCTCACTTGGTACCCGGCTCTCTGTTGAGGTGGCTGACGTTGCTGTCGTACAGACTGATTACCAGCAGGGATGGTTACCGCAGCAATGTGTTGGTAGTAACGATCCCTACCGTGTCCTCCCTGGGCATACACAACACTTGATTCACCCTCATTCTTGCGCTGACCGTTCCCAAATGGCTTCTTTGATCCTGATGCCGAAGCATTACCTTGTATCTTCCCCATTTTCAGCCAACTTTCAATTCTCTCCCCAGCCACCACAATGTCTGCAAAGTTGGTTACCGGACAGCCCACCATTCTTTCAGCAAAAACCCCCTGCAGGGTACCCATGAATAGATCAGACATCTCTCTGTCCACCAGCGGAGGTTGAACTCTGGCAGCCAACTCCCTCCACCGTTGTGCATACTCTTTAAACCCTTCACTATTCTTCTGAGACATACCCTGCAGCTGGGTACGACTCGGAGCCATATCAGCATTGAACTGATACTGTTTAAAGAATGCATCCCCCAGATCCTGCCAGCTCTTGATGTCAGCAGATTTCAGCTTGGTATACCATTCCAAGGACCCTCCAGACAGACTGTCTTGGAAGAAGTACATCCAAAGCTTTTGATCTGTAGTGTATGCCGAGATCTTACGGACAAAGGCTTGCAGATGAGTTTCTGGGCAAGAACTCCCATTATATTTGTCAAATGCGGGCGCCTTGAACTTCTGCGGGATCATAATCCCCTCGACCAGCCCCATGTTGGACATGTTGACAAACCCCGGAGTAGCATGGCTTTCCAGAGCCCTTACCTTCTCTGCCAGCAACTGAATTTCTTTGCTCTGTGGCTGGACACCATATTGACCGAATGGCTCATTGTGCATGGAGAATTGATCAGCTTCTCGGTCCTCCTCCCTGTCCTCATCAAACCCGTAGAATGGAGGGAACATATTATCCTTCAGATTATGCCCCAGACCGGGCCCACCACCAGTAGCAGCACCAAGTCCACCAGCATTGTTGTTTACCATACCTACGGTTGCTCTTTTTTCACCGTCTCTGGATCCCAGCCCCTGGTTAGAGACACCATCCAGGTTAACAGCACTGTTAGCAGCTGAAGCCCGCTCGAGCTTCTCGACCTTATCAGTTAGAGCCTTCTGACCAACCGCAAAGCCTTGCATGATGTTGATCAGCTCGCTCATCTTGTCTTTCAGCTCTAGGATATCTGCGTTCGGGAGATCCATTAGCCTGAGAGTATTGCGCCTGGTGAAGTATCTGTGAGGACGGGTCGAGTGCAAAGGTACAACTCTACGAGCACGAGCAATGGTTCCTGAAACAGGCAAGCACGTTAGAATCCGACACCTGCAAAACAGCAAACAGGTTAATATGCATGAATGCAACGTCTATCCATATGAGGAAGCTTCTGTCTTTTGATCCTGGTTTCATCGAGACAGATAATAATCCGGCATCCACATTCTGAAATTCTTGATGTCTCTCAACCAGAATCTCAATCCATAATACTCCTCATATGGCTAGACATAGGTTTGGTGCAGATGAATGCAAAATGAGAATGATGTATGAATGCAAGGCAATGGGCCATCCTCCAAGTCATCTGATCATCTACTGTACAGAAGCCTCTGATCTTTGGACTGATCACAACCATCTGAGGGAACATGTAACCACAAATCCGACCCAAGGGTTCCGAAATAAACGGAAGATAGATACATCATCATCATCATCATCATCATCAGAGATCCACTGAACAAATAACCACAACCTCTGAATCGGCCCGGGGAATCCTGAAATAAACGGATCCCCACTGATAAATAACTCGGACAGCACTCCGGCGTCTCGGAAATAAACGGCCATAAATCCGACTTATAAATAGGACTCTGATCAACGGAACCAACAATCACCATCCGAGTCACCATCTGAACATGCATCTGAAAGAACCACCCTCCCCTCACAGGTAAATTCTAATCAGGTCACCCTAAGGCGGATAATAGTCTCGACAATCGGGCAGAGATACTCGATGGGTTTGCCCTTTCGGGTGTGCCATTGTAGCTCTCCTGAGATCGTCTAAACCAAAGATCCGGGAAATGATCGGTCAACAACTCAAATGAAGTAACTCAACCAAAGTGGAATACCCACAGAGGCGAGCACTATCAAATGAACCTCGTCCGGCTTGTGGTACATCACGCCGCCAGGCACATATTGATCTAACATGAAGGAGGCGACATGAGACCACACTAATCCTAAGTGTATACTCGGGCCTGGGTTTTAGCCCCACTCAGAACACCCACCCCAAACGAAGGAACCACCTGCACAGAGGACGGCAACAACATGATAGTATGATGCATCCAAATATTTATGCAAATATACACTGGTTAGAATAATAAATGCAATAAATAAAGCAAAACAAGCAACCCAAACTATCCTAGAACGCTAGGAGAGACTCGCTTAGGGACAATGGACCAGCACAGGTCAACATCATCTTCCCCAGCAGAGTCGCCAGCTGTCGCATCCGCGAAAAACAACCGGCGGGCCTCAAATAAAAAACACAACACAGAGCCGCCACTGCGCGTTATTTATCCCAAGATAGGGAAAGGAAACGCTCAGAGAAACCTAGAAAGGAAATGGTCTTGCGACCAAAGAGAAAGGGTACGGGAGTCGGTTACGCAAGGGGAAGGTATTAGCACCCCTCACGTCCGTCGTACTCGACGGGATCCACGTTCTAGAAAGAAAAGGTTGCTAAAACAAACAGACAAACATCATACACACACGCTAAGACAACACAGGTGGGGTTAAGAAGAAGATAGCTCAATAGGACGTTGCATCCTATGCCTACATATCTTGTCTGGAACAAGAATCAGAGCCACTATAGTTCGGCTAACGCACGCCAAACAACACAAACAAACACACCGGCAAACATGGAGCCTGAATGCCAATCACTGGACTTACATCAGCATCCGCACCAAAACACACACAAGAGGGCAAACGTGGAGCCCGACCGCCAATCACTGGACTTACGTCGGCATCCGAACCAAACACAAGATAACAAGCAAACACACACAAAAGAAAAAAAAAGTGCCCGGAGAGGTCTCGCACGACCTCCTGCCTACATACCTCGTCTGGAACGAGGATCAGGGCGATGTAGTTCCCCTTAAAGGGAAAGAAAAACTAACCAGAAACCAAGGGAAGACACACTACCAGGGAGCTGGACTCGAGCCTAGTGTTATCATGCACCATTACCCTACGTTGTGGTTTCTACCTACTTGCACCACAGCAAGCTAATCCTATCCAGGAAAGAAGCAAGCATACAAGCATACAAGCAAACAGAGCAAACAGAGCAAACAAATATTCACAAAGCACACACTATAACCAGTCAAGTGAGGCTCAAACAATGGGTTTGACTGCCGAAGCAAGTCATCTGTACAAGGTAGTATTCGCTCTTAACCTTGCCATTACGAGGCTAAGGTGAAGCAGATGAAAGGTGAGTGAAGATTAGACTTCACAGCTCTTATCCCTGACCAGGGGGAGCTTCAGACAAAGGAGCGTGGGTCCAGAATGGAGGGACCCTTCTACGCTCAAAGACTCTGACTCGATTGTGCAACAGCACAAGATCTTGGGTTTGTGCCCCAATGCATCAACACACAGCCGTGTGAGCAGAGGGACGACTCACAGAATAGTGGGGGATAGATTTCATATCCCTTGGCTTCCACCAATTGCCTCATAGAGGTCTTTACCTGCTTGGCACAAATGTAAACAACCATAAACATCGCCTCTTAAGGAGGACTTCAGACAGTTGCCTGGCCAAGTAACAGGCCAGGTCTTCCAGACTACATGAAGATTAGAAGTCCTACCTCAAGTGGTTTAAAAACCAAGCAACAGCAAGCTAGTTCTCAAGGAACTGTAAGCGACTAAATGTACCTGAAATCAATCAAGTATCATCAGTACTCAGACAAACAACAATAAACAGCAAATGTTAATCAGTCAGACTATACAGATTAAGCAACACAGGTTAATGCACATAAGTGCAAGCTATAAGCTCAAGCTCAAGCTTCACAACCTACAAAACAAAGTCAAATTAGTTCAAAACATCCAACAATCTCAATTTAATTGACTTGAAGCATTCTCCTTGAGCATTATGCATTTCATCCTGAAAAGTCAAACCAAATGTGAGAAACTGGACCACTAGGCCAAGCCTAGGGTCCAAAAGGGAGAAAAAAATTCTAAACAGCAAGCAATTCTCAATCAAAATCAAATTCAAGCAATTCAAAAGCAAATGCAATTGGTCCCATGCTCATATCATCCACCATTTTCATTTCATGCACAATTTGGTACAAACTAGGTCAAATACAACATCAAAAGTCCAAGCAGAATGACTTCAATCAAAAGCATACCAAAACAATTCCAAAAATCCTCAAATAATTCACACCTAAACAAGACACAATCAGCAAGTAGCATGTCAATTTTCAGCTCAATTGGACAAAAGGAACTAGGCCAATGAAAATCAAGAAATCCAGACACAATTATTCAAGCCAATTCAAGGCATCAACACAAGCATTCACTTCAAAAATTCATAAAACAGTGAAAACATATTAGAAATGAATGGGACCAAAACAGTGATGTCCTACAATGTGTCTACAATCAACATACCAAATTTCACATTCATCCAAAACCATATGAGAATTTCACAAGCAAAATTCCAACATGTATCACACAATGTTACCAAATGAGCATACAGTGAAGAAAAATATCAATCAAATGGAAAATGCCATAGAAAAATCCAGAAAAATTCACATGTTATCTTGACATATCAATGATCATTCATGCAAAATTTCAATCCAATCCAACAATCATAGGTCATGCAAATAAATTCATGAAGATGACCTAGCTAGGTGTGACACAAATTGTCACACCTAGATTCAAAAAATCATATCTCAATCATCAGGTATCCAAAAATCACAAACTTTATATGTAAATCACCATCAACATGTCCAGAATGAGCACAAAAAATTTCAGGAATTTCTTTAAATGTATGAGCATTTCATGATGAGAATGGCAACATGTACAAAAATATGACACAAGTCAAAGATCAATAGGCCAGGTCAACATTTTTCCATGCACAACTTATGAAACCATGCCTATAAAATTCTAGGGAAAAATTGGGATCCATCAAAAAAATCCTCACTATTTTTGGATTAATAATTAATTTTTTATGATTTTTATAAGTTTAAATGAATTATTGAATAATTATTTAGAATGTTCTAATTAATTAAAATGATTCAGTGGCAATGTTGTAATTATGCGCTCAGGATGCAAAACGACCACGTTTCATTTTTTCGCTGGCTGCGTACGATTGGTTGGATTTTGGCGCTAAACACAATTCGAATTAGCCAGGTAAGATTGAAAGATCAAACGCACAAAAAGTCCAGAAAATCATCGTTCTTCTTCATCTTTTTTCCAGAAATCCATAAGATCCAAGAACATCAAACTTTCACTAAAATTAACATGCTTATAGTCATTGGAAAGGTCTAAGTGTGTAGAGTCCAAATATCATCATCAAATCATCCAGAATTTCACATATATTACGAATCGATTGAATTAGGTTTTGACATCAATTCTTCAAATCGAAATATCTCTCTCTACAATCAACCATTCCAAAAACTAAATGCATCATGATCATCTATGTTGAATGCACTACAATAAGCATGTCTCAATTCAAAGAATAACGATGTTCGAATTTTGGTACCTTGAATGAAGCAGTGATGAATCTTGGAGTTATTGCACGCCAAAGTCCAAAACAGATCAAGGAGAAGGCTTAGGAAGTTGATTGGAACTCGTAGCTAAGCTCAAAGTCGATCCAAGTGAAAGAAATCTTCAAATGCCATTGATGAACACCACATGAACAGTTGCGATTCCAATGCTTTTTGGCTCCAAATCACCAAAACAGATCAAGCTTATGGCTTATGGAGATTGAATCAAAAAGAATTTCTCAAAATGATTGAGAATTGGTGAAGATTTTGTCAAAAAAATGATGAAGGTTTTTGATGAATTTTGGGAGAAAATGGAGGGAAAAACAGTTAGGTTCTTTGAGATTTGTGATTATGATCAAATTCTGTTACAATTAGTGATATATACTTCAGCTCTAATCACCTCATTAATCACCAATTAGCCAAAACACATGTAATTAGCAAAAATGCATTTTACTAAGCAAGGGCAAAATGGACTTTTCACATAGGCCCTGTGACAGTTGTATGACAGCTCACACACTCTCCAAATTCCATTTGTGATGAGTTGGCATTGGTCCCACATCCATTGGCCTTGTAATTTCCATTTTCACTAGGCTATGGCAAATTATGTATTTTCAAGTGAAGTTACAAAATGACTTGGTCAAATATTGAGCCTTGCAAGTTTATGACAGTTGAAACAATTTCTATTTTGCATTTGTGAGGTGTTGCAAAAACTCCCATGCCAAAATTCTCATTATTTCTCAACTTGGACCATTTTGCCCTTGGATTTTTAACTGTACACTTGAAAAATGACTTTTTGCATTGACCATTTTTGATGAATTCCAATTATGCACCATGAAAGTACATGTCAAATGGAGTTTGCACATAAAAAGATCACTCAATTTGGACACTCCATGTGGAAGTTATGCCCCTCTGATTATGGGTCATTTTTGAAATTGAATGGACCATAACTTGCCAACCATACATGGGATTTTCAAGTTATTGGACTTCTTGGAAAGGTGAGAACAAGATCTACAACTTTCATGTTGAACAAATTTTCATTTGAAGCTTCCTTGGACATGTAATTTTGAGGTCAAAAACTTTCCATTTTTGGAAACTTCCATTACAAGTCACTTTCTATTTTTGGCAATTTTTGTCCTGACTTTATTTTCTTCATTCTCGAGCTTTGCAATGTCAAATAACACTTGTTCCAACATGAATGAAGTGTCTCCAACTCTCCCCTACCTCCAAATCCATCAAATCATGCACAGTTGACCACATTTGACTTTTTCAACTGATAGATGAATTTGGCCATGCATAGATCAATCTGAGCCCCAATCCTCTGATGAAACGGCTCAAGGATGAAACCCTAGCCTCAATAATCTCCATAAAAACATAAGATGATCCCCATATACATTGTAGACCCCATCTCCTAGCCATGCCCTGATTGACCCAATGCAATTGATTAGGGTTGACCAGTGGTCAAAACCCTGATCTCAAGGAATCTGCTTCAACACTTGATGATGACAAACCATGATGATGATGATGAATCATTTCAAACAAGATGAAGACCAATCTCCTTGAGAATCACAAAACCCTAATTTGGACCTCCACATCCTCAGATGATTAATGACCAGTCCAATGAAACCCTAGCTTGCACATAACCTCTTCATCTTCTGATCAAGACTTGGGGGAATGGCTTGCACAATGTAACCACATGATATGCAATATGCAATGCCTAATGACCTAAAATGATATGTAATATGTTATGCTAGTCCCAAGAGAGGAGGGCAAATTTTGAGGTGTTACAGTGATCTCAAACCACTCACAAGAGGTCCCACCCAAAGGCAAGGGGAACCAAGATGCTTATGATCCTTGAGGCTTTGCAAATGAAATGTTATGATGCCATGAGGGATCTTAGGGTCAAAATTGGGGTCTTACAGATGCCCCTATTTAAGGTCATTCTAGCCGGAAAAGTGAAGGTAAAAATCTTCGTCTCGACGAGGTAGAATGGGCTTAAATAATAACAGAGAGACGAATTTTGGTCCCTAAGAGACCTCATGATGCAAATGTATGTATGCAAAAGGTAATACTCTGTGGAGATATGTGTCCACAAAGAAAGAAAAGAAATCAGGAGAAACTGATAATCCACATGAGTAATTCACTCCATGGGACTGAGACTCTGGGATTCTCATGGGGATAAGAGAGGGAATAAGATGCGTGAGCAGGTCACGACTCAAAGCTTGGGGAGAAGAATTCCACAAGGAGTAAATCAATGGAAAGACCCGAGCTGACTCAAAGGCGCGTGTATTGGGGAATATGCCAATACAGCAAAAATTATCCATAAGGATACTTCAGATAAAAATCCGGACTCAGGCTGGGAGAATCCACTAAGGGACCTCGCTGGGGAAAACCTAAACAAAGACTCCTCTGGGGGAAGCAACGGGATGAGGTATTATCGGTTACTGGGTAATAAGCTCAAAGAGACATATGATCTGAACACTGGTATAAGGGTGACAGAACAACGTGTTCAAGAAGAATGAATATCTAAGACCGGTATAAGGGTGAGAGATATCAAACATTCGAAATCATCTGAGGAAGACCTAAAAAGGTATACTTCAGCTCAGGAAAAATCTGACTCCACAAAGGGACAAAAAGTCATAATAGGGAGCAGGGTGGAAGGAACACTAGGGATACCGGTTACTAGGCATATAATAGGTGACCAACCAAGGCGTGAATTGGGGAATATTTCCAAGACACTCATCATCCAAAAGAGGGCTAAAAGCAAACTCAAATATAGGACGGACATTCGATTCCAACAGGAAATACGAATCTTACTCAACTGGGGAAGAACAAAAGGCTTCGGCCGAAGAGTGCATGAGATGTATTATCTATTACCGTCAGAACGTAGACAATATACTCGCATGGACGATTATCCACAATCGGTTGTTGAGTTAATAAAGGATAAATCGGCCGACAAAGAAAAGGCATCGGGATACCGAAAACTGGGTATATAATGATGACCAATCCAGGGGAGAACCAATCGTCACCAACAACCAAGGGTAGACGAGAGATGACTCGCTGGGGATAAATTGCTTGATCAGAGCAATTATCCAAAAGATGAGGGAATATCAACACCGAATACTGGATAAAGATAACCGTCAAGGAGGGGATTACATCTACCGGATATTGGGCAAAAAACCACGGAAAAGTAACCGTCATCGGTTAGGATGAGCAAAAGGTTAACTCTGCAAGGGGATGAAAATAGGGTTTACGACTACCAGTATGAGGGTAGAGAACCACAAAAAATAGGACTTATAACCACCGGTATTAGGGTAGAAGGCCACAAACTCCGCCGGGGATAAGATGAATAATTACTGGTTACTGAGCAATCATTCATTTACACCACAGGGGGGTGCAAGAAGCAGCCAAAAGAGGCCAATGCTGAAACAAAACTTGTCCCTATGAGGATATAACTCAATGAGGACTCCATCCCAATATATGTGTTGGGAGGAAATAGAAGCAACCATCATCCACGAGGGTATAACTCAGTGGGGAATATGGAAGGAAAGATGAACACTTTCTGCTTATGGGGCTGACCCTATATGGAGAGATCAACCCCCAACATTTGCTTAGGGAAATGTATTACCAACTAGCAGGGGATAACAAACAAAGATATATGTCAAACAAATGCGACATGAATGTTATCAATATGCGCATATGTATGGTTTATGTATGATGAATGCTGACAAATAGACATATCTAACACAAACAAGTCCAACGAACAAGTACACAAACATCCAGTACTACATCTAAAGGGAGAAATCCAAGACCACAAAGATCTCTGCAGGGGAATGAGCCTCAGTCCCTCCAACCGGGGCAAGGATCATCATACAAATGAAATCCGCCATGGAAGCACTCTACTGGGGAAATTATCAGGGGGGATCAGGTAACTCTGTGGGGAACAACCACCAAATCAGAAGTTTCCAAGGGTCATCAAACACTGTCCCAAATAATGAGATCAAATCTACTGAGGAGGTAGAATCACCACTCTGCTGCAGGAAAGAGGGATGAATAATCCTTTTCCACACTCCGCTAGGAAAAAAACAAAAGGCTCCGGAGGAAGAGGATATCAGCATGCCAGGAATAACACATGTCTTACCCTGTCAAGAATCTTACCATCCTTGGGAGAGCACTGAAGACATCCTTAGTATCCCTCATCTTTGTGAATGTTCACTTTGTTTAAAAACAAATTATGAAAGATTTGATTAAAACAATGATATTTTCAATTAAAACATGCAAAACATTTGTTGAAATGGAAACAAATAAGAATGCAAATAATTGGATAAAGGCTCAAATTTATTTGATGGAATGGTAGTCTGCAAATGGCAAGACTCCATAGATCTTTTCAAATTTGAAATTGGTGATATATACTGAAAAAGGGCTACATTGAACATAATGACCATTTCTCCACCAATTCGGAATCCGATGTATTTGGAGCTTTGGTTGATGATGAATGAGCGAGAACCTCTGACGGATGACAATTGTAGAACAAAGTCTTGTCAGGATGCAGTTACTTGCCAAATCCCTAATTTTTGCCTAGATTGCCCCAGGGTGGGGTACTCAATCTAGCGGGATACATATATTCATTCTTTTTTATGTCTCTAACTTTTGCCTAGACCGCCCTTTCAGGTTTTCAATCCATCGAGACGCTCATTTTTGCCTAAGTCGCCCTTTCGGGTTTTCAACTTAGCGAGCTATTCTGTTTTTATTCTAGGCGAAGTATTTCTTGACTGCATCTGAATTCACAGGACGAGTGAAATCCTCCCCATCCATAGTTGTAAGTATCAAAGCACCGCCTGAAAAGGCTCTCTTAACAACATATGGACCTTCATAGTTTGGAGTCCACTTGCCCCTGGAATCGGGCGCGAAAGACAAGACTTTCTTGAGCACAAAGTCGCCTTCTCAGAACACACGAGGCTTGACCTTCTTATCAAAGGCTTTCTTCATTCTTTGTTGATATAATTGACCATGGCACATGGCAGTCAATCTCTTTTCTTCTATCAAATTCAACTGGTCGTAACGACTCTGAACCCATTCAGCATCAGTCAACTTGGATTCCATCAAGACTCTCATTGACGGGATCTCCACCTCTACTGGGAGCATAACCTCCATGCCATAAACGAGAGAGAAAGGGGTTTCTCCTGTTGAAGTGCGGACAGATGTACGATATCCATGCAAAGTAAATGGCAGCATCTCATGCCAATCTTTATACGTGACAACCATCTTCTGTATAATTTTCTTGATGTTCTTATTAGCAGCTTCAACAACCCCATTCATCTTGGGTCTATAAGGAGAAGAATTGTGATGTGCAATCTTGAACTCACTACACAGCTCTTTCATCATCTTGTTGTTCAAGTTAGATCCATTATCAGTAATGATCTTATCTGGCACACCATATCGGCATATGAGTTGATTCTTGATAAACTTCACAACTACCTGCCTGGTCACATTTTTATATGATGCCGCTTCAACCCACTTAGTGAAGTAATCAATTGCTACGAGAATGAATCTGTGTCCATTGGACGCTTTCGGCTCTATCATACCAATCATGTCGATTCCCCACATGGAGAAGGGCCATGGTTACGAAATCACATTCAAAAGTGTCGGAGGAATATGAATCGTATCCGCATAAATTTGACACTTATGGCATTTCTTCACATATTTGCAACAGTCAGACTCCATTGTCAACCAATAGTAGCCTACTCTCAACATCTTTCTAGCCATGGCATGTCCATTGGAATGAGTACCAAATGAACCCTCATGGACCTCAGTCATCAACAGGCCTGCTTCGTGTCTATCCACGCATCTGAGCAGCACCATATCAAAGTTTCTCTTATAAAGCACATCACCATTGAGGTAGAAACTTCCTGATAATCTCCTTAGAGTCTTCTTATCTTTCACAGATGCCCCAGGCGGGTAAATCTGGCTCTGAAGGAAACACTTGATGTCGTGATACCATGGCTTATCATCTTTTACTTCTTCTACTGCAAATACATGAGCTGGTTTGTCCAAGCGCATCACGGTGATATTGGGAACTTCATTCCAAAGTCTTACCACAATCATTGAAGCAAGTGTAGCGAGAGCGTTTGCCATCCGATTCTCATCTCGCGGAATGTGATGGAAGTCAACCTCAGTAAAGAATGTTGAAATCCTCCTCGTATAATCCCTATATGGAATGAGGCCGGGCTGATTCGTTTCCCATTCACCCTTAATCTGATTAACAACGAGGGCCGAATCACCATAAACATCGAGATGCTTGATCCTAAGATCAATACATTCTTCCAATCCCATAATATAAGCTGCGTACTCAGCCATATTATTCGTGCACCTGAAAGTTAATCTTGCTGTAACACGAAAATGTGTGCCCTGAGGAGTAATAATCACTGCCCCAATACCATTTCCATATTGATTTACAGCGCCATCAAACACCATACTCCATCTGGAACCAGGCTCTGGCCCTTCATCGAGTGTAGGTTCATCACGATCTTTCATTTTCAAATATAGAATCTCCTCATCTGGGAAGTCATACTGAACTGACTGATAATCTTCGATCGGTTGATGTGCCAAATGGTCAGCCAAGATACTGCCAAGATACTGCCTTTAATAGCCTTATGAGCTCGATACTCGATATCATACTTAGACAACAACATCTTCCAACGGGAAATCCTCCCAGTTAAAGCAGGCTTCTCAAAAATATACTTGATCGGATCCATTTTGGATATCAACCAAGTCGTATGATTCAACATATACTAGCGTAAGCGCTTAGCAGCCCAAGCCAAAGCACAACATGTTTTCTCAAGCATTGAGTATCGAGACTCACAATCAGTGAACTTCTTGCTCAAATAGTAGATTACATATTATTTCTTTCCTGATTCGTCCTGCTGACCAAGGACACAACCCATCGAGTCTTCAAGAACTGTCAGATACATAATCAACGGTCTCCCTTCCACAGGCGGAGACAGAATCAGAGGCTCAGACAAATACTCTTTAATACTATCAAAAGCTTTCTGGCAATCCTTGGTCCAATCATGGGACTGATCTTTCCGGAGGAGCTTGAATATCGGTGCACATGTGGCAGTCATGTGGGATATGAATCTGGAAATGTAATTCAAGCGGCCAAGAAAACCTCGGACTTGCTTCTCAGTTTTGGGCGCAGGCATCTCTTGTATCGCTTTGACCTTTGCAGGATCAACCTCAATACCTCTTTCACTAACGATAAAGCCCAATAGCTTGCCGGAACGGACTCCAAATGTACACTTGTTGGGATTCAGATGAAGCTTATACTTCCTCAAACGCTGAAAAAGCTTCAACAGGTGTTCTACATGCTCAACTTCCGTTTTTGACTTAGCAATCATATCATCAACATATACCTCGATCTCCTTATGCATCATATCATGAAACAAGGTAGTCATAGCTCGTTGATACGTGGCTCCGGCGTTCTTCAAACCGAAGGGCATCACTCGATAACAGAATGTTCCCCAAGGTGTGATGAATGTTGTCTTCTCCATATCCTCGGGTGCCTTTTTAATCTGATTATATCCGGAAAACCCGTCCATAACTGAGAAGACCTTGAATTTAGCTGTATTATCTACCAATATATCAATATGTGGTAGTGGAAAATCATCTTTCGGACTAGCTTTATTCAAGTCTCTATAGTCCACACACATTCGGACTTTTCCATCCTTCTTAGGCACGGGCACAATATTGGCCACCCACTGAGGATACATAGAAGTTACCAGAAACCCCGCATCAATTTGCTTCTGAACTTCCTCCTTGATCTTCACTACCATATCGGGATGAGTTCTTCTGAGCTTTTACTTCACAGGCACACACTCAGGCTTCAAGGGTAGGAAATGTTGCACAATATCAGTATCTAGACCCGGCATGTCTTCATATGACCAAGCGAAGACGTCAACGTATTCTCGTAGCAATTCAATCAACCCCTTCTTAACAGACTCTTCCAGGAGTGCCCCAATCCTTACTTCTCGCACACAACCTTTAGACCCCAAGTTGATTGTTTCCAGATTCTCAAGATGCGGCTGAATGATCTTCTCTTTATGCTCAAGTAGACGGGTAATCTCGTCAGGAATCTCTTCAACATCATCTTCTTCCGCCTCAAATACAGGGAATTCAAAGTTGGGAGATGGTGTTGGATCATTATGTTCAATGGGTTTGATCAACCTGCATAATGATTTTTGGATATAAAAGAGATTTTAGAATTCAAACAAGGCAAATCATTATGCAGATGAAAAGATTGATTTTATTCTATTTTTAAGGTTTTATATGATCACCAATTTCATGCAAAAAAGCGAACAGGGAAAATAATTGGAAAAACAAACATTTAACATGAATTTATTGAATGAAAATATCATTGCATTTATGCGCCAACAATGTCATCACTCCTCCTTTTGGCATGGGAGAAGGGTTTTTCAAACATAATGAACATTACTTTGACTTATGGATAACTGTCGGAATATCCACAGCGACCCAATTATCGCAGATTCCTCTAGGGATGACGAAATTTCCAGAATCCTCTTCGTCCCCTTCCAAAATGGCAGCAGCCTCTCCATCTTGACTAGTGTGGATGAATCCACCACTCTTGAACAAACCTTGCTTGTTGAAGACCCCAGAAGAATAGCCTATGCCAGCCCGGGACTTGTTGTCTTCTAACTTAATCATTTGCCCCAATCCAGCAGTTACACCATGCTCAATGGCCAACTTCGCATCTTTGTAGGAAGCAAATGAAGGAGTTTTCTTCTCAACCGGCTCAGCAATAGATAAAGCTTGGAACGGAGTTCCAACTTCATCCTCAGCATCTATGTATGAGAAGGAAGACAAATGGCTAACTAGGAGAGCCTTTTCTCCCCCTACGACCACCAGCTTCTTATTCTTTACAAATTTCAATTTTTGGTGTATGGTGGATGTCACGGCGCCTGCCTCGTGAATCCATGGTCTGCCTAAGAGACAACTATACGATGGGTGAATGTCCATAACCTGGAAGGTAATCTGAAAATCACTTGGTCAGATTTTGATTGGGAGATCAACCTCACCATTCGCAGTTTTGCGAGACCCATCGAAAGCCTTCACAACTACCCCACTCTGCCTCATGGAAGGCCCTTGATATGTCAATTTTGAGAGAGTGGTCTTCGGCAATACATTCAACGATGACCCGGTGTCCACCAACACATTGGACATGGCGTCGTCTTTGCAGCTCATAGATATATGTAATGCCAAGTTGTGGTCTCTTCCTTCCTCGGGGAGATCAGAGTCACAAAAACTCAAATTGTTACAAGCGGTGATATTTGCAACAATACTGTCAAATTGTTCTAGCGTGACATCGTGATCTACGTACGCCATATCCAACACCTTCTGTAGAGCTTCTCGGTGTGGTTCTGAATTCAAAAGTAGTGATAACACAGATATTTTGGATGGCGTTTGTAGAAGCTGGTCTACAACATTGTACTCACTCCTTTTGATGAGCCTCAACATCTCATCACAATCTTTTTTCGTATTGCCCCTCGGGCCAACAGAAGCAGGAGTTTTTAACATGGAGGCGGGCTTAGCAACAAGTGCCGGATTCGGAGTGCTCACAGCATTCCCAATCGGGCGTTCAACAAAATCAGTATCAACACTTCCTCAAGTATCAACCTGGGGTTTCACCGGAGCTGAAAATACACGACCACTACGGGTCAAACCACTGACATCAGCAATGTTTACAACAGACGAAGAGGTCAAGGGCACTTCTTTCCCACTTTCCACTGCTACAGCATTGTAGCGATAAGGAACCGCCTTCTCAGAGGAGTACGGTACAGGTCCGGCTGGCTTGATAGTCAGAGCTGGAGCAACCTTCTGCTTGCTACCATCATACTTGATGACAACAGGCTCAGGTATCCGGAAAACTGGAGAAATTACATTGACTTCGGGAGCATCTTCCTCAACATTTCTGTTCTGAAGGATCTCAATGACTCCTTCGTCCAACATCTCTTGAACATCTCTGCGCACCTGGCGACACCCTCTCTGATTGACAGAACAGACTCGACATCTATCATGGTCATGTTCATAATGACTATAGTCACACAGCAAGCGATGCAACTCAACCAGCGATTGCCGGATATGACTGACATATTTGACCTTGTACTTGCCAGGACAGCCCTGGACCATATTAACAGACTTCCCATGCTTGGGCAATGGGTTCTTCTTCACATTCGGACCTACGTCCTCGAAAAACAAAATCCCTCTTCTCACAAGGTCTTGCACCTTGGTCTTCAAGGGATAACAATTCTCCACATCGTGTCCGGGAGCACCGGAATGATATACACAATGAAGCTCAGGCTTGTACCACCACTGGGGGTTAGCAGGTATAGCGGGAGGGTCTCGCGGAGTAATTAACTTTCTATCGATCAGAGATGGATAGAGTTCAGCATAAGTCATCGGAATTGGATCAAAGGTGACCCTCTTCCTCTCATAGATGGTGCTGGCATTGTTGTTGTTATTTCGAGGCTGGTAGGCCTGCTGTTGCGGATGCTGTTGTTGTTGCTGATATTGCTGAGTTTGCGGTTGTTGATAATGTTGAGCTTCCCTGAAAGCAGGTGCTATATGAGCCACCTGATGCTGATTATTGACTGGGCGAACAATCTTCCTCTTCATAAAGGGTCTTCTTTTGACATGGGCAGACACAGTGTGTGCCTCTCCCTCCTTCTTCTTTGCAAAGCTTCTATATCTCTTTGCTGAAGAGCCTTCCTCTCGAGTCAAACGTCCCTCTCGGACCCCCTCTTCCAATCTCATCCCCATATTCACCATCTCGGTGAAGTCTGAGGGAGCGCTGGCTATCATTTTCTCATAGTAGAACGAGCTCAAGGTCTTCAAGAAGATCTTGGTCATCTCTTTCTCCTCTAAGGGTGGCACTATCTGAGCTGCCAACTCGCGCCATCTCTGGGTGTACTCTTTGAAGGTCTCTTTCTCTTTCTGGGACATCGCCCTTAATTGGTCTCTATCAGGAGCCATATCCACATTATATTTATATTGCTTGACGAAAGCCTCACCAAGATCATTGAAAGAGAGGATGTTCGAACCTTCCAGACCCATGTACCACCGGAGAGCGGCATCGGACAGACTGTCCTGGAAATAATGGATGAGCAGTTAATCATTATCAGTTTGTGTCGACATCTTACGAGCATACATCACAAGATGGCTGAGAGGACATGTGTTTCCCTTATACTTCTCAAAGTCAGGCACTTTGAATTTAATAGGGATCTTCACGTTGGGCACAAGGCACAACTCAGCAACACTCTTACCAAAGAGGTCCTTCCCCCTCAAAGTCTTCAGTTCCTTGCGGAGCTCAAGGAATTGGTCTTTCATGTTGTCCATCTTCTCATAAACATCTGGGCCCTCGGATGGCTCAGAATGATAGATGGTATCTTCAACCCTTGGTAAAGTGTGCACGATGGGAGGTGGCATGGACATGACCGGGCTAGATGCCGGCAAAGAAGCAAGAGTTGGAGCAAAACCCTCTGGCATAAAGTTGGCGGGCATTCCCCAAGGGAATCCGGCTGGCATAGATGGCGCAAAGTGAGCTGTTGCAGCAGGCACAGTAGAAGTTACGACCTCAGAAAAGACCGTCCTCTGGGGAGGAGTTGAGGGTGTCGGAGAAGACTGGCTCTGAGCGGCCAAGAATGACTTCATCAGGGCAGCCAATCTGGCTACTTCCGCCTTCAGCTCACGGTTCTCTTGTTCCAAATGATCCATCAGTCTTGAAGAATTGGCTCTGGTGTAGTACCGGTGAGTCAGCCTGTCTTCAAAATAAATGAAGAACACAGAGTTAGACCATAGGACAAGAAGCCTGGAGCAAAACCTGCTTATGCACATGATGCATGCAATGCTCGTGCATATGATTTGTTTTTTTTTTATTTCAGAGGAACTTTAGAGTTCTACTTGCAAATTTTGGGAAATATTACATTTTTATCACATATGGAAACATCTCATCAATAATATTTGGAAAATATATTCACACCAAAGAAGTACAACATTGGTAACCAAATACAAGAAAAAAGGAAAGTAATCGTCCTATGGATCCCTAAAAACAATCATCTAAAGCTCGGGATACAGGAAGATAAGATGCACGAAGCCTCTTAACCGCCTCCTCATAGGCTGCCTCCATATCTGCTTTCTCCTTGGCGAGTTGATCGTACTTCCTCTTCCAGAACCTAGAAGACTGAGGAAGTAGAGAAGTCCATGCATCATCAGGATCATCAATAACCTGATGCTCGAGAAACTCAATCAAAGCATCCTTCTCCTTAATCTGCTGAAGCAACTCTTCTCGTTCACGGATCCAGGCACGTGAATGGTCTTCGTCTCTCAACTCCTCTACTCCTTGGTCAGGAAGGGTTGAAGGCCCAGCCATAACCAAAGGCGTAGGTCTTGGATACTCGTACAACATGAGATACTCAGAAGCTCTCCTTTTAACCCAAGCAGTGTAAGGCTCTGAAGCGACACAATTCTTAGGACCTAACTCATTCCTTCCTTTCCTATGAATCTTGCGCCAAGCGCGGATCATCCTAGCTTTCAAGCCTTGGGGATCTTTACCCTCCTGAAAGAACACACCTTCTAACAGAATGTTATGGGTTTATCCTTTAGGGGGGAACCCAAGCTGACGACGTGCTAAAACAGGAGTCGATAGTCTGCACACCATCGTACGCACGGTTGTACCAAGAGGTATCATCATTAGTGAGAGACATATGTCTCGTGGACCACCATAGACATCCCTTGTTTTATTTGAAAGCGACCGTCTGTGGTAAGTGAGAAATAAACCACTTATACAACAGAGGCAAACAGCACACAATGGCGCCACCACCCTTTGCATTCCTCATATGCAAAGAAAAATAAGTGTCACCCAACAGAGTCGGAACGGGATTAAGAGTAGAGAAAATCCTAATAGCGTTCACATCCACAAACTTGTCGATGTTGGGGAATAACACTAACCCATAGATGAGAAGTACAAATATGGCCTCAAAGGCGTCCTCACTCATGGTCTTCCCATAGACAGTAGCTTGAGCAATGAGGAACTCAGAAGGGAGACCTTGAATTCCACCTTTGGTAGTCATATGAGCACCAACCAGAGATTCATCTATATGCAACATGTCAGCTATCTCTCGAGAAGTAGGAATACTTTCCAAGCCACTGAACGGCAACTAGTCTAGAATAGGTATACCCATAAGGTAGGCATACTCCTCAAGTGTGGGCAAGAGCTGAAAATCCGGAAATGTGAAGCAACGGTACAAGGGATCATAAAATTGCACCAATACACTCATCAACCCTTCATCCACCTGAGTAGTCAGAAGAGGAAGAAGCTTCCCAAAACGAGCCTTGAAACCCAAGGGATCTAATACATAGGATGTTAAATTCCTTAGCTCTTTCAAATTTGGTTGTCTAAAGCTGTACTTCTTTGTATTCCTTCTTTGTCTTTCCATGTCTGAAAATTGGCAAATAGACCTCTTAAGTTCCTTGAAAATTTTCTTATTATTTTTTTTTTTTGATGATATGGATGCAAATGGGTGCATGAATGCATGAATGCAACAATCACACTCAAGGATCAAGCAAAGCACACCAAACAAAGGTCATGGGATGGATCATACTATCCTTAATATCAATCATCCATTTTGGTGGATTATGGTTTACACCTTATCAACACCCAAGTTCCATTGATATTAAGGATACATGGACGGATCAACCACGAATCAAGGGTTTGTTGCAAATCACGAGCATGGAGTCTCGGTTAAGAACCACCCAAAGGGAGTGTACTAGGGTTTAACCCTGCCAAACATGTTCTACAAGAGGTTCCCATAGTCATAAACCCATCTTTCGGATATTATCGGAGAAACGACTACTCGTATTCCAAAAATATTCTCAAGAGAGACTCTTATGAGTGTAGTATCGCGTAACAATCGTATCAAATCTTACACTTGAACGACTTTCGCACTACATCCTAAGAATAGGCCAAGATGGGCTTGGTAAACTAAGGTCCTTGGCTTCTAAGGTCTATATTGGAAAGAGTAATGTCTAACCACAACTACTTGTGTGACATTATTGATCCCAACATGACCTCCACCAAGTGAATGGACTTACAAGTCAACTTGCTAAGGAATAACTCCACACAAGTCAACAAGACTATGCCATTCTCCTATCCTAAGTGCACTCGAGTTCGGGTATAGAACTCATCTCACAAAGATCACCAAGCATACAAGGAATTAATATTCAAGCAAATCAATCATTACATACAATACAGTAATCCCAAATTGCACAAAAATATGTCACAAAACAATATGCAATACAATACAACAATTATGAAAAGTAGGCAAAACCCACTAGGCAAATTCTTCCCCAGCAGAGTCGCCACTTTTCTGTAGCGGGGTATTCGTTACCATTAGAGATATTGACTAAATCTAAGGTAAATCATACGAGTCGAGTCGCCACCGCACTTCTATTTATCCAAAGGAATGGTTAGAAAGCGAACAAAAACCTAAAAGTTTTATCGAATCAAAAACTAGTAAAAGTGTCAGAGATCTGGGTAAGGGGGTTGGTTATGCAATGGGAAGGTGTTAGGCACCCAAAACATCCTAGGTACTCCTAGGGAGCCCTTTTCACATTTGTTGTAAGGTTGGTGTTTTGTTAAAATTTGTTTGTGCAAACATGATTGAAGAGATGAGAAGAGAATGTACAAGTTATTTACATTTGTGTTTGGATGGATAAACCCATTGCCTACGTACCATCTTAAAAAAAAGATTAGGATCAAAACCTCGTAGTTCGGGGTAAAAATCTCAAAACAAGTGGGTGAATTGATTGGTCAAAAAGCCTTAAGGTATTTTGTTATCCAAGGGAGAAAACTCAACCCAAAACCACAAATCCCCCATGTGAGGATAGCTTCAACATGCTAGTGAGGGGTTAACCCTATAATAAGCATGGAAGACTCATTGTCCACCACTAAGGATATATGTGAGTATTACATCTACCTCAAGGATAATTCAAACCTAATAGCTAAAGGTTATGAACAATTTGATTAAGAAGGTGGCCATTGAAACCACAAAAAGGTATTTGAATGAGTGGTATTTACCAATGAAAAGTATTTACAAAATGGTCAAAGTTGACTTAGAAGTTCAATTCAAAATAAGTGTTATGAAAAGAAAAGCTTGAAAATCAAAAGCATAAGGCTTAGGTTTCTAATTTTGAAAGCAAGTGTTAAATGTTTGCACAAAGGTTTTGGCTTGGGTTAGAGTGGAGAGAAAAATAAGAAAGGCTAAAGTCCTAAACATACAAGGGGTAAAAGATAAGAAGCAAAACCACAAATGGAGTTCCTCTCTTGAGATCATATTGATGATCCAAGTAGCTCCCATCCTTTGGAATAAGCAATCACATAAGCATAAACTCAAGCAATCAACAATCAAATGAACTCTTGGGAAGCTCCTCAATATATCTTGGATCCCTCTCTCTTAGAAGTTCATGGCAATGGTTCCTCAATTTGGATCAAGTTGGAATCCCTAGTACAAGAACACACACATCAAAAGATTCTAGCAAAAAAACAAATGAGGAATGGACAAGAGGAGTTTAGAAGTTGGTCCTTTCAAGGTCATCTTTCAACATTAAGCATTCTAAAGGCATGAGGCCTAGTTGCTCTTTGATATTTAAGCACTCTAAAGGCATGAGGCCTAGTTGCTCTTTGACTCCAAATTTGCATAGGGAAGGTCTTAAAGTCTAAGTCCATTTGTCCATTTCTTTGCACTTGGTTCACAACAAACAGACAAACACAAGCACAAAAGATATATACACAATTATGTGCTCAAGGGAGCAAAAGGCAAATGGCTTTAACATAAACATGTGCTCCAATGAGCAAAAGGAAAAGCAAATGGATAATATGTACAAGAATGATAAATTGCATAAAGTAAAGAGCAAAAAGTAAATGTTAATGGATAATAGTTAGTGTTAGTAGTTAGTATGCCATAAGGCAAATTTAGCGCTATGTTAAGCAATCGTAATTGGACTTATGTAGAAGTCACAACTATCTCAGGCCGGTCAATAATAATGTAGGCAACAACACAAGTTAGAAGTCTTGATTAGTGAACCAAGTTCCAACAACTTGCCATGCCAAAAGGAAAATGGGAAATGATCTTGTATTGGTTTAAGTCTTTTGCATGATTTAGGAAGCAACCTATCCTTAATGCAAAGCCATTCACTTGATCATTTGATCAAGATGAATTAGATTTGAATCAAGGAAGATTAAACCTCCCTAATCAATGCTAACTTATCAACCTTTAACTCATTGATAAAAAAGAAGAGAGAAGAAGGAGAAGAAGATGAATAATGGAAAATGGAAAAGGAAAGAATAAAGTGCATTAAATTAAATGAAATGTACCAATCAACATATGTTGACTAATGACATTGAGAATCATAGTCAAACAATCAAAAACAGAAGTGAGATGATGATGGGAAGTCAAGAAATGAACAAAATATTTTTGGCATTTTTAATATTTAAAATAAACTTGAATTAAAATAATAAAGAAAGGTCAAACTTCAAAATCACTTCAAATCAACCTTGAAAGGTCCAAGTGATTTATCCCAAGTTCAACAAGGTCAAACAAAGTTTGACAAAAAATTTCAGCATTTTTAAAAGTCAGAAACTATTTTTAATCAATTAAAAATGAATAAAAATAACCTAATTGAACTAAAATCTCAAATAAATCTCAAATCAATTAGAAAATTGATGAGAATATTTTTCATAGATCCATAATCATTCAAATAGGTTAGGAAAATATTTTTGTATTTTTTGAATATCAAAAACTATTTAAAATGAATTAAAAATAACCAGAAAAAAGAAAATTCACAAAAAATATCAAATGACAAAATAAAAAATATTAAAAATCATTTTTAGAAACTAGAATTTAAATGGAGAAGAATGCAATTGGTCCCATATTTTTTGGAATTAAAATGAAGAAGTTATGAATTTTTGAAAATAAAGGAAATAAAAGAAATAAAATCAGAAATTAAGAAAAGAGAAAAAACCAGGAGCGTCTGATCAAGCCTCGTTAATTGACGTGGCTGATCAAACGCTCCACATGCGCGCGCTCATGGTGGTCTCCAGTCAAACGCGTCACACAAGGCATTATTAAAATTCATAAGATCCAAAGGCTAGGATACAAACTGGAGATCAGATCCAAGGGCTCACAATTGATCTGGCAAAGAGACGGTGGCCAGCGCCACCGTCTTCTCCGGTGAACTCCGGTGAGACTCAAAAATTGCAGAAATGCAAATGTTCACCAAAACGGGCGATCTATGTACCGTTCGAAAGAGGAAGTGATGTACATCACTCTTGTACCACTCACTTTCACTCTAGATTCCTATAAATGGAGAAATCAGAGATGGAAGCATGATGGTGTTCATCATGAACTTGCTTGATTTCAACAATTAAACGCACAACAATGATGCCTCTATAGAGAGGACTTCAGACAACACAATATCCAGTTCAATAGGTCAATGGATAAGGAGTTTCAAAGAAAAAACCAGTTGAAGTAAACCTTTGAATTGTGAAGCATAACATGTCTATTTATAGCTGAAATTGGCTGAGCAAGTGAGCTTTCTCGTGTGCTTGGCAAGTGGATATTCTTTACATGGGCTTGCATGATCATGTAGAAGGCCTAAACTCAATTGCATTTGCATGCTGATGATCAATCAAATGGATTTGGACGTGCAGATGGCAATGAAATGGCTTGTGTAACGAGTTTCAACATGTTATGCACAAATATGCCCAAAACTTCACCTCTTCGAAAATGCCACTTGAAAAATTGAAACATAGGCATGTGGGTAATGGTTGGAAAGGTTTTGACATAAGGAACAAATGTTATGTTGGACCAAAACTCATTTGGAGTGTGGAAATTAGTGAATTTTGAGTTTAAAGTGTAAGGTGCAAAACATGCAAAGGTGAGGTTTCCAAATTTGGCCAATGTTCAAGCCCTTCTGTTTTGATGATGAAAGCCTCAAATGGAAAAACCTCCAACATCAAAGTTGTAGGTATTTTCAAGAAAATCAAAATGGACTTAAATTGTGCATCATTTGGATTTTTTAGGAAAGAGTTATGGGCGCTTGAAGTTGGACTTTTTTGCCTTTCAATGCATTTGGTCCAAAGTGACCTATAATGTTTTGCATTATCACATGTATTTCCTTTGCGATTATGAAATTTTGTTCAACATAAAATTTGAATTAGACATCTTAATATTTCCAATGCATTTTATCCCACCTCAAAATCATGAAAAATGATTGAGTTATTTTCTTGGGAAGTTGACCTAAAATTAGGGTTTAAGTCAAAATGACCTATAATGTCTTGGAATGGGAGATGACCTTCCAAACTTCAAATCAATTTTTAATGAACATGAAAGTTGTTCATATTGTCCTTAAGAACATTTTTTATTTTTGAATTATCTCCATTTGACCAACACATAAAAAGTTAGGTCTCAGTGCATTTGAAAATAGTCAGATGAATTGACTGATCAACTTCTCAAGTCCACAACTCATATCTTGATGAATTGATGATTGAGGACACTCAAATAAGTTTAAATATGCATGAAATGATGAATTAAAGAACTTTCCTTGATTGTATTTGATCATGGGCTGAGGTTGCTTCACTATCAAGGCATTGTAGGTGATCTGATGAACTTAGGGTTTCCTTGAGAAACAAAACCTCTAACCCTTAGACTTGCTTTGATCAAAATGATGAATTGAGATACTTGGGAGAAATATTTGATGGATGAGAGCTTTGGGAACCATTTCCATGCTTGCCTTCATCTTCTCTTGGCCATATCTTTGTACCAATGATTTCCTTGAAGCTCTTGACCTTGTGATTGCTCAAGGTACAAACAAAAGATGTTAGTGACATATTTTTGTGCTTTTGGTTAGTAAACAAAAATTAGAAAATAAATAATATACAATGCAAGCATGCTTGGTGATCTCAAACCACTCACAAGAGGTCCCACCCAAAGGCAAGGGGAACCAAGATGCTTATGATCCTTGAGGCTTTGCAAATGCAATGTTATGATGCCATGAGGGATCTTAGGGTCAAAATTGGGGTCTTACAGAAACCTTTCCCTGAGACTCCACTAAGGGAAACACAACCTCTTTTATTCGCTCCTTTCAGCTCAAAGAAAGATAAAAACAACCCTAAAGTAGGAAGTATGTTCATTGACTCACAGACATGTTCAAAAGCTTTAATAAAGCCCCAATCATTTCGGCTCAATTCAGAAGGGTTGATGCTTAGGGTTGTTAGGATATTGGATTCAAAATTAGTAAAAGGGATGCAAATCTTAAAATCCTCGATTACCCCTAAATAGAAATAAAAGTATTTGTATGGTACTCCCTTTAGTCGAGTGATGCGAACTCTTTCACCGAGCACACAGGGTTCCAACATAATATCTTCTTCATTCCCAACTGAAGAAATCTTGTTGTTAGATCGGAGTTTTGAAATATATTTGTCGCCAAGATGTTGTCTCGTAACTTAGGACTTCTTTGTCACATAAAGACCTTGTCGTCTCCATCAAAATATCCACAGAACCTGATGACGAACACTCTAAGGGACTTTTACTATAAGGTGTAAAAACATCACCAAAAACTTCCTTGATAATCTGATCAAACTTTGCTTACTTAAGATGGGCCTCACACTCTTTCGTGAATTCATCTCAGAGTTTTATTCTATCATGGGCATTAAGGGGAATCGGTACTTCCACCGAATCATCACACTCGCGTATCATAACCATAATAAAATAATTAAAAAAGAGTAAGTAAGGCAAAAAAATAATACCCGATACTTGTGCTTGCAAAAGTGATTGGCAAGAAGCACCAAAAACTCTGATAAGCAAATCTTGAAGAAAAGAGGACGATGGTCACAAACGATAAGCAAAGGAATAGAGAGGGAAAGGGTTTTATGGAAGTAAGCTTTACAACGGTCAGGAAAATATATCGAGCTAAAGTCATGATAGCATTTGGGTTCCCCATAAAAATTATCATGACAAGGAAAATTGAAAAAGATTATCGTTATTACTCTTTTAAAATCCATTATCACACGTTAATGTACCATAAAGGTGATTGACTCAAGGAAGAAGGAATTACATGAATTTTTATCCAAACACTTCATTCCATTGGACCTCGTGATCAGGGGGCTTATGTATATCACAAAATTCTTGAGGACGAGTTATAAGTCGTTGAGGCCGAGTATGAAGAGATAGGCATGTATGAATCGGTGTAATAGTTATTGGATATCTCCAAGGTCTCACGAGAGTTACGGAAAATCATCAAGAAGATGTTACGTGAAAGTAATGGGAGCGATGGACATTATGGTCATCATTTAAACATGGAATTGGAGGAACCACTTCTTAATAATCTTGAAGAATGAATATTAGTATAAAAAGGCTTCCCACTGAGGGAAAAAAAAGAGAGACAACAAATATCACCCTAAATATAGTACGTTTTTTATCTCATATGACTCACCTCGGAGAGATTAACCAAACAGTGTTTATCAGGAACAAAGTGTTTGCTTAATTTAAGAAATTTAAGGTGAAGGTTTAGAAGAAAAGTGGTCAGAAGTTGAAGATTCTCGGGACTGATGATGAAGGAGAATTTAACTCAAATGAATTCAAGGAATTATGTAAAGATAATGGAATTGAGCGTGAAGTGACTGCTCGATAGACACCACAACACAATGGCCTTGCTGAAAGGAGAAACATAACTTTTCTTGATATGACAAGGAGTGTGTTGAAGGAAGAAAACTTGCCTCATACATTATGGAGTGAATCCATTTCCACTGCAACTTACATTGTGAACAGATGCCTAACAAAGCATATGAGAAATATGATTCCACATGAAAAATGGATTGGAAGAAGACAGAGTATTGCTCATCTTAAATTGTCTGGATCCTTATGTTTCAAACAAGTTCCTAGTGCTATTAGAATGAAGTTGGATGATAAAAGCAAGATTATGCTGCTTGTCGGTTACCATTCCACAGGTGCCTACAAACTATATTTTCCTATCACTAAAAAGATTAAAATTAGTAGAGATGTCTTGGTAAAGGAATTTGAAGCATGGGATTGGAACAAATCTCAACCTAGTTCTAGTGTTGTGATAGCATTGGAATGGGAGATCATGATGCAGGTGTAAGACCCCACTTTTGACCCTAATATCCATCATGCAAATTCATCATAAGCATTAACATTGGGATCATACCTTGGCATCCTCCTTACCCCTCTTTCATTAGGTTTATTTTGGGAGAGATTACCAAGCACTATTTGATTGTATCATACTTGTATTTTATCATTTCACTAACCAAAATACCAAAAATATGTCTTTGCATTTGCTTAACTCTTTTGTAGGTAGGGCATGATCTCCATTTATCTATCAAGTCCATATCTAGGGTTTGAGACCCTCATGAACAAAGAGTAGAAATATGTATTGATCCAAGGATGGTTATAAACATCATATATGAGTCCCAATGATCTCTACATGTTACTTTTATCAAGCATTCTTCAAGAGTTTGAGGGTGATTTGCATTGGAAACCCTAGTTTGACTGGGTATCTTGAGTAACTTCTCCAATAAGCTATCTCATCAATTGATCAAATTTCTCAAGGGACACTTCAAAATTCATCATATTATGCATATATAATCTACCATGAGCCTAGAAAGTCAAGATAATTGAAGGGTAGCAAGTTGGTTGATGGTGGTTGGCCAGATGAATTCATCTGATCAAAACTGGGTCTCCCTAGACCCTATCTCCTACAATTTTCACCATATTAAAATGATTCCAAGATACAACTTACTATAAATGACATTCCAAACAAATTTCATGTTGAGACCTAGAGCTAGTTTTGCTTGGAAAATCATTTTCTATGTTGAAACATTATAGGTCACTTTGTATAAATCCTAATTTGAAAGTCAACTTCCCAAGGCCATAACTTGCTCAATTTTTATGATATCTAAGATTTACAAGTTTCACAATCAAATTCAATGTGTCTACTTCAACTTTGATGTTTAAAGTGAGAGCTAATTCAACTTTTTTGAGCATGTGATATGAGGTTACATTATAGGTCATTTTTGACCTATACCATTGATCAAGTGATTTTTCCAAACTTCAAAAATGCATAACTATATCATTTCAAATCCAAATGACATGAAATTAGTGACCATTTTGAAGGTATTTGAAATATATACAACTTTGATGAAGACACTTTTCTCATTTGAAGCTCATATAAAAAGTTAAGCAAGGTGGAATATTGAGACATATGGCTTGACACAGAAAAATTTTGATATGTCAAAAATTTCCAAACTTCCACCTCAAGTTTCTTCATGTTCCAAGATCCAAATGAAAAAGTGTTGAACATGAAAGTTGTTCCTCTTGATCTCACCTTTCCAAAGAGCTTAAATTCATCCATTTTGGACAATGAATGTATAGGCTGCACATGACTTGAACATGGTATCATCATTTGGCAAGGATCAAAGTTCATATCTTCACACACACTTGCCTTGTAATCCAAGTTGGTTTCAGACTCTCTCACACTCATTTATGGACCTAAGGCAATGATTTCATGGGCCTGTATGCGCCCATGCACCCATGCATCATCAATGACCAATTTTGGAAAGTGATTTCAAGTGTGAAAATATCAATGGTTTCAGCTATAAATAGAGCCTCATATGCTCAGCATTTCACACACATTCACGCAAGCTTTGATCCCAAACCTCTAACCTTCTCATTCCAAAGGATAATCCTGAGAATTTCACTTGAAATTGAGTTTGAATTCTCACTATTTTGAAATTCAAAACTCCATGGATCCAAGACCTTTTGAGCATTCAATCCTTCTTCTACAAGCATTTGGAGTGAGATCAAGCACGAGCCAAGGCAAGAACGGCTGAATTCAGACCTACATTGAAGGTATTTTCTAGAAATTTTAATCTCTTCGATTGTCCCTAAATCTTGTTCAATTCTATTGATTCTTTGGTTGTTGAAGTCCTACCAATGTAGGCAAGAAGATTGAGTTGCTTTGAGGCCAAATAGAAGCAACTCGGTTCATGTACCTCAAATTTCAACTCCATGTATCTCTCAATATACTTGGAGTTAGGATGAATTGAGCTCAGGTTTGTGCTCAGTGCCATTTTTACTTTGAAATCATGTCCTTCTTTTTAATTTTAGTGATGGTTATGACTGAACCAATCCGGCCAGGGTCGCCGGAGAAGACGACCGGCCTTTGGGCGCCGGTGGTGAGCTGGATGGTTCTGAGCCACAGGATCCTTTTGAAATGAAATAATCTCGTGCGTTGGTTTGAATTACCAAGTTTGTGGCGCGCTGACTAGGGCGTATCGTGGATTGTGCGCTTGTGGCCACTTGATCTGCCACCTCAATTAATGAGGGAGATCAAGTGGTCCACATTTTTTCTGTTATTTTAATTGCTTTATTTTCATTAATTCATATTAATTTTAATATTGATCTAAAAAATATGGGAGTTTCACCAAAAAAATTCAAATAATTTCCTCTTCCATATTCTGAATTAAAATTATTTTTTGGATCATTATTAATATTTTTCATGATTTAATTGATTTTGCATTTGTTTTTAATTGTTTAAAAATACTTTTAAATGTCCAAAAATTATGAAATTTTTTCTCCAAGGTCCTTTGACCTTGTTTGACCTATGATAAATCTCATGGCCATTTCAATGGTGTTTTGATGAGGTTTTAGGAATTGGACAAACCATATTTAATTTAAATATACTTTTTTAGTATTTTAAATTTAAATAAATGCCAAATAATTTTGTTGACCAATTGTGATGACTTGTTGGTGTTTGACTATTGTTGTTGGGCCTTGGTCAATGTTGATTTGACTTTGTTGAGTTAATATCATTGGATTTAGGGGATTGATAGAAGGTACATTCCATCTCCTAAAATGAATGAATGATAGTAATTTGGTAAAAGTCCTCCTTTGATCAATTTGAGTTTTTATCTATTCTCCTCCCACTTCATCTCATTCCTCTTCTTTATGCGTTCATCTCATTTGCCCTATGATATCTCAAAGTCCTAATGCTAGTTGATTGAAAAATTAACATGAGTATGGATGAGATTAGACCACATCTTTTGCATATTCTTTTTGTGTGTGGTATATTTCATGAGCATAGTTCATAATACTATGTCTCTAACATGCATTAACACTAAAATTCTATTTCCCGGCCTCAAATAGTTGTGACTTCTACATAAGTCCAATTACGATTGCTTAACATAGCGCTAAATTTGTGACAAAAGGCATAAGCATTCTAGTTAGTGAGATTGTAAGTCTCCCCTCTTTCATGGTATTGTGTGGAAACTTGGCCTTCTTTCCTTCCTTTGGAAGATGTTTTGGTTCAAGGATTCAAACTTGTGATAAGTGGGTTGAGTGTTCTCCAAAGAATGTCTTAAAATGAAAAGCAAAATCAAAACACTACTAACTTCTAACCTATTAACAACTAACATTTAAATTCAAGCCATTTACCTTAATGCAATTTACTTTTAGTATTTTATTTCATTTGCCATTGTTCATATCATTCTAACTGTTTATGTTAATGCAATTTTCACTTTGTCCATTTGGACCAAATTGTGTGATATATTTTGTTTGTGTATATTTTTCTTGTTTTTGTGGTCTTTGACCATTAATGTACATAATAACAACAAAAAAACCTAAAAAACTTTTGTGTGGACTGTTGGCTTGATCTTGGACAAATGAACTTAGAATCTAGATAACCTTCCTATGCTAAAGGACTTGGCCAATGCCAACTTATTGAGAAACCAAGTGCTTGCAATTTGAGACTTCATCTGATACATCATTTAAGATATCTCTAAGTTCATCTACAACATGATCATTGTGAAGCTATTATTTTGAACCAGTGACTTGTGGAATTCATCTGTTACATGGGTTACCTTGAAGAAGATCATGGAATGGATAAGCTTGGATGTGGCCGTCTTTATTTGATGCCTTTCTCTTCAAGATAATATAGTTGTGCATTTGTATGTTGCTTGATTCTAAAAGTCCAAGGGAATTCTGGGTTTCTATTGACATTCTTGTCTATTGGTTTGCTACCCATTTGGTCAGATCTTTTCAACTCTTAACTTTTAATTTTGTGCATAGGATTAGTCTCTTCATCTTCTCCCCACTTCTTTAATTTCAAAATATCTCCCTCCATTTTTCAAAGTCTTCTTTGTGTGAACTACTTTTGTTCTAAACTTTGACCACTTTACAAAAAGATAGAAACTTTGGCCTTATGCCATCGCATTTTCAAACTTCTTTTCTTAAATCAAATTTGTAAATAAACTTAACTATATTTGACTTACACTTTCAAAAAGGCAAAAAAGAACTAACTCATTCAAACCATTTTAGGCCTTGGTGCCTTTCAAATTTAATTTTTGTTAAAAGTAATGCATCCACTTTGAAATTTGTATCACGAACTACGAGGTTTTGATCCCTTATTTTTATGTTGGTACGTAGGCACAAGACCGAAGGTCTTGTCAAACACAAAAATATAATTAATGAATTCTTTTCTCATCCCCCCATTATATTTGTTTGTAAACATCACTTTGTACCAAATACATATGCACACAAAAAGGGCTCCCTAGGAGTACCTAGGACACTTTGGGTGCTAACACCTTCCCTCTGTGTAACCAACCCCCTTACCTGTAATCTCTGACATTTTATTAGTTTTGATTTGAAAACTTCTTACTTATGGGTTTTGTTCGTACTTTTTCCCTTTTCTCTTGGAAACAATAAAAGCGCGGTGGCGACTCTTGTTATTTGATCTCTAGCTTATCCATAGCTTGATGATCATGAATTTACCGCTACAGAAATTAAGTGGCGACTCTGCTGGGGACTAGTCTCCAGTGGGTTTAGCTTACTTTTTGTGTGTATATATTTGTATATATGTGATGTTTGTATATATGTATGTGTGATATAATCTGCTTGTTGTGCTTGGTGATCTCTGAGTGATGAGATAAGTTCTAACCCGAACTTGAGTGCAATTAAGATAGGAGGATGGTATAGTTATGTTCGACTTGTATGGAGTAGTCCTTAACAAGTTGGCTTGAGATCCATATGCTCAGTGGAGACTCTTTTGGATTTGGAAATGTCACACAAATATTTGTGGTTAGGCATTGCTATCTCTAATTGGGTCCGAGAAGCTGAGGACCGTAGAACATTTACCCCCTCTTGGCCTATTTAGGACGTAGTGCGGAAACTGTTCAAGTGTAGACTTGATAATAATTGTTACACGATACTACACTCAGGCGAGTTTCTCTTGAGAATATTATGGGTCGATGAGTCAGTCATCTTAACCTGTAATATCCGATAGATGGAATTAAGACTCTGGGAACTTTTAAGAACATGATCTACAAGTTTTTATCCTTAGTTCACTCCTTTGGGATGGTTCTTACCCAGACTCCATGCTCATGACTTACAACAAACCCTTGATTCTTGGTTGATCCAATCAAGTCTTGTCAATATCAATGGAACTTGGGTGTTGATAAGGTGTAAACCATAATCCACCAAAATGGATGATTGATCTTGACAATGACTTGATTCATCCCTTGACCTTTGTTTGCCTTGTGTGTGATCCCTTATTTGTGATTGTTGCATTCATGCATTCATGCGCATCATAATATTCATGACGCGAAAATTTCAAGGAATTGAGGTATTATTTGCAAATGTTTTTAGACCATGGATTATGGACAAAAGAACACTAAGAAGTACAGTTTCAGATGTCCCGACTTGAAAGAGTTAAGGAAGCTAGCATATTTTGTATTAGATCCCTTGGACTTCAAACAACGCCATTGGAAGCTTCTGTCTATCTTGTTTGCTGATGTGGTTGAAGGACTTTTGAGTGTGCTAGTACAGTTCTATGATCCTCTCTACCGTTGTTTCACTTTCCCAGATTTTCAGCTTGTGCCTACATTGGAGGAGTATTCTCATCTTTTGGGGATACCTGTTTCTAGTAGAGTGCCTTTTAGTGGATTGGAGGAGATTCCCCGATCTAATCTTATTGCTGAAGCTCTTCACTTGAAGAAGTCTGAGATAGAGGCTCATTGGGTGAAGAAAGGAGGATTGTTTGGGTTGCCATCTGATTTCCTCATCAAGGAAGCTACTGCCTTTGCTCAAGCCGTTAGTGTGGATGCTTTTGAAGCTATCTTTGTGTTGCTCATCTATGGATTAGCTTTGTTCCCTAACATTGACGGTTTTGTTGATGTTAACGCCATTAGACTTTTCTTGATTGGGAATCCTGTGCCTACTTTGTTGGGTGATATGTATTTCTCTTTGCATCTAAGGAATTCTAAAGGTGGGGGAACTATTGTCTGTTGTATTCCTCTTCTGTACAAGTGGTTTATTTCGCACTTGCCTCAGACACCTGCTTTTATGGAGAACAAACAATGTCTACGGTGGTCTCAGAGACTTATGTCTCTCACTAATGATGATATAGTTTGGTATGATCTGTCTTTGAGCAGTTTGGATATTATTGATGGTTGTGGTGAATTCTCTAATGTGCTTATCATTGGTACACAAGGAGTAATTAACTACAACCCTGCTTTGGCTCGTCGTCAACTTGGGTTCCCCTTGAGAGACAAACCTAATAACATGTTGTTAGAAGGTCTTTTCTATCAAGAGGGTAAAGATCCCCAACATTTGAAGAAGAAGATGGTTCATGCTCGGCATAATGTGCATAGGAAGATCTGAGCTTGGTCCGTGCAATTGTGTAGCTTTGGAAGCTTACACTCTTTGGGTGAAGAAGGGATCTTTGGAGTTGAAGATGCCTTATCCTTGTGAAAGACCTATATCTATGGTTGTGGTTGATCCATTAACTCTCCCTAACCAAGATGTAGAGGAGTTGGAAGATGTGCTCGCCAAGATGAAGCAAGAGAAGGATATATGGGAATAGCGTTTCCATGCTTTGAGCAAGAAGCATGAAGAGTTTCAGTTAGATTCTAAGGACAAATATGCACTTATTGAGATACTTGAAGACCGAGTGACGAAGAGACAGAGAGAGCCATAGGTTTTATCTTCTAGCATTCCTCAACCTTCCGTTGCTTGGAAGAAGATTATTGATCAGCTTGTCCTCGAGAAGACTCAGATGAAGGCTTCTTTTGAGACCGAGATCCATCGCATTTGAAGGAAGTACGTGCCTTCGGCCAGATCTTCTGATGTTGTTAGGGATCCTTAGGATGACTAGTCTCCTTTTCTCTTGTATTTTTCATTTGGTTTCTGAAATTATACTCAATGTAATCATTCCAATTATATAAATAAAAAAGATATTTTTGGTCATATAAAAATTATTTCAATTGTTGATATATATGTTTGCAAATGATATAGTAAGTTCCTTGAAAACAAAAATAAATAATCAAGCATTGCATTTCATGCATCATTTGCATAAGCAGGTTTCTCTTTCACCAGATGTCTCATTGGTGTTTCTTCTGTGCTTTAGCCAAGCTGACTCATCGGTACAACACCCACGCCAATCATCTCAAAATTATGGAGCATCTAGAGCAAGAGAACCGAGAGCTGAAGGACGAGATCGCCCGCCTGACTGCCATGATGGAGTCAGTTCTTGCTGCCCAAAGTCAATCTTCTCCAACGCCTGTAACTCCTCCCGCAAGGACTGTTACTTCAGAGGTGACTACCTCTACCGTGCCTGCTACTGCCGCCCACTTTGCGCCAACTATGCCTGCCGGATTCCCGTGAGGAATGTCGTCTAACTTTGTGCCTGAAGGCTTTGCGCCTACCTTTGCTTCCATGTCGGTATCTAGCCCGGTCATGTGCGTGCCACCTCCCGTTGTGCACACCTTGCCTCGCGTAGAGGATACCATCTACCATTCTGAGCCATCTGAGGGTCCGGATGTCTATGAGAAGATAGACGAGATGAAAGATCACTTTCTTGAGTTGCGCAAGGAATTGAAGACGTTGAGAGGTAAAGATTTGTTTGGAAAGAGTGCTGCTGAGTTGTGCTTAGTGCCCAACTTTAAGATCCCGGTGAAGTTCAAAGTGCCTGACTTTGAAAAATATAAGGGGAACTCTTGTCCGCTCAGTCATCTTGTGATGTATGCCCGCAAGATGTCTACTCAAACCGACAATGATCAATTGCTTATCCACTACTTCCAAGATAGTCTGACTGGTACTGTGCTTCGTTGGTATATGGGATTGGACAGTGCTAGCATCCACACTTTTAATGACTTGGGAGAGGCTTTTGTCAAGCAATATAAATATAATATGGATATGGCACCTGATAGAGACCAGCTGAGGTCTATGTCTTAGAAAGACAAAGAGACATTCAAAGAGTATGCACAGTGATGGAAAGAGTTGGCTGCCCATATTACTCCTTCTTTGGAGGAAAAAGAGATGACAAAGATCTTCTTGAAAACTCTGAGTTCATTTTACTATGAACGAATGATTGCTAGTTCCCCCAGTGACTTTACCGAAATGGTAAACATGGGGATGAGGCTCGAGGAAGGAGTCCGAGAGAGACGTTTGTCAAAAGATGAGGCGTCAACAAGCAAGAGGTATGGTAGTAATTTCGATAAGAAGAAGGACAGTGAGACGAATGCAGTAATCAGTGGGAGGCAGAGGAGGCCTCAGATCAGAAGAAACCCAACACCCCGTCAACATCAGCACCATCAAGTATCCTCGGTAATTCCGGTAATTTCTAATCAACAATCAACACCAATTCAACAACAACAACAACGTCAACAACAACAACTACAACAAAGAACAAACACCTACAACAACAATAATACTAACAACAATCATCATCAGCATAATTTTGAGAGGAAGAAGGTCTCTTTTGACCTGATTCCAATGTCATATGCAGAGTTGTATCCCTCGTTAGTTCTCAAGAACTTAATTCAACCGAGGAACCCACCCCAGATTCCAGAACCATTTCCTTGGTGGTATAAACCTGAACTTCGTTGTGCTTTTCACCAAGGAGCACCCGGACACGATATTGAAAACTGTTATCCATTGAAGTATGAGGTTCAGAAGCTTATGAAGAGTGGTTATGTGTCCTTCGAGGACCGTGCGCCAAATGTGAAAGTAAACCCTTTGCCCGCTCATGGGAACTTTTCAGTGAATATGGTGGACGGTTGTCCTGGAGAATTCAAAGTTTTTGATGTGCGTTTTATTAGGAGGTCCTTTGTGCAGATGCATAAGGATGTTTGTTTGGTAAGTGAATGTGAGCACGACCATGATGGTTGTGCTGTTTGTAGTGTTAACCAGAAGGGTTGTGAAGTTGTGAAAAGGAACATCCAAAGAATGATGGATGAAGGCATGATCCAAATTGTTCAATCCCGTCATGTAGATGACGATGTTAATGTCATAGTGCTCGTTTTCAAGAAACAAGAGCAGTTGGTAATCCAGTATGACTCCAGTAACAACAACAGTCAAAGATGAGTATCGCCGTTGGTAATACGGTTAGCGGGCCAGTCCCGTATTCATTTGATAAAGTTGTGCCGTATCAATATAATGCTACAATGATGAAGGATGGTCAAGAGGCCCCGTTACCTACGACTAGTTCAGTGGTAGGCATTTCTGATGTAACAAAGGTAACCCGTAGTGGTCGAGTGTTTGGGCCGGTGTTCCCAGAAAATAAAGAAGAATCAATTATTGGTAAGAAGGCGGAGGTGCCTAATGTAGATCCGATTGGTGTTTCAAAAGATAAGTCTGGTGAATCCAGCAACTTGAAAGCCAATAATGATGATGAGGTACTCCGATTAATCAAAAGGAGCGAGTTCAATGTGGTGGAGCAGCTCCTCCGGACCCCCTAAAAAATTTCAGTGTTTTCTCTGCTGATGAATTCTGAAGCGCACAGAGAAGCACTACAGAGAGTTCTAGAACAAGCGTTCGTAGAGCATGATGTTACTGTGGATCAGTTCGATCATATTATGGCTAACATCACTTCTTACAACAATCTCAACTTTTGCAACGAAGAACTCCCTGAGGAGGGAAGAAACCATAATTTGGCTTTGCACATCTCGATGAACTGCAAAGAAGATGTTTTGTCAAATGTGCTTGTTGACATCGGTTCGTCACTGAATGTGCTTCCGAAGTCAACTTTGTCAAAGTTATCTTATCAAGGAGCGCCCATGAGATATATCGGTGTAATCGTCAAGGCTTTCGATGGTTCACGCAAGACGGTAATTGGTGAAGTGGACCTTCTAGTCAAGATAGGTCCGAGTGATTTTCATATTACTTTTCAAGTAATGGATATCCACCCGGCCTACAATTGTTTGTTGGGAAGGCCATGGATTCATGAAGCGGGAGTTGTTACTTCCACTTTACACTAGAAGCTCAAATTTGTCAAGAATGGCAAGCTTGTGATTGTTGGTGGGGAGAAGGCGTTGTTGGTTAGCCACATGTCATCTTTCTCTTATGTTGAGGCTGAGGATGAGGTTGGAACTCCGTTCCAGGCCTTGTCTATTACTACTGAAAAGAAAGTTGGGGCACCTATGTCCTCATTAAAAGATGCTCAGAAGATTGTAGAAGAAGGTACTGTTGATCAGTGAGGGCGCATGGTAGAGGTCTACGACAACAAGGGTAGAACCGATTTGGGGTTCCAGAAAGGCTCATCAACTGTTAGATATGAAAATATACAACTCAACTTCCGTAGCGGAGGGTTCATTCATGGTAATGAATAACACTTAGTTGTTGTACTAGAGGATGACGAAGAGGAAGATTGCACCAATTTTGTGACGCATGGAAATGCTTGCAACAATTGGACTGCTGTTGATATTCCTGTTATTTTGCATCAATCTAAGTAATTGCTTTTATATGTTTTAAAATCCTTCTCCTATGCCTAAGGGAGAACTGAACATTGTTTAAGCATTTCAATTTGATCATCAATAAAATTAATTCTATTCATCCACATCTATGATGTTTGTTTTTACTTTTTGCTTTATTCTGAAAATGATAATCACGAAAAACATAAATAAATAATATAATTGTCCATCTGCATGATATTTGGTCACAAATTCACTTTTCTAAAATCAAAATATCAAATCATTATGCAGGTTGGTTCCTAACCCCATTGAATACAATGAGCCTTCTCCTTCTCTAAATTTTGAATTCCCTATGTTTGAGGCCAAGGAGGAAAGTGATATAGAAGTGAGTGATGAATTATCTCGTCTTCTTGAGAAAGATGAAAAGACCACTCAGTCGTTCGAAGAGCAGATTGAGCTAGTCAACTTGGGTTTCGAAGATGATGTGAAGGAAGTCAAGATTGGGTCTCGACTGTGTCCAGATGTTAAGAAGGGGTTGATTGGTCTTCTTTGAGAATATTCAGATGTGTTTGCTTGGTCCTATCAAGACATGTCTGGGTTGGATTCTGAGATTGTGGAGCATAGATTGCCGTTGAAGCCAGAATGCCCACCAGTCAAGCAGAAATTAAGAAGAACGCATCCTGATATGGCTGTGAAGATCAAAGAGGAAGTGCAAAAACATATTGATATCGGTTTCCTTATGACCACTGAGTATCCGCAATGGGTGGCCAATATTGTGCCTGTGCCGAAGAAAGATGGAAAAGTCCATTTCCCTCTGCCACACATTGATATGTTGGTAGACAATACTGCTAAATTCAAAGTCTTTTCGTTTATGGATGCATTTTCCGGATATAATCAGATCAAGATGGAACCCGAAGATATGGAGAAAACCACATTCATTACACCTTGGGGAACATTCTGTTATAGAGTGATGCCTTTCGGTTTAAAGAATGCTGGTGCAACTTACCAAAGAGAAATGACTACTCTTTTTCATGATATGATGCATAAAGAGATTGAAGTTTATGTCCATAAAATGATTGCTAAATTAATTAATGAAAAGGAACATGTTGAGCATTTGTTGAAGTTATTCCAGCGTTTGAGGAAGTATAAACTTCGCTTGAATCCCAATAAGTGTACTTTTGGTGTTCATTCTGGTAAGTTGTTAGACTTTATTATCAGCGAGAAGGGTATTGAAGTTGATCCTACCAAGGTCAAAGCAATACAAGAGATGCATGCGCCCAAAACTGAGAAGCAAGTCAGAGGTTTTCTCGGCCGCTTGAATTATATTTCCAGATTCATTTCCCACATGACTACCATATGTGCGCCTATATTCAAGCTTCTTCGGAAAGATCAGTCTTGTGATTGGACCGAAGACTGCCAGAAAGCTTTTGACAGTATCAAGGAATATCTGCTTGAGCCTCCGATTTTGTCACCACCTATTGAAGGAAGACCGTTGATCATGTATCTGACTGTGCTAGAAGATAATATAGGTTGTGTTCTTGGTCAGCAAGATGAGACTGGAAAGAAAGAATTTACAATTTACTACCTCAGTAAGAAGTTCACCGACTGTGAGACTCGGTATTCGATGCTTGAGAAGACTTGTTGCGGATTGGCTTTGTCTGCTAAGCGTCTGCGCTAGTATATGTTGAATCATACCACTTGGTTGATATCCAAAATGGATCCAGTCAAGTATATATTTGAGAAGCCGACTTTAACTGGGAGGATTGCCCATTGGAAAATGTTGTTATCAGAGTATGATATCGAATACCGATCTCAGAAAGTAATCAAAGGTAGAATCTTGGATGACCATTTGGCTCACCTACCGATTGAAAATTACCAGTCAGTGCAGTATGACTTTCCTGATGAAGAGATTTTGTACTTGAAAATGAAGGATTGTGATGAACCATTGCTTGAAGAAGGGCCAGAACCTGGTTCCCGTTGGGGCATGGTATTTGATGGAGTTGTTAATCAATATGGAAATGGCATTGGGGTAGTGACTATTACTCCTCAAGGCACGCATCTACCATTTACAGCTAGATTGACTTTCAAGTGTACAAACAACATGGCAGAATATGAAGCTTGCATTATGGGGCTTGAAGAGGCCATGAATCTCAGAATCAAGTATTTGGATGTCTTCAGTGATTCGGCTTTGGTTGTGAATCAAATCAAAGGAGAATGGGAGACAAATCAACCCGGTTTAATACCATATAGAGATTATGCGAGGAGGATTTCAACTTTTTTTACAAAGGTTGAGTTTCATCATATTCCTCGAGATGAAAACCGGATGGCAGATGCTCTCGCAACGTTGGCATCGATGATTGTAGTGAAGTATTGGAATGAAGTTCCCAATTTATCTGTGATGCGTCTTGATAGGCCATCTCATATGTTTGCTGTTGAAGAGATCAAAGACGAGAAGCCGTGGTATTACGACATCAAATGTTTCCTCCAAAGTCAGATTTACCCGCCTGGGGCATCTTTGAAAGATAAGAAGACTTTGAGAAGATTAGCTGGTAATTTTTACTTGAATTGTGACATACTATACAAGAGAAACTTCGACATGGTTTTGCTCAGATGCGTGGATAGACATGAAGTAGGCTTGTTGATGACCGAAGTGCATGAAGGTTCCTTTGGTACTCATTCCAATGGACATGCAATGGCGAATAAGATGTTGCGAGCAGGTTACTATTGGCTAACAATGGAATCTGACCGTTGCAAGTTTGTGAAGAAATGCCACAAGTATCAAATTTATGCTGATAAGATTAATGTTCCTCCGACACTATTGAATGTTATCTCTTCCCCATGGCCCTTCTCCATGTGGGGAATTGATATGATTGGGATGATTGAACCCAAAGCTTCGAATGGACATCGTTTCATTTTGGTGGCAATTGACTACTTCACAAAATGGGTTGAAGCGACATCGTATGCAAATGTAACCAAGAAAGTTGTTGTAAGGTTTATCAAGAATCAGATCATATGCCGTTATGGTGTGCCAAGTAAGATCATTACTGACAATGGATCGAACTTGAATAATAATATGGTGGAAGCTCTTTGCAAAGACTTCAAGATTGCGCATCATAATTCTTCTCCCTACATACCCAAGATGAATGGGGCTATTGAAGTTGCGAACAAGAACATTAAGAAGATTATTTAGAAGATGGTTGTCACATATAAGGATTGGCATGAGATGCTCCCATTTGCTTTGCACGGGTATCGTACATCCATTCGCACTTCAACAGGGGCAACCCCTTTCTCTCTTGTTTATGGTATGGAAGCAGTACTCCCTGTACAGGTTGAGATCCCTTCATTGCGTGTGCTCATGGAAGCCAAATCGACTGAGGCTGGATGGTGTTAGACCAGGTTTGACCAGCTGAGTTTGATTGAAGAGAAGAGATTGACTGCCATGTGCCATGGTCAGTTGTATTAGCAAAGGATGAAGAAAGCTTTTGATAAGAAGGTCAGACATCGTGTGTTCAGAGAATGTGACCTTGTGCTCAAGAAGATTTTGACGTTTAAACCAGATTCTAGGGGAAAATGGACTCCTAATTATGGTGGCCCATATGTTGTTAAGAGAGTCTTTTCAGGCGGTGCATTGATACTTACAACTATGGATGGTGAAGAGTTCACTCGTCCTGTGAATGCAGATGCAGTCAAGAAATACTTCGCCTAAAAAAATAAAAGAACAACTTGCTAAGTTGAAAACCTGAAAGGGCGGCTTAGGCAAAAAAGAGCGTCTCGGTGGATTGAAAACCTGAAAGGGTGATCCAGGCAAAAATTAGAGACATAAAAATAGAAAAATTTCCTGATAAGTTGAGTACCCCTCCTTGGGGAAACTTATGCAAAAATTAGGGATTATGGCAAGTAACTGCATTCTGTTGATCTTCAAGGTTTCGAAGATTTGATTGAGCACAAGGGTTGACATCGATTCATCACCCCAATAGCGGTCAAGAGCGCAATGGATATCAAGAGTTAGTAAAAGGATTAAGGATCATTTGTATTCAATGTACCCCTTTTCCATGTAAATTACCATTTTCAACTTTATAAAATCTATGGAGTCTTGTCATTTACAGACTACCATTCTATCAAATAAAGTTGAGCTTTTATCCAATTGTTTCTACTCTTATTTATTTCAGCCAATAGTTTTAAATTTTTATTATGATCATTTTGAAATTAAATTTTTAATCCAAATCATGTTTTTTCTTAAATATATAAAAGCAAGAATTTTTCAAAGCAATTAAAAGGAATATCAACAGTATTTTGATGAACAGTAAGTCCTTAAGTGCGAAACATCAGAGGTTCCCCAAGCAGGTAACCCTTCGGGTACCCCTAGACGTTTGTGTTGATTCAGTTCCTCGGTGGAGTGTTTGATCCCCAGTGGAGCTTCTTTCTTTGTCCCCAGCTGAGTTGGTTGATTCAGATACCCTGCGGCGTGTCCTTGTCCCCAACAGAGTTTCGGCCTTCCCCAGCGGAGTTCATATTTCCTCAGTAGGATTAATCTTCAGAGATGGTTGATCTTCCCTAGTGGGCCGCCTTTGGTTTCCCCGCCAATCGCCATTCAACTTGCTCCCAGTCAGAGTTTCCTCCTGGTTTCTGAGCATTTTTTTTTGTGATTATTTCTCTGTAGGGTTGTCTCCCATTTTTATGGTGTTGACCTAAAATTCCCCATAGATTTGATGTTCTCTCCTCTGTAGATCTCCTCCTTCCCCAGCTAGGGTTGAGCCTTTGGATTGTTGATCTCTCTGTTCTCCAGCAGTTGTCTCCATATTTGGTGGATTGACCAAGGATTGTACCGACGATTCAAATTCTTTGTGACACCTTTGTATCCTTTGTGATCGCTTTGTCAGCATAATCATCATATATACATATACATATACATTCATACAATTTCATACGTGCATATGTGAATCATTATCTTCGAGATTCTTATTCTCTGTTATGGTGGTACTTTATCCCCATACTGAATTTGGTGTTTGTCATCCTTCAATTGTAGAGTGTCAGCCCCTTGAGCAGAAAGATTTTAACCTTTCTCCTTTTCCCCACCGAGTTTGTCTCCTCGTGGATGATTACTATTTCAGTTTCCTCCCCAGTTAATTATCTGGATGGAATCACTCCCCTTGAGTTATATCCTCATTGGGTTGAGTCTTGATTGACCGTTTCTTTCTAGTTCTTACCTAGATATATACTTTGGGTCCCCTAAGAGTCTATTGCCCAGTAACTGGTAATATTCTTCTTAGTTTGCAGTTTTTTACTTCTTGCCCAATACCCGGCAAAAGTACCCCTGTTTTTCCCAGCAGTAGAGTCCCCAGTGGATTTAATTCCCTAGGAAGTATATCCTTGATATCTTCATCCTAACCGGTGACGGATATCTTTCTCTCCCTTGCTTGAGTCTATCCTTGATATGTTCATCCTAATCGATGACGGATATTCTCTTTTTGGTACTCTATCTAGTAAAAAGGTAGTTGTAATCCCTATTTTTGTTCCCTAGAGAGTTAATCCTTGATATGTTCATCCTAACCGATGACGGGTTTCCTCCTCTTTGCGGTCTTCTACCCAGTAACCGGTAGTTGTAAATCCTGCTTTTTGTTCCCTCCGCAGAGTTGATCCTTGATATGTTCACTTTAACCAGTGACGGATTCTCTCTTTTGGTATTCTATCCAGTAACTGATAGATGTAATTCCTATTTCTCTCTCCTCACAGAGTCTATCCTTGATATGTTCATCTTAACCGGTGACGAATTTTCTCTTTGACGGTATTCTATCCAGCATTCGATACATGTAATTCCTACCTTTTTGTTTAGTTGGTTTATCCTTGATATGTTCATCTTAACTGTAATTCCTACCTTTTCCCCCAGAGTCTCTGTCTCCCCAGTGAGTTTTCCTTACGGAATGCATTATACTCCTGTGGATTTTCGGTCCCTCTGATTTCTTTTCCTTTGTGGCAGTTTCCCCATAAAGCATTAACTTTTACATTCATATCATATGCAGCATGAGGTCTCTTAGGGACCAAAATTTGTTTCTATGTTGTTATTTAAGCCAATTCTACTGAACCGACATGAAGATTTTACCTTCTCCTCCTCAGTTAGAATGTCCTTAAATATGGGCAGCTGTAAGACCCCAATTTTGACCCTAAGATCCCTCATGCAAATTCATCATAAGCATTAACATTGGGATCATATCTTGGCATCCTCTTTACCCCTATTTCATTAGGTTTGTTTTGGGAGATATCACCAAGCACTATGTGATTGTATCATACTTGTATTTTATCATTTCACTAACCAAAATACCAAAAATATGTCTTTGCATTTGCTTAACTCTTTTGTAGGTAGGGCATGATCTCTATTGATCTATCAAGTCCATATCTAGGGTTTGAGACCCTCGTGAACAAAGAGTAGAACTATGTATTGATCCAAGGATGGTTATAAACATCATATATGAGTCCCAATGATCTCTACATGTTACTTTTATCAAGCATTCTTCAAGAGTTTGAGGGTGATTTGCATTGGAAACCCTAGTTTGACTGGGTATCTTGAGTAACTTCTCCAATAAGCTATCTCATCAATTGATCAAATTTCTAAATGGAAACTTCAAAATTCATCATATTATTCATATATGATCTACCATGAGCCTATAAAGTCAAGAGAATTGAAGGGTAGCAAGTTGGTTGATGGTGGTTGGCCAGATGAATTCATCTGATCAAAACTGGGTCTCCCTAGACCCTATCTCCTACAATTTTCACCATATGAAAATGATTCCAATAGAAAACTTACTATAAATGACATTCCAAACAACTTTCATGTTGAGACCTAGAGCTAGTTTTGCTTGGAAAATCATTTTCTATGTTGAAACATTATAGGTCATTTTGTCTAAACCCTAATTTGAAAGTCAACTTCCCAAGGCCATAACTTGCTCAATGTTTATGAGATGAAAGATTTCCAAGTTGCACAATCAAATTCAATGTTTCTACTTCTACTTTTATGTTTGGAATGAGAGATAATTCAACTTTTTTGAGCATGTGATATGAGGTTACATTATAGGTCATTTTTTACCTATACCATTGATCAAGTGATTTTTCCAAACTTCAAAGATGCATAACTCTATCATTTCAAATCCAAATGACATGAAATTGGTGACCATTTTGAAGGTATTTTAAAGAGCTACAACTTTGATGAAGACACTTTTCTCATTTGAATGTCCTATAAAAAGTTAAGGAAGGTAGAATATTGAGACATATGGCTTGACACTTAGAAAAATTTTGATATTTCAAAATTTTCCAAATTTCCACCTTAAATATCTCCAAGTTCCAAGCTCCAAATAAAAAAGTGTCCAGCATTAAACTTGTTCCTCTTGATTTAACCTTTCCAAAGAGCTAAAATTCATGCATTTTGGATGAGAAATGCTTAGGCTACGCATTTTGGATAACTTTTCTCATTTGAAGCTCATATAAAAAGTTAAACAAGGTGGAATATTGAGACATGTGGCTTGACACTTAGAAAAATTTTGATATGTCAAAAATTTCCAAACTTCCACCTCAAGTTTCTTCATATTCGAAGCTCCAAATGAAAAAGTGTTGAACATGAAAGTTGTTCCTCTTGATCTCACCTTTCCAAAGAGCTCAAATTCATCCATTTTGGACAAGGAATGCATAGGTTGCGCATGGCTTGAACATGGTATCATCATTTGGCAAGGATCAAAGTTCAAATCTTCACACACACTTGCCTTGCAATCCAAGTTGGTTTCATACTCTCTCACACTCATTTATGGACCTAAGGCAATGATTTCATGGGCATGTATGCGCCCATGCACCCATGCATCATCAATGACCAATTTTGGAAAGTGATTTCAAGTGTGCAAATATTAATGGTTTCAGCTATAAATAGAGCCTCATATGCTCAGCATTTCACATACATTCGTGCCATCTTTGATCCCAAACCTCTAACCTTCTCATTCCAAAGGATAATCCTGAGAATTTCACTTGAAATTGAGTGTGAATTCTCACTATTTTGAGATTCAAAACTCCAGGGATCCAAGACCTTTAGAGCATTCAATCCTTCTTTTGCAAGCATTTGGAGTGAGATCAAGCACGAGCTAAGGCAAGAACAGCTGAATCCATACCTACATTGAAGGTATTTTTCAGAAATTTTAATCTCTTCGATTCTCTCTAAATCTTGCTCAATTCTATTGATTCTTTTGGTTGTCTGAAGTCCTACCAATGTAGGCAAGAAGATTGAGTTACTTTGAGGCCAAATCGAAGTAACTCAGTTCATGTACCTCAAATTTCAACTCCATGTATCTCTCAATATACTTGGAGTTAGGATGAATTGAGGTCAGGTTCGTGCTCAGTGCCATTTTTACTTTGAAATCATGTCCTTCTTTTAAATTTTGGTGATGGTTATGACTGAACCAGTCCAGCCAAGGTCGCCGGAGAAGACGACCGGCCTTTGGGCGCCGGTGGTGAGCTGGATGGTTCTGAGCCATAGGATCCTTTTGAAATGAAATAATCTCGTGCGTTGGTTTGAATTACCAAGTTTGTGGCGCGCTGACTATGGCGTATCGTGGATTGCACGCTTGTGGCCACTTGATCTGCCACCTCAATTAATGAGGGAGATCAAGTGGTCCACGTTTTTTCTGTTATTTTAATTTTCATTTTAATTTCTTTATTTTCATTAATTCATATTAATTTTAATATTTATCCAAAAAATATGGAAGTTTCACCAAAAAAATTCTAATAATTTTCTCTTTCATATTCTGAATTAAAATTATTTTTTGGATCATTATTAATGTTTTTCATGATTTAATTGATTTTGCATTTGTTTTTAATTGTTTAAAAATACTTTTAAATGTCCAAAAATTTGAAATTTTTTCTCCAAGGTCCTTTGACCTTGTTTGACCTATGATAAATCTCATGGTCATTTCTTTGGTGTTTTGATGAGGTTTTAGGAATTTGACAAACCATATTTAATTTAAATGCACTTTTTTAGTATTTTAAATTTGAATAAATGCCAAATAATTTTGTTGACCAATTGTGATGACTTGTTGGTGTTTGACTATTGTTGTTGGGCCTTGGTCAAGGTTGATTTGACTTTGTTGAGTTAATATCATTGGATTTAATGGATTTATGGAAGGTACATTCCATCTCCCAAAATGAATGAATGATATTAATTTGGTAAAAGTCCTCCTTTGATCAATTTGAGTTTTCATCTATTCCCTTCCCACTCCATTTCATTCCTCTTCTTTATGCATTCATCTCATTTGGCCTATGATATCTCAAAGTCCTAATGCTAGTTGATTGAAAAATTAACATGAGTATGGATGAGATTAGACCACACCTTTTGCATATTCTTTTTGTGTGTGGTATGTTTCATGAGCATAGTTCATAATATTATGTCTCTAACATGCATTAACACCAAAATTCTATTTCTCGGCCTTAAATAGTTGTGACTTCTACATAAGTCCAATTATGATTGCTTAACATAGCGCTAAATTTGTGACATAAGAGGCATAAGCATTGTAGTTAGTGAGATTGCAAGTCTCCCCTCTTTCATGGTATTGTGTGGAAACTTGGCCTTCTTTCCTTCCTTTGGAAGATGTTTTGGTTCAAGGATCCATGCTTGTGATAAGTGGGTTGAGTGTTCTCCAAAGAATGTCTTAAAATGAAAAGCAAAAGCAAAACAATACTAACTTCTAACCTATTAACAACTAACATTTAAATTCAAGCCATTTACCTTAATGCAATTTACTTTTAGTATTTTATTTCATTTGCCATTGTTCATATCATTCTAATTGTTTATGTTAATGTAATTTTCACTTTGTCCATTTGGACCATATTGTGTGATATATTTTATTTGTGTATACTTTGCTTGTTTGTGTGGTCTTTGACCATTAATGTACATAATAACAACAAAAAAACCTAAAAAACTTTCGTGTGAACTGTTGGCTTGATCTTGGACAAATGGACTTAGAATCTAGACAACCTTCCTATGCTAAAGGACTTGGCCAATGCCAACATATTGAGAAACCAAGTGCTTGCAATTTGAGACTTCATCTGATACATCATTCAAGATCTCTCTAAGTTCATCTGCAACATGATCATTGTGAAGTTGTTATTTTGAACCTGTGACTTGTGCAATTCATCTGTTACATGGGTTACCTTGAAGAAGATCATGGAATGGATAAGCTTGGATGTGGCCATCTTCATTTGATGCATTGATCTTCAAGATAATATAATTGTGCATTTGTATGTTGCTTGATTCTAAAAGTCCAAGGGAATTCTGGGTTTCTATTGACATTCTTGTCTATTGGATTGCTACCCATTTGGTCAGATCTTTTCAACTCTTAACTTTTAATTTTGTGCATAGGATTAGTATCTTCATCTTCTCCCCACTTCTGTAATTTCAAAATATCTCCCTCCATTTTTCAAAATCTTCTTTGTGTGAACTACTTTTGTTCTAAACTTTGACCACTTTACAAAAAGATAAAAACTTTGGCCTTATGTCATCGCATTTTCAAACTTCTTTTCTTAAATCAAATTTGCAAATAAACTTAACTATATTTGACTTACACTTTCAAAAATCCAAAAAAGAACTAACTCATTCAAACCATTTTAGGCCTTGGTGCCTTTCAAATTTAATTTTTGTTAAAAGCAATGCATCCACTTTGAAATTTGTATCACGAACTACGAGGTTTTGATCCCTCATTTTTATGTTGGTATGTAGGCACAAGACCGAAGGTCTTGTCAAACACAAAAATATAATTAATGAATTCTTTTCTCATCCCCCCATTCTATTTATTTGTAAACATCACTTTGTACCAAATACATACGCACACAAAAAGGGCTCCCTAGGAGTACCTAGGACACTTTGGGTGCTAACACCTTCCCTCTGTGTAACCAACCCCATTACCTGTAATCTCTGACATTTTATTAGTTTTGATTTGAAAACTTCTTACTTTTGGGTTTTGTTCGTGCTTTTTCCCTTTTTCCCTTGGAAACAATAAAAGCGTGGTGGCGACTCTTGTTATTTGATCTCTAGCTTATCCATAGCTTGATGATCATGAATTTATTGCTACAGCAGGAATCACTGATAATGAGGTAAAACTAGATAAATAAGTACTAATTAGTGAACTATAAGATAAGCAACATCCTGAAGATGAATCAGAAGGTGAGGACAATGGTGAACTAGTGCAGACCCATATGGCACAAAGAATCAGGAAAATGCTAAGAAGACTGGCAGACTTTAAGCTGACCCTGGACAATGAGGTTAATAGTGAATGAGAGGTCATACATTATGCATTGTTGGTGGATTTTAAGCCAATCAACATTAATGAGGCACTCAAGAAATGAGTGTGGATGAATCCCATGAGGGGGGAACTTGAAGTAATTGAAAGTAACAAGACATGGGAACTGACTGCATTTCTAAAGAACAAGAAAACTATTAGTGTGATATGGGTTTTCAAGACCAATCTAAAGCCATGTGGTTCAGTTTCCAAGCACAAAGCAATGTTAGTAGCTACAGGGTTCTTACAAAAGTCTGGTTTATATTGTTTTGAGGTGTTTGCACCTGTAGCTAGGCATGAAACTATTAGGTTAGTGATTGATATAGCTACCAGTAGGAATTAGTCTTTGTTGCACTCAGATGTTAAATTTGTCTTCTTGAATGGTCCATTACTAAAAGAGTTTTATGTATCACAACCTCCTCGATTTGTGATAAAGAAAAGGATATGGTATATAGGTTACATAAAGCATTGTATAGAATCAACCTCCTCGGTTTGTGTGCTTGAGAAAAGGAAGTCTATTACTTGTGTGTTTGATATAAGGAAGTTTCTTGCTTGTGTGCTTGAGAAAATTGTAGTCTTGTGTGATTATAGTGAAAATCTCTTATAAGTACAAGGATACTGGACTACTCTCAAGTTATGAGACAAACCAGGATAACTCTATGTGTTATTCTTCTTTCTTGCATATTATATATTCTACATAGATCTGAATAAATCAGATTATATAACCTTGTATTTAGGATATGAATTAAGGTTTTTAAAAGAAAGAAAAATTCAACATAATTCAACCCCCCTTTCTTGTGTTTTTATCACCTTCAATTGGCATCAGAGCACGACTTGTACTTAACACTTAACAATGGTACATAAAAGATCCTGAGAAAAACATATAGAACTATGTCTATTGTTTTTAAATCTGGGAGTGGTACTCCTACTCCACATGCTGCTATAAATCATGATTATAACAACTCAAAAAAGAACAACTATACCTCTAGACCTCTAACTTTCAGTAGAGACTCTACTGAGTTTGAATGGTGGAAGAGCAAGATGCATACTCATATCATATTCCTTGATGATGAGTTATAAGATATCATAGAAATGGAATTGCCGTTCCAGTCAATTGAGTTGGAATGGTGTCTGATAAAAAATTCTCACACCAACTAAGAAAAAGGTATATAGAAAACATCATAGAGTTAGAGGCATCTTGGTTGATGCCCTGCATCATTCAGAGTACATCAAAATCATTTATAAATCTAATTCTAAGACCATTCTCAAATCCCTATGTGCTACTAATAAAGGGAATCAATAAGTTCAGGAAGCTAAGGTTAACCTTCTGGTTCAGCAATTTGATTTGTTCATAATGAAGGAGTATGAAAACATTGAAACCATGTTTTATAGGTTTCAAGTTCTTGTATCTAGACTTAAGGTTATGAACAAGAGCTACACTACATCTGATCATGTCAAGAAGATTGTTAGGAGTCTTCCTGTCAGATATAGAGCTAAAGTGACAGTTATACATAAGGTTAAAGACTTAAACTAATTAAGTCTTGAAATTATTATTAGTAATCTTCAGAGCCATATGATGGAGCTAAATTGAGATGAACATATCATAAAGTCAAAGCCACTGTCTTTGAAATCCGTTGCTAAAATTGCCAAGGCTCCTTAAGTCTGGGAGTCTAAAGAAACTTCTCATGCAGAAGATTATGAATATGACTTAGATGATGAGGAAATGACCTTCATCATTAAAAGGTTTCATTATCTGGCCAGGAGGAATAAGAGATTCTCTAGAAGAAGCAATGGTTTTAGAGGATCTGGATCTAGAGAAAATAAGGATGATCATAAAGCATGTTTCAACTGCAAGAAGCTTGGTCACTTCATTGTTGAATGTCCTAAACTACAAAATGACAAGGAAAATAAGGGAAGCTTTCAAAACTATAGCTTCAAGAATAAATTAAACAAAAGTCTCATGGAAACATGGTATGAACTTGACAACGCAAAAGACTCTGAAAAGGATGAAGAACAAGCCAACCTTTCATTGATGTCTCTTACATCTTCTAAAGCAGAATTTGTCTCAGATTCTGGTTCAGAGTCTAAGGAAGAGGATGAGGTATTTTCTAAATTATCGCGTTCTGATTTAATTACTTTTGTTTAAGATATCATGGGAATATGTCAAGAGAAATCTAGACACATGAAAATATTGAAAAAGTAATATGATATTGTTCTGGACTGGGCCACGACACTTAGCACGGCACGGCCCAATGCTCGCCAAGCCCACGTCCAAACGACCGTATCCAAGCGACCACGAGGACACGTCAGGTGAACGACCGTCCGCCCGGAGAATGTCTCCCCGGCCCCTTAACACGTGTCGGACAACGAGCGGGTCCTCCTCATATGATCTCCATCCACTCATCGTCAACCCACGCCGCGGGCACCTAAGTTGTGTCGGGCAGAGCCATAACGGCATCTCACTCACCACGTCACCCAACTCCCCTATATTATCTCCGTAGGGATAGGGGCAGTTGGACCAGGGGGCAGACCTTGGTCTAGGTCTTAACGCTTCTTACGCGTCCCCTGGCAGCTCCTCCTTGGGCCTAGCTAATCCAGCCCATTAGGAGCCTTGGCCCAGCGCTGGGGGCTCAATATAAATACCCCTTTCATGGCAAAGGGGCAGGTATTCTAACTCACACTCTGATAATCTCATTCTGTACCTTTTCTGACTTAAGCGTTGGAGCATCTTGCAGGTACACCCCCCTCTCATTTCATTCTCCGGCCCATTCACCAAGACCTTGGAAGGCCCTCCTGATCAGGTGAGATCAGTGGCGCCGTCTGTGGGAACTAGCTATCCCCATCTTCATCAAACGAGGATCAAAAGCTCATTTGTTTCTGTCCTTCCAACATGGCCGGAGAACAACATAGCGATCACAGCCGTCCCCTCGTCAACTACAATATGGACGACGGCCCGCCATCCCATGAAGCGGACGGTCGGGACGGTCATCCGTCCACCCCGTCTCCAGAGCCCCAAAACAACGGAGATGCCTCTCACGCCCACAATTTAGGGGCAGAGACATTTCATCCCATTCCCGTTCCCGTTGAAGGAGATGCCGTAATGATTGCCATGGTGAATTCCCTCAATCAGGCCGGTTCTATGCTCCACCAGCAGCACGAACGAATCATGGCCCTCGAAGCCGAACGACAAGAGGCCCGGCCCCAGCCGGTGAGTAGGATACAACAACGTTCGGAGCCAACGAAGAAGCGAGGACGTCGCTCTCCCGAACCCCACGCCAGCAGGGCACACGCCCGTCGTGACGGTGGTCGAGCGAGAACATCACCAAGGCGCGGGCACAGCCCCGACAACGACGAACTGTCTCCCTTAAGGAGCGACGAGGAAGATCCGCATTGCCCCCTATCTCGGGCAATAATGGAAGCCCCGCTCCCCAAAGGCATGGAGAAACCACCAAATCTAGCTGTGTACGACGGGACTACAGATCCCGACGATCACGTCGACAACGTCAACGCGATGCTCGACTACCGCAATGATATAACCGGGCACCTCAAATGCCGACTGTTCTCAACGACCCTCAGGAAAGGGGCCATGGCTTGGTACAAAAGCTTGGCCCCTGAGTCCATCACGTCATGGAGAGTCATGAGGTCCATGTTCACCAGGCACTTTACAGCTTCCCGTCGTCACCCCAAGACGGAGGCGACCCTTGAAGCCATAGTGCAGAAGAAGAATGAAACACTGCGCTCATACATCGAGCGATTCAACCAGGAAGCTGTCGAGGTAGATACCACCGAGCACATGAAGAAGTATCTCCTCGAGAGAGGTCTCTTGCCCGGCAGTGAACTTAGCAGAGCCGTAGGGATCGAGCCTCCCCGCACCTTAAACGAGCTCCTGCATAAAGCCCAAGCCTACATCAGATACGAGGAAAAGCAGGTGGCACACAATGCCCGCAGCGGACGTAACGCTGGGGAGACCGAGCACTCAAAACGCGAGGACACGAGCATTTCCCGTCGCAACGGAGACAAGCGAAGAGAAGAAAGACCTCGCGAGCTCCGGGAAGGAAGAGGCCCCGCGGGCAGATATAGCGAGTACACCTTACTGACAGCTCCTCGAGAGCGCATCCTCGCAGAATGTATCAACTCTGAATTTAAGCAGGGCAGGGTCAGGTTCCCAAAACCGTCTGCACCAAAGCCCCACACCGACAAATCAAAGTACTGCCGTTTCCACAGAAGTCACGGGCACGTGACCGAAGACTGCGTCCACCTGAAGGATGCGATAGAAATCTTAATCCAAGAGGGGCACCTGAAGCAGTATACGAGGAAGAACGAAGCTCCCAGACACGACGAGCCAGAGAAGAAGAGACCCCGGGAAAACACACCCCCTGACAACTCTCCCTATCAAGTGGCCCTCTGCGTGTCACGACCGGAAGATTTCTTCCTCCCCGAACCATTGCCCGAGGGCAAGATCACTGCACTCAGCCCCTGGGAAGACTTCCCTACCACACTGGTGATATCAGGAGGAGGAACTAACGGGGAATCCGCGGCCCTCTCCGTCAAACGTAAGTTCGACGAACTCCTACTGACTGCCCCCGAGCAGAAAGCGACATTGACAAAATACCGGGGAAAATCCAACCCAATATCCTTCTTCCTGGAGGAACTCCCGGGCGGATCCCCGAACTCGGCCATCCCACTATTGATAAGAGCAAAGATGGCCCGATTCGACGTACGACGCATCCTGGTCGACGAAGGCAGCTCAGTGGATATCATGTACGTCCACCTCTTCAAGACTCTGAAGCTAGACAAGACCAACTTAGCCCCCTACGTCGGATCAGATCTCCAAGGATTCAACGGAGCAACAACCAGACCGTGGGGATATGTTGAGCTCCTCGTCACCTTCGGCGAACAAGAAACGGCCAGGGAAGTCAAAATCCAATTCCTGGTCGTAGACTGTCCATCTCTCTACAATTGCATCTTTGGACGCCCGACACTGGCCGAACTCACTGCGGTCCCATCCACCGTCCACCTGAAGATGAAATACTACACCAAATTGGGACGTGTGGTCACCATCCATGGTGACATCGAAGCAGCCCGACGATGCTACGACGCCGCAGTAAAAGGACAGGCCGTAGTCAGCACGAAGAGCAACTGCAACAACAAAAAACTCAAGACCGAGGATCCTGCCCGAGGAGTCAACGCCATCGACCTCGACTGTCGCATCGGGCTGGACGAGACCGAAGAGGGGAGGTTCCCCAAGGAACGCTCTCTCGAACACCCGGTCCGACCAATCCCTGACGGAGAGTTCGAACTCATTCCTCTTGGGGACGATCCGGAAAGGACGGTGAAGATAGGTAAGGGACTACCCGAGGAAACAAGAGAAGAGCTGGTAGCATGCCTCAAAGAGAACTCCGACCTCTTCGCGTGGAATGCCGCAGAAATGCCCGGGCTGGACCCCGAGATAGCGTGTCATAAGCTAGCTGTAGACCGGGCAGCCAAGCCCATAGCACAGCGTAGACGCAAGCAATCGCCCGAAAAGGCAGAGGCTGCCGAGCGAGCTGTAAAAGACCTCTTAGAGGCAAATTTTATTTCTGAAGCCCAGTACACAACCTGGCTCTCTAATGTAGTCCTCGTTAAGAAAAATAATGGAAAATGGCGTATGTGTGTTGATTATACTGATCTTAATAGGGCTTGCCCGAAAGATGCTTTCCCCCTCCCCAATATAGACTCGCTCGTTGACAACTCTGCAGGTTTTAAACTCTTGTCCTTCATGGACGCATATAGCGGATACAACCAGATCCCTATGTCGCCCGCAGACAAGAAACACACAGCGTTCATGACCCCAACGGGCAATTACTATTACAACGTGATGCCGTTCGGGCTCAAGAACGCTGGCGCTACATACCAACGCATGATGAACAAAGTCTTCAAGGACGAAATAGGGGACATGCTCGAAGTGTACATGGACGACATGATCGTCAAATCACACGAGGAGATAACCCATGCTCGACACCTTGCGAAGGTATTCGAGCAGGCGAGACAGTGTAAAATGAGGTTCAACCCCGAGAAATGCACGTTCGGAGTCCGGGAAGGCAAGTTCCTCGGTTTCTATCTCACCGAAAGAGGGATCGAGGCCAACCCCGACAAATGCCGGGCATTCTCGGAGTTTCCGACCCCGAAAACCAAAAAATCGATCCAGTCACTCAATGGAGTGCTCGCCTCACTCTCCCGTTTCATCGCCAAGTCCGCCCAGCACGCGTTGCCGTTCTTCAGACTCCTTCGCAAAGAGGCTACCTTCGACTGGACCGATGAATGCGAGCAAGCGCTACTCCATCTAAAGAAGGTTCTGTCCCAACCCCCGGTCTTATCACGGCCATCAGAAAAGGAAACCCTATACTTATACCTATCCGTGGCAACCGAGGCCGTCAGCGCCGTTCTAATAAGAGAAACCGACGAAGGACAAAAACCCATCTATTTTACGAGTAAAGCCCTCCAAGGTCCCGAGCTCCGATATCAGCAAATCGAAAAGGTCGCCCTGGCCCTCATCAACACAGCAAGGAGACTACGATATTACTTCCTCGCACACACGATAAAGGTGAGGACCGACCAGCCAATCAAACAGCTGCTCGGGCGCCCGGATATGGCCGGGAGGATGCTCAAGTGGTCACTAGAACTCTCCGAATTCGACATACAATACGAAAATAGAAAAGCCTTGAAAGCTCAGGCACTGGCCGACTTCGTCGCGGAGATGACCCACTGCCCGACTCCAGCAGAAAGCGCCCACAAATGGACGATCTTCGTCGATGGCGCCTCTAGCACATCAGGCAGCGGGGCCGGGATCATCCTCGAAAATGAAGAAGGGATCCTGATAGAGGTATCATTAGCGCTAGCGTTCCCAACATCAAACAACCAAGCCGAATACGAAGCCTTCCTCGCAGGCCTGAGGTTAGCCGAGGACCTAGGAGCAAAAGAGGTAAAAATATCCACCGACTCCCAGCTCGTGGCCTCACAAGTGCGAGGAGAATACCAAACCAAGAACGACAACCTCCTCGAGTACTTGTCCCTCGTCAAAGAAAAACTTGATAGATTTGAAAAATGGGAAGTTCAACACATACCCCGCGAGCACAACACACGGGCAGACGTTCTCTCCAAACTAGCCAGCACGAGGAAAAAGGGTGGGAATAAATCAGTAATCCAAGAAATCCTCCCTCGGCCCAGCATCAACAAACTACCGCCTCCACTCGAGGTCAACGCTATTGGAGATGCCCACTGTTGGATGACGCCCATCTACAATTACCTCACACGAGACGAACTCCCGGCTGACCCGAAAGAGGCGACCACTGTCAAACGACGCGCATGCTCGTACGTACTCCTCGAAGGCAAACTCTACCGGAGAGGATTCTCCATCCCACTACTCAAATGCGTCGAGGAAGAGAAAGTCCCCGACATACTTGGAGAGATACACCGGGGAATTAACGCTCAACACCTCGGCGGAAGATCGCTCGCACGAAAAGCCCTTCGAGCGGGCTACTACTGGCCGACCATGCAAAACGATTCGAAAGAGCACGTCAAAAGATGTGACAAATGCCAACGACATGCCGACATGCACCTCGCACCCCCGAACGACCTCAAATCGCTGTCTTCCCCATGGCCCTTCGCGTGGTGGGGCATGGACATCCTCGGGCCCTTCGTCACCGGATCATATCAGAATAAATACCTCATCGTCGGGGTGGATTACTTCACCAAATGGATCGAGGCGGAGGCACTGGCTAAAATAACCGCGCAGAACATTCTCCGGTTCTTCAAACGCAATATCCTCGCTCGGTTCGGTATACCCCAGGCACTTGTCACAGACAACGGGACACAATTCACGGACGGAGGATTCCAGGACTTCGTCGCCAGCCTGGGCACCACGCAGCATTTCACGTCTGTCGAGCATCCGCAGACGAACGGGCAAGCAGAGGCGGCCAACAGGGTAATTTTACGCGGCCTCAAACGCAGACTCGGCGAGGCAAAGAGGGCATGGGTCGAGGAGCTACATAGCGTCCTATGGGCCTACCGCACGACACCACATTCTACCACCGGGGAAACCCCGTTCCGACTAACTTACGGCACCGAGGCAGTCATCCCGGTGGAGATACGGACGCCAACGAGGAGGACAGAGGAGCCCCTAGACGAGGAAATGAACGATGAGACCCTTAGAGCCGAGCTCGACCTAGTCGAGGAGATACGTTCCGAAGCAGCTCTCAGGGAAACAACCCTCAAACAAAAATAGCACTACGCCATGACGCGAAAGTCATAAAAAGAGAGTTCCAGGTCGGCACCCTGGTCCTCAGAAGAAACCAGAAAACCCGAGAGAGGGCAAACTGGCGGCCAACTGGGAAGGCCCTTACCGCGTCCGCGGCAAAACGAGCAACGGGGCCTATTACCTAGAAAACCTACAAGGAGAACAACTCGCTCGACCATGGAACGCCGAAAAACTTAGACAATATTACAGCTAAGTACACCACGGGGAGACGTGGCAGGTACGGCCACGCTCTTCGTCCCCAAAACCCCAAGGAGGAACCACGGGACCCGGGAACGATCCGAGGTCACGTAACAAACACAACCCTCCCCGACGGTTGGGATCTTGACCAAGACTCAACGTCGAAGTACCAAGACTGGCAGGGCACCCAGCTCGCGATGGGAGGACCCAAGCCTCGGGACCAGGGTTCGAACAACGGACCCGGGCTTCGATACCCACGGGCACAAAGCCCGACACTTCGTCGGTTCCCTAAACCGAGGAGATTAACAAAGTCGAGCAGAGTACGAATTCATACAAACAAGTATCAAACACAAACGAGCACAATGAATGATAACGAAAATATTCATACATCAGAAACGATAAAGGCGGCCGAAGCCAAGTACACCCGAAGGCCATATTACAACGCCCGAAGGCCAAAATACATAAGGCACGCAGGCCATGATAACTAAAACATATAAACTAAGACTCCGCTCGGAGCACCTCTTCATCCTCTTCTTCTTCTTCTTCTCCCCCAGCTCCTCCTCCGCTTCAAACGGGCAGATAATCTCACCATCCCGGACGCAGCAGTTATAGGCCGACCCTTCTGTCACCAACTCAGGGTTCAGAAGCCCGAGCTGCTCGACAGCATTGTCGAAACCCTCTTTGAAGCAGGCCACAAGATCTTGGTTGAGAGTCCGAATATGCCCTAGCAGCTCACCGCGCGAACCAAGGGCGCGTTCCTCCTCGGTCTCATCTGCCAGAGGACGGACCTTTCCCTCGAGAGACTCAACCTGAGCCCGTAGGTAGGCGTTGTCCTCGGTCAGCTTCTGATGGTCGACCACCTGCTCTTCCAGGCTCGCCTTAGCAGCCTTCAACTGGTCCCTCTCCTTTTCCACCTCCTCCAGCTTCTGGCTCAGCCCTTCCTGCAGCTGATGCTCTTCTTTGTAGTCCGACAGATCTTGAGATAGTCTTTCCTTCTCTGTCCGAACCTGCAAAAGGGCTTCCTCCAGCGAGGCGGTGGAGACCGAAGTGTCGGTCAGAACCATGGCCGTCTCCATCACCCGGATGACGGCAGCAATATCCCTGGCCAGATCTTTCCTCCGGGCAGCAACATCCTGGTCCAGAATAGCCTTGGCCTCAGGCGCAGGCACAGCAATCGACTCCTCGGCCTTGAAGAACGACCGTTCCACATAGCAGGGAGGCAGAAGATAGCTGCCCGGTCCATGCGAACTTCCTGGAGACGACCTGGTAAGGGCCCCAGCCGGACGCTTCCGTTTATGAAGGGGAGAAGCCGCTGGCGACGGACTGCTATCAGGAATGGTGATCGGGTTAGATCGAGGAGGAGAGGAAGGAATCACGCTCGCCGCCTGCGAGGGACCGACCCCGGCATCGCCAGCAGTCTCCGAGACACGGGCCACAGTTTTCTTCTTCTTCTTGGGCACCCGGTCAGGAGCGCCGACCTGATTCGCTAGCTTCAGCACCCGATCACGAGCATTGGGCATGGCACCTGCAAATAAATTACACACAAACATTAGCGACCGAAGTCATAAACAGAAATAAAAAGCTAAACAAGGTCTGCCTACTCAATAACGCCAGAGCTTCCTCCTCGGTATCACACTCGAGCAGAGCCTTCGTATTGATATAACGCGTCTCGGTGATTAGCTCCCCGGCCTCATCCAGGTAGGGCACGCCCTGTCGATTCGCCCAGAACGCCAAGCTGAAGCTCTGCACGTAATCGACCAGCTTCTTGTACGCGAGCCTATCCTCCTCGCCGAGCATCGCGTACTTGACCCGGTAATGCGCCGTGGAGAGATCGAAATGATCACGCTGCCACCTCAGCGGTATCTTCGACATCAGCGTCTCCTCCCCGTTGGGTTCCCGTTGATAGTAGTAGAGAGAGTGAAGGGCAGCCCGGGTAATCGGCATCACCACGTACCACCGGCTTTTGAAATGGCGAACAGAATCCTCGTACGTCTTGAACAGACGCACGGGCTGCTTGAAAGAAACCCAACTGTGGCGACCACGGGAACCGGACCTCTGGAGATGGAAAACGTGGAAGAAGAGAGCCCGGGTGCAACCAATGCCGAGGAACTGGCAAACTAACTCGAATGCCCGCATAAATGCGAGAGCATTAGGATGTAGTTGGGACGGCGCCAGCCGGAGCCACTTGAAGACCGACATCTGGAAGGAGTTGAAGGGCAGTCTAATCCCCGCCTCACGAAAAGCAAATTCATACATGGTGAACTGCTTCCCCGGGAAATGATGACAAATGCGGTCTTCTTCCTTGGGGGCGCAGCAATACCAGTTTGGTGGATCCTCCCGGCTTATGGTCTCGACCATAGCGTGAGCAGTGATGGCCTCGTCACAGAAGTCTAATTCCTCCTCCAAGGGCTCGTCCGTAACCCATGAGAAGTCGACCTGCCCGGAAGAGGAGGCGTGTTCGGTACCATCCCGGACACTCCCATCCCCGACAGGGAGACGAGCGATTGTCGCGTCTTCGGTGGAGGACCCAGAATCTTCCTTCCTCGGTCGTAAGCGCCCGGTAGCACCTGAAACGCAGACAGAAAGAGTGAATTCGACGTCATATCAAATCCACCCTTCCACCGCAGGTCAAGTGAAAGGGCGTAGCGGCGACGGGCGCTAACCGCGCTCAACTCGGTGGCGCGCGCATTCTATGGATACCGGGCATAAACTTCATACAGCCTATGCAAGTATTGCCCAGCACATGAAGTTTATGCCCGGTACAGTAGGATCCCAACCCTACTTTCTACCATCTAATATACACCTACAGTCCACTACACTGTTCCCAAGTTAAACCTAACCACATTTCTACAACATTGTCATGCGTTTGACAGAAAACAACAAGGAAAAAGAATGGGTCACAGTGGAAAATCATACCTGACATAGTTAAGTTGAAAGGGTACGGTGGTGTCCGAGCAGAAGACGGTGGTTCAGATAGGAGGACGGGCGGAGACGGCGGTCCAGACGGTTGAGCAAGCAAACGAGAGAGAAGGTGGAGATCTCCGGTGAACGTATGAGCGAGAAAAAAAGGTAGAAATGAAGTTACTCAACCCCTTTTTATAGGGCTTGGCACGTGGACCAACACGCTAGGTCATCATTGCCTAGCCTGCCTACGCCGTCTTTGCGCGCGAAACGAAGCGACGCCACTAATCGTGAGACACGTCTATCAAAGATAAGAAGCTGAAACGACCCGAGCACCTGCCCGTCTCCTCGACTCACCAAGACGCCTCCTCCCCGCGCCATACCCACGTTTACTACAAGGAAGGTGCAGATCAACCGATCACCTCCATCCCCGACATTCCCGGAGAAATGTCAGTCATGAATAGGTCTGTTACGACCTCACCTGTCTAACGATCAAGCTTCCCCATCGTCTCGGGGAACCCTTAGTTGAAACATAAGTCATCTCTCTGGCTCAGAGACTCGACTTGGGGGGCTCCTGTTCTGGACTGGGCCACGACACTTAGCACGGCACGGCCCAATGCTCGCCAAGCCCACGTCCAAACGACCGTATCCAAGCGACCACGAGGACACGTCAGGTGAACGACCGTCCGCCCGGAGAATGTCTCCCCGGCCCCTTAACACGTGTCGGACAACGAGCGGGTCCTCCTCATATGATCTCCATCCACTCATCGTCAACCCACGCCGCGGGCACCTAAGTTGTGTCGGGCAGAGCCATAACGGCATCTCACTCACCACGTCACCCAACTCCCCTATATTATCTCCGTAGGGATAGGGGCAGTTGGACCAGGGGGCAGACCTTGGTCTAGGTCTTAACGCTTCTTACGCGTCCCCTGGCAGCTCCTCCTTGGGCCTAGCTAATCCAGCCCATTAGGAGCCTTGGCCCAGCGCTGGGGGCTCAATATAAATACCTCTTTCATGGCAAAGGGGCAGGTATTCTAACTCACACTCTGATAATCTCATTCTGTACCTTTTCTGACTTAAGCGTTGGAGCATCTTGCAGGTACACCCCCCTCTCATTTCATTCTCCGGCCCATTCACCAAGACCTTGGAAGGCCCTCCTGATCAGGTGAGATCAGATATTTTGAAAGAAGAATTAAATTTTGTTCAAAATAAAAATGAAGCTCTAGAGAAGGATCATATTGCTCTAGTAAAGGAAGTGTCTGATAAACCTCTTGATGAGCATGAAATGGCTCTTCGAGAGTTGATCATAAATGGCTTCAACAAAACTAAAATTTCTTCCATGATCTATGGAGTAAGTAAAAGCAAATGGGAAGGTATTGGTTACTCACAAAAAAAAACTTTTAATCCTAGGTTTGAGACCTTGAGTAAACGAACAAACCCTTCCTCTTCAAGCTCTGCTCAGAAAGGGCTTGACTCTTATTTTGTACCAGCTGTTGAAAATATAAAGGTTCTGAAACAATCAAAACCTAAAGCGGTTGAGACAAGGGTTCTAAAGAAAATGGATCCTAAGACTTTAAAGTCAAAGGTTTTGAAGAAGCCAGAACCTAAGATAACAGAAACTAGTGTTTCGAAAGGATCAGAACCTAAGGTCAATGTTCACTCAAGACAACATACTTTTAAATCAAATGTCTTGAACAATCCTAAACCTTATCATATAAAAGCAAATGTACAAAACAAGAGGAAACTTGTCAGAACTAACCATAAAGGACCCACAAGATTATGGTGATGACATTCCATCATTGCATGAATTTAGTCGAAGAATCAGATCAAAACAAGTGAGAGATTAGCCAAAGTGAAGAAGAAAAACCAAAGAATGAGGAAAAATAGATAAGTCTGAAGATTGTGGACTTAGTGAATATTTGAGTGAAAAAGGAGCAAAAAGAGTGTAGCTTAGGAAATAATCACATGCACCATTACGCGGCATCGCATACATAATAGGGACCATAAAAACTGCATCCCATGCGCGATGCAGGTCGTCACGCATGCGATGGTCTCTTTTTATGACACGTCTGATCTATTCTGAGCTCTTTTTAAAAGGAATTTTTTCACTTTGATAATGTTTAGGAAAATTAGAGAGCAGGGCACGATTTGGAAAGCATAAAAGGAGACTTTTAGGGCATTTGAAGCCATTGGAGGCCATTACTTCAAGGGAATTCATATGTTATTTTCATCTATCAATTATGGTATTGTTATTTGAATTATGAGCAGCTAAACTCCTCTATGTTAGATTGTGTTATGATGAACCTATTTCAATATTGTTGGGGTTATATGTTGATTTGACTTTGTATGAACCTTTTGATCTATAATGGCATTCAACTTCTTATTGTTCTTAATGATTTTTATGTGGGATACTCTTTTAAATTGATTTTGGGCACATAGGGAATAATGATCATTAGTCAATATGTTGGACCTAGGGCAATTGTTGTACTTACTTTGGTTGAATAGGAATAGGAGACCCTGAGTAGTGGCATACGGAATTAATGGTTTGTGCATCGTCTAACCCTACTTACGCTTGCGAACTAGGGATAGGAAGCTCCGAGTAGTGGTTAGTGAGTTATTTCGTGAGAGATCGGCTATAACGGTTTTGTTAATTTGTCGTGGGGTTATAGTGATAAGATCATTCATACAAGGCATCAAACATCAACAATAGAGAAATAGGGGATTCTAAAACACAAACTGACCGCTTTCGTAATTATGTTTAATCTCTTATTTATTTTTCGCATTAAAACTCACCCATCCCCCTTCCCCTTTACTAGTTTTTATACATTATACATATTTTTCCTTGTTAGAAGCAATCCCGGTGGATTCGATCTTTTTATTACTTCGACATTATTTGTACACTTGCCGAGATGTCATCAAGTTTTTGGTATTGTTATCGGGGACAATTGATATCTAAATAAGGAGACGTTTTTGTAACATTTTATTTTTAGTCTTTCTGATTTTTGTTTTATTATCATAGTGCTACTGAGGTATTTTCTATTTGTGTATGCGCAATTCTGGATCAACATTAATATTATTGGATACAAAGATTGAAAGAACTGCATGTGCTTTCAAAAAAGCAATTAAAGAAGCAGCTTTAGACGATGTAATACCAGTAGAAGAGAAACTATCAAGTTCTTCTGGCTATGAAGAGGAAGTCACCATAGCAGCTACACCACCCCTAACTATGGGGGATTACTATAAAAGAACCGATGAAGGATAGGTTTCGAGAGGGTTTATATCGAAAGAACCTGCTAACTTTGATATTAAGAATTATGTAATTTCAGTTTTAAGAGAAAATTCGTTTGACGGGAACGCGATTAGAGACCCGTGGGAGCATCTTGCACGCTTCTACAAAACAACTTCAATGTGAAAACCAACTAATGTCACTGAAGACTAGGTTAAATTGAGGTTGTTTGGGTTTCCACTAATTGAAAGGGAAAAAGATTGGTTACTTTTCCTTCCAAATGGAACAATTTGGACTTGGAAGGAATTGGAGAACAAATTCCAGGAAAGATTCTTCACTACTACTCAGTTTATCGAGCGCCGAGCAGAAATTATGAACTTTTGAGCAGCAGGAAACTGACTCACTTTATGACTCTTGGGAAAGATTCAAACTTTTGTTACGCAGATGCCTGAATCAGAATATGAATAATATGGAGTAAATGCAAAATTTAATCAAAGGTCTCAAGTGTCAAATTCGCATGTTATTGGATGCTTCCGTGGGAGGTACCATTCGCCAAATGATTGACCCACAAGTGAAAGACCTTATTGATAAGATGTATATGAATGAGTATTGGTCAAAAAGTGAAAGGTAGGTCAAGATTGAAATTGTGGGAACACCTAAAGGTATGTTAGCTGTTGATACCCATACTGCTCTTTTAGCTCAGATTGAATTGTGAAATAAAAAGCTAGTTTAGAACAGCTTAGGTAAAGCTAATGTGATCCAGGTACAAGCCCTTAGGTGTGATTTTTGTGGAGGAGAACATGCGAATGGAAGATGATCTTTGGAAGGGTCAAGTGAAGAAGTCCAATTTGCTAATTTTCAGAAGAATAACCCGTATTCCAACACATACAATCCGGGTTGGAAAGATCTCACCCAAATTTCCGTTGGAGCAATAGTCAAACTGCAAATGTTAACCAAGGTATGTAACAAATCCAAAAAGCTCTGTTTCAAAGTAAACCTTCATAGTTGGAAGAGACCTTACATAATTTCATTAAAGTCACTCAAAGTAGCTTTGATCAGGTAATAAGAACCACAAAATTATGAGTAGAAACCATGATGCATCAATCAAGAATATCGAGACGCAGATTGGTCAGTTATCCAGACAAATAGATGCTTTGCCAAGCTAAAGTGGAGGATTTACAAGTAACACTATAGATAATCCTAAGAATAAATCATGCAAGGTTGTCGAAATAATTTTTGGGGTAATTACTGAAAATGGTGAAGCCTAAATAGTTAAAGAGGATGTGATTGAGAAAAAAGAAGGTGGAATTGAAAAAGAAGAGAGTGGAAATCAAGGTGACAAAAAGTAAATAGGAGTCACCATTGATAAAATTATTGATAAAAACTCCCCTTGGAGAAGAAAAAAAAAGCAAGTCTTGAGTGAGCCAAATCTAGAATTACCGAATTACATAAAGCCAATGTACCCCATCATTAAGAAGAAATTGGTGCATGAGGATGAGGCTGGAATGTTTGAAAATTTTAAAGAAATGTTGACAAAACTTTAGGTAAGTATCTCATTCCATGAAATTTTAGAATTAATTCTCAAGTTTTCTAAGTTTATGCAGGCATTGCTGAAGGATGGAAAGAAGAAGTTGACTTAAGAACAAGTAAACATGACAGAGAAAGAGGAGAAGGCAGAACCTCAGGAATTGCCACCAAAGATAAAGGATCTAGGAAAGTTTACCATCACTGGCACCATTGGCGGGTTGAAAATTCCACATGCTTTATGTGACTTAGGATCGAGCATCAATGTCATGCCGCTGAACAAATTTAAGGAATTAAAGATATGAGAGATCTTACCGAGCAACATGACACTCACTTTAGTTGATTCGTCTATTACGCATCTGCTTGATATTGTGAAAGATGTGCTAGTTCATGTTGATGGTTTAAACGTCCCTGCAGGCTTTATGGTGATTGACATGAAAGGAGATTCAGGAGGGTCAGTTATTCTCGGGCGGCCATTCTTGGCAACCGGGAAGGCAAAAATAGATGTGAAAATAGGTGAACTTGTTTTGAAATTCAACAAGGAAAATATGGTGTTTAATGCATATGAATGGACACCATATTTGGAGGATCTAGAGACATACTACCAATTGGAATAAAAAGGTAGTAAAGTTCAAAAAGGAATGAGTACAAGAGTTTTCACCTGTGTGAGGGTATCCCTTGCGCCATACATATTTTAAGCATGGGATGTCAAGCTAATGACAAAAAAGAAGCGCTGGATGAGAGGAAACCCATAAGTTATAACCAATTTTGTTTTGTTTTGTAGAATTTACTTTATTTTTATTTGAGACCGCCAAAAGAGGAATTAACTACTCGAGCATGACCCTTCCATGACGATTTATGCTTTCTTTAATAAACGAGCTTGCAGTTGTGTTTTTTTCTAGATTTGTAAGTTTAGCACTTTAGCATTGAACATATGATCCAAAAGAAACTTGATCATTACAATAGAAACTAGCAAGTTGAAGGCGAAGGATGAAAAAAGAATCAACAGACTTGTACTCAACCTACAGATACCTCATCTAGTAAGGTTTGAGCCAAATAAATTCCATTGTTTACTTTTCTTTCTTTTTTAGTGTATCCGTGCATTATTATTTTATCTGGTTTGATCTACTTTCGATTAAGTTCATCTGGTTTGACTAACACACACTGAGGTAGTTTTTTTGTTTATAACTTTGAGCCTTTTTAAAATCCACACAGAGGTAGTTTTTTTGTTTATAACTTTGAGCTTTAGCCTTTCTTTCGGTGACGTAGCCTAAAATTATTAGCCATATGACTTGAAAGATCTTTTATTTCCACCCTCTCTTTGGAGTTAGGTAGAAGTACAGTTCCTAAAGTGTATAAAAAAGAGTAAGTTTGAGGTTGCTCTTGGAAGTGAGCAAAGTATTAAGTTTGAGGTTGGGGTACTAAAGATTATTGGCCAAAATTTCAAAAAATTTGAAGAAAAAAAAGAAGTAGAAAAAGACACTTCTTTAAAAAAAAATAATGAAAGTATAAGAAGGACCCAAAATCTCTAGTACCATCAAAAAGGAACAAAGAGGTATGATTATAAAAGGAGAACTAGGCACCTAACTCCAAAGGTTTAAACCTACTTTTCTAAAAATATCCTACCCAAACATAAGCCAAGTTACAACCTGAAAAGACCTCTAATATGTGTTGTGATTTCTTTGACGAACTATATTAGAACATGATCAAGCTAAGCATAATTGATTTTTCATGTTGATTGAGAGATCACCCTATACATTGAGTGAGCCAAAGTGAGATGAGAGATAGGTTGAGTACTCATCAATGTTGAGGAAGTTTTATTAATTTGTTGGATATAAGTTGGAAGCTAGAACAATGAACAATTAAAAGAAATATTTATTTTGGTGATGTTCGATTGTTATTGTGCGACTCGTTTTCTGTTGAAATGTGTAGTTACAGGTAAGTTACTTGAGGAAAACCAACGATTCAAGTTTGGGGTTATGATGAAAGTCCATCATTGCATGAATTTAGATGAAGAATCAAATCAAAATAAGTGAAAGATGAGCCAAAATGAAGAAGAAAGATATAAGAATGAGAAAAAAATAGTTAAGTGTGAAGATTGTGGACTTGGTGAAAATTTGAGTGAAAAGGGAGCAAGAAAGAGTGCAGCTTCGGAAATAATCACATGTACCATCGTGCAGCATCACACGCGCGATAGGGGTCATAAAAGTTGTATCGCAAGCGATGCAAGTCATCACGTGCGCGATTGTCCCTTTTTCTGGGATTTTTCTGAGGCGTCCGATCCATTCTGAGCTCTTTTTAAGGGGAAGTTTTTTCACTTTGGTAAGGGTTATGAAAATTAGAGAGCAAAGCACGATTTGGAGAGCACCAAAGGAGATTTTTAGGGCATTTGAAGCCATTGTAGACCATTACTTCAAGGGAATTCATATGTTATTTTCATATGTTAATTATAGTATTGTTATCTGAATTATGAGTAGTTAAGCTCCTCTAGGTTAGATTGTGTTATGATGAACCTATTTCAATATTGTTGGGTTATATGTTGATTTGACTTTGTAAGAACCTTTTGATCTATAATACCATTCAATTTCTTGTTGTTCTTAGTGCTTTTTATATGAGATACTCTTTTAAATTTATTTTGGACACATAGGGAATACTGGCCATTAGTCTATGTGTTGGACCTAGGGAAATTGTTGTACTTACGTTGGTTGAATAAGAATAGGAGACCCCGAGTGTGGCATAGGGAATTAACGTTTTATGCATCCCCTAGCCCTGCTTACGCTGGAGGACTAGGAATATAAAGCTCTGAGTAGTGGTTAGTGATTTATTCCATGAGGGATCGACTATAATGGTTTTGTTAATTCATCGTGGGGTTATAGTAAACCCAGAAAGGAAACACCACAGGTATGGGTGGTATTGGTAACTCCTCTGTTATGAAGTAATGTTTAATAAGAACAATTTCATAGTCGTGAATGAATCTGACAAGTCCATAGTGTTTAAAGGTAAGAGGAAGGGAAATGTTTATAAAATTAATTTTTTTGAATTGGTTGATCATAAGGTACTTTTCCTTCTATCATTGAGTGATGGGAAGTGGATCTGGCACATAAGGTTAGGTCATGCTAACTAGAGATTAATCTCTAAACTTAGCAAGTTGAAACTTGTTAAAGAATTTCCAGACCTCAATTATCACTCAGATACTCTTTGTGGAGCATGCCAAGTAGGGAAAATTAGTCAAACTTATTTCAAAACTAAAAAATTGTCTCTACATCTAGACCCTTAGAACTGCTTCACATTGATTTATTTGATCTTGTTAGTACTACATCAATTAATGGGAAGAAATATGGTCTAGTCACTCTTGATGACTATAGAAGATAGACTTGGGTTAAATTCCTTAGAACCAAGGATGAATTATATGATGTGTTCAATATCTTTTGCATACAAGTACAAACTGAAAATTGAATCTAAAATCTTAAAGGTAATAAGTGATCATGGTGGTGAGTTTTAAAATGAGCCATTTAAACATTTCTGTGAAAACATGGAATTATCCATGAGTTCTCTTCTCCTAGAACTCCACAACAAAATGGAGTTGTAGAGAGAAAGAACAAATATTTACAAGAAATAGCCAGAACCATGAACCATGAAAGTAACTTACCTAAGTACTTATGGGTAGAAGTTGTAAACACAACATGTTATGGTCAGAATAGAATCTATATTAGACCTATTCTGAATAAGACATCATATGAGTTATTCAAGGGAAGAAAGTTAGACATTTCTTATTTTCATTAGTTTGGATGTAAATCTTACATTCTATACAATAAAGTCTATCTGAAGAAATTTGATGCTAAAACTCAGAAGGGTGTCTTTTTGGGATACTATGAGGACGCTATAAGGCATACAAGGTGTATAACTCTAGAACCATTATAGTTGAAGAGTCAATACACATTAAATTTGATGACAAAGAGCCTGTTAGTAAAATGTAAGAGCTAGTTCAAAATATTTCATAAACCTGTGTATCTGAAGACACATCAGGAGCTAGAGGTACATAAGTTGGAAATTTAAGAGCAAACAATCCATATAAAGTTGGATGCTCAGAAGATATATAAACTTAATACACTAATGATCTAGAAGTTGATCCTACCTCAAAAGCTCACCTTGATAGTGAACAATCTAAAGAAGCACAAAATGGCTCATCGAATGCGTCATAATCTAAGAAAACCTTCAAATACAAGTCTTCTCATACATAAGAGTTAATTCTTGGAAACAAAGATAACCCTAGAAAGATAAGGCATGCCTTTAGAGAAGAGAATTCAATGCTAGGACTACTCTCCATGACTGAACTTACTTATGTTGATGAAGCATTTTATGATGATGGTTGGATTGTGGCTATGCAATAAGAGTTGAATCAGTTTCAAAGGAATGAGGTCTAGAATCTGGTACCCAAACCATCACAGAAGACCATTATTGAAACAAAATGGGTATTCGGAAACAAGTTCAATGAGCAAGGAGAAGTGGTAAGAAATAAGGAATTTGATTACTTGTCTCTGATAGCATATAAGTGGGAAATTTTATTGTTGACATATGTACACTTATGTGTCATGAATTTGAAAGGTTTTCTGATACTTGGTTTCTCAGTTGTTGGTTAATAACTGGTGGTTAATGATATAAGTGCTTTTAAATACTTTGTCTTATCCCCGCCTGTCTTTATCATATGCTTTATTGCCATCATCAACATGAGAGGCCCTTCCAACGTTAAAAGGACGCTTAACTGCGCTAACATGTTTCATTTCTTGTGCAAGTGGCAAGGCTTTCCATTTCTTTGTCACTTTGAAGAAAAAAGATGAGTTCGAGTGGACGAGCGAGTGCGAGGAGGAGTTCGCCAACTTGAAGTCCTTTTTGGCGCCGCCGCCCATTTTTGCACACCCAATAACAAGCTCACCCCTATATTTTTACCTATTTGTTATTGACCAAACGATGAATTTCGTTCTCGTCCAATAGGAAAACAAAGTCCAACAACCTGTCTATTTCGTGAGCAATTACTTTGAGGACATTGAGGCATGAGACTAGCCTGGATAGTCATGATAACGGCAAGAAAACTTATGCCCTACTTTCAAAGGCACTAGGTAATGGTAAAAATCAACTACCTCATTCGACAGGTTCTAAAGTAGCTAAATCTAACATAAAGGATGATATCTTAGGCAGCTGAATTATCTATGTACGACATCCAATATATACCCAAAGAAAGTATTAAGTCACATGTACTAGCTGATTTTCTAGCAGAGTTTAAGTTGCCAATAGGCGAGAAGACCCACTACACATGAATACTATATGTAAATGGTGCCTTCAAATAGTTTTGGTAACATTTCTCCCATTTTTACACTGTGTCTATTTTTTAGTGAAGTGTATTTATATTTTTCATTTTTAAAGGTCTACAAAAAGAAAAATTGTGATTTTTTCTCACTTTTTTAAACTAGAAATTAAAATGTATTTTTAATCACATGTAACTTATATATTTTTTCTTTAAAGATTCACAAATATTTCTAAATATAACTTGTCATTTTCATAATTAACAGATCATTTAAAAAATAAATAATCAACTTTAAATATAAAAATATAAAAGAAAAATCAAAAGAAATTAAAATATGAGATTAATTTCATCGATAATTAAAACTGTAATTAACTATAATTTAACTTAAATAAAATTATACAATTTTTTTCAAAATCTAAAAGAATATATTAAATGATTATCCTCACACAAAATATTAAAAAAATATTAAAAAAATATAATACACAAGATAGAAGACTTTAATTAAAATACCATGCCGTATAATTTATTTTATTTATTCACTTCTTAAAAAAAGAAAGATAAAGGTGTTTAAAAAGAGAAGGTTATGTTGTGTAATTTACCCTAACCTTAGTAATTAAGATAAGTTTAAACACAAAACCATTGGCTTCTTACACAATACTCATATAGTATTATTTACTTTTCTTTACCTTCTTGAGTTGCGCCCATAGTCCAATAACCAAACCCACAAACCAGTCTATGGTTTTCTCCAAAACCATTTTCACTCCCAAAAACCAGGAACTTTATTTTTTTGTTATTCTATTACTTTTTTTTTTCAATTCAAAAACCACTGCTACTGGACCCCACTCCTCAAAATGTGGCGATTCGAGTAAGCTTTACGTGACTGCCACACGCTAATTTCCACACCCTTGATTTTTGTGCATATTTGCATGGCTCCTTTTGCCGTTTTTAACCTTCAACCTTTTCCGTTTTTGTTTTGGTAAATTTCGTAATTTATGAACCTTCAGAGGGCAATTTTGGGTACTGAAAAAAGTCACAGTAAGCTGCTCACAGAGATTCGCGTGTTGTATAATAATAATAATAATAATAATAATAATAATAATAATAATAATAATAATAACTTGTGCTCCAAAGCACAAGTTAAGAGATTAATATAAAAATAAATTTTTAAAAATTGTGTATTGAATTTATTAAAAATTTATAATTAATAATTTTATTTATTTTTTTAATACAAATTTTTTATTTGTGAGTTTTTTAATATGTGTCCTTGGGACACAGTTAATATTACACTCTATAAAACTTATATTTTTTTTAAATATTTTTTATTTTAATTTTCATATTTAATGGCTGCTCATCACATGATGCATCTGAATATGGCATGATGGTGTTTTCCACACCAATGACGCGAGCATCCACAAATAGAGAGTATAAGCACGCGCGTAAATGAGAGTACGTTACATTGACCCCACACAAATGGAAATAAACTCATAAAGCTTCATTCCCTTGAAACTAGAAAGTGGTTCAAACTTCCAATCTTCTTGAAGAGCCAAAAGAAAAAAAATGTTGTGCTAAAGGTGTAAAAGTAATGGTTAAGAATAAGATATCAGTAAAAGTTTTTGTCAAATAATAATGATAATAATAAAAGTAGCAACTTATATAAAATTAAAGTTTAATTGTGATGTTCTCAAGTTTTATATTGTCATCCAATAAAAATATATTATTTTAATATTTTAAAATTTTTAATTTAATTTGATAAAATGCATCATCTTAATGTAATTTTATCATAAAATTATATATCTAATTTCTAAAAATAGAATTCACTTACAAAAAAATTGTATCTATTTATTAATATTTAAATCTTTTTCCATAATCAATAATAACTAAAATCATAAAACAATTCTCTATTTTTAATTATAAATTTGTAAAAAATAATACTATGTCCACACCACATTATAAATCATTTAAATTTTAAAAATTATCTAATTTATAATATGTTTAATTATAATTTTAATCCTCCTATTTTGCTTGATTCATAAAATTAATTTTCTTATTTAAAATCAAATAATTTTATTCCTTCTTTCACATTTTTTTATTTAAAATTGATAATCTTTTCATTTTTAATGACGTGTCACTGGTAAAATTTGACAAAATCACTATATAAGAATCTTTTGTGGAATTTTATAAATAAAAAATAGATTTAAATGCATTTTTGATCCCTCTACTTTTAAGTTTTTTTAAAATTTAGTCCCCCATTTTAAAAAATAGTTTATTGATCTTAAAATTTACTTCCTTTGGAATTTCCATGATCCCCCTCCATTTGACAAACTCATTAATGATGTGGCACATGTGCTGGACATCCACGTCAATTTTATTGAATATTTAAATGATATTAACGTACATTTCCTTTCAAATGTGCTACATGTCTTGGCAAAGCCTGCCTTGCAGGCCTTTAAGCATATATAAATTCTTTCAAATACATGGTTGCCTTTGCTCTTAGCACATTGTATATACACAATGCTCTTAGGATTTGACTTTAACAACTCTTTAGCATAAATGATTAAATTGATCAAAATTAGCACCTTGAATCAAATCCACGACCTTCTTTTTTGCTCTATATGCTTGATCTTGTGAAATCTTCACTTGCCACCTCTTAAGAGATTCATCCATGAGACCTGTTGGCTTAATATAAGGACTATGTCTTAAGACGTTTGTAAATTTTTTGGCAAGTCAAGTAGTCTTAGTATTCCTATTATGTGCAGTTTTATGACATGTATGATCATCAACATAACTAACAATTTGCCAATATTGTTGCCCATTCCTTTTACTAATCCTTAGGTAGAACTTATAACTAACCATACACCTAATTACCATGCTTTTAGCACCATTCTTCTTGATGAACATACTTTATGACTTTCCATTCCATACTTTTTGATAGCATCTCTTATCATCTCTTTGTTTGTAAACATCATTCCCAATTGAAATCCACTTCCCTCGCCACTCTTATAAGTTAGAAACTTTACTAATCTCCATCATCCTCACTCCTAGGAGGTGTGTATAAATGATCAGAATCCTCACACTCCTCATGTTGCATATCAGCTGGCCATTTGCTTCCACTAGTCTCACCTAAAGTTTCAGGAGGGAGTACTTTAGTCCAATTCATCTCATCAGAATCTTCATTGGCCCCATCAACTTCATCATCATCATTATACTCACTAAACTCACTTGCAACATAATCATCATCATTCAATTCAGCTTATTCATTATTGACTTCAACATTAGGTTCGTTGACATTAGGCTCACTAACATTAGGCTCATTGGCTTCAACTTCAGGCTCACTAACATTAGGCTCACCGACTTCAACTTCAGACTCACTAACATTAGACTCATTAACTTCAACTTCAAAATCACTAACAATATCCTCACTGACATCAGCATTACCTTCACTAACATTACCTCACTAACATTACTCTTAGTAACATTACTCTCATCCTTATTCACTTCAACATTAGACCGACTAAAACTAGTACATAGTACCTCATCCTCATCAATGTAGTTTTCTATTTCACTTGGATCCACAATCACAAGGGGGTTAGATACAATGTACTCCACATATACATTTATCGCCTCGTGTCCTACAACATCTTTGGCAAACTACAACACATCCTTATCATTATTCAATGGTCTAAGACCACGTTCGAAGCTAAAGACATGGTTCCAATACCACAAACATTTTATCTCTACATAACCCTCACTTTTAATCAATCTCTCCACATCTATGTATGATATGAAATCCACATCTCATCGCCAATTCATCTCAGTTACCTCTCGACTAGCATACCACTTAATAGGTTCAGAAACTAATTTCCCCCTATGGTGTATTCTTAACCTAACCTTATTAGTTTGAGTTGGCTTGAAAATTTATTGACCACAATAAAACATTAACATCAGACTAAGTTTACATTCAGTGACACCACAACAGAACATTAAACAAAACATGGTAGACCACAATAAAACATTAAACAAAACATGGTGGACCACAACATCTGACTATTACACGTAAAAAAGAAACAACTAAGGGACCACAACAAAACAACTGAAAAGGAAAGTAGGCCACATGAATATCACGAAAAACAAAACAAGTGTGAATCCTAGAAAGAGAGACAAGAAAACACACCTTAAACAGAACTTCACTTGTCCACTAGTCATCTTTGCGAATCCCAGAACTTCGTGTTTGATGTTTGAATCAGTGTGATTGAGTGGATTTAAGGGTTCTTCGTGATCTTCTTCAGATAGTGAAAGGAGAAATGCAATTAGAATTCAAAAGAATTTAGGAATTTCTGAAAATGTAACGTTGTCATTTTATAATGTTTAAAACTAAATTAAAATGAATTAAATAAATAACAATTATTTTATAAAATAAAATATACAACAATATTATTTAAATATTCAAAAAAGATGACATGTATCTAATAATATAATGTTTAAAATTTCACATTTAAAAATAACAATTGGAAAGTCACATATTACCATTGCAATCAAATGTCCCTAGAAATATCAATTGAGCTGAATTATTAAATAATTAAATACATCTTTTATTTATGAATACTTTCTTAATATTATATAATTATCACATTCATTTCAATACTTTCTTAATATTATAACAATTATCACATTTACATTTTTAAAAATGGTGTAAAAAATTATCACTTTTAATTTTTTTATTTAATTTTATTTCTTTTTCATTTGTTGTTTTTCCTTACCAATTAAGAAACTATAAAATGGACTAAATGGTAAAACACATCTAGTAAACTAAATTATTTTATAAAAAAAGAACATAAAACTAAATCCACTGTTTTATGCAAACCAAAAAAAAAAACTCCCTAGTAAAAACAATTGCTAAGAAACAGCTGCGCGTCTCCTTAAACATGTGAAAAAACCCAACAGCGCCGGAAACTCCCAACAAACAACTATATAATTGCCTCTTCACTTCCACAATCTCAATCCTTTCTCTCTTACCAAAACCAACAAAAAAAACCCTTCTTCCTATTTTACATAAAAGTTGAATTTTTATACTTTTAATCAAATTGAAGCAAAAAAGAAAACAAAGGGTTGCATCAAAATGAGAATGTCTTGTAATGGCTGCAGAGTTTTAAGAAAAGGGTGTAGTGAAGATTGTTGCATAAGACCATGTTTGGAATGGATCAAGTGTCCTAAATCACAAGCTAATGCAACTCTTTTTCTCGCTAAGTTTTATGGTCGTGCTGGTCTCACCAACCTCATCAATTCTGGTCATGAAAATCTTCGCCCAGGTAAACAATTACTCGCTCTGGTCACTATTATAAACAAAATTTTAATTTTCAGATATTTATAAAATAATTGATATAGCTGATGTATCTGATATGCATGTTAGATTTTAAAAAAAATTATTGAGTAATTTATGTATCTGAGTTGATTTATATGACATGCATGTTGGATTTTTAAAGAATTTAGAGTTTTTTAAAATTAATTTATATATGAAATTGTCATATTGATTGTGATTTTTTGGTTTTTTCAGCAATTTTTCGTTCATTGCTATATGAGGCTTGTGGGAGGATTGTGAACCCGGTTTATGGTTCTGTGGGTTTATTATGGTCTGGAAGCTGGCAGCTCTGTCAAACTGCGGTTGAAGCTGTTTTAAAAGGCGAGCCGATTACGCCGATTGCTTCAGAGTCTGCGAGTGGCCCACCGTTGAAGGCCTATGACATACGCCACGTGTCAAAAGAAGGTAATAACTCGGAGGAGACTCAGCGAGTCAAGACTCGGTCTCGGTTCAGACGAGCCGTGAAGCCGGTGCTCGGAAAAGAAACCGGATCGGCGGAGGAGGAGAACCGGTCTGAGTCGTTGCTGAGTGAACCGGGTAAAGATAATGAGAGTGGGGTTTCGGTGGAAACTTCGATCCTTTTTCAGGAAGAACCGGAGTCCGAAGCTAAGGTAAGTGACCGAGCCGAGGAAGGTGTGAGTGATGACGTTGGTTTGGAGCTTAGGCTTGGGATCGAACCGGTTGTACATGAGGAATATTTGGTTCCCATAAAGAAGAGAAAAATTGGGTTGAAGGATTGTGGTGTGCCTTGCAAAGTGGAGCTTGGGCTTGAGCTTGCGGCTTAAACGGCTTGGAATGTTATAACTTAATCGGCTTCTATATAAGAGAATTGTGAAAGAGATGAGAATTTTAGAGGTAGAAGAAGAATCTTTTTTTATTATGCCTTTATTTTAGTTTTCTTGAAACTTTACCCCTTTTTTTGGGTTAATCTTGGAAACATGGAGATGTACAAATTTGGGTATGTAAAAAAAAATTAAAATAAATTATTTATTGCATAGAAATTTTATTTTTTAAAAGTTTTTTTGGGTACAATTTTTTTTAAAGTTAATGTCCATAATTAATTAATTTTACCTTTTTTAAAATAAAATATCTGAAATGTTGCAAATTATAATTTAAGTTTTCTCATTCTCAAATTATAAAATATTTGGGAATTTCACAGAAATGTACTTAATTTTGTATAAAAAATATTTATGTATAACTTTAAAATATTAGCCTTCATTAATTATATATATGAAAAGGAATTTAAAAATTGAAATAAGAAATAATAATAAATTATTGATAGTATATTAAAAAAATATTATTAATATTGCATTAAAATTGTAGAGTAACTCATATTTTATGATAATTTTTTTTTTGATAAAGTGATTTATAATTTGGGATGGACATAGGTGATATGTAAAGACCTATCAAGCGAGGATGTCATGACTACCCCGTAAGGGGAGACACCTTTCTACCACACACGATTAGGAGAAATATCTCACCCCATCGTGGGAAAAGGAGGAAATTCACGGTCAATAGACTAACGTGAGTCTCTCTAGAAAATAAGGATTCAACGCTCCATTATTATGACTTAGTGGACGATTATCATTTTCGAGAGACCTTAACTCCAGACCAATAAGGCTTTATAAATATCTCATTCCTAACACGAGGAAGGATAACTAATAACATACTCAAAATGCTTAGTAAATACGTAGCTTCTCACCTCACGTGAGTTTGCTCTCTCCATATCCAAAATACCACTAAACAAGGTCTATCTCCACCATGAGCAAACCTTAACCCACATAAAATCACTAAAATCTTTGGCCGCCTCTGTAACATCCTATTTCTCCAACTTGAAATTTAACAAAATAATTCAATAACTCAACAAGTGTCATGCATGTTTCACCATAACATAAAAGAACTACAATTAACATTTTTAGAAATAAGCAGCGAAAAACTAAAAGTTTAACATATGAATATCAACAACAATGAATAAGAAAATGGTTCAACAATCCTCAATAAAAAACTAAGACATGCAACAAAAGAAAATATAAAACATAAAGTTCTCCATGGTTACATATCAAAGCGACTCCACTAAGACTCAAACGATAAATAACTAAAGAGGCACAACGCCACTCTCTAGCATCATGTGTCTACTCTTGTACCTGATCGTCTATATCCAAGACAAGAACACACACAATATCAATAAAAAAGACATAGACAAAAAATATTAGAAAGAAATAAAACATGATTTTCATTGAATATTGCCATAAGGCAGAAAATAGTACAATCATGTACAAAGATAGAAATACTAAAACAAAATAAAAATACAAAAAATGCTCAAACAAACATAAAAATCACAAACACACTTAGACAAAATAAGAACACACACGTGCGAATACTATTTTGAAAATTAAGGGTTGTGTGGAGGAGGAGGCGGTGACAGAACAATTGGGTAGTCATCATGAAGATTGAAGGGATCCACCATCGGATCAATATTATCTTTGAGACAGATTTCCATGTAGTATGCCAAAACTTTCGGAGGATCGATCTTCATGATGATAAGATAGTTTTCCGATGAGATACTACTACCGTTGATTTTCTTCCTTGGAGGGATGAGTGCTCTTATCGGTGACAGGCCGAGGAGGAGATTGAGGTTGAGCTTGTTGTTATTGTTATTTTTTATTAGCCATTGAAGAGTGTTGAAGATGAAGAAGATTAGTTGTATAGAGGGTGTATGAGATTTTTAAAGAATAAAGTGTATGAGTAAAGTGTGCATAGTGTGAAAAAGTGAGTAAAGTAGGTTTATATAAATTTTTTTGCAATGATGATAAGTTAAAAAATACACAGACATAGGGGGGAGCGTAAAAGATTTTAACCTAATTCCAAGAAATGTGAAACCCAATGTGTCACACTATCATCACGCATGCTCAAAAAGTGGGACAATTGTCACCACTAAGAACCACATGATATCTTTCTGATTCATGAAACTTTCTCACTTCAAAAAACTCATGTCTCAGAAACAACAAATAAATTCTCAGAACCTAATCTAGAGTTCTGAAAGCTTAACATTAAAGTTTGAGTTGGCTAACATTAAAGCTGAACCTGTTAAGTACCAACCCCCTGGTTTTGAAAGTTCTCAAAACCCATATTTTGTTTTCATACTTATCCTAATCTAGAGCTCTAGGAGCTTGTTTCAAACCATAAAACAATTTTTTCAGTTTAAAAACAAAATATGGGTTTTGAGAACTGTCAAAACCAAGGGGTTGGTACACATACACTTCTTCAAAAATGTATCCATTTAAGAATGCACTCTTAACATCCATTTGATAAGAATGATTTTATGATTGATTACAAACAAAATTAAAAGACGAATAGACTCTAACCTAGCAACTGGAGCAAAGGTTTCTGTATAATCTATACCTTCTTGCTGACTATAACCTTGTGCTACCAGTCGAGCCTTGTTTCTGACGAATTCGCCCTTCTCATTGAGTTTGTTCCTGAAAATCCATCTGATTCCAATGACATGGAAACTCTTTAGTTTCTTAATAAGATCCCATACATCATTCCTGGTGAATTGATTCGGTTCCTTTTGCATAGCCAAAATCCATTCATTATCCAGAAGAGCTTCATCAATAGATGTGGGCTCTATCAGAGATACCAAACCCATAAGAGTTTCTTCATAAGGTTTGAATGAAGGTCACGTTCTGACTGGTGCGTCTTTATCTCCCAGAATCAATTCTTCAAAATGAGAGGCTCTTGATCTAATCTTCTTCTGATGAGTTGAACCAACTGTGGCTTCTGGTTGAGTCACTTATGAGTCTTTTGCTTCAGCGTCCTTTGATTTTCCTTCCGAGTCTTTATCTTCAGATTCTGAGAAGTTAATACTCATATCTGCAAATTTCTCAACTAGCTTTGAATTTCCAGGCTCAAGCTTATCATTGAATCTAAAATGAATTGATTATTCGACAATTCGTGTCTTAGTGTTAAAGACTCTGTAGCCTTTAGAGCGATCAGAATATCCTAACAATAAACACTTTTGTGCCTTAGAATCAAACTTGACAAGTTTCTCTTTAGTGTTCAACAAAAAACACTCACAGCCAAAATGATGAAAGTAAGAAATGTTGGGTTTTTTGTTCTTACACAATTCATAGTGAGTCTTACCCAGAATAGGTCTAATAGAAATCTTGTTATGAATATAACAAGCTGTGTTATCTACTTCTGCCCAAAAATGTTTAGCCATATCAGTTTCTTGGATCATGGTGTAGGCCATTTCTTGTAAAGTCATATTCTTCCTTTCTACAACTCCATTATGATGTGGAGTTCTAGGACAGGAGAAATCATGGGAAATTCCATTTGCATCAATTTTTTTTTCAAAATGTTTATTTTCAAAATCGCCACCATGATTACTTATGACTTTGACTATTTTGCAATCCATCTCTGTTTGCACTAATGAGCAGAAATTAGAGAACACAGAATGTGACTAGTCCTTGTGTTTCAAGAACTTTACCCATGTACAACGACTATAGTTATCAATGATGACCAATCCATACTTCTTACCATTGATAGAGGCAGTTTTCACTGGCCCAAACAAATCAATGTGCAGAAGTTCTAAAGGTTTAGAGGGAGAAACAATAGTTTTTGCTTTGAAAAATATTTTAGAAAACTTGCCTTTCTGACATGCTTCACAAAGAGCATCTGAAGCGAACTTCAAGTTGGGTAAGCCTTTGACTAATCAAAGCTTATTTAGCTGAGAAATCCTTTTCATGCTAACATGACCCAAACTTCTATGCCATACCCATTGCTCGTCTTAACAGACATTAAATATTTTACATTTTAATCCTCAAGATCAGAAAGTCTGATTTTATAAATGTTGTTATTTTTCTTTCCGTTAATAAGAACTCTACCATCTTTCTGACTAACAACCTTATATGAATTTTGATTAAAAATGTTATCATAACCATTGTCACTAATTTGACTAATAGAAAATAAGTTATGCATCAAACCATCGACCAAAAGAACATTAATAATAGAAGGAAGTTTACGGTTACCAATAGTTCCAGAGCCAATGATCTTTCCTTTTTGGTTTCCTCTGAAACCAACGAAACCTCCAAGCTTAAGCTCCAAACCTTGGAACATAGACCTTCTGCCATTCATATGTCGCGAGCATCCACTGTCGAGGTACCATGACTGGTGTTTCAAATGAGTTTCTAAGGAATCCTACAACATAAAATATTTTATCCTTAAGTACCCACTTTATGGATTCTCTTTTGTTAGTTTTCCCAGAGTTTCTTACAACTTTGGGCATTTGGGGGAGAAGGATAATCACAGAGAATTTGTGCATGATACTTAGGTTTCAGAATTGAGTTCTTATCCTTTGTATGTTTTTGTGTCTGTGTAGAAAAATCAAGCTCAGTGCCAGCAAGCACGAAATGCTCATAAAGAGGTTTCAGTTGTACCTTCTGACTTTCTTCAGGTTTTATAGTTCATGTACAACCTAAACCTTTCTTTCCATTTCTGCTAAATTCATAGATCAAAGAATCCATTTTGTTGTTATCTATACTTTTAGCCAGAAAGTACTGGAATGCTCTATCATATCTAATGACACAATCAGTACCAGAAGCTTCTGAGACTATTTCTTCCTCTGGTTTTTAAATTTTACTTTTCAAAGCAGAGTTGTTACTTTCTAAAGAAAATATTTTTTCATTTAGGGAAGAAATATCCTTCTCAATATCATTACGACTTTCAGAAGCAATTACTTGGATTTGTTTAAGGTCTTTGTACCTACTCTGAAGACTCTGGTACTTTTTCAGTATTTCAGAAAGACATGACTCAAAATCAGAACGGGATAAATTAGAAAATACCTCTTTAAAATCAGAGCCTGATTCTGATTCTGACAACACCTTATCTTCTGGTTCTTCAGAACCTTTTGGATATGCTATTGTTTCTGATATGCTGATATGACACGTTGGGTGAATAAATCTTGGAATTAGGTAAAATTTTCACGCTTTACCCCCTTGTCATATTTTTGCACTATTCAAATTTTTTTCATGATTGCAAAAACTTATATTTAAACCCAATTCACTCACTTTAAACACTTTCGATACCATCACAACCTACACTTTCTCTCTTTGAGCTTAAAAAGTTCCAACAAACCCTAAAACCCATTGTTTTTCGTCAATAATGGCATTTTCACAACAATCTGCTCAACAAGCTCATCAACAAGAAAAAGCTAAACAATAAGTTATTATTTCTACTCAACATAGTCCCCATGGTTCTTCTTCATCTTCGCAACCATAACCACAACGTCCTCATCTGCTTCAAGTTGTTTCTTCAAGATCTTCTTCAAGTCAACTTATTCATACTGAAGATGCTTATGAAACTCCTAAGATTACTTTAAGTACTCAAGCTAAAAATCTGGAAGTGCTATGTAAAATATTGGTTGAGTTTGAAATTCTGGTATCAGATATGAGATGTCGAAGGTAATGTCACGACACTAATATCTGAGTAACACACACAGGATAAAGATAAAGAATGGTAATGCAAAAGACACAAGAAATTGTTAACCCAGTTCGGTGCAACTCACCTACGTCTGGGGGCTACCAAGCCAGGAAGGAAATCCACTAAATAGAATCAGTTCAAAGACTCTCCGTACACTTCAACAAGTTACAGTCTTTCTCACATAATCTCTACCCGTGCAATTTCTACCTAAGCACTCTTATATATGAGAACCCACTCACTTCTCTACAATCACACCTGTGATTTTAAGCAACAATTCCTTAAGAAAAGAAAACACTTTTCAATAACACACACTTGATTTTACTTCACAGTTTCAATCAAGTAGACACACACTTGGTCTTGCTTAACAACTTTGATCAAGTAGACACACACTCTTGCTTACAAGCTTTGAGTGACAAATTACAACCACAAATTAGACCAATTCAATCATCTATGGATGACTTGAATGGCTTACAAGTCTCACGACTAAACAAGACACAAACCCTAGCTCTGTCTCTCTCTCTCTCTCTCTCTCTCTCAGTATTTCGCTCAGTATTGGTTGTGTATCAAATCAGGTTTTCCATGTCCTATTTATAGAAGCATTCAGCTGGGCTTTGACATCTTGAAAACCCTAAAAATATTTTCCAATTAAATCTTCTCATAACAGCTGGTTAGATCTCCTTGGAAAATAAGTAAATCAGGTTGTAATCGATGATTGAATGCGCCTGCAAATCAGATCTTCAATCATACATAGATTGCCATTAAATGCGCAATCACATAACACCAGACATTCATACTGAATGTTCTGTGTACAGGAGGTCATGACATCGGGTCTGACACCCTGGAACAATCCTGCATAATTCCATAATTCCTTTTATAATTTCCAGCAGGTACAAAACATCAGATGTCATGACATCATGTATGACATCCTGAAACAATCCTGCATAATTATGTTTTCCATTTAAACTCCAGTAGGTACACATTATCAGATGCCATGACATTGTGTATGACATTCTGAAACAATCATGCATGATCATGTTCTTGAACTCCAGCAGGTACACAAGATATCTTATGTTAAGACATCACATGCAACATCTTGTGAACACTCTTTGTTTTACCAAAATTGCTGCCAACACTTAGAACCAACAAAGTTTGATAACATGAAAGACAACGATGTTAATCTGTTAACTGCTGTTCCAAGGGGTTTGACCTAAAAGTCAACATTTTGAAGTCAAAGTTCCAAGGATCACAACTCCTTCAATTCTCAATATTTTTGAATGCAACTTTTTGAATATGAATCTTCTCAACATACTCTACAATTTCTGTTTACACGATAAGATCCAATTATGCTTGGAAGATCATCAAAGGTTTGGAAACATTATAGGTCATTTGTGGACTTAGTGAAATTTGACCTATTTTCAAGTGACTTTTTTCCAACTTTCAAAGATCATAACTTCTTCAATTTTCAATGTATGAAGCTGATTCTTTTTGCACAATGCCATTGGTGATACCCTCTACAAGTTTTCTTCAAGTACCAAGGTCAAATTATGCTTGGAAGTCCATGCAATTTATTGGGACATTAAAGGTCATTTTTAGCCATGAAGCACTCAAATTTTTCTAAGTTATGTGACCGGTATTTTATGTCAACTTCAATATACCATAACTTAGTGCTCAAACATCCAAATTCAACCTTTCTTGGCTCATTATAATCTTGGTCATGATGTTAACACATTGAAAAAACAATGGGATCAAAAAGTCTCTTGAGTAGGATGCCCTATTGAGTTAAACATGGTTACTTGGAACTGAAGAAATCACCATTTTCCAAAATTTGATCATGGCTAAACTCAATTACAAGCCAAATTAGCATGTGCTTTGGGCTTAAACATGCTTTAACAAGTCTCCAGAAGTTAATTGACACTTAAAACACATCATTTGGATGAGTTTTGATGAGTTTCAAGTCACATTTTCACACACTTGGATCAAATTCATTTTGCAAGAATTCAACATCATTCCACACGTATTTGGAACCAATCACATTCTCTATAAATAAAGGAAGCTATTTCCTTCATTTGCAAGCTTTGGAGAGCCAAGAAACCCCTGCTGCAACTTGAAGTTTTTCTAGAAAATTCAACTATCATGTTTTGAGCTTCAGCCTATTTCAATTCATTTTCTTGGTTCCATTAGCTCCATCAGCATCCTCTGAAACTTTTGCAACAAATCCCAAGCTCTGAGACCTTATGAAGTACTCTAACTAGATCAAGCTTCATCAACTTCTGATCACCATCTGGACAAGGTAGTTCTGAGTATCATTTGAACTCAAACAAGTTACTACAATGTAGTCCTTCACTCTCTGATGTTTTCCCTTAACTTATCTGGTGTTGATTGATCGTGTTCATCATTTTATTTTATTTTTCGTGACTTGCTTATTTTTGAAACTTATTTGAAATTCCCTTTTCTCAGCTCACATAAAGGAATTTGAAGCATACGTTTGAATTCAGAATGAGAAGAGGATCACAATGGTGGTGGTCTCGTGTCTTGAAGTTACCAAATGATGAAACTCTGGTGAGAGCTCATTGGGGAAGACGACCAGAGTGTTTCTCAGGTGATCTGAGTTTAGACCAGACACGTTGGCATTTTGAAATGTTTTGATTGGTTAAATTCAAACTGGATCCTATGTTCTGATTGTAGCGTGTTCCATCATGTTTCCTATCATTTGGAATGTTGGATCAGCCACATCAATTAATGAGGCGTGATCCAACGCTCCTAGTTTTTTCTGATTTATTTCTTTTTCTATTTTTATGTTTAAATTGATTTTTATTTAAAAATTCATAGTAATTTCATTTTTTATCCAAAAAATCCCAAAATAATTTCCAAAATTCTTTTTTATTTTTCTTCATCTGATTTTTATTTTCTCACATTTTATTTGACTGATTTTCTATTTTTCATGAATTTTATCTTTTCTCCTTTGTTTTAATTGGTTTAAAAATACTTTTCTGCATTTTTAAATTCTGAAAATTTTATTTTATGTTTGTCATTTTATTTCCAACCTTCCATAATTTTCCCGGCCATTTATTTGGTGTTTTGAAGGACTTTGTGGATTTTTCATTTTATTTCCATTTTAAAAATCATTTAAAAATACCTTTTATGCATTTTTATTTCATTTAATTGCATTTTAAATTTGTATGACCTTATAGACTTCTGCTACCCTTGGATCATGATGATTTTGATTTCAAGTCTCATCAAACTCAATGGATCTTAGGCGTCGATAGGGTGAAAACCCTAACCCACCAAAATGGATGATTGATTTTGATATTGATGACTTGATCAAATTTGTGGTTCAATTTGGGTGTGACTTCTCTTGTCTCCTTCTTCTTCATCTCCTTTTTTTTCCTTTGATCAATTGGATGGATTGTGTCCATCTGGTTCATGATGTGTGGATTGGTACTTAATGAACTTTCATCATTTCAAATCTACCTTCTAAATGATCATGAATCATTTAAGGTACTTTGGATTGATGCATAAGTTTGTCCTAAGTGTCATGAAATGTGGATTGAAGTAATGAACCATTTTCATAACCTTTGTGCTTGATCATCCCCTTTCTTTTTCTTTTCTTGTGTGACATAACTTTAGAAGGATGATTTACATATCATTTCTCTAGCATGTATTAACACATATATTATTATTGATTGGCCTTAGATAATTGTGACTTCTACATAAGTCCAATTATGATTTCTTAACATAGCGATAAATTTGTTCCAAAGGCAATGATATTTTTATAAGTGAGATCGTAAGTCTCCTATTCCTCATGGTATTATGTGGAAATGTTGTTGCTTTTCCATTTGTGGGAGCTAGTGGCATACTTATTGATTTTATTCAAGCTGGAGTCCTTCTCATAAATGATGTATAGGATCATATTTTCATGCTTGTGAGTGGATGGTTGAGTGTTCTCCAAAAAATGACCAAAATATCTTTTCATCTTCACTAACATCTTTTACTAACATTTTACTTGTATTAACCTTTCTTTCATACCATTGTAAAGAAGACACTAATAAAAAAACCTAAAAAGAATCTTGTTTCTCATAACTCATGGACTTGTGGTTACTATCCTTGGCATAATTATGGAGTTATGAACTTATAATTAGGATCTTGACCCTAGCTTTGTGACTTGTGACTTGAGACCTTGGAATTCATCTGATACCTTTGACTTTGGACTTCTATGTGAAGACTTGACTTAGTTACTTTGGGTTCATCTTCTACATGGATTATTATTTGCTTATTTTGCCTTATTTGAGGCTTAATCCAAAGGAGGGAATTATGGCTTGACTTATGTCATAAATCTTATTATCTCTTGGTTAGATCTTTCTTCTTTAGGTTTTACTTTACTGCTTTAGGATCTCTCTTTTTTAAAACCTTCTTGTTTTCAATTTGAAACACTTTCTCAATAAACATTGACTTTGGTCAAGTGATTTTTAAAAACCTTTTTCTTGAATAAATGTTTAATCAATCTTAAGCATGTTCAAACCAAATTCAAAAGACCTTCAAAAATGCATAACCCTTCCAAACCATTTTGTGCCTCTTTGTGCACGTTTTCTTTTTAACTTTTCTCAAGGCATTAGACATGAGTCATTTCGATAGTTGAGTTATAATTCTCCTATCTCCATGGTATTGATGATAATTCTTTTTCATCTGTGAGAACTAGTGGCATACTTGTTGATTTTATCCAAGTTGGAGTCCTTCTCATGGTGATGCAAAGTTCTCATATTTGTGGGGAACTAGTTGAGTATTCTCCTTAAAATGACAAAATTTATTTTTTCCATAAAAATTAATCAAAACAAACTCCTTTTGTTATTTTTACAACGAACTACGAGGTTTTTATCCTCCATTGCACTTTGTTGGTATGTAGGCATGAGACTTTAAAAGTCTTGGCAAACATCAAATCACAAGAAAATATACTTCTTTTCCCATCTCTTCAATCTTTTAACAAATAACATCTTTTTTCAAACCAAAAGACACATTTTCAAAGAGGTTCCCATGGAGGACCATGGATGTTTAGGGTGTTAATACATTCCCTTTCCATAAATAACCCCCGAACCCTTGTTCTCTTTTTATTAGTTTTGTTTTAAAACGCCTTGGGTTTTGTTCATACTTTTTCCCTTTTCCTTTGAAAACAATAAAAGCGCGACGATGACTCTTGTTTTACGAATATGATGTCGTCAATGAACATCTTGAATTCTCCTTGCATCACCAATGAAAATTATTCACACATTTCTTTGTTTATTGATCCGAATATGATGTCGTCAACATAGATTTGAACCAATAAAGTGTTACCTTTAATTTTCTTAATAAACAAGGTCTTGCCAACTTTACCTTTTTCAAATCCCTTTTCACAAAGAAAGTTGCTAAGACGATCATACCATGCTCTTGGTGATTGCTTTAGGCCATAAAGATCTTTCCTCAACATGAATACATGTGAAGGATTCTAGAAGTCTTCAAAGCCCATGGGTTGTTTGACATAGATTTTTTCATTGATGTAGCCATTCAAGAATGCGCTCTTGACATCCATTTGGGATAACTGAAAATTTAATGAACAAGCATAAGCAAGTAATAAACGAATGGCTTCTAACCTTGCAACCGGAGCGAACGTTTCTTCAAAATTAATGCCTTCCTCTTGATTTTATCATTGGGCCACCAACCTTGCTTTATTTCGAACAATTATACCATTCTCATCAAGCTTGTTCTTAAACACCCATCTGGTACCTATGATGTGTTTACCACTTGGCATAGGGACAAGTTCCCAAACTTGACTCCTTTCGAATTGGTCTAACTCTTCTTGCATAGAAGCTATCCATTGGTCGTCTCCTAAGGCTTCATCAACTTTGGAAGGTTCAATTTGTGAAACAAGCGCCATATTCAAGCATGCATCTTTGAGATTTAATCTTGTTGAAATGCCTTGACTAATATCACCAATGACTTTATCAATTGGATGATCTCTATGAGTTCTCCATTCTTTAGGTAGATCATTATCATTTGAGTCTTGTTGAATTGGTTCTTCATGATGTTTCGTTTGATTATCATTGATGTCTTTGGAAGTATCTTCTTGAGGAACATCTACAATATCATCATCATCACACAAAACAACATCCTCCTTGGGAGGGTTAGTTTCATCGAAATAAACATGCATAGATTCTTCAATATTTAAAGTTCGTTTATTATAAATTCTATATGCTTTACTAGAGAGAGAATAGCCAAGAAAAATACCTACATCGGACTTTTCATCAAACTTACCAAGGTTGTCTTTGTCATTGTTTAAGACAATGCATTTGAATCCAGAGATGTGAAAATGAGCAATGTTTGGTTTCCTTTCTTTGAAAAGTTCATAAGGAGTCGTTTTCAAAATAGGTCTTATAATAACTCTATTACTGATAACATGAAATAATATCACATTTTTGGACTCGATTTAATTAAATTATATTATTATTTGTTTCAATTTATTTCATTTTATTCGATATTACTTGGTATTTTTCCTTCTATTTGTCTCAGGTAACTTATTTGAAGCATAAGTGAAAAAGGAAGAAAAGGGGGTGCAAAAAGATAATGAGAAGCAAATTCCACTAAAGCCCAGCCCACAATCACAAGCCAGGAGCGTTGAAGCTGTGACGACCGCCACACAAGGTGTGACGAGCGTCACGCCCTGCTACCTTGTGTTACGAGCGTAACACATGGTGTGACGAACGTCACACCCCTCTCCTATATTTTTGGCTTTTAACGCGCAACAGAGGCACGTTGAAGCCTATTCTTCCGCTTGACTCTTGGAACGTGAAGACTACTTACGGAAGGCATTTTTGGAAACCGTTACAAAAGTGGATTAATATAAATAGTTGCTTGGATCCAACCCTGAAGCCCCGTCTCTTTCCGCCGTGCAAGCATATTTTAGAGCATTACTTTTCTACAGCTTTCTATTTTATTAGCAATTTTTATTTCTTTCTTTTCCAGTCAATCTTTCAAGCACTTAATTAATTTTTCACACAATAGTTTCTACACCGGAAACTATTGTGTATCTTTTACTGGATCTAACCTTACGTTAGATCATAGTATTTTATTCCTTCGCTTTTATTTTCCTGTCCGATTGAAGAGTTCAAGAACAAATCCAACCGGTCTGTGGTGGAGTGTTCAAGATTGCTATTAATTATTCAGGTTCTTTAATTTATTGTTTTAATTTATATATGCTCTGCATTGCTGTTTATTTATACTGTTTGCCTGAGATGATTTTATTTAAGCATGATGATTGTTTAGACCCGTTTAGCATGTCCGGCTAAGTATTTTAGATATCGGTATGTAAAGTAAGCGGAATGAAGGAATCAAAACTAAGTTGGTTTAATTTCATTTAAAAATAAAGTCACTCTTTTTATGGTCTCAATTTACAGGGTTAATCCCAAAGTTTTTGTACGAGAGTAAAAGACATAAAGAAGTTAAAATCAATAGAACGAAAATTTGAGTTTTTAACTGGACAGTGTAAATTGGACATTAATTCTAAATCAGGGCGAAAGCAATTTTTAGAGTTAATTAAATTCTAATCTTTTTCAAAAAGTATTTTTAAAGGTTAAATGTGAGGAAGAGAGTTAAGCATTTAAGTTTAATTATATAATCTAAGTCAATAGAGCGAGAGTTTGAGACGAGGGTGTTTAAACGGTTAATGTTTTCTTAAAAAAAGTTTTTATAGATTCTGTTGTTTTCAAAAAGTGATTTTGGACTTAACTAATAAGTGACAGCTACGTTAATATAAAGTCATGGTCTATTCAACAGAGCGAGAGTTTGAGAAAAGGCTTTTAATCAATAGTGTCTACTGAAAAGATTTATTTTAAAACCAAGAAACCAACGAAGATTTGATTCCCTAATTACGACGAACTACATACCGATATCCGCTTAATTGATATTTAATTTAGATCTAATTTTAGTTTTACTTTTCCCCCAAACAATCAAAGTATCATCCGCCTTAGCTTTACGAGGTAACCTTAGAAAACGATATATCGATTCATAAGTCCCTGTGGGATCGATATCTTTTAAAACTACGCGATAGAACTGTGCACTTGCAGTTAGTACCCCAAATCGACTCATAAAGTCGCGATCAAGTTTTTGGCGCCATTGCCGGGGACTTTTATTTAGTCGATATCGTAACTCTTCTGTTACGCTGTAGAGACTAAGGCAATTTTTCTTTTTTTCTTTTTTTCTTTCGTTGATTTGTATGCCACACACTCGCTCACAAGGCGAGCCGTTTTACTTACGAATCAACGACGTTGAACTATATCTCTGAGTCTTACGACAAATTCGGGAATATCGTGCTGCAAACAATCTCCCTCCTATCGAAGTGCCCGACCTCAAAAATCTTCTTCCTTCGCCGATACCCGAGATGGCAGAACCAGCTCGAGCTCTTCGAGATTACGCCGCTCCATCGCAAGATGAGCCGCATTCGAGTATTGCTCCACCCGCAATCGAAGCAAACAACTTCGAACTTAAACCTTCGCTGCTACAAGCAGTGCAACATAATCAATTCTCTGGAAATCCTACCGAGGATCCAAACCTTCATTTATCCGTATTTGTCCAATACGCTGATACTATTAAAGCTAATGGTGTCACTTCAGAGGCAATTCGACTTCGTCTCTTTCCTTTCTCGTTAAGAGATAAAGCTAGAAGATGGCTTCAGTCTCTTCCTTCCAACTCAGTCACCACATGGAACGAGTTGAAGAAAGTCTTTCTTGCCCGATATTTTCCTCCAAGCAAAACAGCTATGTTGAGAGCCCAGATAAATGGATTTAAACAGAAAGATAACGAGTCTCTTTTCGAAGCATGGGAAAGATACAAAGACATGATGAGACTTTGTCCACACCATGGTTAAGAGGACTGGTTAGTAATTCATACCTTCTATAATGGTCTCTTGTACAACACAAGGTTAACAATAGACGCCGCCGCAGGTGGTGCGCTTATGGATAAACCTTATGCCGATGCTTATCAACTTATCAAAAGCATGGCCCAAAATCATTATCAGTGGGGAAGCGATCGAACAATGGTAGAGAAACCTCAAACGAAAAGTGGCATGTACGAGATAAGTAACCTTGATCATGTTAATGCAAAAGTGGATGCTCTGGCCCAGAAAATTGAAAGTTTAAATGTATCACCTCCAGCCACCGTGGTTGCCGCAACTCAAAATTGCGAAGTCTGTGGAATCCAAGGTCACACTCCTACAGTCTGTCAACTCCTAACAGGAATCCAAGCAGAACAAGTGAATTATGCTCAAGGAAATCCCTACTCGCATACCTATAACTCTAACTGGAAGAACCATCCTAATTTTTCATATAAGAGTAATAATGCTTTATACGCACCAGGACAAGCTCCCAATCAAGCCCCAGCTATACCTTCGGGATATCAAAAGCCGATCCCATCTACATCTAACAATAACGTTCCTAGGAAATCCAACTTGGAAATCATGATGGAGAACTTCATAGTTTCTCAACAGCAAACCAATAAGGACTTCTTAAACCAGAATGTACACACTAGCGAACAAATTAAGCAACTAGCAAGTAAAGTAGATACCCTGGCTACCCATAACAAAATGCTAGAAACACAAATCTCACAAGTAGCTCAACAACAAGCGCCTACTACTGCCCCAACTGGTACATTTCCTGGACAGCCCCAACCTAACCCGAAAAGCCACGCTCATGCAATCATATTAAGAAGTGGAACGGAAGTAGAAGGACCGTCTGATCCAAGGATGGAAAACCAAAACTCTAAAAAGTCAACTGAGGAAGAAAGTAAACCTAAGGAAAAGGAAGAGAGTAATAAGGAAACCGTAGAAAAGAAAGAACCTTATGTACCTCCACCACCATATAAACCACCTATCCCTTACCCTCAAAGGCTTATTAAAACCAAAGATGCAGGCCAATTTAAAAAATTTGTTGACCTACTGAAACAATTAAACGTCACAATTCCGTTTACAGAAGCTATTACGCAGATGCCCTCATATGCTAAGTTCTTAAAAGAAATTCTTTCTAATAAAAGGAAACTTGAAGATAGCGAAACCGTTACACTCACTGCTGAATGTAGCGCCATAATCTAGAATATGCCTCCAAAACTTAAGGATCCTGGTAGTTTCTCTATACCCTGTCACATAGGAAAATTTGTCATAGATAAAGCCTTATGCGATTTAGGAGCCGGTATCAGTGGTATGCCTTTATCCATATGCAAGAAACTGGAAATGGGAGAATTAAGACCAACTAAAATGTCTGTGCAACTAGCAGATCGTTCTGTTAGATATCCTGTAGGAATTCTTGAAAACGTTCCCGTGCGCATAGGACAATTCTACATTCCAACCGATTTTATAATTATGGACATTAGAGAAGATGAAGTTACACCCATTATATTGGGAAGACCATTCTTAGCAACCGCCGGTACGATCATAGACGTAAAACGAGGACGACTCACTTTCGAAGTAGGAGAAGAGAAAATTGAGTTCATTCTTTCCAAATTTTTGAAAGCACCTGCAATAGAAGACACATGTTACTTCATGGATATCATCGATGAATGCATAAAAGAAACAGAGTTAGAGAATGACAAATTGTCTGACTATCGTGTAGAAGACAAACTTAACCAATGTTTAGCAATAACACCGGACCCTACGCATTACCTTAAGAAACCAACCCTCGACCTGAAAACACTTCCCAAAAATCTGAGATATGAATTCCTAGACTTAGAACTTGAACGACCAGTGATAGTTAATGCAGACCTAGGAAAACTCGAAATCGAAAAACTCCTACATATCTTAATAAAATATCCAACCGCACTAGGATACAACATCACCGATCTTAAAGGAATAAGTCCTTCTATTTGTATACACCGCATCATGCTAGAAGAAGACTGTAAAACCTCTAGGGAACAGCAGAGGAGACTAAACCCGATCCTGAGTGAGATAGTGAAGAAGGAAGTAACAAAGTTATTAGAGGCAGGTATCATATATCCTATATCTGATAGCAAATGGGTTAGTCCTGTACACGTAGTACCAAAGAAAGGAGGTATAACAGTTATTGAAAATGAAAAAGGAGAAACTATAACCAAACGAATCGAATCGGGATGGAGAATGTGCATTGACTATAGGAAACTAAACAAAGCAACCCGAAAAGATCATTTCCCTTTACCATTCATAGACCAGATGTTAGAACGATTAGCAAAATATTCTCATTTCTGCTATCTAGACGGTTACTCAGGCTTCTTTCAAATACCAATTCATCCTGATGACCAAGAAAAGACAACATTCACATGTCCTTTTGGTACCTCCGCTTATCGACGAATGCCGTTTGGCTTGTGCAATGCTCCCGTAACCTTCCAAAGGTGCATGATGGTAATATTCGTCGATTTTCTCGAAAATATCATGGAAGTATTTATGGATGATTTTTCCGTATGCGGACAAAGCTTTGAAGAATGTCTTGAAAACCTAGAAAGAGTCCTAGAGCGATGTGTAAAAGTAAACCTAGTACTTAATTGGGAAAAATGTCACTTTATGGTACAAGAAGGAATTGTTTTAGGACACATCATATCAAATAGAGGAATTGAAGTAGACAAAGCCAAAATAGAAGTAATCGAAAACCTTCAACCTCCGAAAACTGTGAGAGAAGTACGAAGCTTCTTAGGACACGCCGGTTTTTACCGACGATTCATTAAAGATTTCTCTAAAATAACTAAACCTTTGACCGGATTATTAATGAAAGATGCTGAATTCATCTTTGACAATAAATGTTTAGAAGCATTTCAAACGCTTAAACAAGCATTGATCTCCGCACCCATAATGCAGACCCCGGATTGGAATGAACCATTCGAAATAATGTGTGACGCAAGTGATTACGCCGTGGGCGCTGTTTTAGGACAACGAAAGGATAAAAAGCTTCACGTCATATATTACGCAAGTAGAACTCTAGATGAAGCACAAATGAATTACGCCACAACCGAGAAAGAACTTCTAGCAGTAGTGTTTGCACTAGATAAATTTCGTTCTTACTTGGTCGGAGCTAAAATAATCGTTTACACTGACCACGCCGCCATTAAGTACCTCTTAACAAAAAAGGATGCTAAACCTAGACTCCTAAGGTGGATCTTGTTGCTACATGAATTCAATCTGGAAATCAAAGATAAGAAAGGAACTGAAAACGTAGTAGCAGATCACCTCTCTAGACTCGAAAACCTGGAATCGGAAAGAACTTCAATCAACGATGATTTCTCGTACGATAAACTTATAGCTACTTTGGAAGAAAATAAAGCTGATAAACAGGTAGAGACCACCTTAGCTATATGTGTTACACCATGGTACGCTGACTTCGTCAATTATTTAGCTGCCGGAATAGTTCCACCTAATTTATCTTACCAACAAAAGAAACGATTCTTCCATGACATAAAACATTATTACTGGGATGACCCTTTACTTTTCAAAAGAGGCCCCAATGGTATTTTCCGTCGGTGTATACCTGAAGAAGAGATAGAAAATATAATCCAACACTGTCACTCCGCTCCTTATGGTGGACATGCAAGTACATCCAAGACCTGCTCCAAAATCCTACAAGCCGGTCTTTATTGGCCAAACATATGGAAGGATGTGCATGCGGCTATCAAGAAATGTGATAGATGTCAACGCACAGGAAACATATCTAGACGTGACGAGATGCCACAAAAGGGCATTTTGGAAGTAGAGATTTTCGATGTGTGGGGAATAGATTTCATGGGACCTTTTCCACTTTCTTTCGGTAACAAGTACATACTCGTAGCGGTTGACTACGTATCAAAATGGATTGAAGCTATAGCTTCTCCAACAAACTACACACGAGTAGTAACTAGACTCTTTAAGAATATAATATTTCTGAGATTTGGTGTCCCAAGAATAGTAGTCAGTGATGGTGGATCGCATTTCATATCTAAGATACTCGAAAAACTACTGTTTAAGTATGGTGTAAGACATAGAGTAGCGACACCTTACCATCCTCAAACCAGTGGACAAGTGGAGGTGTCTAACAGAGAAACACTACGCCAAATAAGGGAAAAGAGGGCGCTTTTTTTTGGCCTATAACAGCGCTTTAAAGCGCCCTCTAATCTGGCGCTGGCATAGGTAAAGACAGGGTTTTTTTTCCTGGTGAAAGCGCTCTCTAAAGTGGCTCTTTAAGCCCTTTAAGGGCCACTTTAGAGGGCACTTTTTAAAGAAAGTGCCCTCTAAAGTGGAAACTTTTAAGGGTTTAGAGGGCGCTTTTACTGGAAAGCGCCCTCTAAAGTGGAAATTTAAAGGGTTTAGAGGGCGCTTATTTTGGAAAGCGCCCTCTAAAGTGGGTGGTTATTTAAATTTTTTATTTAAAAAAGCGCTATATTTATTTATTTATTTTAGACAACCTGTATATTGAAGAAGTACACCTAAAACTGTATAATTTGAAGCCCTTTTTCACACATTGCATTCAACAAGCCTTATATACAACAATCCACACATATACAACAATCCACTGATATATAATCGTTTAACTTCTAAAGATTTTAAATATACAACCAATTCATAACTTAAAAAGAAATAAAACTAAGTAGCAAAAGCATCTCTGAGATGTATGTTTTTTTTGCTAGCCGCAGTCTTCTTAGCAACAACCTCTTTTTGTTCAATATCAATAGCATGAACCTAAAATATCATAAAATTAGTTAGGTGAAGTATAAGATCAAGAATTAACATTTTCTATGCATAAATATCATATAATTGTGTTTATACCTTTTTTTTGATGCAACTGACTCGATTTGCTGTAATAAAAGCCATTTTATCTGTAATAAAGAAAACAATTAAAATCATTTGACCTGTACCTTTTTCACTAAGTTCTCTTTCTTTTCTTGGTTGGAATATGTTCTACATGTCTCTTAACAACACGGACGGTTGGATTGATCCAAATACCCTCATTATGATCATTTGATATAATATTCTCATCTTGATCATTTCTGGTAAACGATTCAATCTCAACATCAATATCACCTTGATCTCCAGTGTTTTCATCAATTACTTTGTTGGAAAAAAGAACTATAGACCATTTCGTACTTTTCGGATCATTGACATAAAACACTTGTCTAGCTTGAGAGGCTAGAATAAAAGACTCATCTTTGTATCCCACCCTATTAAGATCCACTTGCAAAAATCCTGACTTATCCATTCGAATGCCGTTATTATTTTCCCCCGGTTCAACATTTTCGTTACTTTTCTCACCATGCAAATTCCAACATGTATAACTTCGATCAATTCCATGCCTCATTAGATGCGATGTCAACTGAACTGCGTCAACCCGTTTCCCATAACAACAACCCAAGCAAGGACATATCATTCTACTGGGGTCTTCGGCGTGCGCAACGGCAAACTTAACGAATTCTGATACCCCATTCTCGTACTCTCTCGACAATCGATTGGAAGACATCCATGTATTATCCATTACTAATTAGAATAAACAAAAAACAATTTCAGAAGAGAAACCAAAAATGGGATGAGACAAAACAATTTCGCTTTATCGAGTTAGTCTCTGTGCAGGGCATTCATGTCTCCAACAACAACCCAAAACCAAAACAATTTTGGTTTATTGAGTTAGTTTCTCAACATTTTCAGATATCTCTGACTTCAATAGCATGAGAATGTATGAACCATGCATTAAGCATTAGTGGTATGCACTAATTTGTAGCATAGTTATATATCATCATATAGTTTTTACAAAAGATAAACATTGACTAGAAAATATATATGTAGAATTGTATAATGGTCTAACTGAAAGCTAACAGAAGAATAGTCGACTCTAATTTACTCTATCAAATAACATCCATACCTAAACTTCTTAAGTTACTAGCTACGCTATGTATGCTAGAATAAATACACTCATAAGCTGCATAGTGTACCTTTGATTGGTAGAAGGTGTTTTAGATATTGCTGCCTCCTTTTTCTACATCGAGAAACAAATGGAACAGTTGGTGAAATTTAACCCATAATTCCTAGTCTCCATTGCTAGCATTGCAACACAATAATTATTGTTGAGAATACTCAATAAATGTATGAACCAAGAAAAATGAAACCAAAAATGAACAATAGCGAACGTCAGAAGAGAAACCAAGTAATATGAAGATTAGAAAAATACCTATGGTGTCAAAATCGAACAGCTAACAACGAATTAATAGAAGGAGGAAACGTCGTAGATCTAACAGAGGTGGAAGGAGAACGCCTTAGAAGTAGCGAAAATCGTAGCAGTGAGAACCCTAACGTGAAAAAGAACGAAAATAACAGAGAGTGAAATAACAAAACGCGCAGTATGTTATAATTTTAATGTTTACTAAAGGGAACCTTAGAGGGCGCTTGTGGAAAAAAAGCGTCCTCTAAAGGGGGCCTAAGAGGGCGCTTATGAAAGCGCTCTCTAAGGCTTTCCAAAAGCGCTTTATAAACTGAAAATGCACATGGACTTATAGAGCGCTTTTTTAAAAGCGCTATCTAAGGGTAACCTTAGAGGGCGCTTTCTAAAAAGCGCCCTGTATTGTTGTCCCTCTATCTCCTCCTTATTTTTTCGCTTCACCTTAGAGGGCGCTTTATTACAAAAGCGCCCTCTAAAGTGCGCTGTCTATTCCAGTTGTTCGCTCCTTATTTTTTCGCTTCACTTTAGAGTGCGCTTTTGTAATAAAGCGCCCTCTAAGGTGCGCTGTCTATTCCAGTTTTTGGCGTAGTGAAATCAAACAAATATTGGAAAAAACAGTCGCCACCTCAAGGAAAGACTGGTCATCGAAACTACCGGAAGCTTTATGGGCATATCGAACCGCTTACAAAACTCCCATAGGGACAACCCCATTTAAGCTTATTTATGGAAAATCTTGCCACCTCCCGGTAGAATTAGAACATAAGGCCTACTGGGCTATTAAAAATCTAAATTTAAACTATAAGGCCGCTGGTGAAAAGCGAATTCTTGACATAAACGAATTAGAGGAACTTCGACAAGAAGCCTACGAAAATGCCAGAATCTACAAAGAAAGAACGAAAAAATGGCATGATAAACGTATATCAAGAAAAATCTTCAAACAAGGCGATATAGTCCTTTTGTTCAACTCTAGACTTAAGTTATTCCCAGGAAAACTACGATCTAGATGGTCAGGCCCTTTCCAAGTTACTAATGTTTTTCCTAGTGGAGCCGTGGAAATTAAAGGCAAATCTATGGGACCATTTATCGTAAACGGGCAGCGTCTAAAACATTATCACTACGCAGAGAACAATGAAGATTCGCAAGTCCTGCACTTAGACGTAATGCCTCCAGAATTTATAGATTATATTTGATAGTTTTTATGTCGAGCTTGCGACATTAAACAAAGCACTTCGTGGGAGACAACCCACAAATATTTTTATTTTTATTTCTTCTTTAATTATTCTTTTAAATTTTATTTAGTATTCATTCTTAATTTATTTTAACTTATAAATTTTTTCTTCTTTTCTTCTTTCGGCATTTGGCCAAATCCTGACTAAAACTCTTGTTTTTCTTTTCTCTAGCTAACACTAACCTGATGGGATAAATTGATCGTATGGGTATCAAATTCAGAGGGAAAGCTCATAAACAAAAGTTTGAGGAACTAGCAGAAAGAGAGATGCTACCTAGTTTGTATGCTGATGATTGGACAATGACTGCCCTTGGACTAAGAGAGAATGTCCTGTATTTGCTGAGTCAAATAGGGTGGGAAACCACTCCTATCCGAAGACAATTCGTCACTTACCGGAGACTAACGCTAGAATTCCTTAGCTCCCTGATCTATCTACCCAGCCATGGAAAAGGAATAAGCAGAGGTTTCATTCAGTTCAGAATGTTCAACATGGAGTATCAATTTAACATTCAAGATTTTACCAACCTTTTAGGTTTCCCTACCTCTTTTGATGCATTCACAGTGAGCCAAGAAGACCTTTTTGAATATAGAGAACTTGAACATTTTTGAGGAAGCTTGACTGAAAATGACGATCCCGAGGAACATGAGTTTCTCTCTGGAAACATACATAACCCGGCCTTTCGTTATTTCCATAAGATCCTGACCCACACCCTTTTTGGGAAGAAGTCAAATATTACTACAGTATCACGTGATGAACTCTTCATCATGTTTTGTGCTTCCCAGAACCATCCTGTGAATGGTGCCACTTTTATGTTGGCGAACTTTGACCGCCTTATCCAAGATGAACGAGCACCAATTCAAATAGGCAGATTGATAACCATGATTGGTAATGCTATCAGATTACGTCAACCTATGCTTGACCTAAGCCCTTTCTGTGGCATTGCGACTATGAGTATACCCCTCCTATTCAACATTATGTTTATAGCAAACCTCGGGCCTGAAGAGTTTGAGCTTATAATTAACAACCAAGTTCTTTGCCTATTCATCTTGCCTAGTCCGAGGACTAGTGTTCATAACCGCAATAACTGGCTCTACAATCTGAACGGAATACCCTCTCCTGCTAGATCTACTGAATCCATCCAGGACTATGAGATTTGTGACGACCAGATTCCTTATGCTAAGTCTGACCCTCAGACACCATCTGGTTATTATGATATTGACCCTCCTCCTCAACCCATCCCGACCGAAGAGTCGGCAATACCCGATCCTAGACATCATATGCCCGGAGATAATTATAACACCATCATTCAAGCCTTGATGTCAGAACAAGACGCCCTCAGAGAAGAGTTAGCCAACATGGGACAAGAATTTCTGGGATACATGAGCAGTATGACAAATCAATTCCACGAGTTGCTAAACCGTGTTAACTCCTTTGCTCCTCCAGCCAGAGATCATGCAAGTGGCTAGAAGTTGTTTTTCTTAGTTACTTAGTTTTAGTTTAGGCTATTTATTAATTTTGTTTCACATTATTTTTAATATTAGTATTTGTTTTTCTTTCGCATGTTTGCTTTTGGTCTTCCAATGTTACATTATGATTATTTTATGAAGTTATTGCATTATTGGTTTATTTTATTTTGATCTATGCAATTTCTATAATTACAAATAATGATATCCACTATATGCTAATAATTACTATGCCTGTTAAAGAAATACACATATTATGGTAGTAGAATAGCATGCAAGGAAATTTAAAAGTATCACAATAGCAAAATAAAATAAACAGAAGCAAAACAAAATAACAAAAAATAAAATATAATAGTAAAAAACAAATTATGAAGAACGGAAGCAGTGACCGTTGCAAACTTACTGTGTGACGAGCGTCACACACGCCATCACGGTCGTCACACCAAGTGCCTGTGACGCCCGTAACACCTCTGTCACGAGCGTGACACCTTCAGACTAGGTGAACGTTAGTAACCGTTGGAGACACGACCGTTACACCACCCCACTTTTTACCTTCCCCATTCATTCACCCATTTACTCACATTTACCCACATTTATTTATTTTTCACCCACTCCCTTTCCAACTTCCAAATTTTTTCCTATAAATACCCACCATACCTTTCTTCATACACCACAAACCATTCTATAAAATACATTTCATTTTATTTCCTTTTACTTCTTTCAACCCACTTACCAGTATGGCAGGAAACCAACAATTCGGAAATATCATCTTCCGATCCGAAGATGATAATTATCAAAGGGAACAATTCGAGCGGTTCCAACAGCGAGGTGTCGTATCCACCAGGTATCCTGATTCAACTTGTTTACAAGAATTAGGATTACTTCAAGGTATACAATGGATGCTCCGCCTTGCTGATTTAACCTTTCTTTGCACACACAATCAACCTACCTACCCATCCCTCACCTTAGAATTTTTAAGTTCTTATTCGTACAACACTCCTACCGGTGAAGACGAGTACTTAACCGGTACCGCAACCTTCCGCATGTTCAACACCGAGTACTCACTGTCCCAGAACCAATTGAGTACCATGCTACAATTCCCTGTAGAAGGTCAAGTCCACCCAAGAATTCCTCCGAACTCCCTGTGGAACATAAACGCCTTCGACCTCTTTAGAAAAATATCCGGTGTGGAAACCAACAACTGGGATGTACTGCTTGCTTCGCATATACATAACCCAACCATCCGGTACTTTATCCGCATCCTGCAAAACACTATTTTTGGTCGACCCAACAACAGCAAAGTCAACGCGAAGGAATTATTCTTCCTCCACTGCGTCTTTGCAAGGGATACAAAGGTAAACGCTGCTTCTTTCTTATTTCATCATATCTGCACCCTATGTGCTAGAGGCCGCCAACCTTTTGTTATTGGAGGATTAATAACCACAATAGCACTTGGCTTAAATCTAGGGGACCGACTCCAAAATTTAGAATCTTTGCCACCCCTATTTATGGATACCAGTTACTGTCGCTCCAGCCGCCTAATCAAAAACAGGGTAGGCGGAGGGTACTATCTTATGGTAAACAACCAAGAAGTCCCAAGCGTTGTTCTGCCCAACATTGCCCTCACAGATGTCACCAACCCCAACCGCTTCATCTACGATCTGACTGCTCCCGAAGCTACCGAGCCTTCACACGCAAACCCGCCTCCAGACGAGTTTGAAGAAATGGAGCAAGGTGATCAGGTTCCTGCACAACAATCAGTCTCGCTCAACCCTTCCGATAACGCAGCTGGTCCATCCTCACGACGTCGTCGACGAAGAAGGCCAGCAACCAACGACGACATCATGGATGCTATTGATGGTATGCAAGCGCAGAATCTCGAAGTGATGCAAATGATGCGCCAGATGCAACAACAACAGGAAGCGAGAAATGCCATAACCGACCAGCGGTTCACTGAGTTGCTCAGCAGGTTTGACGACTTAGAAGTACGTCAACGATCACCAGGTCCAAGAACAAGAGGCGACAGACAACATTGACTTTAGTTTCTTTTTCTTTTTTCTATTTCTTTTGTTTTCTTTGAAACATTGGGGACAATGTTTCAGTTAAGTGTGTGTGTGGGGGGGGGGGGGGGGGGGGGGGAGAAAACCTTGTTCTTTCAACCTTCCCTTTTCAAGTATGTTATTTTCCCTTTCATTGTTATTTCCTTTCCTTATAAAAAAAAATTATAATATATATTTATTTTAAGTTAAGTCCCTAGTGTGAAAAAAAAAATCTTATTATCTATTCCCCTTAATTTTCTTGAGCCATAACAAAAATTTAATACACTCAATAAGTATAAAGGTTGCTTATTTTACAAAACTTGAGTAAAATTAAGACAAAAATTATTACCGCCCCAACGCTCTAAACAAACCTCAACATGTTAGATCAGGAAAAGTACCTATTATACCAATCCCTTGAACTTTTAGTTTTATAGTAACCCCGAGTAGTTTATACAAGAAGTCAACACCATCTTAATAGCAAACTACGTGGAGAGCCGATGAATATAAGTGAATGATTCCCAAAACAAATATATATATATATATATATATATATATATATATATATATATATATATATTAGGAAATGCACTAATTAAGTTAGGTGATCCTTACCAGATCATTTAATCTAAAGGTTGCAGATCATACAAAAGCATGATACGAAAGATCCATTATGAGTTGGTTCAGCAGGTATCTGGTGCTGAACTTGGTAGGGCGGACTACGGTCTGATCCCCCGCAATTTGCAATGGACTAAATAACGAAGTTATCCAACTTATGTACCAGAACTTCAAGCTAAAAAGGGGATCAGAATCACTAACCGGTCACTCCACTATGTGCGCGAAACGATAAAGGGCTTAATGTGATTTCGCTAGAATATAAACGGGTGAAATAAGAGTAAAGGAACTAGGCTAGTTATAATAGCATGACTCGAACTGGTTTGCATAAGGTGAGGTTATCTGAGGTTGTAACGGTAGTTGTTGATGTCAAGATTAAACCCAGGTTACTTCTAAACAAGGTTTACTTGCAACCTAGTACGAATTGATGTGTGTTTTGAAATTTCATCTGGCTAAATTTTTAAACGATTTCTATACTGTATCTTGCTTGAGGACAAGCAAAGGTCTAAGTATGGGGGAGTTTGATAACATGAAATAATATCACATTTTTGGACTCGATTTAAATAAATTATATTATTATTTGTTTCGATTTATTTCATTTTATTCGATATTACTTGGTATTTTTCCTTCTATTTGTCTCAGGTAACTTATTTGAAGCATAAGTGAAAAAGGAAGAAAAGGGGGTGCAAAAAGATAACGAGAAGCAAATTCCACTAAAGCCCGGCCCATAATCACAAGCCAGGAGCGCTGAAGCTGTGACGACCGCCACACAAGGTGTGACGAGCGTCACGCCCTGCTACCTTGTGTTACGAGCGTAACACATGGTGTGACGAACGTCACACCCCTCTCCTATATTTTTGGCTTTTAACGCGCAACAGAGGCACGTTGAAGCCTATTCTTCCGCTTGACTATTGGAACGTGAAGACTACTTACGGAAGGCATTTTTGGAAACCGTTATAAAAGTGGATTAATATAAATAGTTGCTTGGATCCAACCCTGAAGCCCCGTCTCTTTCCGCCGTGCAAGCATATTTTACAGCATTACTTTTCTACAACTTTCTATTTTATTAGCAATTTTTATTTCTTTCTTTTCCAGTCAATCTTTCAAGCACTTAATTAATTTTTCACACAATAGTTTCTACATCGGAAACTATTGTGTATCTTTTACTGGATCTAACCTTACGTTAGATCATAGTATTTTATTCCTTCGCTTTTATTTTCCTGTCCGATTGAAGAGTTCAAGAACAAATCCAACCGGTCTGTGGTGGAGTGTTCAAGATTGCTATTAATTATTCAGGTTCTTTAATTTATGGTTTTAATTTATATATGCTCTGCATTGCTGTTTATTTATACTGTTTGCCTGAGATGGTTTTATTTAAGCATGATGATTGTTTAGACCCGTTTAGCATGTCCGGCTAAGTATTTTAGATATCGGTATGTAGTAAGCGGAATGAAGGAATCAAAACTAAGTTGGTTTAATTTCATTTAAAAATAAAGTCACTCTTTTTATGGTCTCAATTTACAGGGTTAATCCCAAAGTTTTTGTACGAGAGTAAAAGACATAAAGAAGTTAAAATCAATAGAACGAAAGTTTGAGTTTTTAACTGGACAGTGTAAATTGGACATTAATTCTAAATCAGGGCGAAATCAATTTTTAGAGTTAATTAAATTCTAATATTTTTCAAAAAGTATTTTTAAAGGTTAAATGTGAGGACGAGAGTTAAGCATTTAAGTTTAATTATATAATCTAAGTCAATAGAGCGAGAGTTTAAGACGAGGGTGTTTCAACGGTTTGTGTTTTCTTAAAAAAAGTTTCTATAGATTCTGTTGTTTTCAAAAAGTGATTTTGGACTTAACTAATAAGTGACAACTACGTTAATATAAAGTCATGGTCTATTCAACAGAGCGAGAGTTTGAGAATAGGCTTTTAATCAATAGTGTCTACTGAAAAGATTTATTTTAAAACCAAGAAACCAACGAAGATTTGATTCCATAATTACGACGAACTACATACCGATATCCGCTTAATTGATATTTAATTTAGATCTAATTTTATTTTTACTTTTTCCCAAAACAATCAAAGTATCATCCGCCTTAGCTTTACGAAGTAACCTTAGAAAACGGTATATCGATTCGTAAGTCCCTGTGGGATCGATATCTTTTAAAACTACGCGATAGAACTGTGCACTTGCAGTTAGTACCCCAAATCGACTCATAAAGTCGCGATCAATTACTTACATAGCATGCCGTGCTTACCGCATCCGCCCAAAAATATTTTGGAAGATTCGAGTCGCTAAGCATTGTTATTGCAAGTTCCACGAGTGACCTGTTCTTTATTTCCACCACTCCATTTTGTTGAGGAGTCCTTGGTGCCAAGAAATTGTGAAATATTCCATGTTCTTCGCAAAATTCTTCGAAAGAGGCATTTTGAAATTCTCCGCCATGGTCGCTTCTTATGGAGGCAATTTTTAGTGAATTCTCATTTTGGATTTGCCTTGCATACTTCTTGAACACCTTGAATGCATCACTTTTCTTCACTAAAAATAATATCCAAGTATATCTAGAGAAATCATCAACAATAACTAAAGCGTATACATTACCTCGAAGCTTCTTGTTCTTGATGGACCAAATAAGTCCATATGCAAAAATTATAGTGGCCTTAAAGTGGACACCACATTCTTAGGTTTGAAAGTTGATTTGGTTTTCTTTCCCTTTTGACATGCATCACATAATCTATCTTTGACAAACTTCATCTTAGGCAATCCAATGACAAGATCATGCTTGACTAGTTTATTCAAGTGTTCCATATGAATGTGAGCAATTCTCTTATGCCATAGTCATGCGTCATTGTTGTTCACTATAAGACATTTTACCTTCAAATACAAATCATCAAGGGAAATAATAAATATAATATTAAATCTTGTACCTTTGAGTTTTACCTTATGTGTGACTTCATCTTCAATCAAGCACTCATCCTTGGTAAACTTGATTTTGAAGCCTTTGTCACAAAGTTGACTAATACTTAGAAGATTGTGCTTTAGTACTTCTACATAAAGGACATCTTCAATGGATATGAAAGGTGGTGCTCCAAAGTTTCCTATACCAAGAATTCTTCCTTTGTTGTTACCACCATAAGTGACATAACCCTTGGCCTTTAATGTTGGATTTGAAAATTTGTTAAGGTCTCCCTTCATATGCTTGGAACAACCACTATCAAGATACGAAATATTTGATGTGGATTTCAAGCATACCTACAAAACAAATTAAGTTTTGTTAGGTACCCAAATTTCTTTGGGTCCTTCATAATTAGTGTCTTTCTTTACCCACACGTAATGCCCACTTGCTATGCTAAAGTTTCTAACATAGCATGCATTAGGTGTATGACCAACTATTCCACAATAAAAACAAGTAGGTTCAAAATTGCTTATATATCTAGGAACATAAGATTTATTTTTAGAAAATCTTTTCCTTTTAAGATAGTGATGAACAACTTTTGCTTTGGTCACTTTCTCTTTGGTATATTTTTCACTAGCCTTAGCAAAAATGGTTTGGTTAGAACTTGGTTTAGAAAATTTTGGGTAACCAAGCCCACTTTTGTCATTTGAATATCTTTGATGGCTAATAAAATCTTCTAATCCAACTTGTCCTTTCTCTTATATTTCTAAAACTCTTTTTATTTTGACAATTTGAAATGAAAGTGACTCACAATTTTTACATACAAAATTCTATTTTTCACTAATCATCTTTTATTTTTCATCATTGTCATCTTTTTCCATTGTCACAACTTTTTCTTCTAGATATGAAATTTGTTTCTTTTGAGATGATATTGTTTTATACAGAATTTTGCATTCTTTAAGAAGTTAATTTATAGCACCTTGTGCATCAATATCATAAAGAGATTTTTTTTTACTAACCTCATCTTCTTCATCATCGGAGCGGTGTAAAGCCATTAATTCTAGATTTGCACATTCTTCGCTTTCCGATTCAGATGAAGAACTTATCTCATTATCTTCCCATGCAACATACGCATTTTTATTCTTGAATTCCTTCTTGACTTTAAGGGCACCTTTCTTGGATAGTTTCAGACAATCCAAATTTATATGACCTTGTTTTCCATATTTATAACATGTGACATCTTATGTAGATGTGGAAGCCTCCCTTTTCCTGAAAGATTTCTTTCTATTTTCATAGTTAAATGATTTATCATTTTTACCAAAGAACTTACCTAGTCTTTTAACAAGAAGCATAAAATTCTCACCTTCTTCAGGATCATCATTTGTTCATTCTTCTTTTGACTCGACTTTTAGAGTGATACCTTTGAACTTTTTCTCTTAATTTTCATGTTGTTCAAGTCTTCCAAGTTCCAATTCATGTTCTTGACGTTTTCCTAACAATAATGTGGATGTCATGGTCGAGAGACTCTTTTTCTCGGATATCGTCGTTACTTTCGGTTGCCATTTGTAGCGGTGCATTCGTGACCATCAAGCTATGGATAAAATTGACGTCAATAAAAATCAGAGTCGCCACCATGCTTTATTTGTTTCCAAAGGAAAAGGGAAAAGCACGAACAAAACCGAAACATAAGAAGTTTTCAAATCAAAACTAATAAGATACCAGAGATTATAGGTAATGGGGTTGGTTACACATAACATCCAAAGTGTCCTAGGTACTCCTAGGGAGCCTTTTTTAGTGAGCAAATGGGTTTTAGTTAAAAAGATGTTTGATAAAAATGGAATGGGGGTATGAGAAAAGAATTCATTAATTATATTTTTGTGTTTGACAAGACCTTCAGTCTTATGCCTACGTACCAACATAAGAATGAGGGATCAAAACCCCGTAGTTTGTGGTAAAGATTTCAAAGAAGTTGGTGAATTGATTTTAACAAAAGTTCTAATGAAAAGGGCACAAAAATGGCCAAAAGACTTGAATTGAGTTGTTAGTTCTTTTTGTCTTTTTGAAATCGAGGTCAATATGATTAAGTTTATTCAAAAGTTTGATTTAAGAAAAAGTTTGAAAATTCATTAGCAGAAGGCCAAAGTTTCTAATTACTAAAGCATGTCTAAGTTAAAAACACAAGAAAAGAAGTTTTTTTAAAATAGGGAGAGATTTTGAAATTAAAGAAGTGGGATGAGATGAAGAGACTACCCTACACAAAAATTAAAAGTTAAGAGTTGAAAAGATCTGACCATTGGGATGCAATCCACAAGACAAGAATGTCAAATAGAAACCCATTTCCTTTGAACTTTTGAGCAGACAATAAGCATAAGCAATATCCAAGCAATAAATATGAAGATCAGAGACATCAAATAAAGATGGCCATCATCCAAGCAAGCACTCCATAGCTAGCAGTCTTCAGTGTCTTTAAAGCGTATCAGATGCAATGTTCCTTGGCAAACTCTCAGAAACAATCATCAGACATCAATAATAATAACAACATAGCAATTAAGCACAGAGACAAAGTGACAGATGAACCAAGAGCACTCAAGGTTTGCATCAGATGAAAGGCACAGTCAAAGATGGTTCAGTCTTAAAATAATGGCACTGGCCAAGTCCTTTAAAGCATAGGGAAAGTTGCCTAATTCTAAGTCCAAGAGTTCAGATCAAGTCCAACAGTCCACCAACATATTTTTTAGAATTTTTGTTGTTATTAAGTATTTTAAGGTCCTAACACCACAAACAGAACAAAATCACAAGTACATAATATATACAATCACAATATATGGCTCAAGTGAGCAAAAATGAAAATGATTGAAACATAAACAAGTGACATGAAATGTAAATGTAAATGAATAATAAAGGTACTAAAATTTAAATTGCATTAAGTAAAATGACTTGAAAGTAAAGTAATGTTAATGAAATGTTAGTCAAATGTTAGTGGAGAGTTTAATTGTTTAAGTCATTCTTGGGTGAACACTAAAATTTTAGTTCACAAGGATGAAGACATGAACCAAGACATCGTCCATGAGAAGGGCTCCAACTTGGATAAATCAACAAGTATGCCACTAGCTCTCATGAATGGAAAAAAGGTCAAGTCTTCACACAATGCCATGAAGAATGGGAGAATTACAATCTCACTTACTAGAATGTTATGCCTTGCGGGACAAATTTAGCTCTATGTTAAGCAATCGTAATTGGACTTATATATAAGGAACACCTGTCTGAGGCCGGACAATAAAGATGTTGGTGTTAATGCATGTTAGAGACTTGGTACAAAGAACCAAGCTCCTAAATCATACCACACACAAAAATAAAGTGGGAGGGACCTATCTCAGTCAGGCTCATGTTGATTTATCTAGCATTAGACATGAAGAGAATTCATTGGTCAATGAGGGATTGGGGAAGAATATGGATGAATATGAAGATGGGAGGGGAAATAGAAACCCAAATTGATCATATGAGGAAATCCATCTGATCGATACTATCCATTCATCTTGGGGGATGTAATGTATATTTCATCAACCCCCTATATCCAATAGTATTTATCAAACAAAAGTTCAAATCAACCATGACCAAGGCCAAACAGAAAGTCAAACATCACAAAGTCAATCAAATGGCTCAACAGTATTTTTAATCAATTAAACAAATAAAAATCAATTTTAAAATGTATTTTTAAATGGACAAAACCTCAAATCCCTTCAAATCACCAAATAAATGGCTAAGGGATTTATCCTAGGTCAAACAAGGTCAAAGTACCTTAGACAAAAAAAATTAGAATTTTTGAAAAGTCAGAAGTATTTTAAAATATTTAAAAACAAGTCAAAAATCATTTAATTCACAAAAAATACCAACACTAATCCAAAAAATTATTTTAATTCAAAATATGGAAGAAGAAAATATTTAAAGATTTTTAGTGAAAATCTCATACTTTTTAGATTAAAAATGAAATTTCTATGAATAAAATAAAATAAATGGATTAAATAGAAAATCAGAAAATAAAATAAAATGGATAAAGCATGGGCCATCAGATCTCCCTCATTAATTGAGGTGGCAGTTCTGATGGCCACACGCTTTAGTTAACGCGTTGCAAATGTGGTAATCCAAATCAAAAACCAAGATTATAACATGAGACAAGGATCAGATGATCTGAGATGTTCCAGCGCAGCACCAGAGCCCTAGCTCCGGTCATCTTCTCCGATGGACCTCACCGGGCTGATCTACCATCAACTTCTATAAAAACGAAAAATGAGTACACTATTTTAAAGATAAAATCACCAAGAATCCGAATCTGACCTCAAAATTCTCCAATTCCAAGTATATTGAAAGATACCTGGAATTGAAAATTGAGGAGTACGAATTGAGTTGCTTCGATTTGATCTCAAAGCAACTCAATCTTGTTACTTACACTGATAGGAATTCAGCCAACCAAAAACCAAGTGAAATGATGGACAATTGAAGGAGAATTGAAGAAGAAAAGTTTTACAAAATTCACCTTCTATTTGCAGTGATGAAGCTCGATCTCGATCTTAATTTGCTTGGGCTTGCTTCCACTAGGTTACAGGAGATGATTTGGATGCAAAAGGGCTTTGAATTCTTGGAGTTTCAACTCTAAAACAGAATGGGAATTAAAACTCGATTTAAAGAGAAATCTTCAAGAAATTCTATCAATATAGGGTGGGAGTGTTTGCAGGTCAAAGCTTGGGCCAATGGTCCTTCATTTCTAAGCTAAAGGGACATGTATATATAGCATAACAAGTTGCTTTTCACACCAATTTAAATGTGTCCAAAAATAGCAACATGATGTGCATGCTTGCATGAGCGTGTGATAAGCCCAAAGAATGATTGGAAAAGGTCCAAAATCGTGCATGAGTGATGCTGGAGTCTTGACATGTGACCATGCAATGTGGAATTAAAATTGGTCATGACAAACTTCCAAATGGGGCCATGCAATGCAACCATGTGTAAGACCTTCAAAAATGTTCGAAATGCCATGACCTTGGACTCTTTGGAAAGGTAACATGAAGGGGAACAACTTTTTTGTTGAAAACGTTTCCATTTGGAGCTTGGATCATGATAAATTTTAAGGTGGAAGTTGGAGAAATCAAACATAGTTGAAAATTTTCTAAGTATAAAGTCAAATGACCACTTTTTCCACCTTGAATAACTTTTTCTATGAGCTTCAAATGAAAATAGTTCCTTCATAAAAGTTGTATCTCTTTAATTCTTATTCAATTTGGTCACAAATATATTGGACACCATTTGAATCTTGCATGAGGGAGTTATAGATTTTAGAAGTTGAGGAAAATTGCTTCTCCAATGATGAAGGCCAAAGTGACCTATAATGTTTCCTTTTAGTACATGCACTTGCACATAAATTTTGACCTTTATCAAAGAATAAAAGTTGGATAATACATATTTAATTTGATCATGAAACTTGGATGGTTTTCATATCACAAAAATCGAGCAAGTTATGGTCCTTGGAAGTTGATCTCCTTACTAGGGCACAAACAAAATGACCTATATTCTTTCACCATAAAAAATGACTTTCCAAGCAAAACTAGATATTTTTGCCAACATGAAAGTTGTTTGAAATGTAATAAAGAGTAAATTGGATCTTGGAATCATTTTCATATGAAAAATATTATAGGAGATAGTGTCTAGGGAACCCTAGATTTGACTAGTTGACTTTCTCTAGTCAACCTCTTTGAACCATCTTGCAAACTTGAAGTTATTTTGATCTTTGGGGCTCATGGAGTATCATATATGCCTGAGATGATGTATAATGAAACATCCCTTGATATATTTGACCAATTATTGAGGAAACTAGCTGAGGAAGTCACACAAGATACCCAGATGAATTAGGGTTTCCAAGGCAAACAAACTTCAAATATCTTGATGAATTCTTCATAAAATTGACAAATAAACAATATGGGGATCCATATATGATGCTTAGAACCATGGTGAACCTTTCCTTAATTGATATCTTGCATTGAGGGTCTCAAACCCTAGATATGAGCTTGATAGGGCACATATGGATGCACACAACACCTACCAAAGAAATGAAACTATACTAGACATATTTTTGGTATTTTGGTTAGTTAATAAGGAAAAAAAAGTATGATACAATCAAAAGTGCTTTGTGATCTCTCCGAATGAAAATCCAATGAATGATGGGTAAGGAGGATACCAAGGTGTGATCCCAAAGCCAATGCAAATGATGAGATAGCATGAGGGGTCTTAGGGTCAAAATTGGGGGTCTTACATCCATTCTCTTGTCAATGATCTAAGCACTTTAAGGTTGAGATCATCAATAGTAAATGTATTTCCAAGTGCAATCAAATGATTCATTAAATAGACGAATCTCTTCTGCAATGCAACAAAGGATTCTCCGGGTAGCATTCTGAACATTTCATATTTTTGACTCAATGTGTTTAATCTGGATCTTTTAACTTCAGCGGTTCCTTCGCGAGTCTCCACCAAAGTGTCCCATATTTCTTTAGCCGATTGCCATTGAGATATGTGGAAGAACTCATCCATACATAATGAACTTTGAATAATATTGATAGCTTTCTTTTCATTAAGTATTCTTTTCTTATCGTCTTCATCATAAGAGCTTTTAACCTTAGGAGTGCCAACACCATTGACCATACAATAGGATTATGCGGACAATTTTCAACGGTTTCCCATATACCATCCCTTTGTGCTTCTAAATATGCTTTCATGCAGATTTTCCAGAAGTCAAAATATTTTCCAGAAAATAGAGGAGGTTTGTTGCTACTACCACCATCTTTCAAAACTGGGTTTGCGCTTGCGGAAACCATCTTCTGGATCTGAGGAGCAAGTTACCAATAATCCGCTCTGATGCCAAATGTAAGTTGAGTATATGCCTAAGAGGGGAGGGGGGGGGGGGGGGGGGTGAATTAGGTTCTTTGAAAACTTTTTTTGATTTTATGAAAACTTGTTCTTTCTTTTCTGATTTGGTTATGCAATGAAATAGTAAAGTGCTGAAAGTAAAGAACACCAAGACGTATACTGGTTTCCCTTACAATCTAAGAGTACTCTGGTCCCTTTACCACATGTAAGATATTTTATTATAGTTAGATCTTATGGACAAGACAACCTAGTCTTTCTATACAGACTCTAACAAGAATACCAAGAACAATCCTCTTGGATTTTTCACTAAGTCCACTAAGAGAACAATCCTCTCTTAATGACTCTCTTGTTTCCAACAGTCATGGACAACAAGGATAATAAGGACAATATGGGTTTTTACATGTTTTTCGACAGATGGTATAATATATGAATCTATTGATTGATGTTCTCCCTTTATGTAATCAATTTTCTTTATGACATACAAGTGCTCTAAGGATGATATGATGAAACTATATAAATGTATATGAAAATTCAGTGTAGAAAGTTTCACCAGAAAATTTAATCAAGAACACTTGAGAGAATTTGAAAAGATGAAGAAAAAGATTGTTTGAAATGTTTGTGTAAATGAGGTGTGTTCAAATTCTGCAGAAATATGTTATATATAATCCTTAGACACCTTTCTAAATGGTCATAATACATGAATGGATGTCATGCTTCAAGAACATGTTTCAGAAAAGGTTTTCATGAAAAAATGCATTTTTTTCTGCCACTAGTTCAGTGGTAATCGACTACCCAATATGGTGTAATCGGTTACACTTGAGCCAACGTTAATAAAGTTAAAATTTTTACTATTTAATCGATTATCCATATCATGGTAACCGATTACGTGTTGTAAATCTGGTTACAGGAGGCAACACACACAGTTGGTAATCGATTACCTCAAATCTGGTAACTGATTACCATCAAGGCAGGAGGACAAAATGAAGTAAAAATGAAATGTAAGGCCAATTGAAAAATGTTTAAGAGACCTAAATGAAACATGATATGTATGTATGAAAATCTTGAGCACTTGAATGAACATAGAGAGATTGAGAACTTAATACCTTAACAATTTGATGAAATCAATAGAAATCTTCAAGACTTGAAATTCTTTTATAAGTGAAGCTTGTGCTTGAGGAGCTTGAGTCTTGAACCATTCTTTTTGCGATGCACATTTGCTTGTAGAGCATGTCTTCATCAAAACACTTTGAGAAGCTTGTCTTCACACCGATTATGCTAGAGGCTTCAAGTTGCTTGGACTTCAGTTAGGCTAGAGGTTTTATTAAATCTTACCTGACCGCAATCGATTATGCTAGAGGCTTCAAGTTGCTTGGACTTCAGTTAGGTCAAATATTTTATTAAATGTTATCCGACTGCAGCCGATTATGCCAGATGCTTCAAGTTGCTTGGAGTTCAGTTAGGCAAGAGGTTTTATTAAACGCTACCCGACCGCATCCGGCTTGCCCCTTGTGGCGATCTTCGTCGTTCTCGGCTCCTAGTTTTTTTGTAAGGTAAGGCAATGTCCGGTCTTTGTTCTTCTCTTTTTCAATTTCCGATTTTTTTTACTTCGTGTGACATAGTATTTGATGTCTTTTATCCTGAAAATCTGAGTTCTTCGAATAGCTTTCTTCCGATAACCATCCTATATAAGCTTATAAGTTTGGAAAAAGAGGTGTCTTCTGTCCTACAGTTGAAAAGAGCAACAACTATTACCTAAAGTAAATTTTAGATAGATCATTCATTACAAACAGCCTAGACATTGACTCACGCTTTCCAACAACAAATTAAAACATAAATTTGTATGTATGATTTTGCCCGTGATCTCGTAAAAACAATGCTAGGATTCGGCCTGTGGGTATAGATATCATTTGTTGGAGTAACAAACACCACCTTGAGCATTAGTTTTGAATTTATTTATCACTTGTCCCATACAGTAGGAGAAGTCTTGAGGACTTGATTTGGCAGCATTTTAGTGAATATCAATATTATCAAGCAATTTTTCTTATTGTTGTCGTCGTCATAGATATGGATGATCTCTTTGATGGAATTCACGGCAGTTGCAACCCACACATGTTTCACATCAGGATTGAACGAACAATCAGTTTCCATATCGCCTCCGATGCTTATCATCATCCTTACATCAGGATAGAAAACGAGGATCATAAAATTTCCCACAGAAAACTGCAACAAAACAACACCTAAAGAAGAAAACATAACCACTACAATAGAACCATATATAAGCAGGACGACAATATATATACTTTTGTATCATCAGTATTGTAATAACGATATTTTCAAAGGTAAACATGGTCGGCATCTTGTCAGCCACCCTTATTGCATAAGCCATCTTGAAATTACTTTATTGTTTCCATCACCAACATTCAGCCAATGAACCTTTGACTTCTGCTTTAGGATCTTCTCCTCAAAAAGAGGCCAATGAACCTTTGACTTCTGCATTTCAACAAAGAAGTTTTGATCTGTAGGATGAAACTGAGATCTTCCAATACCTTCACATAAAGGGAAGAGGAATTCAGCACTCGACAACATGATTATAAGAATTTGGCGGGAAAATAACAAAATATTAATATTAATGTTAAAAACCCAATTTTAAAATAGACTTGACAAACTAAAGGATTATTGAAGATCACTTAGTTTTTTTTTGTTAGCGGCGGCGTCAAAGACTTTGATGGCGAGATATGATATTGTATTTGTTGTGGTCGTTGGCACACCTGCATACTTGTTGATAGGATTTTAACTCTTTTTCAGGAAAAGATGTCAGTAATCAAAACTCTCGCGAATCTATCGACATCCACATTGTATAAACTCGACAATGTTTGACTTTAAATTAAGTATGAATTCAATTCTAGAATTGATTTCCGACTTACGATGCAGCTACGTTAGGATTTTCTTCACCAGATAAGGGAGGTTGTGCCATATAGCAGAGATCGACACAAATCCAGAAAGATACTCCAAAATTTCGGATTGCCAAGTTCCGATCTGAATCTTGATCTAACTCGCGACGAGTCGATTCAGTTATCCAAATAGAATCTCCAAAGTGTGAATGTCAAATTCTCGTATCACTCTCTAATCACTCTATATTTCTTGAGATCGACTTCATCAAATCGTAACGCCGTTAACGGAGACAATCTCTTGATCTTGCATGTTTTTCGTTAAGGCTGCTCCATGTTCGGAGAGTCACTGAAAAACCGGGGATGATCGCATTTGATGGTTGAATGCGAAAAGAGAAAGTGCTTAAGGGTTCATTGTTCATAGTGTAATGGTACGGAATCTTATGAAATTGGAAATCCATTTACTATGAAAAAGTGATTGTTTAAGTTTGATTGTGTTCGGTGTCCTAGAAAATTTCACTGGAGTCCCACAGTTGACATCAAATATTCTTGCTAAAAACATTAAAAAGTTGACTTCCCTGTTATTAGTCAGGGAGAGCCTTAGATAATTGGTTGATGTGTCTGTTTATGTATAGGGTTCATAGCCACCATAGTTGGTGGTCCAAGGTTTCTCGTAAGTTTACTCTTTTCTATGTTTATCATTGTGCATATTCCTTTTTTCAGTTGGTCTCAAGATTTATACATATTGTCACCCTCTCCATTCTACTGAATAGTCACAACAACTAGGTTTTATAACCATCCTAAACATAACCGTTTATTTAATTATTTGTAACGGACATAATAAGTACTTGTAACCGTTTATTACCATTAGTGATATATAACCGATTTATTAATCATTATGTAACAGTTTCCGACCCTTAGCCTGTTGAAGCTACGCGAATTATGCCTGAGCGCATCGCATGCTCAAAGATGCAAGAAAGTCTCCATCAAACTTTATTTTTTCCCGAAGGAAAGGGAAAACATCGATAAAACCAAGGGGAAGAGAAAAAGGGTAAGAAAGTCTGTTATGCAAGTGGAAGGTATTAGCATCCCTCGCATTTGTTGTATTCAACGGGAAATCGTTTTGATTGTTCTTTGCACAAACGAGTGTTACTATCTAAAGATTACTCACGAAAGGATAAAGAGAAAAAGAATAATAAATATACTCGGAGACTTGCTTGTATGCTCGAGCATGAGAGACTTAAGAATTTGTTTGTTTGCGATATAATAAATATACTCAGATCACACTCTAGCAGTTAAACAATGCTTGTATGCTCACACATGAGGGCTTAAGCTTTGCTCACGGTAAAATGGAAGTAACACGTCCTTTCTGAAAAGGTTTTAAACAGAAAATGAAGCCAAAAGGAAAAAACTGAGTTTGATGAGGTGAGTTTAATTTTATTCTGAAAGAAAGTCTTGATTAGAACCATACTAAAGTCTATGAACGAAGGAGAATACTTTGAGTAGCTAGGGCATACGCACCGTACAAAGGTACTCTAGACAAGGATATGAGAGACTCCCTCTTATGATTCTTCATTACCTAGGGCTCGTTGCGTACAATTCTAATCGTATCTATTAATTGTTTTTTAGTTATTCACAAAATCATTTTAGTTTTACTGGAGAAAGAAAAGAAGGGGAAGTGAAACCCTGGAAGGTTGAAGTCTGATCTTTAGTCTGCATCTCACATCTATGTAGAAGAGTACTTAGTAGTTGTTAGATTTGAATCGTACTAAAGTTTATGAAAGAAGGCGAATATTTTGAGTAGCTAGGGCCTACGCCCCGTACTAAAAGGTACTCTAGACAAGGATAGGAGAAACTCCATCTCATCACTCTTCATTTCGTAAGACTTGTGGCACACAATTCGCGTTATAACTGTTTAGTGTTGACTCCTTAGCTTGTTGATCCACCTTTGTTGTGCTTTGAATTAGGGGTGTTTAAAAATTTGGTTAACTGATCCAAATACCTAATCTGAACTGAATTGAACCATAAAAAACTTAAACTATTTAAATGGTTAATAAATTGAATTGTTTATTTTAACCAATTCAATTAATCTAATTGAATTTAAAAACCAGTTTAAACTCTTATAAACTCTTTCCACAGTTTTATCTAAAATATAAATACTATTATTTAACAAATTCAATAAACTTAATAAATAATTATATTAAAATGATAAATATTTTAATTATAATCTTTTAATATTTCTTAGTCAATTACTATTATCATAACCTTTTCATTTTCACATTACGTGTTCTTCCCCAAATATGAAATATGAACCCTAAATCATCTTCTCTCCAATTCAAACTCAACATCAATTTCAATTTCACCTTCTATTTGTTTTGAATCAATTTTGATTTTAATTGATTTCAAATTTTACTCGATTTCATTTTCGATATGTTCCATTTTCACTCGGTTTCGATTTAACTCGGTTTCGATTTCACCATATTTCACCTTCTCTACTCGGATCTTGCTCGTAGAAACTCTTGTCTCGACTCTTTTTGAGGTAAACCTGTTATTTTCTGCTCTCAATTTCACTTTGAATTGAAATAATATTTGAAAATTGCTTTTAGTCTTGATAGGATTTTATTTGAATTTTAATCTACTGGTTGATTTGTGTTTTCCTGTAAAGGATTTCATCACAAGTACATGTTTTCAAGAATCTTCAAAATATGAGCATAATTTAAAGCTGGGTAGTACATATAACTTTTAAGCTAAACTAGTCATTTATCCTGAACTAATGAGATAGTATTGTTCTTGTCAGGTTATGCGAGGGTGGATAATTATTGGACATGATTCTAGATAGGTAAAATCGAAAGACTATTTTGCTTCGTGTCAAAGTTTTGTACGTTATGTTGTTTTCTCTTTCCGTAAGTTATCTATGAAAATGAGATCAAAATTATATTTGTTGTCAGTTTTCACTCAAACATTTCTTACAGTTCAAAGTCAATTATTATCTCTTTCTTTTATATTCTTTGGTATTGTAATGACAATTGTTTGTCAAAGAAACTTGGGGAGTGTTCATTGGAAAACTTTCTAATATTTGTATTAGTCTATTAGTAATTAGTGTTATTCTCTACTTTGGTCAAAATGATGAAGACATATTAAGAAAATCTTGATTCTTTTCTACACTCACTTTAAAAGTTTCTGTGTTTCAAGCTCAGCTATAAATACACCAATTTACTTGTCAAAAATGATTCTTTTCTACACTCACTTTAGAAGTTCATTGGAAAACTTCTACAGTTGTACAAGCAACAGCCGTTACAAACTCATTTGGAACCACACCTTCTGTTCAATGTGGAAAATCTAGCATGCCTGTAAACAATCTTTCTTAATTTTAACTTCTGATTCTGTTGATTTTTTATGCTGGTTTTATACTTTAACTTAAGTTCATCCTTATTTGATTTATCTTTTCAATGCAAGCAAACTATGATCAATCTTTGTAGACGGTTTTGCATTTTATGAAAGCTAATATGTTTCACACTGAAACCAGGTCCAAGACAAACCTGCTACCTTAAGACGAAAAAGAATTCATATAAGGAAAAATAAGAACCTATTACAGATTTGCACTGGCTACTATCGTGTTTATCAAACTAATTATCGTCATATTAGTAACATGTTGTGGCATACTTAGTAGACCTGTGGTGACCTATTTGTGTTTATCATTTTATTAGCTCTCAATTCATTGTAGTAGTTATTTTATTAGAGGTCACAAACACTATACATATAATTCTAGAATTTAATTTCTCTTTTATGAAATGAAGATCAATCTTAAAATGTTTGGTTTTATTGTGCTGATTTGGGTTACAAAATTACTTATAGTAGTATTATTGTAAGAATATAAGTGAATAACAATTTATCTTATGGCTTTTGCAGCTAGCTTCTCCTTATAGATCGGAGGAATGCTTAAAACGTTTCAGCAAAATTCTAGCAACTTCGATATGGATGGTCATGACAGTGTTATGGACTTTGAGACAGAAGAACATATTGGTTCTACACCTCCAGTTTCTAATAATGCTGTTTTGTTGCCTCAAAAGCGTAAAAATCGGTCAGAATCATGGAATCATTTTACACCGATGCCTTCGAACACAAAAATGTCAAAGTCAGCAAAATGCAAGCATTGTGGTTCCTTAATCAAGTATAATGGTGGAACAAGCGCTATGCTAGCTCATTTGAGAATATGTAGTGATAATCCAGATAATGCGGTGAATGTGACGATGCATGAACCATCTTCAAGCTCAATGGAAAATAGGGAAGCGATTGTTAATTCATCCCCTTCGGTTCCCAAATTTGACCAAGAAGTTAGCCGAATGGACTTGACAAAAATGTTTGTAGCCATGGAACTTCCGTTTCAAAAGGTAGAGCATCCATATTTACATAGGTTCATTTATGGCTTACAACCAAAATTTAAGGTCCCATCACGCAATACACTAGCACGTGATATTTTGAAGAATTGGGACGTGGAGAAAGCGAAGATGAAAACTATTTTGTGCCCACATATTAAACCTTATTGTAAAGGATGTGATGAAAGAAGTTGATGATTCTATTGTAAGAATTCGTGCAGCGGTGAGGTATGTGAGGCGTACTCCTTCGAGGTTTCAGAGATTTAAGAAATGTATTGATCATGAAACAATTGGATATAAAGGTTATGTTGGGAGAGATTGTGAGACTCGGTGGAACTCAACATATCTAATGTTAAAGGGTGCATTAAAACATAATAAGACCTTTACAGAGTTAGAATTCAGAGATCGGAAATATTTTAATGAAATGAGTAAGGATAAAGGAGTGCCTAGACCGGAAGATTGGGAGCATGTTGAGTTAATCCTTCCATTTCTACAGATATTTCATGAAGCTACAGAGCGTATTTCAAGATCTTCTTATGTGACAAGCAACATGTATATGCTTGAGGTTTTTGGTGTTGGAAGAAGCATTATGAACATGTGTAATTCGGAAGATCAAAAGGTAAGGTCAATGGCTATAAAGATGAAGGCAAAGTACAATAAATATTGGGGAAAATCTGACCACCTTAACATGTTGTTATTGATTGCAATGGTATTAGACCCTAGATGTAAATTGAAGCTTGTGGTATGGATGGTAGCTAGGATTTATGATACTAGTGATGCAGAATATTTGAAAACCAAATTGGGTTCATATTTGAAGTCTATTTTTGATGAATACTCTGGTAGGGCAGTGTCTCGTCTAGGTAGTTCAGTTAATATATCAGGTGGTTTTAATGCAGTTAATGATCCGTACCATTGTGCTGAATTCTACCAATCAGATGAGTGCGGCACATCAGAGACAGAATTACAGAAGTATATTCAAGAAGGAGTAGAAAACCGTCCTCCAAATTTTGATGTGCTAGAGTGGTGGAAGGTGAATTCAAGCCGATATCCAATACTTGCAAGCATTGCAAGAGAGGTTTTAGCCATACCGATATCCAGTGTAGCCTCTGAATCAACTTTCAGTACCGGAGGAAGGATCCTTGATGCATATCGTAGTTCTTTAATATCGGCTAGTGTGGAAGCACTTATTTGTACTGAAGATTGGCTCAAAGGAGTAGTTCCATCTTTTCTTAGTAGTGAGGATCTCGATAATATTGATCGAATTGGGGATGGTAAGATGTCAAAAGATATAAAAACTAGTGTCTTATTACTTTATTGTTACATGTTAAATTTTTATTCTTTCTTTTGCAGAACTATATTCTACGCCAGATGCCGGAAGTTGCTCATCCTTTGTGTCAGTTGTTGATGATTGAGGGTAAGATATACTGACCATTAGTTTCCTAGTCTCCCCAACCAATTTTATTTCTATTACATATTTTCAGTAGCATTTGCAATTGGATGCTCTTAAATCTAAGATCAATACATGAAGGAGATGATTTGTTACTATAGCTTACTCTTCCCATTGATAATTCTTGACTATGATCAATCAATTCAAATGTTTGTAGTGTGTATTTGCTCATTCTGAATTTTTCCAATACTCATTTTCCCACCTCTCAACTCTGTTGATTAAATTTTGTTTCATTGCGTAGAAAACAATGGACCAAATAAGATGCTATCATAGTTGTTATAATGATTTTGCTTACTGGGATTTTTACTGCCAGTCTTTCATATCTGTAGCCGCCCAATTCCCTCATTTTCCGAGATTACCTTTCTGGTGTGGAGATGCAACAAATGTGGGTGAAAAGGGATCATAAATTTGGTCTGCATGATACGCTGGCTTACTGGATGCAAAGAAGGGATTATTGTCAAACTTCTGATTTAGAGGCCATGTTCCCTGAGCAGGATGGCTTTGTTGATTAGGCATAAAGGAAATGTCCAGAACTTTTATTTTTAAGTGTCAAAGAAAAATATTTTATAGCATTCCTTTCATTATATTCCACAGTTGTTGATTTTGATAACTAAATATGTTATTAATGATTTTGATAACTATATAGATTAAAAGTGACTTAAGCAACATGTATGAGTTCAATGACAATTCCAATAAAGAAAAAATGATAAGGAACATTCACAATTGATGATGCAAAAATCTCTATTTAAATCAAAATATTTAAACCATTTTTTAAAATAAAACTGCTATATAAACCATTTTTTTAAAAAAAATCCAGATTTGAATTCAAATTTTAAATTCAATTTTATTATAAAAACAAAAAAGAAACAGTTTTTTTAAATATATAAGAAAATCAGTTTGGAATTTGGTGAAAAAATTAATCCAATTTTTTAAAAAATTGGTTTTAAACTGGTTTAAATAAATTAAACTGGTTTAAAATTATGAACCGGTTCTGAATTGGTTTTAAACCGAATTGAATTGATTAAACAGATTAACCACTTTTTTGCTAAAGTGGTTTTTAAAAACTGCATTGAACCATTAATATGGTTCGGTTCAATTCAATTCATGAACCGCGAACACCCCTACTTTGAATAGTAGTCTGTGTTGTCTTGTATTGACTTGTATTGAATGAAGTCTTGATCTTTGAACCTTGAGGTATTGTATATCTCTTAAGATCTAGTATATCTAGTACATCTTGAACATGAGAGACTTTCCTTATCAAGTGATCAAGAGTCTTTTGATCACTTGAACAAGTTTGGGGAATTGAGCACATTATAAAGGATTTGGAGCAAACTTTGATCAACACAACCAATGGAAATGAAAATGATCATAATCATGCGTACAACAACCTAAAGGAATACTCAGTCAATCAGATGATTTTCCAGTCTTAAACTAGAGGAACATGCATTTCAAGATTCTAAGCCCAGGTACTAAGGTCAATTTGCACAAATGTCCAATTAGGAATTATAATCTAGTTAAAACTAACCAAACCTAATTTTCCAATTATCACCATATCTAATTATTTCTAATTCATCTAATGAACCTAATAGAATTCTAAAATTCTAATCACTTCTAAAATAAAATTATACTTAATCAAATTCTAAAATTCCTAATCAATTCTAAAATCTATTTATATCTAATCAAATTCTAAAATTCTAATATTCTAATATCTAAATTAAAAATTTCTAATTATTAGTTCTATATGCAAAAATCAGGAAGAAAAAAAAAGAGAATTTCATCATGACACCAATTAAAATAAATAAGTTCAAACAATAATTAAAGGAGAAGAGGGAGGATGCAGCCCCATGCATGGGGTGTTGAATAGAAAGGATCCGTTTGGGTCCTTAGGCACAAACAACCAAGGTATCCAAGAGCAGGAACCGAGTCCAAGCACCTAAGTTGAGGAAAAAAATAGGAGAAAAGCGCTTATTTTCCAAAAGCAGCAACGCGTTCTCACATCTTCTACTTTCGGCTTCACGTCCTCTCATCATCAATGGTGTTCTTCGAGTTCAACATTCGGCTTCACATTGTCCATGCGATGCGATTCCAAATCCCATACGGGATGAATAAAAGTTCAGTACATGATGATGGATGAAGTTTCGATTATATGAAAAAGTGGCTTAATCTGAAAATTGATGCGTGATGCGGTGTTATATAGAACTCTGTTTCTGTTTTGAAACTCAAATGAAATTCAACCTGAAATGCAGTTTTTGGTTAGAAATGAAATAGTTAGTTAGAGTGACATTCATGTTGAAATTTAATTGAAATGTAAATGAAATGCACATGTGGATTTGCAATCTGAACTTTCTGTTAGTTAACTGCAAAAGGTTAATGAAATTGAAATGAAATATGCTGTTGATTTGAAATGCAATGTGTTAATTTGAATTAGTTGTGAAATTGGTTTCCTTGAAAACAGTTAGAATGCATTAGTGTTGGTTCTGAGTTTTTTTTTAAAAATGAATTTCGATTTTGTAGGTTAGTTACTTTGAATGAATTGGATGTTGCTTCACATGAGCTTTGGAATTGCAAATGGCTCATGGCTTGCTAATGGGGGCTGTTTTGCTTTGGGTTTGAATGCATTGGTGGCTATGTTGTAATGTTATGTAGAATGTTGTAAAAGTTTATGTTTGTAATGAATGGTATATCATGGCTTTGTGGTTTATGTAATTTGAATGCAAATATATTTTGGAATTGGAATGAAATAGGAATTGTAACATGATGAACTTGTATGAAAGTGTCATTTTGAATCAAATGGTTGTATTGAAATGTAATTGGATTAATTTGAATATATGAAGTTTGGATGTATGGAATGTACATTGTATGAAATGGTTGAATGGAATTATGAATTTGAATGTGTAAATGAAATTGTATTATGTTTAGAAATCGTTGAATAATGAGTGATAAAATGAGAAAAATTTTAAAAATGTCAAAATTAGGTTGGTCCAAAAGTAGGTATGACTAGGTTTTAGACCTGGTCACAGACAGACAAGGATTTGATGATGAACCTGATAAAATGCATAAAAACAAATCTTAGATAGTCAAGAATGATGATTTGACTTTGGTCAACCGGTTGGCCAAATAGTCAACAGTTGACCAAAAGTCAACTTATGCAAAAATTATGAAGTTTGTAATCTCTTTTCAATGCCACGTGAAAAATGAATGGAATATGAATATGAATCATGAATGCAAGCACATCTCTGACTAACCAAACCATAAACCTCAAGTCAAACAACAACCAAACCTCAAACCAAGTGAGCAACAAACATGAATGCCTTGAGCCAAGATAGGGTTTACAATCCTTCAAAACAAACCACAAGGTTCACCTTTCTTCAATATCAATAATTAGGGTTTGGAAAATGCATGAACACCGTGATAAAGTCTTTTGGGTCTCAAGAACCAACTGTCCCTAATTTGGGTTTTGCACCTTTGATTACCATGATGATCTCTCCACAAGGACTGTAGCACCACAACTCATAGGGCTTGATTCTCAAGCAAACCCTAGGTCCTTGTCAAGTAAAATCAACCTCAAACCTTTGAACCTATGATGATGTTAGTACACTAGATGATATGGATGTTTATGACAAATGAACCTTAAACCAAAAGGTTAGATAAAAAATCAAAGGGGAGGGAAAATTTTGGGGTATGACACTTACCTCTTAATTGCTTAAGGAACCCATTCGGCCGACATCAGGGTTCGGTCTATGTGTGTCGGTCTGAGGTTTCTACATGACCATCTCGACCAAAAATAAATATCTCGACTAAGTTAGAAATTCGGGTTTCATACCTCGGTCAGCCAAATAATTTCCAGGATGTACAACCTGTTTTATCAAGAAAGAGATAATTTGCTGCTACGACATTCCGAATAAGATTATCACTGACAACAGGTCGAATATGAACAACAAGATGATGGAAGAGTTATGAGAGAGTTTTAAAATTAAACACCATAACTTGTCACCTTGTCGACCAAAGATGAACAACGCAGTAGAAACAACCAACAAGAATATCAAAAAGATCATCCAGAAGATGGTGAAAACCTACAAAGATTGACACAAGATGCTCCCTTTCGGAATAAATGGCTATAGAACTTTAGTTTGTACGTCGACATAAGCGACCCAATTCTCTATGGTATATGACACCAAGGCAGTACTCCCTATTGAAGTTGAGATCCTCTCATTAAGAGTATTGATGGAGACTAAACTAGAGAAGGCATAATGGGTACAAAAAATATTCTACAAATTAAAGAAATATGACTACAGTATGTCACAGGAAATTATATCAACGGAGGCTCGATAAATCATTCGACAAGAAAGTTCATCCTCGTTTGTTCAAAGAAGGCGACTTAGTGCTAAGAAAAATATTACCTATCCACAGAGATCCCCGTGGAAAATGGACCTCCAACTATGAAGTGCCATATGTCGTGAAGAAGGCCTTCTCTGGCGGAGCCTTAATCCTTATAACCATTGATGGATCAGATTTACCTCTACCGATAAACTCCGACGCAGTAAAGAAATACTATGCCTAGAAAAAGAGGATAAAAATTCATCTAAGTTGAAAACTCAAAAGGGAGACTTAGGCAAAAATTAGGGTGTCCCGGTGGATTGAAAGCTCAAAAGAGAAATCCATGAAAAAATTAGGGACTTACAAAAAAATGAAACCCGATAAGTCGAAAACCCAAAAGGGCGGCTTAGAAAAGAAAGGATATATAATCGCGGTGGACTAAGATTCAAAAAGAGCAGTCCAGGAAAAAAATGGGATATCCAAAAGGCATATGACTGCAACACATGAGTTTGTACTATGACAGGAACTCAGACCGAAGTAATCGATTCAATCAACATGTTCAGAAGCGAAGTACTGTGACCTTAGAGACCTAGGGATAGTAGCATGTGTTGAACTTAGTAGGAACATGAATAATATGTTAATTTCCATTTTTTGCATCTTTTTTAGTTTTGGTAATCTCCTTTTACGGGAATTACTTCCTCATATACTATCACCCATTTACGGGTCAAAATTATCATTAAATAAAGTTTGTTTCTTTAAGCCTTATCCCATATTTTTCAATTTTTCTGCTTGATTACAAAGTGTTAATTATTTATTAAGTAATGCATTGAAACATCAGGTATAATAAAATGGTTTTGAAAACATATTTTCTTTGACTTAGAAACATCGAAGGGACCATAGTCCTCCAACACTACATCCCAAGCAAGACACATGGTTCCTAATCAACATTGACAACTTAATTGGCATAAAAGTTTATTCCCCTTAAGTCACATCATATTCCTAAACTTCAAGAGCATCATGGTCCATTCCATGGTCATATCAGAGCCTCAAAGGTCGAAAAGTCAGAATGTTACAAAAACATCGATTCCCTCTAATTTCATATATTCATCTTGTAAGACCCTAATTTTGACCCTAAGATCCCTCATGGCATCATATCATTGCTCATTGCATTTGCCTCAAGGATCATAGCATCTTGGCTCCTTAACCCTAGGGTTGGGACTTGTGTGAGTGGTTTGAGACCACCAAGCATGCTTGAATTGTATATTATTGATTTTCTTATTTTGTTTACTAACCAAAAGCACAAAAATATGTCACTAACTTGTTTTGTTTTGAAGCTTAAGCAATCATGAGATCTCTTGCTCCTAGGAGGCTCATATGCTCATTGAAATGGCCATATGAAGATGAAAACAAGCATGACAATGGTTCCCAAAGCTCTCAATCATCATATATGTCTCCCAAGTATCTCAATTTGTCAATTTGATAAAGATAAACCAAAGGGCTTGAGGATTGCTTCCCAAGGAAACCCTAATTCAACTGTGCATTGACTGTGCCTTGCCCATGAAGCAACCTCAACTTATGATCAAATAAAATCAAGGGAAGTTATTTCATTCACTATTTTATGCATATATGAGCTTATGTGAGGCCCCTCAATCATTCATTCATCAAGATTTGAAGTTTGGACTTGAGAAGTTGACCAGTCAAGTCATCTAACTAAATTGAAATCCACTGAGACCTAACTTTTGATGTGTTTGTCAAATGAAGATGACCCCAAGAGAAAACATGTTCTTAAGAACCATATTAACAACTTTAATGTTCATAAAAAATCCATTTAAAACTTGTAAGGTCATCATTCATTTCAAAACATTATAGGTCATTTTGACTAAAACCCTAATTTTGGGTCAACTTCCCAAAAACCTAACTCACTCATTTTTTATGATTTTTAGGTGAGACCAATTGCATTGGAAATATTTAGATGTCTAATTCAATTTTTATGTTGTACAAAAGTTCATAATCCTAAAAGAAACACATGTGATAATACAAAACATTATAGGTCACTTTGGACCAAAGCCATTGAATCTTGAAAAAGTCCAACTTCAAGTGCCCATAACTTTCTCATAAAAAATCCAAATGATGCAAAATTTAAGTCCAAATTGATCATCTTGAAAATATACACAACTTTTATGTTGGAGGATTGTTCATTTGAAGCTTGAATCATTAAAACAGAAGCGCTTGAAGTTGGTCACGTTTGACAAATTTTTCAAAGGCATGTTTTGTACATCAAACTTCATGACCAGTTTTCATAAATTTCCAAACTCCAAATGGATTTTTGTCCAACATAGCTTTTGTTCCTTATGTCAAGACCTTTCCAACTATTATCCACATGCCTATGTTTGGATTTTCCAATTGGGACTTTCGAAGAGAGGAATATTTATGACCATTTATGTATTTCACATGAAATCTTCTTACACAAGCAAATGCTATTCAAGTTACACGTCCAAATCATTTCATCATGCTATCAGCTTGCAAAACCATTAGCTTTTGGGCCTCACATTCGCCTGTACAGGCCCATGCATGGAGGATCCAAAGCTTCATGCACACGAGTTTGTCACACTCTCCTTGCAGCTTCAACTATAAATAAACACATTGCTTCATTCAATTCTCAACCTGAAGGCGCCTAAAGCTCTGCAAAAATTGAATCCTAACCTCACACTAAAGGGATTTTGAATTTTCATTTCTCTTTTCAAGTTTGAATTTCAACAACATCAGTTGATCTTCAACACTTATTCCTTGGAGTTACACTCATACCACACCTCAAGATCAAGCTGCAATCAAGAATTGGAGTGGATCATGTTCATCAAAGCTGCACTTCAAAGGTTTATATCTCAACTGTTTTGATTCGAATCTCCCTATATAGTGTGCTTTGCTTGTGTTTGTTTGCTTCTCTGAAGTCCTCGTGTGAGAGGCAAGCCAATGGTGGCTTTAATTTCATGAATTGATGCACTATAGATTGAACACCTGGATTTTCCACTTCAGATTTTTCCTTTCATAGGGATCTTGAGGATAATCCAAGGTTACAGGGGTGATGTACATCACCCCAGCTTTAATTTGGTATAAGGCACGTTTTGTTTGGTTGAGGTTGCAAAACCTGCAACTGGTGGCCGGTTTCTGTTTGTTCGCCGGAGAAGATGGTGGTTTCCACCACCGTCCCCACGTGGAACCACTCTGAGCCATTGGATGGAGATTACAGGATCTAATCGTGGCCATGCGTTATGTTTACTATTTTTAATCCAGCGTGTGTTGCACTTGACTTGTATCCATGATGAGCGCGCGCCTGAGAGCCTTAGGATCATCCACGTCAATTAATGAATGATGATCCAACGCTTCCTAATTTTCCTATTTTTATAATTTCTGTTTTAATTTCTTTTATTCCATTTATTTTCAAAAATTCATAACTCTTTTATTTGGAATCACAAAAATATGGGACCAATTGCAAATTTTTTCTCTTAAATTCTAGTTTCATAATCTGATTTTTAATTATTTTTGTGATTCCATTTAATATTTTTTGTGAATTATTTTGTTTTTGATAGTTTTTAATTAATTTAAAATATTTTTTGATATTCAAAAATTCCAAAAAAATATTTTCCTAACACATTTGGATCATGATAAGTCTATGAAAATATTCTCATCAGTTTCTTAATTGATTTGAGATTTTAATTCATTTGTGTTATATTTTAATGCTTTTAATTGATTTTAAAATAGTTTCTGTTTTCAAAAAATATTGAAATTTTTTGTCAAACCTTGTTTGACCATGTTAGACTTATGATGATCCAATTGGACTTATCCAAGTTGATTTGAATTGAATTTGAAGTTTGACCTTACTTTGTTCACTTTATTTTATTTATTATTTTAATTCCAAAAAATACCAAAAATATGTTTGACCTTTCTTGACTTCTAATCTTCATTTCACTTCTGTTTACCATTGATTGATGTTAGTTCCATTCACATTTGATCATTGTATTTGGTTATGTCATTTGAATTTCCATTCTGTACATTCAATCTTCATCTCTTTTCTTCTTCTTTTTCTTTTGACCAATGAGTTAATGATTTGTGGTTAGCCTTGACGCATGAGAGGCTTAACCTTCTTTGATCCAAATCGAATTCAACTTGATCAAAGATCAAGTGAATTGCTTTGTGTCCAAGATAGGTTGCTTCTTGGTCAAGCAAAGAACCTAAAATCCATACAAGGTCATTCTTCTTTTCTTTTGGCATGGCAAGTTGTAGGAGCTTGGCTTACTAGTCATGATCTCTAACTTGTGTTTATTTGCCTATAGTTTTATTGACCGACCTCAGATAGGTGTGACTACTACATTAGTCCACTTACGATTGCTTAACATAACGCTAAATTGCCTTATGGCACACTAACACTAATTACTAATTACTAACTTTTAATTCAAGCATTTAATTCTTGCAATTTACTTTAATGCAATTTAATTTCTTGCTCATTTATTCATATTTCCTTTTCCCTTTGCTCACTTGAGCTCATGTTTATGTTTATGCTATTTTCCTTTTGCTCACTTGAGCACATTATTGGGTAAATATATTATTGCCTTGTGCTTGTTTTGTCTTTGTTTGTGTGAACCAAATGCAAAAAGGAGAAAGGATTTAGAATTAGGACCTCACCTATGCTTAATGGAGTTCAAGAGCAACTAGGTCTCATGCCTTTAGAATGCTAAACTTGTTGAAGAGCAACTAGGCCTCATGCCTTTAGAATACTTAATCTTGAAGTTGACTTGAAAGGATCCCAATCTAAACTCTCTTTGTCCATTCCTCTTATTGCATTATGAACTTTTTGATTGTTTGTTCTTGTGTGATAGGGATTCCAAACTTGAGATAGTTAGAAGGACCATTGTCATGAGAATCCAAGTTAAGAAAGACAAGCCAAGTGGAGATCCTAGGAGCTTGAATGTTTAATTGTTTTGATTGCTTGTTGCTTGCTAAGTCCAAAGGAAAGGAGCATCTTGAATCATCTTTATGATCTCAAGAAAGGAACTCCAAGGGTTTTATCTCTTCTCTCATCTTTGCATGTTTAGGACTAGCCCTTCTCTTCTTCTCTCCAATCTAACCCAAGCCAAACTCATTTTTTATGCAAACATTAACATTGTTTTCAAAATTAGAAACCTAGGCCATATGCCTTTGATTTTTCAAACTCTTTTCATTTATACTTATGTTGAATGAACCTTAAGTCAACTCTGACTTCATTTTTGTGAATACTTCTAATTTGTAAATACCACTCACTTCAAGTTGTTTTTGTGGTTCCAATGGCCATCTTTGTTAAAACTTTTCATAAACATTAGCCATAGGTTTGAGTTATCATAGTGGTTGATGTAAACCTCACCTTATCCTTAGTGATTGGACTATAAGTCTTCCATACTTATTATAGGGTAGATCCCTCACTAGTATGTTGAAGCTCTCCTTACATGGTGGATTGTTGGTTTAGGTTGAGTTTTCTCCTTTTGATAACAAAAGACCTTAAGAATTTTGATCAAATCAATTCACCAATATTTTGAGATTTTTACCCCGAACTACGAGGTTTTGATCCTACCTTTGTGATGGTACGTAGGCAATGGGTTTATCCATTCAAACAACAAAATTGTAAATAATTTGTATATTCTTTTCTCATCTCCCCAATCCTGTTTGCACAAATATTTTCACAAATACCAACCTACCATACAACTTTGCAAAAAGGGCTCCCTTAGAATACTAAGGATGTTTTGGGTGCTTAAAACCTTCCCATTGCATAACCAACCCCCTTACCCAGATCTCTGACATTTTTATTAGTTTTTGATTTGATAAAACTTCTTACTTGTTTTTTATTCGCTTTATAACCTTTCCTTTGGATAAATAGAAGTGCGGTGGCGACTCGAATTGTATGATTTACTTTTGATTTAATCAATAAATCTAAAGGTAACAAATACCCCGCTACACATCTTACATATCATAAAAGAGGCGTCAACCCAAATAACACATCATGCATAAACACATGCATAAATTCAAAACATGCATCTACATAAACATGCATAAATAACATAAATAAAGGATTTGTGACCGCTCTTAGAAGTCCAATCCCCAGATATACTAGTATATTTCCCTAAGCAGGAATGCTTATTGGCCTTCCCTAGTAAGTAACATCTCTACAGAGTCTTGTCCATAAGGTTTCCCGAACAAGCACTACTAGTAATTCTTTAAGAGAACCTCCCCAATAGCTAAACATCCTAAATGTTCACTACCAACCACTGAGTAAGTTTTCACCTCTCATATCCCCAGCTTATCAATTTATCCCTCACACGGGAAGAGTCCCACCAAATAATATAGGAGTCCCGTCTTGATCAATTTGAGTCATACCTGAGTAGTGCATGAGTCCCATAAGATTAATATGAGTTCCATTAAAGTCTTATATGGGACCCATCAAGGAAGGTTCGAGTCCTATTGGATAAATTGAGTTACATCATGAGTTTCATTAGAGTACCACCCGAGTCCCACGTGAGTACCCATAAGAGTGATTTGAGTCATACCCAAGTTTCATCAAGAATGTTCAGAGTTCTACTAGAGTCCTCCCCAAGTTTCATCAAGAGTTTTATGAAGAGTTTTATCAAGATTTTTATCAAGAGTTTCATCAATATATTTTTTTTCAAAGAGTTCTACCCAAGTTTCATCAAAGAGTGATCAGAGTATCACCATAACCCCACATGGATTTCACCAAGGGATGCTGAAACCCATCAAGAGCCCGGGTTCCATCAAAGTATTGCATGGATTCCCCCAAGGAAGCGGTGAAGAGATTTAAGAGTAGTACATGAGTCCTATAAGAGTTTATGTCCCATCAGAGTCATCGAGTCCTTACGAATCTACTAACCCCACGGACAAAATTATGGTTCCTCTCTATATTTAATCATCTTCCCCACAAGAAGATAAAGACTCACCGTCATCATCATCTCAGTTCAAAGGTGATTAAATAGGAGCAGCTGTCGTACCCCAAATTTTGACCACTCTTTAGGACACGTCTGAGCACCTCGAGTCAAACACAATCCAGCTAAGTCACAATACAAGGTAGTTTATCAGGGTCACTTATATAGGTCATCTAGTCAACTACGATGACCCAAAATTTCAAAGAGTGACTATTTTGACTTTCTATTCTCTCATAAGAGTCTGATTTGATTCTAGGGTTTGAATTAGTAAGCCTTCAGTTGTTTGACAAATAGATGCATGAAGTCCTAATTATGATTACTGTTAGCAGCGAAAAGCTTGAGGAGTGACTGACAACGCTCATGCTACGACTCTTGAGCAGCCTTCTTAAATCCTCATTAGGGTTCTGTGCTTTAATGGAAATGATCTTTTCTCGACTGAGGGAATATTTGTCCGTAACCCCAAATGACATGGTTGCACCAGGTTGTGATTTGGCACCTAAAGCATCTGATACATTACTAGCTTCTTCCTTTAACTCAGGTATGACCTCCTCGAGGTTTTCATCATTTTTGGAGAGGGTGTCTTCTGAGTTCCCAGAGTCTTCAGAATCCTCGGAGTCCTCACAAACATCATTTGTCATCTCCTTCTCAGAAATATTTGGACCTCTAGTCGAATCTTCGTTTTCATTAATTTTTTTCGAAATCATGGTCTTCTTTAGGAGGCGGTACATGGTTGTCGTCTGGTGCAGAGTTGATGATGTGATCACCATCTTTAACCAAGACATCATCTTTTACGTCTTTCTTAGCCTCAGGGTCATGGTCCCCAATCGTAGTCAGGTGCACTAATGAGCAGGGAAGAATAGTCCAGTCGAAGCCAGATAGGGTGGAGGTTTTAGAATCCTTGTCGAATAGAGGACCTTCCTGAAACATGAAACAAATTGGCTAAGTTAAGATATCTAAAAAGTTAGGTTGAAAATATCTCAGGAATTCCTTTACTTACCATGGTTCGAATAATAAAATCATCAGAAGATTGTTTCTCCATGCCAAGATTCCCCACTTGTGTAGGAAGGATGTTGGGTTGAACTTCGACGCTACCTCCTTCGATAGGAACAATACCCTTATCTTGAGCTTTTGGCTGAGAGATAGCTCCAAAAATTTAAGGGAAGGTCTTTTTGAGTTTTCTCTTTTTCTTCTTAGTCAGCCTAAATTAAGAGACGACAACGGGAGAAGGTTTGGGTCTGGGAGCTTCTTGTGGGACTGGTTTAAATAACGACTTGACGTCATCATCTTGTTCCATGATTTGGGTTTCCTGGAAGGAAGAGAAGTAAGTCAAAGTCCGTTTTGGACATGAAATAATTGAAGGAACATAGAGTGAGGTCTAAAACCTAGGGATTCTTCAATACTTTAACAAGTGTTTCCTTTTGGGTTTTCTTCGATGGAGGAGGAACGACTGTAGTGGTTGCACGCTTACAATACTGGGAGAGGGAATTGTAAGTCAAATGAACATATATAAGCTTCGACAGTAGAGAGGAGAAAATGTGAAGCATACCTGTGGTGCTACCTCCTCTTTGACAATGATGCTTATTTGCTACTTTGCCTTCCCTTTGTGGGAATCAGTAGTCGAAGCGGTCTCCTTATTTTGACCCCGTAAAAAATAAATATATATAAAAAATTAGAATGTTTTGTTATCAAGCAAAGAAGTAAGAAGGATATTTGATATTACCTGTGATGTCGGGCCAGCTTGGCCTCTGACAGTGGCATCCTTATGGTTCTTCTTGATGGGGATAGCTGCAAAGAAAAGCAATGTAGTTAAGAAAAAAGACTCGAAGTGAAATAGAGTATAATCCAACAAACATTGATGCCTCACCATCAGTAATTTCACATACAACTTTGACTTGATTGATGTTGACATGAAGGTGACCTCGATAGTTATGTACGTCAAACTTGGTCAAAATCACTCTTTGGGCAGGTTTTTTGTGTGAGTTTTTTAAGTCATTCAAAGAACTTCTACAAACGAACAATCTTAAAAAAGGGCACCAAGAATGCCATGGCCGTTTCAAATGAAGGCAAGGGTGGTGTAGCGGTAAATTCATGACCATCAAGCTATGGATAAACTTGACGTCAATAAAACCAGAGTCGCCACCATGCTTTTATTGTTTCTAAAGGAAAAAGGAAAAGTACTAACAAAACCCAAAGATTAGAAGTTTTCAAATAAAAACTAATAAAATGCCAGAGATTATAAGTAAGGGGGTTGGTTACAAAGGGGTAAGGTGTTAGCACCCAAAGTGTCCTAGGTACTCCTAGGGAGCCCTTTTTTATGTGTGCATGTGTTTTTGGTATAAAAGATGTTTGAGAAAAAATAGAGTGTGGGGGTGAGAAAATAATTCATTGATTATATTTTTGTGTTTGACAAGACCTTCGGTCTCGTGCCTACGTACCAACATAAAAATGAGGGATCAAAACCTCGTAGTTCGTGGTAAACATTTCAAATAAGTTGGTGAACTGATTTTAATAAAAGTTTAATAAGAAATGGCACAAAGGGCCAAAAATTTGGATGGGGTCATTAGTTCTTTTTGTATTTTGAAAATTAAGTTCATATGGTTAAGTTTATTTACAAATTTGATTTAAGAAGGAGTTTAAAAATTCAATGGCATAAGGCCAAAGTTTCTAATCATTAAACAATGTCTAAGTTTAAAATCACAAGCAAAGAAAAGTTTTTGAAAAGAGAGAGAGAGATTTTGAAATTTAAGAAGTGGGAGGAGATGAAGAGGCTATCCTAAGCGCAAATTTAAAAGTTAAGAGTTGAAAAGATCTGACCAATGGGATGCAATCCAATAGACAAGAATGTCATATAGAAACCCATTTTCCTTAGGACTTTAATCAAGAAATGATCAATAAGCAATGAGCAATATCCAGACATCATAAAAATCAAGGCATCAAGTAAAGATGGCCACATCCAAGTAAGCATTCCAATAGCTAGCAGTCTTCATTGTCTTCCAATGTACCAGATGAAATATTCCTTGATCAACTTAGAACAAAACATCAGACACAAGATCAAAATAACAGTTAAGCACAAAGAAAAAGTAGCAGATGAATCCAAGAAATTCTCAAGTCTTGCATTAGATGAAAGTCACTTGTCAAGAATAGCTCAGTCTCAGATGTTGGCATTGGCCAAGTCCTTTAGCATAGGGAATGTTGCCTAATTCTAAGTCCAAAAGCTCAGATCAAATTCCAACAGTTCTCCAAGTGTTTTTTAGGGTTTTTGTTATTATTAGGTGTCTTAAGGTCCTAAGACCACAAATAAAATCAAAACACACAAACAAATATATACAATCACAAGATATGGCTCAAATGAGCAAAATGAAAAGGACTTAAACATAAACAAGTTATATGAAATGTAAATGGCAATGAATGATAAATGACTGAAAGTTAAATTGCATAAAGTAAATGACTTAAAAGTAAAAGCATAATGAATAAGAGTTACTCAAAATTTAGTGGTGTTAGAGGTGATTTTTAATTGATTAAGTCATTCTTTGGAGAACACTCAACCATTCATTCACAAGTATGAATCCTTAAACCAAGACATCTTCCATGAGAAGGGCTCCAACTTGGATAATTCAACAAGTATGACACTAGCTCTCATGAAAGGAAAAAAGGTCAAGTCTCCACACAATGCCATGAAGAATGGGAGACTTACAATCTCACTTACTAGAATGTTATGCCTTGAGGGTCAAATTTAGCTCTATGTTAAGCAATCGTAATTTGACTTATGTAGAAGTCACAACTATCTGAGGTTGGATAATAAAAATATAGGTGTTAATGCATGTTAGAGATTTGGTACAAGGAACCAAACTCCTAAAACATACCACACTCTAAAAAAAAGGGAGGGACCTATCTCAGTCATACTTGTATTGATTCATCTGACACAAGGTCATTGATGAATCAATTTGCCTTTAGACATTAGAGATTTAATTGGTCAAATGGGGGAAAGGGAAAGAATAGGGATGAAAATGAAGAGGGAGGGGAAGATAGAAACACAAATTCATCATGGGAGGAATTTCATCAAATCAAAACCATCTATTCATTTTGGGAGATGAAATATACATTTCATCAATCCCCTAAATCCAATGGTTTTGATTCAACAAAAGTCAAATTAACCTTGACCAAGGCCTAAACAGAACGTCAAGCATCACAAGACCATAAAAATTACTCACCAACATTTTTAAACATTTAATCAATTAAAAATCAATTTAAAAATGAATAACAATGCATTTAAACTTGGTCAAAACCTAAAATCCCTTCAAAACACCAAATAAATGGACAAGGGACTTACCCTAGGTCAAACAAGGTTAAAGGACCTTAGACAAAAAATTTCACTATTTTTTAAAAGTCATAAGTATTTTTAAACAATTAAAAATATGCAAAAAAAAACATTTGATTCATGGAAAATACCAAAATTAATCCAAAAATTAATTTTAATTCAGAATAGGGAAGAAAAAAATATTTAAAGATACTTGGTGAAAGTCCCATATTTTTTGGATTAAAAATGAAATTAATATGAATTAAACAATATAAAGGGATTAAATGAAAAATCAAAAAATATAATAAAATGTAAAAAAAAAACAAGGGCAATCAAATCTCCCTCATTAATTGAGTTGGCAGATCTGATGGCCACGAGCGTACTATCCACGATAGACCAAGTCAAACGCGTCACACCAATGGTAATCAGAACCAAGGCCCAAGATTAAAACATTTTGAATGAATCAAAGGGTTGAGAACACGCCAACACACCACTGGAGCTAGGGCTTCGGTCATCTTCTCCGATTACAAGGACATGATTTTAAAGAAAAAATGCTCAGGAGCTCGAAGTTGGCCTCAATTTTCTCCAATTCCAAGTATATTGAAAGATATAGGGATTTGAATTTTCAGGATCATGATCTGAGTTGCTTCGATTTGACCTCAAAGCAACTCAATCTTGTTGCCTACATTGGTAGGACTTCAGCAAACCAACAATCAATTAAAATGGATGAGAAATGAGGGAGAATCGAAGAAGAAAAGTTTCTTAAATCTCACCTTCGAGGAGCTTCAAATCAACTTGATGTTGCTTCCAATTTAGCTTGGCTTAGCTCTAGAAGCTTGCAAGAGATGATATTGATGATTAAAAAGCTTGGACTCTTGGAGTTTCAATTCCAAAATAGAATGAGAATTGAAACTCGATTTCTTAAGAAATATTCAAGATTATCCTTTCAATGGGGTTGGGGAGAGAATGGGGACAAAGCTTGGGCAAGAGGATCCTCATTCTGATCACCAAGGGCATGTATTTATAGGTTTGGCAATTAATTTTCACACACTTCCATTCAAATGCCAAAAATAGTAATTCAAGTGTGCATGCTTGCATGGGCATGTGATAGGCCCTTGAGGTGATGTAATCAGGTCCAAAAATGATCATGAGTGATACTAAAAGTCTAACATGAAGCCATGCATTTGTAATTGAGAAGTGATCATGAGATTCATCCAAATGGAACCATGAAGAGTAACTATGATCAAGTAATTCAAACCTTGTCCAAATGAAGTAATTCTGAACTTTTTGGAAAGTTAAGATCAAGGGGAACAACTTTCATGTTGAACACTTTTCCATTTGAAGCTTGGATCATGATGAATTTTGAGGTGGAAGTTTGAGAAATCAAACATAATTGAAAATTTTCTAAGTACAAAGTCAAATATCCCCTTCTTCCACCTTGAATAACTTTTGCCATGAGCTTCAAATGGAAAAAGTTCCTTCACCAAAGTTGTATCTCTTTCAATCCTATTTAATTTGGTCATAAGCTCGACCTCATTTGGATTTGGCATGAAGGATTTATGCATTTTAGAAGTTGAGGAAAATTGCTTGTTCAATAGTAATGGCCCAAAATTACCTATAATGTTTCCTCTTGGAACATGCCTTTGCAAGTTAAATTTGAAGTTTATCAAAGTATAAACGTTTTATAGTACATCTTTAAATTTATCATTAAACTTGGATATCCTTCATATCATAAAAATTGAGAAAGTTATGGTCCTTAGAAGTTAACCTCTTAACTATGACCCAAACAAAATGACCTATAATCATTCACCATAAAAAATGACTTTCCAAGAAAAATTAGATCTTGACCTAAACATGAAATTTGTTTGTAATGTCATAAGGATTAACGTTTCTCTTGGAATAATTTTCATATGACAAAAATTTTAGGCGATAGGGTCTAGGGAATCCCAGCTTTGACCAGTTGACTTTCTCTGGTCAACCACCTTGAACCAACTTGCAAACTTGAAGTTATATTTATATTTGGGACTCATGGAGGATCATATATGCATAATATGATGTGAAATGAAATATCCCTTGATATGTTGGACCAATTGTTGAAGAAACTTGTTGAGGAAGTTACACAAGATACCCAGATGAATTAGGGTTTCCAAGGCAAACAAACTTCAAACTCTTTATGATTTCTTGATCCAAATGATAAATGAAGAACATGGTGATCCATATATTATGTCTAAAACCATTTTTAACCATCTATTGATTGATCTTCTTGCATTGAGGGTCTCAAACCCTAGATGTGATCTTGATAGAGACATTGGTGGATGCACACACTACATACAAAAGAAGTAAAGTTATACTTAGATTTATTTTTGGTATTTTAGTTAGTAAACAAAGAAAAACAAATTATGATACAATCAAATGTGCTTGGTGATCTCTCCCAATGCAAACCCAGTGAATGAGGGGTAAGGAGGATGCCAAGGTGTGATCCCAAAGCCAATGCATATGATGAGATAGCATGAGGGATCTTAGGATCAAAATTAGGGTCTTACAGGTGGGAATATTGGTTTGTAATAAAAAAAAGCAAAATGATACCTATCATCCACATATGAAGGAGTATTTAGCTCTGATAGTTTTTAAGAAGCTTTTCTTTCAAAGTGGCCGCTACCTCAGAGATGGTTTGATGAAGGTTGAGAAAATCAAACATAGTCTCGAAGTAACATTGTAAAGCGCAAATTTATTTAATATATGTGCTCGAACCTTTTTTATTTTTTGTCTGCAATGGAAGGAAAGTCGTGGTTAAATGAGCCGACTTGGTCATCACATCAACAAACCTGATAGTGTAGTAGTCTTTCCACCAAGTGTCGAATTCCTAGTAGGAGTAAAATGACCTCTGGAACTTGAATAGGGTAAGCTCAAAATGATCTATAGCTTCCTCAGCGTAAAGTTTAAAATATGTCTCCTCGGTCATTTCAACAACACCAAAGCACAAATCTTTCTTGCGTTGGAAATAAGAGCTAGGCTTGAATTGACTGTTTCCAAACTGTCGAGCCACAAGATTGAGTTGGTATCCAACAAAGCCTACTTGAGACTTCTGGAAGAAGTCCTAGTTAAAATAATATTTGGTGGAGAAAGGATTTCCATATTTGGCTTTATATAATGTTTTAATTTTGCACAAGATAAATAAAAGGATAGACGCGATTTTTCTATTTCACTATATCTAGTTTCTACGTCGTTCAAGACATTACTTAAATAGTAAATGGCCCTTTCGACGCCATTCTCGTCCTATTGAGCCAGCAAACTACCCATTGTCAACTCTAATGCAAATATGTACATTTCCATTGGCTTCCCTTTTGCAGGAGGCATCAAAATCGGAGGTTGTGTTGGGTAGGCTTTTATCTCATCAAATGCCTTCAGATGATCTCATTCCCATATGAATCTCTCTTTGCCATTTGAGTTATACCCTATGTGTGTAGTTGTTTTATATTCTCATTATTTAGAATTTTGGGATTTAGGGTGTTACAAAAATCTAATCCCCAAACCTTAAGAGCATTTATGGCTTCCTTGATGCTTCCAACTAAGGTAACCATATGGTGTTCTCGGGCCCTCGCTTCAGCAACTTCATCATCAAACTGTGCAATTAGACGATCCTCTTTGATTTAAGTCGACATCTGAATCCTTTCCATACAAACTTCCAAGTATGCCTTCACTATAAGAGGAAAAAATCTGAAGCTGGAGGTGGAGTAGATGATGTTGAAGGAGTAGTGACCTGTAGCGGTAAATTCATGACCATCAAACTATGGATAAGTTTAACGTCAATAAAACCAGAGTCGCCACCGCGCTTTTATTGTTTCCAAAGGAAAAGGGAAAAGTACAAACAAAACCCAAAGATAAGAAGTTTTCAAATCAAAACTAATAAAATGCCAGAGATTACAAGTAAGGGGGTTGGTTACACAGAGGGAAGGTATTAGCACCCAAAGTGTCATAGGTACTCATAGGGAGCCCTTTTTCATGTGTGTATGTGTATTTAGTATAAAATTATGTTTGGTGAAAATAGAGTGTGGGGATGAGAAAAGAATTCATTGATTATATTTTTGTGTTTGACAAGACCTTCGGACTTGTGCCTACGTAGCAACATAAAAACAAGGGTTCAAAACCTCGTAGTTCGTGGTATCAATTTCAAAGTGAGTGAGTTGCTTTTAATAAAAAATTAAGTGAAGAGAGGCACAAATGGGCCTAAATATTTGATGAGTGTTAGTTCTTTTTGTCTTTTGAAATTTTAAGTCAATATTGTCATACCCCAATTTTGTCCAGGCATTTTTAATTTTTCGTAAATTTGATTTCATTTTCAATTTACATCATATGCACAACATAACATGCATTTCGTCATAAATAATACCTAGAATATCAATCGAAATAAATTATTGAAAATAAGAACAAAATTGGTTAAATCATTTCTCAAGAACATGCAAAATCAGCGGGTAAAAATTTTCAAAATTAAAATTGCAGACACCAGTATTATTAATCTACGATTCACGTAGTTTAACCTGGTGTGCTCATTATATTTTTCAGCGACTGTTTCGATTGCGTTTTGACCCGCCTGAGCCTTTTAACCGGTGAAAATTTATTTCGAAATTAAAAGAAACATTGTATTTTTCCGATAAGTTTATTTCACACTAATCGTTTTAGCGCATTTGATTTAATTTTTAGAGCATTTTTCGCATCCGATTTTTATTCATTTTTATTCTTTTTCATTTTTTATTGTTTAGTCAAAATAATCAGTAAATATAAATATAATTAAACGAGTAATTATTTGAAATTTATTTTGAGTAGTTGAATTTATTTTTTATATAATAGTTAAATCTTACATCCAAAATAAGAAAAAGAAAAAATAATAATAAAAAGGAAATATTTGAAAAGAAGTATAGATATTTTAAGTGGGATGTCACCAAATTTGGACAACTAGCATCCTTATCCACTCCTATTTTCCCCAACGGATATAACTCTTTCCATCCACTATCATACAAAAGGACACGGGACAGCTAGCAGGGGGGATTCAAAAAACGACACTCTCTCTCTCTCCCTCTCTCTCTCTCTCTCTCTCTGTGTGTGTGTGTGTGAAAGGAGACAAAACGAAAAAAGAAAACAAAAAAAAGGAAAGCTGGCCAATCACACATGACCACACCCTCCCGAGTTCACTCAATCTCTCTCTCTCTCTCTCTCGGGAGAGATAAAAGGAAATAAAAAAGACTCTCCACGAAGTCTCCACTTACTCCTCATATTCTCTCTCTCCACATTCTCTCAACGGTATAAAAAAAGAATAAAAGAAAACGAAAAATAAAAAATGGAGAAACTCTCTCTCTCTCTGCTTTCACTGTTCCTCTTCTTCAACCAAATAACCCCTTCCCTCAAAACCTCCACGAACAACCGTGTTAGTCCTCACCTTAAACCACCTTCAACTGCAAAACGTGCCTCCACGCACACCATCCACCCATCTCTTCATCTTCCTCCGGCGACCGCCCACCGGAAATCCGTCTCCTTCACGTTCTCTTCAACACGCAAAATCGTTCACCACCGTCGCCGTTAAACACTCCTTCAATGAAATCCCCCTCGATCCGCCGTCAACAACCAAACGCTGCCGTGAGATACTCGGCGCCACCACGTTTTTGCCATCCTCCATTTTCTTCTATCGCCGACACAATAACAACCCACCTTCCTTCGTTCGCGAGCAACATTTCACCATCGCGAAAGCCGCCGTGTCCACCGCTCCGCCGACGATTCGACCTTTCCGAACACTCTTCCGAACATTATCCGCTCATCTCCAATAATTCCAAGAGCAGTTTTCGCCTCATATGTCATTCCAACAACGACACTCAACTCCTCCGCTTTTGTGACTTCAACGACCTAGCGATGCAAGTCAGATCGACTCGGTACGGTCATGTAGAGGCGTATTTCTTTCGTTGTCATTTTTTCTGTTATAATGTTGTTTCGATTATGCATTATGTTTCGATTTGGTTTTGCATTTGTTGTTTTATTTCAAATACGCACTTCCTTTTTCGACTCTCGACATGCTTGTGATTAGTACACTGTGAATCTTGGATCTATGTATTGTGTATCTTGTGAGTTTCGCATATAACTATCATCCAAGCACCTTGTTCATGCCTCATCATGCCGTGCCGGAGTTTAGATTTCTTGTAGACTTGGAACAACACATTTTTCTATGTAGAGTAATTGTTCAATTTTTTTTATTATCTCTTTAATTTGAAAGATCATATGTTTTGGTTTCTTTAGAAATTTGATGTGAGGGTAGCTTACTTTTTGGCTCAACATTTTTGCTCCAGGCCCGTGTTTCTTATATCTCATACATATTTATCTATTTAGTCATTTAATTTTATTTGTTTTCTTGGTCAATGTAAGTATTAGTTATTGGATTGATTAATTGATTGTTTAGATTATTCTCTTAATATTTGTTTTGGTTATTCTCTTGATATACAGTAAGTGGTTCGCATATATTCATAAAAAAAATTCAGTTTCACATAAAGAAATTGGTCTGTGTCCCTTTGTTATTGATCACCATAATTTCTATTATGATAAATAGAAGGGTTGATAGTTCGATTGGTGATTGATTCTATATTGTATATAGACAAGTTCGTTCACAAATATGTATGGTAGATTCGAGTTTAGTTCAGATGTGCGGCCGATCTCGTTCTTTCACTATTGATATTATGGATCATTGTAAATAATGCACATTATAAATAGTATAAATAGATTTTGATTTTTGCTATTTTACTTCTCTTGCATTTTAAATCGGATTATTAATCCGTGGATTCGACTTCTACCTGTCGTTATGCCACCAATAATTTCAATATATCAATGGAATATTTCACCGTGTTATATCTTGCGAGTGACATTAATCATGTTGTCATTTCGTACAAACCGACTTTGAGCACATCGTCTTCATTTCATACCAATTAAATCGGTGTCGTCACTTATCGCGTCCTCCTCTAATTAAATTAATTAAAACTTTGGTTAGTTAGTTAATTTTGATTAATTAATTTTAATTAATTTTAATTAACTTAATTATTTGATCTAATTAAATAATTATGATAATTAAATTTAATTGACCTAATTAATTAAATTTTAATCAATTACTTTTGTTAATTAAAAATTGACCGACTCATTCCATGACAATTTCACAATCATTTACAGAAATCGCTACCATGTCAATCACGATTTCATTCAATTGCATCATCAATTCCAAATCACTTTAAACCATTTAAATCACATACTTCTCGATTCAATGTCGAGTCCATTCCCCAAATGCCTTTGTAAGTCGATTGCTTTAGCATCGCCATCAACCTCACATAGCTTACTCTTGGGCTTTCTTACAATGAGAGCTAGTCGATTATTAATTAATCGATTAGATGATTGATTCACTAATTATAACCTAATTTATCCACTAACACATATATTTAAACCTTGATCCAATATCGAGTATTTTTATTCAAAATTAGTTAAAACATCTAATTACGATTAAATACTATTTCATTTAGAAATAAAAAGGGGGATGGTTTTGAATACGGGTTCTCTTACCCGGTCAGTCGAACAATTTTCATTTTTATGCAAATTAACAAATTAATCAAATCATTTCATAATAAACTATAGGAAAAGGGAGATGGTCTTGAATCTTCGATTCCTCTCCTTAAATGGTTGGATATGAGGTTTTTTACTCAGCCATTCAAGTACTTGTCGTTTATTCTAAAATACATCAACCATACATAAATGTATTTTCATAATCACTCAGATGAAAAAGAAAGTGGTCTAGAGTCTTCTATTCCCTTTTCCGATTATTGGGATACGAGTTGTCTTACTCGACTATCCGAGTATTCGTCATCCAGTCAAAACACCTTAACTATCATCAAATCCTTTTACTATTAAGGATGAAAAGGGGATGGTTTTGAGCCTTCGATTCCTCTCCTCGATTATTAGGATACAAGTTGTCTTACTCGACTATCCGAGTAATCGTCATTCAACAAAAATATCTCAACACATCAAATCTATATTTTCTCGCCCATGTGCGATCAAAACTAATCCAA